>NW_027222401.1:3600000-4200000 GCF_014235925.2 Colletotrichum truncatum | reverse complement strand
AACTTCTCCGTTTCTCGAAGCTAATGCTCGATTAAGAGACTTGATAAGCACCCGAGAGAATCGAGCTCCGTGGATAGTAACAACGATTCTTTCGGTGGCATCATCATAGACATATATATCGTTATCAATATTCTTCCCGTCGCAATCACGATACATAGAAAGGACGGTCCACCGCCTGTTTGAAGCGGTAGAAAACTCGGGGCCAATCTCAACCTTTCCAATTCTTGTGCACACAAACACCTCGTTGTCGGAACACATGCCGCTGAGAGAGTTGACATGAATGCCAGACACCTGGACAAAATTGTCCATAGCTAGAGGGTTGGTGATCATATTCTCGAAGCCTTGAACCTGGGAGTCTGATGAGAGTCGAACGCGACCGATTGCTTCACTACCCTTTGCGACGACATCCCAGATACCTTTGTAATCATTGTCATACGTGACAACGCGTGAGAAGACTGAGTATACGAGTGGTCCTCTGAGTCCTACAGTCTCAGAAGCGTCCGCTGTCTGGATCTGTGGAATTGTATGTCGGAGCGCTGTTTCGTAGTGAGCGAATCGAGGGGTCTCCTTAGCATCCTCAGCAGCCAGAAGCCTAACCTCGCCAGACGCATGCTTTACCGGCTTTGCGCCTGGATCCTTGCGAGGCCAAGACACAAAACTGAAGCTCCATGACCGTGAACTCTCAATCTGTTGCAAGAAGAGATGGATCAGGCAATCGGTACTTGCTCCAAGTGCTTCGTCCATTTGAAGATTTCTCCAGGTAACTGAGAGCGTCTCGGGCTTTACGTCGTACCCCAGGGCTTTGAGAGCTGCTTCAGATGCCAGTTCCATGAACATTGGAGCCGGGCACAAAGGCTGTCCAACCACTGCGTGACCCTGGACTAGACGCTTCCACGTCTCATGCTCGGGGTCAACAATGAACTCGAGAGACTTTTCGGTTTGTGTCTTCAGAGTCAATAGACGACGAGAGTTTTCACTGCTTGACGTATCCAAGTTAGAAGACTGCGTTTCCTGGCCGACTCCCGAGTCGGTCCACTCAAGCCAGTGACGAGATCGTTCAAATTGATACGGTGGTAGCAGTGGAAGGCATGAGTAGCTCCCCTTCTGGCTAGGATGAAACTCCCAGAATGTAACTGAGTGTGAATCTGCCCACAGGTCAAGAGTAGCTTGAGCGAGGGAATCTCTTAGCGCTGCCCCTTCGCGTGAGCTAAGGCCGCTAAAGCTGTGTTCCGATGCTTTCTCGCCTAGTGCTCGCCTAGCCATTGTAGTAATGCCAGAGTTTGCGCCAGCCTCCAGCCAAAAGCAGCCGTTGAGTTTACCGTGCAGTCTTTGAACAGCCTGGGTAAAAAAGACCGGTCGACGTGTATGTTCTCTGATACGTTGGGCCCAGGGGAGATCCTGTGTCGCCTCGTCAAGGCATGTCTCAAAGGGGATAGTCGGCTCACGGAAAGTCAGACTAGCAGCCAGGGATTCGAGATCATCCAGAATTGGCTCCGTAAACCTCGAATGAAAAGCATATGGCACGTTGAGTATCCGAGTCTTGCAATGGCTCAACTTTGGGTTTTGCTTGATCAGGTTTTGTGCTTGTTCAATCTCGGATAACGAGCCTGAAATGACCGTCAGTTGCGGAGCGTTGCGACAGGCCACTTCGACATTCAGCGCAGAAAAGACCTCGGATAAGATCTCCGTATCAGCCTCAACCATGAGCATAGATCCCGTCTCTGGGCCCCATTTCTCGCTCATCAAACGGGCTCTTCCTGCTGCAAGATTCAAACCATCAGATAGTGACAAAATCCCAGACACACACATGGCGGTTAGCTCGCCAAAACTATGACCAACCACCCTAGCGATGGTGATTCCTGAGTCAATCCAGGACTTTGCGAATGAGTATTGAAGACTGAAAAGGGCCGAATGCAGAATCACGGGGTCTTCAATCGGCTCAGCCTGGAAGATTTGAGGAAAGATACCCGGGAAGCCGAGTTGTTTTAGTTCTCTTTGGCACTGGTCGAGATGGAATCGAAGAAGGCCACAAGAGCGGTAGAGACTTTCATCGAGAGCGACAGACTTTGACGTCTGACCACCAAATGCCATGATTATGGGTCTGGCCTTTTCTGGAAGCGGTAAACGTAACACATTTGACGAGTCATGTGTGTGAAGAGTTTCTCTGAGCTGCTGTACACTCGTTGCCGTGAAGAGAGTTGCAAAGGGCAGTGATAGGTTTTGTTTCGACGCCAGATTGTATGCGATGTCTGCGAGGAGGGCATGATCTGTCATTCCCTTCTCCACAGCCGATTTTTCATCTATGTACTTCCGGAGGGCGGAAATATTAGCTGCTAAAGAGTCCTGGCTGAAAGCCGTCATTCTGAATGGGAAAGAAACTGCTTGTGAAACAGCTTCACCACTCGAATGGACTATTCTTGTAGACCGAGGGGGCGGCTCCGTAACGATGAGAGCTGCATTGCTTCCCGAAGCTCCATAGTTGTTGACACATACAGTGAGAGGACCTGACGACTTCCATTCCATGCCAGTCTTGGTGATTGCCATTCCGTCAGACTCTGAGAGCTTGATCTGAGGATTTAACGAAACGAAATTGGCTTGAGGTGGAATGCGCTTGTGGTGTATCATCAACACAGCCTTGATAACAGCGGCAACACCAGATGCACTTTCAGTATGACCGATATTGGCTTTGATGGAGCCGACATGGAGGAGGTTCTGGCGGTTCCGCTGAAGTTGTTGACCTCCAAATACACGACGAATGCTCTCAAACTCAATTGGATCACCAACAGGTGTACCGGTCCCATGAGCCTCGACGTAGGTGACGTCTTCGGGTGCCATCTTTGAATATTTCAGTACCTCCTCGTAGAGATCCGACTGGGAGGGTCCGTGTGGTACGGTGATGTACGTCTCGTTGCTATTTTGCCTCACAGCGGAGCCTGGAATCACGGCCAGAATCTCGTCTCCAGCCGCTTGTGCCTCTGACAACTTCTTTAGCATGACCAAACCCACGCCTTCTCCTCGACAATAGCCATCAGCGCTTGCATCGAATGATTTGCATTGCCCAGTGGGACTGAGAAACTTTCCGGCATGAAGGTTTTGGAAATAGTTAGGGCTTGTAAAGATGTTCGCACCCCCGGCCAATGCAGCTTTGCATTTCCCAGCGATGATGTCGGTGCACGCTTTGTTGATCGCAACAGCTGATGATGAACAAGCGGTGTCGATGGTTGAGGACTCTCCAGTCCAACCAAAGTAGTGACTAATTCTCCCAGCAAGGAAAGCTCTGAGTGTCCCAAGGGTTGAGAAAGCGTTAGGAGGATGAGACGCTACGTTATCGGCGTAGTCGTTGGCGCAGACTCCGATATAACACCCAATATCTTTATTGAGCGGCATGGGGCCGTTAAAGTAGTTTGCAGACTCGAGAGTATGGTAAGCGACTTGGAGAAGGAGTCGTTGTTGAGGATCCATCGAAGCCGCCTCACGACTTGTTTTTTGGAACATGCGATGATCAAAACTCTCGACATCATCGATGAGATTTGCGAAAAACCGTTTGACCTTCGGCGTTCTTCTAAGATCATTTGTATCGAATCTCTCCATTGGAATTTCTTGGCATAATGACTGCCCAGAGTTGATGATGCCCCAGAGATCTTCCAAAGACTCCGCGCCGGGGAATCTACATCCCATACCAACGATAGCAACCGCGATGTCTGGAAATGTTCTTGTAGTTGGCTGACTTGATGTAGAGCCAGAATGTGTCGAAAGACCAAAAGATGGCCTGATTGCAGTGAGGCCCGGCAGTCGAGAGCTCGCCAGAGATCGTACAATGCCTAGTTCGAGCACTTTGCTTGGTTCTGGTAAGACACTTAGTTTCTTCGCCATTTTAGAAACAACCAAGTGCCAGTCAGCCATCTTCGTCATGATGCACCCCAGTATAAGCTCGTGTATTGGCTGATCTCCGAGAACCGAGCCGTCGGAGTTGGAATACACAGGAGCCAGTAATTGCGTTGACCCAGGAAATCTTAGGGCTTGTTCTTTATTATAGAAGCGCAGAAGGCAATCGCGTCTTTGGCTCATGGCTTGCGAATGATATCGAGCTTGGAGGTTCAAAGGTCGCAAAGTATACATATCTGGTGGGATGTATCTCTGGATTTGTGCTGCCGAAGCATTTGGCATAACAACAGTGCAGCTTTCGCGATCAATTCTAGTCGCAATATACGGCTTGGTCTGTTTGCGAAGATTAACACTTTGCAGGACAAGTCGGATAATATGAGGTAAACTTACATGTGATTCAGTCGCATCACTCTTTCGGTCAGTGGGAGATGCAGCATATGCTTCGCTCTGGATTTCTAATGTTAGCAATTAAACCACTCAAGCCACCAATGTATACTTACGTCGATTTCAGACAGCATCGATCTTACACGGCTCATGTCGAGCTCCGACCCGCCTTGTCGTCGGAGAACAAAAGCTGTTGTACTTCCGGACTTAAGCGAGATCTGATCGAAATCTGCGTACACTCCCATACAAAAAGCAAGCTGGATGGCGGCAGCGCCATTCAATGCAAGAGCCTTTTCGTCCGTGGATATTGCTGTTGCGGCAGCTGATAGCAGCCCAAGACAGAACCCTTGACACCCGCCCTCTTTGATCTGATCAAGAACCTGTCCATGAGCAGTGCCGCTGTTATGTAGATATTGACTATACTGGACGATGTTGACAAGAACTGATATTGGGGCTGCGATAGAATTCCAGGAGCACTTGGTGTGGGCACTGATGTCGTCGAACTCCTGGTTCATCCAACGAACCATTTGGATGGCACTCCACCCACCAGGGGTCTGCTCAAGGGACGGATTATGGTTGACCAAAGATTTGAATAAAGTTGGTAGATTCCGGACGGCTTCCATGAGCGGCTGAAGATGACTAAGTTCTCGCATCGCTGATCTGATCTCACCCAAAGCTGGGTTGCCAAGACCCTCAGAAGCCTGGGGCCCAAAAATGACGGCTTTTAGAGACATGTTGAAATTTAAGATCAATATGTTGAATGCTTAAGAGGACTGGAAACGAAGTGCAACGTGAGAGAATGAAAAAACAATCATGAATGTCGAGATATTGAAGAGATTATGTCTATTAAAGGATTGGCTGTGTTATTGTTGAACGGCAATTTGCCAAGTGCACGATATATTTCCCTATCAAGGAATATCTTGCTATCAAATTCTTTGAAACTTGATTGTGGATACAGAATGGTGCCAAAATCTTGTTCCATATACATTGAAACTCTGTATGTTTCGGTCGGCTAGTTTGTTTGCCTCTGGGACAACATGTCAATCTTCGGGGACCAGAGCTGCATTGATTTGGATGTAACATCTAAACGCCCTTAATGTTATTTTCTAAGAACTTTGAGCTTAAAAAGTTTCGAGTCTGTCTCTGTGGGAAATAGACACTTGAGGCTAGTCAGTTTTTGTTCTTCGCGGTCATCCTGCCTACAAAAGCCTCACTCGCATGTGCGTTCTGTTGGTGAGATTGTCTCCCTCCATCAAAGATCCTGAAATCTCAATTCATCGCTCCCTTATCCAGCTCAGTACCAGACATCTTCAACACGTTTCTGCATCACTCAATTGCCACCTGAGTGAATTTTAAAGTCAATAATACGCCCCAATCACTCAAGTAATACACCTCATCATGGCTCGTTTACTGCGCACAGAATCAGAGTCTCAGCAGCTGTTGCAGCTGGTTGATCTTCTTCGCGACTCTGTTATCACTGTTACACAGGAATGGGACAAAGAACGCAACGTTTCTAAAGCTGAGGCTGATGAAAGACGTACTGTGCCAAGTCATTCCCTCTTTGATGCCCAGAGAACAATTGAAGCGGCCGCTGGCGCACTAATAGCCCTTGTCGCGGAACCTGCACACAGAATCCAGCAGGTCATGACGCTGGCAGTTCAGGCTAGAGCTATGATACTAGCCTCTGAGATGAAGATCCCGGACAAGCTGGCAATCGCCGGCGAACAGGGGTTACACATCGATGAACTGTCCCACCAGACTGGCATTGAATCTCGAAAGTTAGGTATGCTCGTCCAAACACCACCAGACGCCTTCACTTCAAAGATTGTGAACTTATGCTCACTTCATCTTCAGCTCGCCTGATGCGGACTTTGTGCACTATTCATATTTTCCAAGAGCCGCGAGACGGATACTTTACAAACAACCGGATCTCACAGGTCCTCGCTAACAATGAGCCACTGCAGGCTCTTGTGCAGCTGGCGTAAGTATACATCAGAAGATGGCTATGGAAAAAACCAATTAGACTAATATGATTTGCAGGAGTATGCACTCTTTTACCTCTGAATATCTCGGCAAATATCTCCTGGGTCCCACAGGAGGCTCATACGAAAAAGATGAAACCGCCTTTCAAATCGCTTATGGCACGAACAAGACACAGTTCGACTGGTTCGCTGAGAAAACCACAGTCGAAGAACTCAAACGGGAGGCTGGCCTTGGTGTAGGCTACCCTGGCTTCTTCTCACGTTTCCATGAAGACAACCTTAAGAAACCAGATGAGTTCGGGATGGTCGATCGGCCGGAGCTAAGTAACTTTGGTAAAGCCATGATCGGTAGTGGGTCCGTCAACAGCCATCCTCATACCTTTGACTATCCTTGGGGTGAGCTTGGAGAGGGCGCCACCGTTGTTGATGTCGGTGGTGGAGTTGGTAAGTGGGATCTGCGCTTTGATCATTACAAGTCCTTTTTCGACTAACGCTGGAAAGGTGGATTTGCACTTCAACTCCTCAAAGTACACCCTCGTCTCCGTTTCGTCGTCCAAGATCGCCCAGAGGTCATTAGCCAGGGGAGAAATGAGATTTTCCCCCAGCTCGCACCATGGGCTCTGGAAAACAACCAGGTCAGCTTTGTGGAACATGATTTCTTCAAAGCTAACCCCACTGTCGGTGCGGATGTTTATTGGCTGCGTCGCATTTTGTAAGTCAAAAGCCTCCTTCTGATTGTTTCCGAAAGGGTTCGAGCTGACGACCCTAGTCATGATTGGTCGGACGAACCTTGTCTTGAGATCCTCAGGGCACTGAAATCAGCTATGCGGCCCAATTCCAGGATCCTCATCGCGGATTGTGTGCTGAACACCACTTGCGGGTCTGCCGATATTCCTTCTGCCCCTGCACCCTTGCCCGCCAACTATGGGTATTGGTGTCAATACAACCATGTGCTCGGGCTGATCATGATGGCTGAGAATAACGGTATTGAGAGAACTGCGTCACAAATCAAGGATCTGGTCACCAAGGCTGGTCTACGAGTCAATAAAATATGGCCAGTGAGGAGCCTGGTGGGCATTGTTGAGGTGGTTCTATAATCCGAGGGGATCAACAGCGACCCCAATAGAAGCTAGACCTTGTAAACATTGCAGCATTAGCACAAAGGTTCATTCATAGTGAATAAAAAATACATCAGTGTTGTACAAATTCTATCAAGCCACCAAACTACAACGGTCAACCCAGGAAGCAGGTTACAAGGCCCCTGCTAGGGCTTTGCTCTGTGTCAGAAAGGCCTGATCGAGGTGTACCTTATTGAAGGACAATGTGACTATATGCTAACAATTCATATCTGACTTTCCGGTAGCCTTCATTCTATGATGACTTTATGGCACGTTCCACGCAGGCTGGTCAGCCTGTTCGAACGTAGTGGTGCATCTGGTAGCAAAACTGTTCTCTGTCTATAGCCTTCATGACTTTGGCCGACTCGTAAATTTGGACGAAGACTTTTTAGAGTCCAACCGATTATGTTATTCATATTCAAAACAGATATGACTTCCTCAAGGTAAATAACATTATTCACCCAAGTGTCAGCAATAATGCTTGGCTTCTTTGTAACAACCGGAGACAAGCTGACACCGCAGGTTGAACTGAGGCATAAATGGTTCCGTCAAAGAACCCCGACTCCATGTCAACCAGCGGAAGGTGTGCCTCAACAGAGAAAGTAAAATATAGAGCAATTTTGTCATCACGCCAGGACACAAAGCACCGAGTTTGTATCCATTGGGAAAAAAGAAGTGGACCAGCCAGCACGTCTATACCGGAACCACGGTAGGGGAATGACCAGAAAGTCTATCGAGAGCGTATCTCGGAGGTTATACGTTGCGGCATGTGACTCGCTTCTACAAGACGGTCCAGCAACACGAAGCCGATCATGTTACATGTTGCACAAATGGCTTGGTGGGCGTCATTTTAAGTTTAAGGCTGCGCAGCTCGTCGGTGGGTTTCCGTGACAGTCAGGTTACAAGCGGGGATGCACATGATGGGGCTGACACATTTCGGCCCGTAGATAGATGGCAGGTTGAGGCCAGCTGTGTCTCCAAGACTGCATAATTTTAGCAGTGGTGACGGGTCCATGGATGAGGGACTATCGGAAAAACCGTTTGCGAGTCGGGACAAGACCTACGGCGGCGATCCTCGCAACGATCAGATTTCCAAAAAAAGGATATAGGGTCCAACGACAACTTAATAATCCCCCTTGAGATATTTTCTTGGCGTCGAAAGTTGACAGCGGTGTCTGAGCGTTGCATGTGCTCTGGCGACAGTGGGGTATAGCCTCGGTTGTCAAAGTCGGATATTGAACGATTGGGACATGCCTGTGCTTCTTGAGTGAAACCAGAGTTGTGGTGAAACAGAATGGTAGGAAACTCTAGTTAATGACGAATCTTGATCTTTGCTCTAGTATCAAGAGTAAACAATCTGGAACTTGGCATCTAGTGGATGGAATCGCTCAGGCACAACGAGTAAAACTTCTTCCGTGCGAGAAGAACACCAAAACTTTACGTGAACGGAAAGGAAACAAAGACCGCGTTATTCGGGGACTTTGACTGTTTTTTTCGGTTGACGGAAAACAAGGCAAGAAGATGAGATAGCTTTGAGGGGACCAGACTTTAAACTTTGCAACCCAGGGACTCGGTTTCGCCAACGAAGGCAATGGTTTATAGATCTGCTTCTAGAACGTCTCATCTCAGGAAAGGTATTATCTTGGCGCAAATTATCCCGCAAAGTATCACATGTCCGCAAAGTATCACATGTCGGCAAGGTTCATTCGTCATCATCCATTTCCCCACGCCGATTCCATACGGCTTTCCTCAGCCCTTTCCCATGCATCTATCTCATGGGAAGAGATAGACGCTTGCACTCAAACGAACAGCACAAATATAGTTGCACGGATATATGGGTACACACACATTCACAATGCCAGCGTCAACACATGAAAACGGAATTCACCTCGTCATTGTTGGTGCAGGGCTCGCTGGCCTGTCAGCGGCGTTATCCACCAAGCTTGCTAATCCATCGCATCGCGTTACAATATGCGAGGCTGTGGATGAGTTGAAAGAGATCGGTGTAGGTCATTTCTCAATAGCTCATCACAGTCTCATTTTCTAACATACTTGTTCTTTTAGGCAGGCTTGCAAGTGACTCCTAATGGGGCTCGACTCCTAGAACGATGGGGGATTCTAGATGGCCTAACAACGACAGTGCCCAGAACGATGAGTGTGCGACGCTACGATGGGACAAAACTGTTGGCTCATGAGCCCAACCTTCAGCAATTGATGCGAGACCGCTGTAGCTCGCCAATCCTCCATATTCATCGCGCCGATCTACAGAGGGCTATGATCGCCAAATGCACGTGTTTAGGCGTCGTAACTAAACTTGGGCGCCGAGTGGACGCAGTCGACTTTAATGAAGCTTTGGTAACTATGAATGATGGTTCAACTGTCCATGGAGATGTGGTTTTACTCGCAGACGGCTTGTGGTCCACAATCCGTGATGAATTTGCCGGACGGGAGCATGCACCACTTGCTACAGGCGACATGGCCTATAGACTATCAATTCATGCGGATGAAATTGATGGTCCTTACCGAAACGAACTTCAAGAGTTTATTAGCCAGCCTGCGTTGAATATTTGGCTGGGCCCGTCATCTCACGTCGTGGGATACTCGCTTCGCGGAGGCAAGATTCTCAACTTGGTCTTTCTTATGCCTGATACTCTGCCCGAAGGAGTATCTCAGACCAATGGATCTCTGCTGGAAATCAGCTCCGCATTGTCGTGGGACCCTTTGCTGGTGAAGCTCCTCCAGGCAAGCAAGCAAGTGACGAAGTGGAAGCTGATGTGGACGGAACCTTTGCCTCAATGGGCTAGCACCTCAGGCACTTTCTTCATGGCCGGTGATTGTTGTCATCCCATGCTGCCCTACTTGGCACAAGGGGCGAATTCAAGTCTTGAAGATGGCGCTCTACTAGGCCACTTGCTGGGTAATGTGTCCGATGGGAACAAGACTAGCATGCTTCCAAAAGTCGCCAAAGTGTACCAGCGCTTGCGGATGGAAAGAGGTAGTTGGATTCAAGCCGAGACGTTCAAACAACGGGACGTATTTCATCTTTCCGACGGCGCAGAGCAGGAAAAAAGAGATGAAATGATGGTCGGGCTGTTGGGAGAGAAAATAGAAGCTCCCTTTCCCATCAGGTTCTTCTGTCCCGTTTCTCAGCGCAAGCTATTTGACTACGACGCTTATGAAGAAGCGGAGAGAGCCTGGAGAACAGAGACTGGAGTGTAGCAGTAATACAACTCTTTCCAAGTGACCTGGAATATACATATGAGCGCCTTCTTTTTATTTTGATTCTGACTCTGGACAACCGCCATGGCCTGAGAGGGATGTATAGAGTACTGCAGCTCTTTTGGACGTGTCTCTTAAGCAACCTGGATGATTTAAAGCGTTCATAAGCTTGAGGATGTTGGTGATCTAAGGAAACGACATTCAAAGTGTTTCGGAATTTCTCAAGTATCTGGCTAGAAAGCAAATAAAATCCATTGATTCTGGTGTCTCAACCCCGGCACAAGATTTAGTGCGCGGGGGTATCAACGATTGATATAGGCAAGTCTTGGTAGTTTAAAAATTCAAGTCATTCATTTCGGGACTTGTTTTTCTTGAAATGTATCGTAGCACCGCGTTACATTTCACGGTTTTGACATTGCAGTGTTTCAGGGTACTTAACAATCAATTGTTTTTGTAGATGAGACTTGGGATACAGTTGAAAAAGGAATGAAAACACCTTGTCAATGTCTAAAACATGGCATTTGAGGAACCATTTGTCTTCGGACTCAGATAGTTCGTTTTTGAATTCATCTGAAAGTGCTTCAGCAGATCAAATGAGCTTGCCATGGAAAAAAAAAAAAAAAAAAAAAAAAAAAAAAGAGAGGAAGAAAGGATGAAGTGAGAGTAGGAAAATGATTAATACGAGTTCGTCTGTAATGCTCTATCGCAGGACAAACATGAGTTCATCCGTAGCTTGATCTGAGTGACAATTGTTTCCATGTTTTTTCAGTCTTGTTGACTATGCTTGACAATTGTCTTGAGGCACGGGTATTGTACTGAACGTGTAAATGTGCACCTCTGTTAAAAATGAAAACAAAATCAAGATGTAAGCGTTAACGTCTAGTGAGATCAACTTTTTCTTCTCGTTTTTCTTGTTGTTTGTTGCACTAAAATTATGGGCACTTTGGAATATGAAAACTGGGCTGGAGAATCTCGAGCGCTCCATTTCAAATAGCTCTAATCTTAGGACTGCGCCCTCTCCATTCTATCCAAGATTTACTCCTTGACATGACGATCCAATGTCCCAGTTGATTATGCCCCAAGGTAATTTTGCCATTGGTGGATGGGCATTCAAGTATCCAGCGAGCAGTGGGTCGACTTAGATCACCTCTAAAGGCTGGCTCGCCTATGGCCAAGTCGAGTTCCCGTTGGAGTATCTGCCTCCGCAAATGGCAGTTGGAAAAGTGGATGATTGATCTGGGGCTGGGAATGGGAATAACTCCGTCACGTACCACACGGCGGCGGCCAGTGAAGAGATGACAATAGCCTCTCAAACTGAAGTGTCCAAGTGTGCCTTGACATGGGATGGGAGAACACCGGCGAATGTTTATAGGCTGAAAATTACACGGCTCATGCTATCGACTTCTAGGTAATTTTAATGTCAGTCTTTTTTATTTTAGGTTTTTTTTATAAAAAAAAACGAACAACAAGAGTAAAAATGACAACTCCACAAAACAGCTCAGCAACAGTGCGCATGAGTAGAAGCTCAATTGGCAAAGTCAAAGACTACCGAGATTGGACTACTTCTTTACCGAAAACAAACAAATGTGCGTATCACAGGGAACGGAGCAGCATAGTCTACAGTAAAACAATCCCATTCATGAGTCTGTCCTCAGAGAAGAGGCTATGTTGGCTCACGCTACTCATACAACGGACTTCTCCTCACTACGTCTTAGATCGTGCGGCCTTTGGCAGCGGGTGATCGGACAATACTTGAAATGTGTTGACACCCACAAAATCCCCAGTGTTCGCCCCTTTTTACCGCTATTGCAACGTTGAATTGCCGTTGCGTCCGCCAGGGGGTATTCCAAGGACCAATCGTCATTTGTGGAATACTCGGAGGTCTCCACGTGGTATTGCGTAACTACCAACACTAGTAGTCGGTCTAACTCCTGACGCTAATGCACAAGATTGTTCGGACATTGAAAGTTATGGCGAGTGTGTTAATGAAAGGCGAGAAAATCGAGCCTGTGCTTGACATGTTTGTATCTCGTTCTTGGCGGTTGAACAAACAACTACTCACACTTGGATGTTTCTTTGTTTCAAAGACAATACATAGTATCAACCCATGAATGTTGGAAGCAATGATGGCTGCCATGATGGCTGTGAAGTGGAGCATCCCCGCAGGTTTCCATGCAACTCCCGACGGGCATATCATGAATTCCAACTTCGCGGGAGGTTTCCGAGAGGGTACCGGTGCTCCGAGCCACTTATGTGGCGATCTAAATGAAACGGAGTCGCATCCTAAGCGGATGGCATCCCAAGCAAGATTTTCGACAAAACTCTTGTGTTTACCCTGCATCCATGTCTTCCATTTCTTGACTCTTCCTTCCCGTCGCCTTGGCCTTCTGCATCACCGCAAGTCGTTCCTTTAACCAACTATCTTCCACTCTTTTAACTTTACACCGGCGACGATCAGCCTGAAAATCATCCCGTCGTTTAACCTACGCTCATTCTTACTACGTCCATTCTTACCACGCTCGTTCTACGTTAATTCACCATCTACGTTTGTCAAAATGGCCGCTGTACTCGCAACTCCCGTCGTCCCGGCGTCGCCCATGACCATTACACCCATTGCGACAGCAGCCGGGCTCGAGCTTCGCGACAAGCAGGTCGCGACCACAGTAGCACTCACGACGACTTTTACACCGCCCGCAGAATGCACCGAGAACCACCTGACGATGCTGGTTGGCGCCCTGGAGAAGATCTGGATCAATGAGCCTGTGCCGCTCCCAAATTCAACCATTACATCATGCTATCCCACGGAATGGGTCAATGGATACTCTTCGGTCATGTTCAAATCCAGCTCCATGGCACCCGTCATGAGCCCGCTCGTGTGTCCCAGTGGCTGGAACACGGAGAGCAGTACTTGGTCCAACGGTTACATTGCGTGTTGCGCGTCGTATGTCTTGACCATCTCCGCTTGCGACGTGATGAGGGAAATCCCAGGACTAATACTCAGATACTCAGAGGCTTCACTTTCGCTGCACCCACCAAGACCGCCGATCGCGACCGTCCTGCCTACGGCGGTACATGCTACAGCAACTTCGACCTCAGCCAAACCGCCACCGTCACCGTGTACAACCCCGTCGAACTCTCGACGACAATCGCATGGGTGGCTACTACGACGCCTGCGCAGGCCTACGCGCACCCGATCGAAGGTATCGCGGCGGACTACACGCCAGTTCCGTCGGCGGCGAAGGAAAGCGACACCGCCGGCACGCCCAACTCGGACGATAATGCTGCTCCGAGGCTTGGAGGCAACTCGAAGGCGGCGATCGTGATTGGAGTCCTGCTCGCGAGCCTCATGGCGTGGTAATTTTCAAGGCGACTTGCAGGTTTTATGAGATGTAACGACTTAATCATTTAATCTTCTACCAGAACCCATTTTAAACTTACTATATTTATGATTCTCTCTGACGCTTAGCCACTGTAATTTCTCGTGTTTCGTACATCGTGTTCTTTGGTATTTGGCGAAGGCACTTCACCCTCGACCGTGAGCGAGGGTCGGGCTGGATGAATAGCTTTTCAATCATCACCCGCGACGTTTCGATACGTCTAGATAAAGGCCTTTGAGGCTCCCGAATCCTTTGAGTCCCCACTGGCCCTCAGTCAGCATACATTCTGTCATTTATGGAATCGACATCCGGTAAAGGTAGTTTCTTAGCGCTTACAGAGTACTTCGTCATTGGGCTTCCTCACGGTTGTATGGGTATGCCTATCACGCCACACCCGCTGATGGCGGAGAATCCCTGTATCTACGGGTGGAAATCGTACAGGAGACGAATCCTGACAATTGTGATCCTCCCGTGCTGTGCTGCGCTACCTAGGTACTCTGCCACAATCCTTCCGGCTATGGTGCAGTCGTAGCTGGTAACCCCAGTCTAAGCTACCTAATTGAATGACTCGAGTAGCTTATATAGGGAGTGCCATGGGTGGGAACCTGGAAATGCCCAATTGTTGGGCACCTGTAGCACTGTGATAATACGATGGTTCTCACGTTGTCGAACCTTTCAAATTCCTTGCGGTCGCGTTTTTGTTGTTGCAGTCGAGAGAATTAGCCAAATCGATAGGATGTCGTTTAGAGTCATGAGTCATAAGGCCAATTTTTATTTTATCAGTGCAGTAGTTTTTGCGTTTTCCATAGCCCGAGTAACATGCCGCTTCCTGTCCGTTCCATGAGGGTATTTTGCTGCTCACCAGTTGGAGCAAGCTGAATGCTTCCAGCCCCTAGACATGTAGGCTCGCAGCGTTTGACTCAACATAAGAAGTAGTAATATACTTGGAGAGAAATTCCAGTCGTACATTTAGAGTTTATACTCTATCGGGATTCTCAATGTTTATCTTCCATTGGCGTGGAACACAAGGTTTATGTGGGCGAGAACCGGCACAGAACGCTCAGAATGGGAAAAGTGGTGTTGTTGGTGGAAGAACTAACTAACTGGCTAGAGGGCTGTGGAGGCTGGCTAAGACCAGTGGTGGCGGCCGTCAGCCCACGTGACGGGCCGGCGAGGCCTGCCACCCACAGTTTACGCCTGTTGACTCAGTTGTGGTTATACTTTTCTGCCCGCAGATCTCAGCCCGGTGGGTGGATGATTTGAGGGAGACTTGACGGCCTAAACATCCAAAAGATACATACACTTTCACAACAAATTACAAAGTTGATGCATTGAAGTCTTATTTTTGGCGATGAATGGGCGTGGTTGACTGGCACAACAGCTGGCGCTCCTGAAATAGTCAAGACGGAAGAATGCCAGGTGAATCACCAAAAAACCTCTAACCGAACTCAGCAGGCCTCTGGTGGCTTGAATTCTTGGCTGGAACTGACTCCTACATAGGATTTAAAAAGGAATCACTCAAGCCTCGAAGCTTGATTTTGTGCTTGGCTTCACCCAGGGGCACTCATATTTCTTGTGTGTGGGCTTAGTCCTTGGCTGCCGAGGCTCCATTTTACGGGGATGTTTATGCCCTGGGTATCCAGTTTGCTTCCTATTCGCCCTGCTCCGCCATCAACATGAGACAAATGATCTTTCTTTAAATTTGAGTGGAACGGAAATGCAGCATATGTCAATATCTCCTTCCTATATGAGCTTTGCCACAGTTCTGACAATATGAAAGAAGATGCCTAGTCGGGATGAGGTTCCTGTCATCGCCATCGCCATGGCTCTGAATCCTACAGCCTTCTGTGGCTGTTAAGCCTCTATGTCCTTTCGGGCTGTGCGCATTTTCTTGTTTGTCATCAACAGGCCACTAGTTGTCGGAACCTCGCATCGGTCTACTATCTATCCAATGTACTAACAAATACACAACTCATTATTATATTGCTATTTAGGTCACACAATCAACTGAAGGACAGAACTGCAAGCGATGTTGCCGAGATTTGTGTGAAACGGCTAGACGTGGAACCGAGGTGAAAGGGCGAGATTCGCAGTACAATATTAAATCCCACTCTTAGCGCATCTCTCATGTCCAACAGCTTGATCTGCCCTCTGAGGCTCCACGCTTAAAAGGAACAAGGTTATTAAGCTTAGTACGGCACAGAAAGGCCGGGGCCAAGACTACCGAGTCAAAACCGTTAACCCATCGGCCACCGCCGACATCGCCAGGAACATGCAAGGCACACACGGCCTTCTCCTACCGACGACTTGAATGCCGATCTCTCTCTCCATGTGTCAAAAATCTGCATTCCCCCTTTCTCTCGCCAAGCCTTATGTGAAGAACAAGCGTCCATGACAGCTGCGATTTCGGTCCCGATTCCCATTAAGGCAGCTCTTTTTGAGATGAGGTGACATCGCGCTTCAAAGAACCCTGCTAAGCTACTTCTAAAATGCTCCGGAACCCCATTGTGAACAATGCCACTACAAGCCACCAACACCAAGGTTTCCTTAATCGGCCATACATGGAAATACATGGGAATCGTGCAAGGCGATGGGCGTATCATGCGGCAGCCTAGCAGGCTCTCTATATTAACTACTAATTATACGAGTTAGCAGTGGGCCTTGTTGGTTGTTGTTACCTTTTGATTGGGTTTGCCCCCGTACTTTGGCATCCATCGCCAGTTCGTGGAGCCTCTTGGCTTCATCTTGGCCGCTCCCTTCCCGCTCGAAGGAACCCTTCATGAGATGACAGGTAGGAAATGCCGCGGTGGGTTTTCCTGGAATGTACCGCGGTGTACGTCACGACCCCGGATCTCTGTGAGTTTATGTGAGATTTTGGTCTATTTGCTTCTTGCATGGGTATCTCGCCTCACGGCGTCCTAGTCATGACCAAGGCTTTCAGCCAGACACACAAATATGAGCCGCTCTGCCCCTCCATCCTGATGTGTGCTGTCCCTCACTCTAGCAGTCTCTCACGTCTCCTACTTCTAGTTTTTCTTAGCACCGTATCAACCAAGGTCCAGCCGCCACAATGGTCAACTTCAAGAACTTCGCAGCCCTTGTCGCCGCTCTGGTCCCCTTCGGAGCGGCCGCTCCGACGCCCCAGACTGAGACCGCACCCAATGTCGCTGGCAAATTCATCGTTACCCTGAAGACGGGCATCTCGACCCGCGACATCGACACTCACATGAGCTGGGTTGATGCCGTTCACAAGCGCAGCCTTTCCCGCCGCGACACCGCAGGTGTTGAGAACAAGTGGGACATTGGCAAGTTCCACGGCTACTCTGGCCACTTCGATGATGCTACCATCGAGGAGCTGAAGAACAACCCTGATGTATGATTCCTCCAAGTAACTGCACATGAGAGACAATCCTCTAACCAAACCTAGGTTGCCGACATTGAGCCCGAACAAATCTTCACTCTGGAGGCCGTCACCAGCCAGACCGGCGCCACCTGGGGTCTCGGTTCCATTTCGAGCCGCACTTCTGGCTCAAGGACGTACCGCTATGATGACTCTGCCGGCGAGGGTACCTACGCATACATTGTCGACAGTGGTATCAACGTCAACCACACCGAGTTCGAGGGCCGTGCCGAGCAAGGCTACAACGGTGCCGGTGGTGTCTTTGACGACACTTTCGGTCACGGCACCCACGTTGCTGGCACCATTGGTGGCAAGACCTACGGTGTTGCCAAGAAGGCTACTTTGATTGATGTCAAGGTCTTCATCGGCCGGGAATCGACGACTTCCATCATCCTCCAGGGCTACCAGTGGGCTGTTCAGGATATCATTGCCAAGGGCCGCGAGAGCCGCTCCGTCATTAACATGTCTTTGGGTAAGACTATCCGCGAATCAGGTCACACCGAATTTATGCTGACAACATCCAGGTGGTCCTTCTTCCGTAGCCTACAACAACGCCGTTAAAGCTGCCTTCGAGGCCGGCGTGCTCAGCGTTGTTGCATCTGGTAACGAGAACCTTCCTGCCTCCACCCGCTCCCCTGCGTCCGCTCCCGAGGCTCTCACTGTCGGTGCCATTAACTCCAACTGGAGAGAAGACACTTACTCCAACTACGGTGACGCCGTTGACATTCTTGCTCCTGGAACTGGAGTGCTGTCGGCGTACATTGGCTCCAACACTGCCACTGCTTCCAACACCGGTACTTCTATGGCCACTCCCCACGTTGTTGGCCTTGCATTGTACCTTGCCGTGGTTGAGAACATTGGAACTCCCGCAGCTCTGAAGGCTCGCATCCTGGAGCTTGCTACGGAGGGTGCCGCTACTGGACTGCGCAGTGGCTCTCCCAACTTGATTGCTTTCAACGGCGTCGAGTAAGGGATAGATAAACCGAATTCTACTGTATATAATTAATGTAGTACATATGACTTTTTTCCCATTGAGAATTATAGCTTGTCTATTTCCAAGACACGTTGACCTTATGCCCTTTGAAGGAGGACGATCAATTAATCTATTTATTATCGTCGGATCAAACTTTGACCCAAGCTAGCGCACCAACTCCCATCTTCCTCGTCTTGCAGACTCTCGCAGTAAGAACGCAGGTCATGCCTAGGATAAGACAAGTTCCCGCGAAAGCTTGTGCCCCCGAGTATTTCCCTCCCTGCGCATCGATGATGGCTCCCGCAATCGGCGAGCCGGTCAAACTTGCAAAACTAACAATGGTAAACACCATGCCCATACGGGTGCCCTGCTTCTGAGGGTCTGTGGTCAAGCTACTCAAAACTGCCGGGAACAGCGCTTGCACACCTCCCACTGAGAAACCGTAGAACACCGACCACACATACAAGCCCGTAGTGTTGGTGACTGCCATCCAGCAGTACATGATGGTGCCGGTCATGAAGGCCATGGGTGCGAAAATGTTGATTGTGCCAACCATGTCGGCGATCTGGCTTGGGATGATTCGGCCAAACGCACCGACACCGTTCAGGACTAACAAGAGGTCCAACGAGTCTGTGTAAGACAGCCCCATGATATCGCGAGAATAAGCCGCGAGGTAATGGAATGCAAAGTAGATTCCCCAGAAACACTGTCAAACATGAGCATGAGCTGTAAACTCGATCGATGTGAAATGTGTTCTTACCATAAACGCACCGACAGCGTAAAAGCTGTATTCGGATTCCTTGAACGCACCCCACTCAACCAAGGGCGCTGCCTGTCGCGGAGGTATTCTAGTCTTGATGAGGAGCCCGGCGACGGCCAGCGTCACCAGCTGGATCAAGGCAATTGTCCTCATTGTCCAGCCGAGTCCAATCTGCGGCAGCAGTTGTCGAACCATACTAGGGAATGCTAGTCCACCGATGGTAGCCCCAGCCGCGGTAATTCCGAACGCGAGAGCGCGACGTTTCGCAAAGTACGTAGATGTAACAGCCATAGTCGGGCAGAAGAGACATCCATTGCCAAGGCCCAGGCAAATACCCTGTGCGAGGAAGAATTGCCAGTATGTCGTGCAGAACGAGGCGCCGATCATCCCCAGCACAACAAGCGCGGAGCCGACGATGAAGAGCGGTCGGAAGAAACCCATGTCAGTCCATCGTCCAGTGAACGTGCCCACGAAGAACAAGAGAAAGACTTCGAATGAACCAATCCATGATACGTCGGACGGCGAGCGCTCGAATAAAGTGGTGAAATACGGTTGGAAGACTCCGAATGAGTTGGCCACGCCCCTTTGACTTGTCAGCGTGGTTGTATTTGTCCATCGGCCGAATAACTCACCAGGTATTCATTGTTACCAGATGCGTACTCAGTACTATTACCAATTAGTTTAACCCCCCCCGAATGATGCAATCATTGCATAGACGACGATACTAACCAACCATCCATGCCCTTAAGCCTCCATCTGGGGGCGTATCGATAATGGCACTCGGCCGAGACGCGCTACGGCTGAGGCTCCGACCAGAGGGGGCATCTGCGGAATCAACAGGAAGCTGGTCTTGGCGATCGGGTGCTGCGCCCGGTGGTTGGGATTCATATTGAGTTGAACGCGATTTCTCCTCCATGATGGAACGCAAAAAAAGTCAATTGGTTCAAGGGATATTATCTCGAAATCGAAGCTCTATCTCCAAGAACAACACAAACTGTCAAAGTAACAACAAGAAAGCACCAGACGTGGTCACCAACGAGAATCCTCAAATTTTTTCCATTGCTGATCGCTCAGGACTAGATTCATTTATTAAAGGCCGGCCCCGCGCCAAGATCGACATATTTTCCGAGTTCGGCCCAGGAACCCATCGGCAAGAATCAACCTTGCCGGCCACCGTGTTTACGCAACAGTTTGCCTATTCCCGGCCAATTACTTAAGTGTCATGACTCCCCCCCGTGTGTTCCCATTATTAATGCGACTTTCAGGCACGCCGTTTCCTGTGTGCTTTGTAAACTTGCCTAGTCTCAACTGCAGCGGGCATCGGCCGGCGATCGGCCGATGAGCTTGGCTCGGTAAATGTGAATCCACCAATTACAAGACATGTTTTTGGTTAATCCTTTATGTTCATCATTGTGGAGGATGAAAGCAGTGGTTAATTATTTTTAATGTTGCATTCTTGTACAATTCCCAATTTATTCTAATTTATAGTATTCAGGTCTTGGAACTTGTGCCGTCGTATTCAATACGGCTTAACACCAGCCAACTTCAGCAGCCTGTCCGTGATCTCAGGTTTCTCGAACGGCTCCGATCGGTATTTAGGGCACACCTCGCCATTCCTCTTTGGTTTATCTTGCGAAGGACGGATGTTGCTACCGATTGTTAACTAATGCACAGCCGGAAGACGAACCGAGGAAAACTCACCAGTGGGGCCAGTGTGTAGTGCCGTACCAGTTCTCAAAGCAGAACTTCTTGGCCTCGAGAGCCTCATCAGTCGCGAACTTGCGGGGTGTCATGCAAATGTACTGCACGTGTCTGATCTGATCACCCTCGGGGAATCGGGCATAATGCATGGTGCGCGAATCCCACAGTACAAAATCGCCGGGCTCCATGTTGACCTTGAAAAGTTCGCAACCTTTGCTCTCGAACCACTTGACGTCTTTTTCGCTGAAGAGAAAGAGATCCATGAACTTGATTTCCGGGGGCGGGGCGTCCTCGTGGTCCGCGGACTCTCGCTTGTGTGCAAAGAACTCGTCAAAGAGCTTGGCGGAGCCCCTCATGAGCATCAAGCCACCATCTTTAGGGCCGTTGGGGGCGAAGTTAAGAAGGCCTTGAACGGCCTGCATGCTGCAATTTGTTAGCTTGTTGGAAGATTATCTATAGACCCGCGTGCTTACCCTTTTCTCTCGGGGTTCTGATCGCAGTGTGGCCACGGACTCCAGGTAATGTCTTTTCGGTTCGGCATGGAAATGTTCATTCCGTCAAACGAAGTGATGAGTTCGTTGGTGCCCCACAGCTTCTCAAAGACTTCGACAATCTTTGGCTCCATTCGGGCTTCCCAGGCCATCTTCTCATGAGATGCACCGTATGCCGAATACATGCTAGCACTCATGTTAGCTTGACGAACTTCAGTAGTGAGACGGAGACGCGTACCCTCCCTTGAAGCTGACAGGAAGGTGATCGGCAGTCCATGTTGATGGGTCCTTTTCATCAAAGCCAAGATCAAACTTCTTGAGCCATTCGATTTGTTTATCGCAGTAGTACTGGGCGCGCTCTGGACTGATCACATTCTTAATGACCACGCAGCCATTCTTATGGAACTCATCGCGCCAGTCGCCGTAATGCTTGCTGGTGTCAAACGTGACGAGGTCTTTGGTCTCAAACTGAGCAGCAAATGTCCGTGTAACCTCGGTCTCGCTCACAGTCTGCGTTTGTGTGGCCATTTTGAAGCGGGTTGTAAAGGTCTCAAAAAAGTATCATGCAGGTGGTTTCAGGTGATTGACATATGCCCAAATACTGTCGAGCACTGAAAAAGAGATTGATGTTTGAAAATTCGAGATGAGTAGGGACACGGCATATGCTATATTATATTTCCTTCCACTGGGCGCAGTTTGACTGCAAACAAGTCCAAACGCTTTGCCGATGTCTCAGCATCATCCGGCCCCGCACTCAAGCGCACAAACGCCGGTCCACATTCGGGGGTGGTCCTGCCCGGTCCGGCGTTTCGGTTCGGTTCGGTTCGGAAAGGGTTTGGTGAGGAGCCAAGCGGGGATGCATTGTCGATCCGCGTTCTGGGGTACCGAACTCCCCGACCAAGGCGTCAGATATCAAGTACATTCCCTGGCGGCGTGACGGACCAACCGAAATCTCCTCTCACGAATGATCGCGAAAGATGGTTGCCGCTCATGATGGCATAAATCCGAAAGCCCGTAAGAGGACCGGTAAACAGCTATTCGCAACTATCCCGTCAACTGCAATCTGGCCAGGGGTACAAGACTGCCCATTTACAGACCGGCCATTTCTCCAAGCCTTATAAGCACACAGTACTCGCTATTCGATTAGAAGTTACAGTACCTGCGTCTCATTAGCTCAGACTCCGCAGGCCATGTGCTTATTAGCAGTCCGTAATCGGTGGCATAGAAGATGAGATGATATATTTACGCACTCCTAACCTAACCTTGAGGTCTAGGATCACTCCGACATATTATATCTTACATGTACACAGGTGTGAGCTATCACGGAAGCTTTTCATCGTTGGCAGCGAAGTTCCATTTCCGGTCTAGTCCTCTTCCTCCTCTTCATATGTAAAGTCCTTCGGATATTTGGGTTCGGGCGCTGGGGTCTTGTAGCGATCCGGTTTACCAAAGTATGGGTACACAACGGAAGGCCTCTCATTCTTCGCCGCCTCCTGCCTTGTCTTATCTGTGGTACTGATGATACGATGCCATCTGGAGATCTGCCGGTGCATACCTTTACTCAAAAGATCGTGATCTGGCGGCGGTGAAAAACAGACATAGTCACGATCGTCAACATGGTAGTTGCCGAGCTCGTTCGAAATGTCCGCTTTCGAAATATCGTACGTGCCACCATCAACATACATCTCCTTATCCGGTCGCAGATACTTCCTGCTCCATGCGTCTTCAGATGGCCACGGATTCTCCCAGTAGCCTTTCAGGTCACTCTCGTCGCCCTCGAACTCAACGTCCCCCTCTTGCTCGGCGCGTCTCATTAGTTGCTTTCGGAAATAGCTGATGGGGGACTGGATCGCAAGTTCCCATTGCAGTTGAGTGGGCTTCATTGTGGCTAGCAATTCGTCGAAAAGTTTATAAAAGTTCCCAACTATGCAGGCGAGAGTGACTTGGTGCTTGAGATCTGTACGTCGCCATGCCAGCTCTCGCAAAGTCCTCTCCTGCGGACAATGAGGCCACCAGAAAAAGGATGGAAGGGTATCACCATCGGTATCACTATCAATCCGAGAGAGGTCGTTGTTCATGATAAACCGTGCATGAACAGCCTGCATGATGTCCTCGCAGAAGCCTGGAAAGATTTCATCGGCACACGTCTCTAGCCATCTGGCAAAGGGGGTATGGTGGTAGGCACCGCGAATAACAGCCGTTAGCTCGTTGCGTATGAGCACCGGTCGCCGTAGGCGGGAATAGCGCTCAAAATTGCCATCCCAAGCCGCCAAAAGAATCAAAACGTCTTTGTTGATAGGAGGCAAATCCCGAGGCAGTGGTGTGTGCGCCAAGTAAGCATACTGACTTTCTAATGCCGCCCCGTCAGGCCTGGGCCACCCAGTATGGCCAACATGCAAGTCTTCTTGTATATCGAAATAGGCGTCGGGATAGGAATATGGCAGGTCCTCATTAAAGTAGGAGATCGGAAAGCCGCTAGAATAGGGAGGACCATTTTGTAGCGAAGATCGGACGGCGGTATCGCCGTTGAGTCCGACCACAACAGTAGGGGATTCGAGGTTGACCGTTCGGGTGTAGTCATTCATGACAGCATACCTGGCAGGTTGACTGGTGATTGTTTCAAATATGTCATCGTGGCCATTATCTCGAGCTTCTTCCGCAATGGAAACATCTGGCAATAAGTCGAGTTCGTCATACAGTGTTTTATATCCCGCAACGGCACATGCTCGTCCAACGTGATATCGCATGTCGGGATACCGAGAGGCTAGTGCCCGGTATGTTTCTTCTGTGGCGGTGTCGGGGTACCATATACAATAAGGCTTCACTGCCTCGGAAGAAATGTCTGGTATTGTGTTACTCATAATCAGGCGAGCGTTACGGGCCCGAGCTAAACGATCCCTTTGTTTTTCTGAGCAAAGTTTGGTGACTTTGGGTGATTTAGCGAAGCTTCCGTTGTGTCGGATTCCCCGGATAAGGAAATATTCCTCGGAGTCCATTGCGTGTTGTTGGGTCCACCGCGGCAGCCTTTTTCCATGATAAGCTGCAACATTATCTCTGATTTCTACTTGTCTTTTATCTGTCGCACGTTCATACCCATAACCCAAATTCTTTGTCGATGAAGTGGATATTGGCAGGCAGTTTGATGGCGAGTGATTCAGATCGCAACACAAATGGGTCTTCCGAGGCTGAACATAAGGTGACCGGTGAGAAAAAGCGCTGATTGTTTGAGGGATGACCGTGCAGCGGCGTGCGAACGAACTGAACATTGTGCGTTCGTTATACACCCCTCAGCGAGAAAGTTGAGTGGCATACTCCGTGCGGATAATATTGATTTCTCAGCAGTACATAACCCCAGTCGACTGCTCTAAATGCGGTTGTAAGGTCTGAAGGGTCAGGGGAGCTTGTCTTGGAGATCAGACAACTGTTCGGGTTGGATGAAGGAAGACATTGCTTAATAGGACTTAAGACACAAAGGATTCGGCGAGGGCCGCCGCTGAGCAACCCATCATGCCAGGGTCCCCGGAATCAGTTACCTGAAAAGGTCTAACTCCACTGTATCAGGCCGTGTGTAGGGATAAGAACTGAATTTCTGTCCACTAAGTGGTCATATGACGGGACAAGGGACCCCGGTTCTGACCAGTCCCAGCCAAACATGCCGACAAGTCTACATCAGCTGGATATCCGTAATGTCGAGTTAGTTTACGCTGCAGAGTTCACAAATCTAAATGATTTTCAAAATCTCAATGCAGTGAGATGCGATGGATTTACAGAAACTAAAAAAAGGGGATAAATATCAATAGCTGGCGACAAACCCCATGTTCTGAGCGACTCTGTGCATGACCGTTGTAAGCTGATCTTGACCTGTGTTGCCACGCCACAACCGAGGGGACGTCTTTGTCTTGTACAAAAGACTACCGTGATGCCTAATATAAGCCTACTGTCGTTATCTAATCACATTTATTAACAATATTTTGCATATCAGCGTCTTTCGCCTCAATTTTTGGGCCAAAAATGTCCAGCTTCTCTGCGGACAATGCTCCTCTGGATCCAGTCGCTTGTTTGAAGCCTACTATGATGTTCGTCCAGACGCATCTTCATGCGATCCCAAGATGAGAGCCCTTATCGTCGTCGTAAATGGTGCTGCTAGGTTCCCTACTGGTGCTCTCAATTGTTAGTGAAAGATTAAGAACCTCACCGAAAAACATTGCTATGCGAGCTATCGCCGCTGCGCCACCAAACGCTGCGCCAACGATCTCACCGGCAAAAAGCAGGAGGACAGATAGAGCAATAGAGAGTATATCTAAAACGAGCTTTTCCCAGTCCGTTTCCTTTCCGACTCCTGACTTCTTCACCTACGGCACTTCAAGGCAATCAACGCTGACATTGTGACAGCTGGAACGATGTCCCCCTTGTGCTCAGCGAAACCCATTACTGTAGCATTGTATATACTCAGGACACGGGTGGAGAGGGTTTTGATCTCGGAAGTGCGGCCCGGCGATGCTTGTGTTCAGGTACGGTTATCATCACTGTTGCAAAGAATGGGCCTCATCAGTCGATGTTGTTGGAACCAAACAAAAACCAGGGTGTGAACTTACCAATCGTGTAAAGAGGCGGACATTGTTGACCCGTAACGTGGCCCACAGCGCATGTTGGTTCTTGTGTTGGTTCCTGAACTTGACAAGAATGAGGAGGAACAGATCAAATAAGGTATGGGGCAGGGATCTTTTGTAGCGTGTTGAAAGACTCCAACAGGAAGAAATACCTCAATATAGAGTGCATACCAAACGGTGCCGGAAATATCTGATTTCCGTAAGCCTGATTCGCGCACCCTCGGTTTGAGCCATCATCTCGGATGCCTGCTATACTGGTGATGGTCCGGAAACTCTAAAATTTGTAGATGGGAACAAATAGTTACGCGATCCAACATTAGCACTTTAGCAACTGGAATACCGTACCAAGCACAACGTAGCTTGGAACCAAAACCAAATACTCTGATTGCTATTTATACTTACAGCAGCGAACACTTACAAACTGCAATACGATCCATGCAAAGAACCTTGGAAAACAGTGGTTGCAAGAATCCGTACATTCTTTTTCCAGTGTGTGGGCCAGTCATTCCTAGATATTTTCGGGGGCGTCAACAGCACTGGCATCTAGCATAGTCTGAACAACCAGTATCTATACTAGACTGTGCAATGTCGTTTTGATGGCTCAAAATTTAAAATGTCACTGGAGAGGCAATGAAAGAGAGTGAGGTTATGAAGTTTCGGGTAGCTGAGGTGTAAGTTGGGTTACACTTTTGCTGACAAAGAGTTTGCTTATAACGCTTAATAGGAAAACGAAAGGGCAGAACAGAATGGATGTTTCATTTGGCGAGATGTATTTGTTTGAACAACTGAAAGGCTATGATGTGGGAGTTTTACGCAGGGGTGGGCTGAATCAAGTGAGCATTTAACAACGCAAATGGGTTGCTTGGTCCGTTGGGTGATATCCCATCACTGTAATTTGATCAAGTAGATATCAAGGCTGAAGCTTGTGACAGCTCACTCTATAGGCAGCTAGCCCTGCTTCGTTCGCTGCCGATTTTGCTCAGCTCCAAACTCCGGTAGCCCAGAGCCTCTGTCTTCGTGATGCTTCACTGATTGGAATCAGCCTATGATCTAGACCATATATATCAAAAGCTGACTCGATCACCATTGTGTCATAATTGAATCTTGGCAAAAAGACCCCGAGCATACCGGATTCTTCCGATAGAGAGCCGTGAATAAGAGAGCCAACGTGGACGGGACAAAGAGCAGACAAGCTTTGCCAAGCGGGTACCGAGGCAAGAAAAGTGGTTTAAATTGCCTTACCTGAGCTTTGCAGGAAGATACCCGGACGCAGGCCAAGTTCAACGTCGGGCGTGCTGTGCCGCACTTCTAGCCGGTGGATCATTGAACCAACAAAACTATCTCGAAATTGCTAACCCTTGCTGCAGGGACTTTTCATGGCTACCTAGTGGTTACGGATCCACTGGCAAAAAACAAAGTACATAATTACAGCAAACCTACTTGCGGATATAGATAGAGCATCTGATTGTCCTCGGGCCACTGCATCGGAATGTAGCCAGTCCATGGTGCAGCAAGTCCCGGGTCTTTATACGTAGCCTCCTCGAGCTACGTCCAATCCTCAAGGGCACTTTTCGATCATCAGGTGAAAGAATCCACTCGCATCATGTCTCATTACAGTCTTCTGGCCGCCTTGGCTGCAGTTCTTGCTGGAGCCAACGAGTTTACGCCTTATATATATTTTGAAAACCAAGAATTCCTCGCCAACAAATCTAACGCTGCTCGAATCTCGTGGCCAGATGTCGAGGCAGCTTTCCAGCACCCTTCTACATCAGACGTGTCTAGCTATGGCGGCTTTGACTGGACGAAACCTTATCCTGGCTCTCCAATCGAAGGCTTCCAGGCTCACCTGCGCATCGCCCATGACGTGCCGTGGCCGGAGAGTGTCGCTAAGTACCGGTCGACAGAGGTCACAGCGCTTACATTTAGCGTTCCTGAGGCCTTGATGAATACGGCGAAGGGTGTCCCTAAGGCTATAGATCCGTCATGGTACATTTGCCGACACTATTTCGTGAGCAAGCGGCCTGATCCCACTGCACAAGTCGATCACGACTGCGGCTTCCTATCCGCGGAATGCCGAGCGGACTTTGAGGATAGCCTTACAAAGGGCTGGTTTAAAGAGGATCCCGACGTACCTTGCTCTGCATTAACTTTCGACCCAGTTCCTGTGAGTTGTCAAGACACACTCGGTCTGATTCGTGGCGATGTGATCGGTAAGTAAACGTCGTCTTTCCAAGAGTGATTCTTGGGCATTCGTTTCTAACGAGTCTTGTTGCTTAGCTTGGAGTTCGGAGGCCTTCGAGGATGAATACACCGCCAAGGTCCTAGCAGTAGACCAAATCACCGACTCGTCGTGGCTAATTGGTACTGGTGCCGTTGCTAAAGGCGACATGGATGCGTATTACGAAGCTTCTAACCGCACCTTTATCGTCGGCACGGTGTTTGGTTATAGCGCCGTCGTCGATAAGGCCAACAGAAAGACCCCAAGATTGTCCTTGGCTTGTCTGCGACCTCAATGGGAAGCTCCCCCGAAGTCAAGTGTGTCAACCACTGTGACGCCCTACGTCTATCCACAGCAGTCTACCACCGCAGCGGTGTTTACCACCACTTCGGCGCCTACCACAGTCCAGAGCGAGTCACCAACAACAACTGAGGTGGCAGGCTCTGTAGGCGTTTCGAACACAGCGACTCCCAGCAAGTCCAACGGGGACTTACAAAGAGCTGTGCCACTTTCATTGTCAGTATGGGTATTGTCCGCCATCGGCGTGGTAGTGCCTCAAATATTCTGAGACCCCGAAGACGGATCCTATTGTTGGTAAATTAGACGCAGGTCTATTCGATGGGGTTATGGATAATGACGATGTATATCTCTGCAGCTATGCTTATAGTCGCGGAATTTTCCCGGAAACAACCTGCAAGTATTGTTAGAAAAGCATATAAAAATGCTTTTGTGGCTTAGGGAGCTGTTTTTGACCCTGGAAGGTGTTTCGCAACCTAGCACAATTTTGCCATCGGGAGCATACGAAATTGTTAAGGAGAGCTTGTATAAATACTCAAAGTTATCAATGTCATTAGCGATAGACTTCTTTTAAAAGATGTAAGGAATAAACATGGGAAGTAGTAAAATGAGATTTTCCCAAGACGCGGCGGATTGCAATTGTATAGTAATGTCTCCAACTTGAGGCGTATCTAGAATGAAACGAAACCGTACTGTTGCATTTCCTTTTCAAGGGGTATAAATTTCTGCCCTTGTTCCCCCTGGCTTTCTCGCCATCTTATAGTGGTGCTGCAGAGTATCCGAAATGCTGGTCAGGAACCTGGCCGCCCTTGCTTTCAGTTTAAACATGAAGAACACTCTGAGCCAAGAAGTTATTTAATATGTTTGCCTCTTCTCTAAACAGAGCTATTGCCGCTTTGAAGTTCTGCTTCTCTATAGCGAGTTCCGCCGGAAGTTAGGATACTGTCGGATATACCGTCCGTCTAATTGACGCCCTTTTAGCTCGAGGTATTGAAGTAAATAACGAAGCTGCAGAGGAAAAGTCTACTTAAGGCAACGTATCTAATAAATAAAGGCGCTGTGTAAGTTGAGTAGCTTGAGTTCAACGACTTGATACTCAACCTCAGCATGCGCTCCTAAAGATGAACATGATCATGCAGTTTAAGGGATCTACTTGGAGCATTCAGCATAATGCGAAGTCGTCTTTCTTCGGATTCTTGCATTTTGTATTTGCGTAACTGACGAACTCCCATTTGTTTCTTATTGTATTATACTCATCCAGGGAGACACAGTACCTTAGTAGGCCTCAATTCGGGCCCGCTTCTGGGCTGTCCGGCTTTCCATGTAGTAATGTCTTCTGTCTTCTCACGCGACTAGAACAGCTCAGATAGCCGCAACTGCATCGAAGATTATCAATTCGTCACATTCAACCAAAACTAATTTACTAGACTAGACTGCCAGCTCGAACTCCGCCCCAATCCTTTCTTCCACGTCTCAGGAGGCTGCGGTCTACTTATGGCCATAGATGCCAACGGGAACCTTGTTAAGCAACGCAGGCCATTGCACCCCATCGAGGACACCAAAAGCGCCGACGCCACTTTTCTTGGGGCATCGGTAGGAGAAGAAGAAATTTCTCCCTCTGATTAATGCGTTATACAACGTAGAGGAGTACGTGTACCTCCCACACAGAATGAGTATCACCAGGGGACACGAAGTTGTATCGGACATGACGCAAAGCAACAATGACGTACTGCGGGAGAATCAAAAATTCAGGCTTTTCCATCCCTCTCGCTGTATTCATTTGTCCCCAACCTTGTGACACGTCTCCATAGATCATCAAATCGTGGGTTCTGGACATGTGCAAAGAGCTGGCTACCTAAACATGGATTTGCGCTTTGATCTTTCCCCTTTCTAGCCCCTGGTCAAAATCAACAAATTGTCTTTTCTGTTCAGTGGCTGTACATTTGCCGAAATCTGACAGAGTCCAACCATAGTGTAAATATAAGCTGCATGCTTGTAGTCTTGCAGTGCCTACGTAGATAGCAGTAATGCGTGAACAAAGCTTCTGCTGCAACCATGACTAAGTTAACCAGCGATCGCATTTGATACATAACGCTATTTGCTGATGCTGTAGTAGAAGGTACAAGTACACGTGGGGCGCACGTGTACATACGCTTTGTTGAGAAAACTGTAAACTGCAAATGCGTACTCAAGCGTAACTTGTACGCGCATGCCTTTAGAGAGTAGCGGCACAACTGCCGTCGATGGGATACCCTGGCCACGTAACGATTAGGAAGGCTTCTATGGCTAAAGATCACTGCTTCTCTAGTAGCCATTCTAAGTATGATATTCTCAGAAGCAGTACCAGCAACTCGTCTAACAGTTCAAGGTCAATACATTCGCAACTAATCTGGCGACTGCAACGATGCCTTAGATAAGGATCAGAAGGGAGAATCTATAAAGTTCCGCCTTGCTGCACGCCTGATCAGGGCCTGCTGCACTGGCCAGCCGGCTATCGGCATCGTAAGTTCTCCTGTGGGTTTTATCAGGGATGAATGGTGGGTATGTCTGTCCATCATGGTATTCTGGTCATCGGCGTTTTATCTACTCTCCTTATCGAGAAAACCATTGTTCCTGGCTGCGATTTTTTGCAAGGCCTATGAGGGTTCAGCCAGTCAAATTACGTTTGGGATTTCACTCACTTGCGTCTTTTAGATTTTATCATTGGGGAATGATTCATTCCAAACCTCACAGACAAATATAAACAGCCCTCATATGTCAGACCAAAATATTTCGCTCAGCTCATGGTACCGGGCATGTCCGAGAAAATTAACTATGCCTTGGGTAACGTACACTGCAAGTGCATGTACAACCAAACGCTTAGACTTTCAGAGGTCGGAGGTCGGCAGCTTGTCCCAACTTTCACGGTTAAGCAGTGCCGTGAAGCTATGGCTATTATGCGCAGTGGTCGATCCCATGTTTCGTATAACATCTCTGTCTGTACTTAAATTTCCTCTAGGGACTATCTTGTGACTTTATTCTTGTTTTTTTCCCCTTTGGTGCACAGATGCCAAAGCAGTTACTTAGACCAAAGGCCTTGTGTCATTCCCATCGTAGCCAGCATCACAATCCGCTTCTTCCAACAATCCACCGTAGAAGCTCTCTCTATACGCAGCATCTAGGAGGGTCTGAAAGTTATCGTCTGCAACAGGCGTCTCGGTTTTTTCATATTTGACGTCATTCAGTGCCTGCTGGGCTTTGTTCGGGAGGGATTGCCACCCGACAAGGGTTCGCTCAAAAACCTGGTTAGCGTTACCATTCACAAAGGGCGTAATGGCGTTATCGTGGATTTGCATCCTAGGGTGTGTGGGCATATCGACTCCAACTGTCGATGACGTGAAAGATATCTCTCCAGCGTTCGCTGTACTCCATTGCAAGTGGTCGGAGGTAAACGAGATGCCAACAGGCCAGGTTGCTGTCGCATCCTCAACCTTGCACCCCCAGCGGTGGATCCAAACCACGATGCTAGCCCAATAATGACGGTGGCCTCCGGAGTCTCCCCCAGCCCAGCGAACTTTAGGGAAGTAGTAACTGTACATAATGGCGGTACGACCTTGGCTGTCCCCTCGTCGGGCGTAAACCTGGCCAGTGCCGCCACCATCACAGCCGCTTCTTCCACCATTGGTTGGCTTCAGGCCAGCACTACGTTAAGTATTAGCTGTTGGTTCATCGAGTGTCCTCTGTATGGCTCTGCTTGCTTACCCGAGATTTCCATTTGCATCAACAGCTGGGTATGGATCACAGCCTCCATCAACGAAAAGATTGGGGTTAAATCGAAGCTCTAGCTGCCCTTCCAACCCGGGAGATGCATTTTGTGAGAATGCGACGACTTTGTCGTGGTCAATCCATTCGTGTCCGCCGGAGTCGTCGCCCCCTCGCGGTAATAGAGATGAAGCTATGCCTTCCCATAAGAGAAAACCTAGTAAAAGGCGAACGTTCTTGAATAGCATTGCTATGGAACGTCAATACAAAAAGAGATGATTGATTTCATGGAGTAAGTAAACTAAAATGAGGCAGATACGTGATATTTACTTATGCCTGGGGTTAGTATGCAGTCGAGTAGTAAGCAGAGAAGAGCTGGTAATTCAGGTGTGAGGTGGCTACTCAATATTTCATGCGCAATAAATTACTGCTGATCACTTGATTTGATGGCTTTTGAAATCTGTGGCGGTCATTCTACCGCAATCGTGATAAAACTCGGTTTAATTGCGACTTCCAGTAACCCCCTGGTACAGTAGCATTTGTGCTTTCCTCACTGAATAGGGCACCCCTTCTCGCTTGGGGACGATGATAGTTCCAAGGGCCTTCTTTCCGGCTTCTATTAATAACCTTTTCGCAATTATTCTTGTGAATCTCATGAAGAGAGCAACTTTAATAAATAACTGTTATCAGCACTTTTGGAACAATAGGTTCCCTATTAGCAAACAGCACTTGAGTGACAGACACTTATTCAAAAGGGCAATGGAAGTGACCGATGACCAGTGTCTCACATTTCGTCAACGTGTTTTTCGGTACTGGGAATTCGCTATTCGAAAAACCAGGCTTTCGACGGTGAAGGGACGCTAGAGGAGAATCCTGGGCGGTAGTATCATGTCGTAGTGTCCTGGAAGGCGAGCCTCCACCTTAACATTAACCAGTCTAATTTCTGTTATTATTTGTAGGTATACCTTATTCAGCTCTCCAGCTTATGGCCTTTACAATCGTACATCACAACTTTCAATTACAAACAATAATATAACGGTATGACTAAGCTTTATAGATCATATCCCAATATTTAATTAGTAATAATAATAATGATATAGGCCAACGCTATCTAAACTATCTAATCGAGGTCAGGTAGGCAAGCCCTCTCTACTGACTAGCTACCGGGCGATCCTTCGTTTCAAGTTGTAGCGCAATTATTTTTCTAACGTACGACTTGGTCTCTTGGTACTATGCAGCGGAGTGGGCTGTTGGCCGGCGTAAATATATGGTGGGAATAGGGGATAATGACAACAGATTTGTCAGTACCAAAGCGTTTGCTTTGTGTGATAGCTGATCGCACTGACCGGCCCGTGACATATAGCGCCATGACCTAATCCCCGGCACCGTGATATACTAGGAAAAATGCAGTTTTCAGGAGTAACCAGCGGCAATCTTTGTTTTCAAGTGTCCGGTGTTCACACCAGACCGCTTACACGGCACAGATGGAAATCCAGTGCTCCACTAACCCATAGGTGCGCCTAAATCAACATGGACTTAATTACGGCGACAGCGGACCACAAACTTTCCATCTATTTTGTGAGAATTCGGCTATTAGACTCCGGCATCATTCGGAAGACATTGTAATCAACATCGTTGTAGTAGAATAATAGTTGGCAAAGCTATCCGATTCAGACACCAGGATCTAAAGTAGGAAAAGATTATCAGCCGTCATAGACCAGACTTCCTGATGAAATCGACCATTCTGTGTGCATCTGGCATTGCTTTTAAGACCACCTCTGAATCACGCTCTTTATCAATTGAAAATCCAAATCTTTTGTATCTTAGCAGAATGTTCCCCCCCGGTTGGATAGTCACACTATTCGCTGTCTCTGCTTTGAGTCTCTGGGACGTGCACTTTGTTTTTGGCGCAGAACACCCTAATCAACCTCTGCGGAACTACGAACGGTCCTTGGACAACTGGGTATCAGTAAGCTACAAGGGTAAATGGTACTGCCCCCTAGAGAAAATCGAAGCAATCGAGAACGCGGTAGAGTATGCCAAGATTCTAGCGAATAATGCCATAGTGGCTTTGGATGATTCGGGCACGTCTTCATCGGCGTACTCACGATGGTTTGGTGGTAAGTTCTGAAAAATCGGCACTCCTGTTCAATTTCAATCGATCCAATGATTTGTAGAACTTGGTTTTTACCGGCTTCGGACATTAGCTAATGCTTGACGCTACCGTTCGCCTGCTTAGATGGCAATGCTCACGAGTCTGATCTTGAAGCCATTAAAGAACACCACTACGAGGCGGCTATTTCCGAGCTGCGAGCGCCTGAATCTGGAACTGTTGATTTTGTGAATGAGGGCAATCCGGATTCCCAGAGACTAGTGTACGCCTGTCCCGCCGCAGATGACATTGTATGCTCATCAAGCGAGGCAGCCGCCGTGGTCAACGCCGGTGACCAAGGCCTTGGAGTTAACCTGCTCTACCTATGCCCTTCATTCTTCAACAAGGTTAGCCAGTCGACGATGCTTTCAAATTGGAAGCGTGGGGAATATACGCCGTCTGCTGGCATGATTCTGCTTCATGAAATGCAGCATCTCGATGCCGTTGTAGGTGCAGACAGACGCAGCATTGATCATGCCTACTTAGTCAGAGAGTGAGTTCACCACCACCAGAAGAATGGTTCGGGAAACGGATTATAATTCAAGAAAATCTGCTGATCCTTGAGTTTATAGTTGTGAAGAACTTAAGGACGAAGAAAAGATTACAAATGCTCAGAATTTCGCATTTTTCGCACTTGATGTCACGGCAAACCCACCAAACTAGAATGGAGGCCTATACTTATAGCGGACAAGCGTTTTAGTTGTACTGAGGCTCCAAATGTCCCGATATGTTTTGATTCTTTTGCAAGCGCGCTAGAGATTCTGTAATAGATAAGAGCTTTTAGCAGATTGTTCTCCTCAACCTCGTGTGCACGAACCTCTTTGTACGAGGTTTGATGATTCAAGCCGGACTCTTTAGCCTAACAGCTGCAATTGTTTCTTCCCTTTGCCGAGAGGCGGTTTCTCAATACTTCTTAAACTTTGTTATAGTATCTGGATCATCCTGTTGCAGTAGCCGGAACCCCGGGTTGAAGTAGCTCAGTCGCCGGCAAACCTGCCGCACCCGGGCTACCCATGTGACGGGCAGCCCGACAAACAGGTATAAGTTCTGCGATCACTTCCTGCTGGAAGTTCATCAGTAGACTTGAGACACAAGACGAGTAACCAGTTTTCCCTTCAGTTCTCCCTCTCCACGGGTAACCTTGTGATATCACCATATACAGTAAAAGGCGTAATGGGCTTTGCCAGATCCCATAGTTAACGTCTTGTGTAGTGGTGGTATGGAGTCGCTGCTCACGTGGGTTAGTTGACGCTCTTTGTAGAGTGTTGCCCGTTTCCCATTTTGCTTGGGCGAACATGTTTTCTGGCCGTAACTCAATTCCAGCGCCAACTTGACCGGTGTGACCGAGCCAAAAGATTCCTACATGGTTTGGTAAATAGAGCAGACTGGGGGAAAATGTGCTTTTACACTTCACGCTCTAGGACGTAGCCACCAACATAAAGGAGATTTGACTGAAGCTTGCAGCATCTGGATCATCGGCTTTTTGTTCAATAGATTTTGCTTTACTTACCGCAGATGCAGTATCCCAGATAAACTACGCCCGAACCCTTGAAAAGTATTATATATTGGCATCTGGGACCAGCATATTGTGCTCATGCATCTCGTTCATGGAAACTTACCAGAGATTTGCCGAACTAAGACACAGTCAATGTAGGGCAAAGTACATATTTATGTGTCATCCTTCCGCAATTCTTAATACCAACCTCTCCTGGACTACTGTATTTCGCTCTCAGCTCTTGAAGACATCAACGATGCCATTTTCGCCTAGTATAATAATGAGCAGGTGGGTCGTATTGCTCGCAATCATAGCATTGGCATTAGATTAAGATCATGTAACTTAATTGAACATATGTGCTTTGGCGATTGCGATTGGGGGAATTCTTCAGCTTGAAAGATGATCGCGATCTTGCTGGCTTTTGCATATAACACCAATTGAATATCCTTGTCTGTGACGTTTTGATGAGTAACTGGCATAGTCAAAGTAGCCTATTAAATCGTATTGATCAACTTGAGGTTCGTCTCGGTTGTTTTAGTTTAGACTTTAAATCAGGAAGAGCCGGACGTGAAGCTCCGGCTCAATCTGATATCATATGAATGCGAGAAAGCTTAGCAGAGTAGAGGGTAGCACGGTTCACCGAGTGACGGTAGTATGACTTCAAGTACTCGTCCGCCCATCTCGATGGAGCATCACGCTGGAAGCAAACGGAACAATGAAGAAGATATATAGCCAATGTTTTCCTAACGTTACGCAGATATGAATGTTTACCCGCAGTAGACACCTTTGTTTTATATCGCGACGAGAATCTTTCGCTGTTCAATTCAAAGGGAATTAGCTATCAGATTAAAATGGCGAGTGTAGCAAGGTAAACATCGTATATCTGTTTGAAATGAGCGAGCACTTTTCTTCAGGTTGGTCTTACTGACAAATCAAGTCACATTGCTTCGACGGCTTATAAGCCCCATCCCACCGAGACAATGAAGGCTGCTGTGTTTCAAGGCACTAAATCTATAACCGTTGAAGAAGTGCCCAAGCCCATGATCACAGCTCCTAAAGATGCCATCGTACATATCACACACTGTACAATTTGCGGATCGGACTTGCACATGTACTCTGGAGAGATGAACATAGCCATGAAGAAAGGCGACATTATGGGTCACGAAGCGATTGGGATCGTGGAAGAGATCGGCCCCGACGTCGAGAACCTTAAACCTGGCGACCGAGTTATCATACTCCCAGTCATCGCTTGCGGGGAATGCTTCTATTGCCAGCGACAAGAGTACTCACTCTGTGACAAGACCAACCCTTCAAAGGAGATGGAACAACTATACGGCCATCGTTTGTCAGGTATCTTTGGATATTCACACCTTACCGGTGGGTATCCTGGAGACCAGGCTGAATGGTGCCGAGTACCGAATGCAGACCTTACTTGCGTCAAGGCTCCGTATGACGTTGACGCAAAGAAACTTGTTGGCCTAGCGGATGTTACAACCACAGCCTGGCATGGATGTGAGCTGGCGGAGGTCGGTGAAGGGGATGTCGTCGGCGTATGGGGATGTGGCGCAGTCGGACTTTCGATTCAGCGGCTTTCGAAGTTCCGAGGAGCCAAAAGAGTATACGCTTTGGATGTAGATCCGAAACGGCTGCACAAAGCAGAAGAATTTGGTATGATTCCTGTGGATGTATCCAAACACAAAGATGTCGCCGAGTACCTTCTTTCTGTCGAGCCGCTTGGTCTAGATCGAGGCATTGAGGCAAGTGGGTTTCGCAGCGCCCGGTCGTTGGCGCATAAGAGCATGAGAGCGTTGGGTTTGGAGGGTGACAGTGGTGATACAATTACCGCATGTATCAAAGCGACCAGGAAAGGCGGCAATGTGGCGCTGATTGGGGATTTCTTTTTCCACACGAACCAGTTCCCGATCGGCATGTTGATGGAGAAGACCATCACTCTCAGAGGAGGTCAATTGATGGCTCAGAAGGTAAGTGATGAATCAAGAATATTTCTTGCAAATTACAATATGCTGATCTAAAGAAAGTATCACCCTTTTCTGTTAAACTTAGTGGTCGATGGTACATATGATCCTTCATGGATGTTTACACACGAAGGTACGTTTTCTTTTATCCATGTGCATGTCACGCTAATTAACGGTCCTCTACCAGCCAAATTCGAGGATATTGGTAAGTGGTATGGGTATTTTGATCGACACACAGTACCGGGTGGATTGAAGGTCCTCTTGACGACGGAGTTTGGGAGGTCTCAATGTTGAAGGACCTATGACTTTTCAACCTGTTGTGGAAGATGTTGCCAAGTCGTCAACTCTGTACAAAATGTTGAACATCTGGAATGACTAAGCAGTTAGTAAAAAAAAGAAATTCACTAAATGTAATGAGACGTGAAAGAAAAGAAAAAAATTGGTGAATGGTAACTTCGATACACTCCTATACGAAGGGTCGGGTTATGATGGAGCGAATAGGTATGCGAAGGATGCCTGTGGTTGGCCACCAAAGCGGCGAACAAAATCGCAAGTTGTTCATGCGCATAGGCTAGCTCAGCTTAGTTGTCCCATGTTCGTCATTGCAAGAGCTTTCTCAAAGCAATGTAACCCTCCCAATTAGGTTTTGCAGTGTCACGAACTCAATGACATCAACAGGAACGGTAGCTCCGGAAACGAGCGTCCCCTCTCTGCAGGTCCACTTCGATTACTCTCAACGGTCACATGCAATGTGACGATCATCGGATCACACATCTATGAGTGTCCTCAAAGCCAATGCTAGTTTGCGGGTGCCGCACCAATCGAGTCATGGCCCGCATCTACCCCAACATGCGGGGAGATTCAACTAAGGGTTAGCCTGCATAATTACTAGATAAACATGCCACCATTTAACGGTTGTAACCTCACCTCCACTGCTGATGATGCGCACCAGTAGTTGAGTAGTCCGAAAGAGAATCGTGGATCTTGAACCATCATGAGGTCAGGGGTTTTGATGCAGGTCAAGTTTACTTCGTATTCCCCACGGGGAACGGCTGGGCCCGCTGACACTATGTTATCAAGTATTTATAGTACACTGGGTTCTTTTCAGTTTGATGTTTCGTGATATTCTCTCAATCCGAGAAGAATCCTGCAAGTGGTGCGCATTGCGATCTGTACAGCTTGAGCGCCTCTATCGCCGGAAACATGTGGCTCAAATCACCAACATGCCAGGGCGTGGCGGCTCTTGTCTTGGTCCTCTCGCCATTCGGCGCAAGCGCTCAAGCAGTGCCGCCTGTCAACAAAGAAAAGGGCGTATCGGCCTGGGGCTTCGACATGAGTGAGGTTTCCCTCAGCAATGGTCGCTTCTTCGACAACCAAGCGCGGACTGTGAACTACATCAAATGAGTTGACGTCGAACGTCTCCTTTACAACTTCCGCAAGAATCATGGCCTGTCTACAAACAACGCGCAAGCCAATGGCGGCTGGGATGCTCCGGATTTCCCTTTCCGTACTCATTTCCAAGGTCACTTCCTTAACGCTTGGGCGTACTGCTATGCTCAACTGCGCGACGATGAATGCAAGGACCGAGCAATTTACTTCTCGGCCGAGCTCAGGAAGTGTCAAGACAACAACAAGAACGTCAACTTCAATGCCGGGTACCTTTCTGGCTTCCCTGAGTCCGAGATCGACGCAGTGGAGAAGCGTACCTTATCGAACGGCAACGTACCCTACTACGCTATTCACAAGACCATGGCCGGTCTCCTTGATGTCTGGCGTCACATTGGCGACACCAACGCTCGCGATGTACTCCTCGATATGGCTGCGTGGGTAGACCTGCGCACTGGGAAACTCACATATGCTCAGATGCAGAATATGATGAGCACTGAGTTTGGTGGCATGAATGAGGTCATGGCGGACATTTTCCACCAAACTGGTGACCAACGATGGCTCACTGTCGCTCAACGTTTCGACCACGCTGCCATCTTTGATCCTTTGGCCTCGAACATTGATGCTCTTAACGGATTGCATGCGAACACGCAGGTGCCCAAGTGGATTGGTGCTTCGCGTGAGTACAAGGCGACTGGAACGAGTCGATACCAGGATATCGCCCGCAACGCGTGGAACATTACCGTCGCAGCGCATTCATACGCCATCGGAGGAAACAGTCAAGCGGAGCACTTTCGACTTCCAAATGCCATTTCAACGAGGTTGGCCCAGGATACTTGCGAGGCATGCAACACGTATAACATGCTCAAATTGACAAGAGAATTATGGTTGACGAACCCGAGTGCGACGACGTACTTTGACTTTTACGAGAGGGCACTACTCAATCATCTGCTAGGCCAGCAGGACCCATCTGATAACCATGGACATGTCACATACTTTACACCTCTCAACCCTGGCGGCCGCCGTGGCGTTGGTCCTGCTTGGGGAGGTGGCACGTGGAGTACGGACTACGACTCTTTCTGGTGCTGCCAGGGGACTGGTCTGGAGACAAACACCAAGCTCATGGACTCGATTTATTTCCATGACGACTCAGCGCTTTACGTCAATCTCTTTATTCCATCCGTTCTGCGATGGACTGAACGAAGTGTACAAGTCACGCAGACGACTGACTTCCCCCGCGGCGACAGAACGACGTTGAAGATTTCAGGCTCTGGTAAATGGACTCTTCGTGTACGCATTCCCGCATGGACATCAGAGGCCCAGATCACTGTTAACGGAGAAGCCGTGCCAACGACTTCGGGCACATATGCATCGATTGACCGTACTTGGGCTGATGGCGACGTGGTCGAAGTCAAGTTGCCGATGAAGCTGCAAGTTGTGCCGGCTAATGATGACCCCAAGATAGCGGCTCTGGCCTACGGTCCAGTGATTTTGAGTGGAAACTATGGTAGTGAAACTCTTTCGGCTATCCCAAGTTTGGACTTGGCTTCGGTGAAGAGAAACAGCACTACCGAATTGGTTTTCACTGCGACCGCAGGGGGGAAGACGGTGAACCTGAGTCCGTTCTATGATGCGCATGGGTACAACTACAACGTCTACTGGTCGACCAGTGGCGCGCTCTCTGAATGATTTTCAACAGTTTTTTGATACAGCCATAATAGCTCAAAAGTGTACATATGATCATATTTATTATTGCCCAAACAGCTGTCTTGCACTTGGTGACATGTCAAGGTGCCTCCGAGGTCTGCAGCCTACACTTGTAAATCTTGACCATCTCTAGCAGCCTTGACACGAACACACTGCGCATTTACACGAAGGTACCTCTCAAAAGCATCTGAACCGATAACAAAGGGATGCTCTGCTCCTTCAGGACGGTGCTCCAGCAGGTCGAAGTGATACAAAGCCCGATCCTGAGTCTGATGGTTTGCAATCAGAATGTCGACACCCGCCTCCTTTCCTAAGTCTGCGAAGCGGTTCAGAGAGACGATTTGGGCGTCTTTATCGGCAGCTTTACTTGGTATGCCGACGCCACCGTAGAAGCCGGCCATATGCTCAACTCCATCGTCAGAGACCTTGAAAATGGAGGACAAGCTGCCAGGTGTGTGGCCTGGCGTGACGTAGAATTTGATGGTCACATTGCCGAATGTGATTTCCTCGCCCTCTGAGATGGTCTTGTCAAGGATGGGTCCGCCTTCAACCTGTTTCAAAGTCTCCCAAGCTGGAGCTGAGGCGTATGTGGCCGGCTTAAAGTTGTCTTGAATGTATCTCATACCGCCATAATGGTCAAAGTGCTCGTGCGTGATGATAAGGTGCTTGATGTCGTTGCCGGAAAAGCCAAGGGCTTCGAGGCTGGGAATCAAAATCTTTTCGGCCTCTTCGGCATTGTTTAACGCGTCAAACACCACCAGGCCATCCCCAGTGTCGAATGCCCACGCCGAGACAGCGCTTTGGCCGATAAAGTAGAAACGGTCAAACACTTCGCGGGGGGCGATGAAGCCTGGAGTCTGAGCTGCATTAGACAAGACCGGGTAAACTTGACCAAGGATGCAGCGGTGGCCGTAGTAGGCGGAGAGATCTGCCCCTGCAAGGTTGCGTGCCTCAGCGAGCCATCTCGTGACGTTCTCTTTTTGCTCGTTGGGAAATGTTGTGATGTTAAAAAGATCGGACAACTGAGCTTGAGTCAGACTTGTCAATAAGGCAAGAGCACTTAAAGTGCCGGCGTTGATGAGCTTCATTTTGTGTAGACGGCTTTAGGTGACAGACAGTTCAAAGATGGCATCTGGCAACAAGGTTAAGCATCAGATTTGCTTCTGGCCTAAATTTATACTTGGATATCCGTCAAGGGTGCCTTCTTTACGTGATTCTTTGGACTCAATAGCAACACATCCGGAGTGGGGTTCTATAGATCTGCCAAGACACCCAGATGAAGAGTTTCCCGGAAGGGATGTGATGTTACATACAACCCCAATTCAGTAGTCAGGTGGTAGCCAAATCGGAGGTCCCACTAACAATTGGAGAAATCAACAACGCAGTTGGACGAAGGATAAATATCCGAATACCGGAAAAGTGGATTGAGTAATATGGAGGGAGTGAGGGGGATTATCGGCATCGTTGGACGGCAGTGGCGGAGATGGACTTTGCTGAGAGTTCGGGTTTGTTTTTCCAGCTTCAAGATTGTTTTCGGGGGCCAATATCACTGGTTTACCCTGACCGCCATTTCTACAGATTTCCTTCCACAAATTGAGGATATTCTTAACAGTCACTTTGATAGAGCGATGCTACTCGTTAATGCTATTGTCAATGTCAATATCCACCAAGACATTCCAGTCGAGAATCTATGCTACTGCCTGTAGTAATAATTTTATTAGAACAGATATGGAAATATAAACATTTCTCACGAACAGGGGATTGCATTACTATAGGAATCTTCTCATATTTTATGACCTGTTATACATTGAAGCGGGGTTGGGGGAAATCAGCATGCGGGCCGGCAGCGGTTGAACAACAAACACAACCACAACCACAACCACGGCTCACCTTAGCGGCTTCCTGATGAGAGCCTTCAAAAGTTTGATCAGAAGTAGCGTTGAGAGAGTGTGTCCCCTAGCACTCTGAGGATTTAACGCGGTTTGCAGTGTAGTGCCTTTTGGTCCCTCTGATCATGCCCTGATTAGCGTGTTCTTGTGTAGTGGTGTGACGGCTGCTAGTAGGAAGGTTCTGGCTCTGATAAGGACTATTTACATGAACAGAGAACAATTGAATAAATTGATGAAGTCAATTGAGTGTGGCACCTGCCATTCTGCCACTCTGATCAAAGCCATATGATGCGAGCCTGAGTGGCGACGTCTCTCCAAAAAAGCGATAAAAAAGTACTCGATTACATCCTTCTCCGGGATCCCTGATAAGGAAATCCACAGGGGTTTCAATCCTTTTTTCGCATTGTTAATTAATGTTGTATAAAGTTAAGGTGGCTTGCTCTAGATACTAGGTAGTTAAAGACACAATCTACAAGGCTTAGGCCTTTGTAAACTACTCTTACAGAAATTGGCTATAAATATATATACTTAGACACAATGATTTTCGATCATGTTAGACGAGCGGGCAGATTACCTTCTTTTGGAAGATCTGCCAAAGTATACCTCACACCGCCTAATCCCTTCTTTCAGTTGCAATTCTCGCGAACACCAGAAACAACCGTTATTAATAGCAACATCGCCGGGCATGCAGCTTATGAGCAGCAACTGATTTGCCTTCCAGATTGATTGTTTTGAGAAAAGAGCTACTTCCCTTTTTACCTAGCTACTTCGGCAATTGAGGTGCAGCCCTCTCAGCCCCTTGGGGCCATTTTGGTGCTGGCTTTATTAGTCTTACAAAGCTTCATCGATTCATGCGACGGTGCCTTGGACGACAGTCTAAGAAAGAGACTGAGGTCCACCCGCAAAGCACCTTCGCGTTTGCGAATGGCACGACTCTAGAGATAACATGATCCTCAATCCAGTGGTTATTCGTCCAGCGATCGTGCCACTTTGCAACCGATGATAGGCTGCGCCTGCATGCCCAGCCCTGCAGTTGCAACTCAGCTTGGAATCCAAGGTAGGTTGCCGTCCTCGTATTTGGATACATAAGCTAATATGTAAATAAATACTGCAATGTTACCGCCCTTCCCTTTCCGCTCAACTCTCTCTGGGAGATGTTTGAAGGCTAAGATATGCGACCTCCACGCTCATCTCCGTTTGATTAGTAGCGACGTGGCCGCGCGAAGAACTACAATCCTCCTGTGATGGGTGCAATTCCACGTACCAATTACTATAGAGCAAGGGACTCTATTTCTAAAAAGAGAACCTAGGCTGTTGCGTATATACTGGCAGATTAGAACTTCGAAAACATGATCTGGCCCCAGCAGGCAAAAGCTTCTCATTGACAGGCAGAGCTTGACATCCATTACCGTCTCGAGCCTTTCTAGCAACCAAATGCAAGCTACAAATACTTCGAAAAATATTATAATTCAATTCTATCACAGTAAAAATACCGATAATGGAGGTTCGTCCTTGCTTTCAGCGATCCATTAAGCCACGAACACTAATGACCTTTGTCACATAGACTTCAAGATTCATCCCCAATGATGCCGACGCGCAGGCTATTCATCGCAAGGTGTATGCCTCCTACGGCCACGAAGGCGTTACAGCCAGCGCCAACGCTTACGGGAATCTCATGCAGATCACCCGCTATTTTGGCGAAACCCCAGGCAACCCCTCAGGCTTCATATGTGCTGATTTTGCAGAACGTGCCAACCGCTCTCTTCCATACCACGCGGTAGAGCGGCTAGAACAGCATAATTCTATGTCCGGTGACCCCAACGACGGATTTCGTCTCAAATTCAAACATGCTGGGGCGGATGGCAGCGAGGTGCCACACATGTCGTTCGTCCATAACCGTTGGCCATACTTCCGATCCGCGACTCCAAACAGTGCTACCAGTGTACAGCACCTAGTGAGCGACGATACGGTGTACCAAATCTACACATTCGACCTGGATCAGAAGGATATAACTGGATCTCCTCCGGAAATAAGCTTTTGTGTTAACATGCGTCTTTTGGATCTCAACTTCACCAAGAACGACGATGGGTTCCAAAGCAAATCCTCCCCAGAAGAGCGATGGCATCAAGAACAGTTGGAGGATGATAACTCAAGTGAAGAGACCCCAGATCAAAGTTCGACTGGCGACGGCATTAGATATGACGCTATGATCGGAGATAATACGAAAGATGATCCTCAGGATGATATCGGCAATCAATGGACAGAAGTGCGTTTCGGGAACAATGAACGCACGTTTCTCCTTTCTTCCTGGTCGAATCGCAAACCAGCAGGGCTTGAGCATAACGTAGGCTTATTCATATCGCTGTTCGTGGGTGACCATCCTCACCATATCTCGCATATTTCAGAGAGAAATTGCAATGTCACTGTGGAGAAAAAGCTTTGGGAAGAGGCCAAAGAGAGCGAGAAGCTAGAGATTACTCTAGCTTATACGTTGAAGGAAATCCCCCTGGATCTTCGGCTTACAGACTTTGCCCCCCCGGTATTAGAGGAAGACGTTTTAAAGGCAAAGAGCATACTCGCAGCGCCATTTAGAATTCTGCAACTACACGAAGACTTACACCTGAATTTCGTGTTATGGAGGAACGTGGAGCACATCTTGTCTGTTTGCAGCATCCCCGTTCAACATAAGGGAAGAGCCTCAGATGAACACCCTGCTATTGCGCTTACCTGCGGGGATATCGCAAGTCATCGAATCAGTATTGAAGCAAGCTTGTGTGTTATGACCTCGCTTGATAGTTATGAAGTGACGTTGCTAACAGAAGCTACCTTAGTCACGCATTCCGAATTTTGCTTCTAGCCTTGAAACAGATCGAGGAAGGATGTAGCAACGAGACGTTGGCCAAGTGTCATTGTATGCTCAGAGATGAGTTCTGCAGAGACAGCATCTGCACAACTTACTGGCGCATCAGGCGTGTGTGTTGCGGCCACATCAGGTGGTTGTGCAACAACTGGGCGGTAGACATGAGCAGTTGCCAGGGAAAGAAAGACGTGGAAGCAGTTCAAAACGAGGCTAAGGGAGCGAATTACCAGTGTTGGGCCAACGGCAAAGTAATAAGCAGACCAACGGATAACACTTCGCTTTCTCATGGCCCTCACACAAACGTTGCCCTCCAAATCATTAAAGTCGGAGCACTGTTGGATTCGGCCGGGGGGAAGGAGGTACCAGAGCTCACTGATGCTTTCAAAAGTACGGTCGCGTTTTGGCTACAGCAGCTTGGAAACACCAAGAGCGGTTTACACGTGTTCCCCCGGTCAAGAAACGAGGTGCCCAGCAAATTTCATTTGGTCGATCACGCCTTGATCTGGTGGGCTATCAAGTCATCAGAAAGACTCGGACTAGATCCAAAACTAGATTTCGACGCCCGGGAAAAGTCAAAGAAACAGCTTTCCACCTCGCAAACATTCCAATGCAACGTCCTTCAAAGGTTTACCACTGAGACGTCCAAAAGAGGGATGATTGCAACATTTCGCAGCCTCTTGGAGACGAAGTCTCTTCTGGAGGTTGACGATACTTTCACCTTGCATGCAGCAGAGTGCGGGCTTTTCACCAACGCTAACACAAAAAGCAATATCGCCACATGGGAAAACACTTTGAATTACCAGAGATACCGTACTGGCGACGATGAATCTGACTGGCAAAATCCGCTCCAGTTCGCCTTAGCAGTGATTCTAAGCTCGCAGGGAAAGCAAATCAATGAAAACTCACCTGCTCATATGTACGCCCACGCAAGATCGGTTTTGCTCAAAACATCCTCATCCAACGGGCTCCTAGCAGGCCAGTTTAATTCAGCTCAGGAGCCTGTGGCTTTAGATTGTAAAGAGGATCACGATCAGTATTGGTCCACTATTTTTCACATACCGTTTATCTTGTGGAAGTGTCAACCTCCTCCACGGGGCTCGACGGGCACAAGACCCAGTGGCTCATCTGACAAGCTGCCACTGCAGACTAGTATTATGTCAAAGGAGATCGCTACTGTTGAGGTCACCCAGCTTTCCCAAATGCTGGAGCGAATGATTCAAAGGCTATCCATAAACCAAACTGCAAGTAAGGAAGACCCCGACAGAAAACCGACGCCTAAATTTGAAAATCATACCGGCAGAGAAAACATTACAGAGTCTTCTGACAGCTGGTTATATGATGAACCAGACTTTTTAACTTTTCGTCCAAAATTTAGCGAAGAGGAGATTACAAGCTTCGGGCAGCACGACAGGCGAGGATCCAACCAAGGTGTGATTGGCAAAGAAATCAAGAGAGTACGTGACAGTCTCGCATCTACTCTGCCTGACAGCCGCAGCAAAAGCGATGGCCATGAGAAGGACCTGAAGCCGGTCAACATCCAGATCCAAAGAATTGATGGGTCTCAAAAAACGCCAACGCGAAGCGAAAGGTCCTCCGGCAACTCCAACGTAGAAGCAACTGGATCACAATGTCAGCATCGAATCGTCCGCATTCTGAGCCAAATCCAAAGTCACATCCAAGGTCCTATCGATGGAATCATTGTCGACGTTGGACAGAAAGGCAGCTCCAAAAAGCGGGGTAATGTCGCCTTCGACAAGCAAGATATTTCCGGTTTACAACCCGAGGGGTTGATTGTGCGCAGCGCCGATGAACTCCAGGACCACTTACAGAGCTTTGAGCGTACTCGCGAAACATCTAAGAAAAGGCTCTTGCAGTTTTTCAGGACCACACCAACAACTGCGCTGATCTGCTACCTTGCCTCGTGCGAGAAGGAGAAAGAGCCTTTAGCCTCTTTCTTCGATCGCCACAATGACTATCAGACATACTTTTTTGACAAGGCAGTGTCACAATGGAATAGATGGTGGACTGAACTGCACTTATCTTTCTGGGATCTTGACCGGAAAGATGGATGTGAACCCCAAGAAGACGGATGCTTTCCACCAGCAGATGAGATCCTGTTCCCATCTCCACAGTCATTATTCCACCACAGCCACTCCTCTCATAAGATGGTACGACGGACGGTGACAAGTTTCAGATTCGAAGGAGATTTTCTGGACCGCTACTGGACGTGCCATTTCATAGAGCACAATCCCACCGGGTCACAAGAAGTGACAGAGGGGTCCCACTTCTCTGAGGATCTAAGCGAAGAAACTAGAATTAGAAGTCTTGACGTCAGGAACATCTTGCGAGGAGAAGGGCATGCTTGGCAGCAGCGCAGGGTATTGGAACTAGTCATGGTTGAAAGGACTCTAAAAAACATGCTCCATGCTGCAGAGACCATTTTCCAGGAAGCGAGAACGGCTGTGCAGCTATCTCTAAACTCGGGCCAGGCGACTGTGTCAACATACCCTCGTACGCCAAGCCTTGAGGAACGACTTACTCTGCTACCTTCAGACAGCAACCATGCTTACCTGTCAGCCAGCAAGTTGTGTCACAAGATTCAATATCTACTGCAGGCGATACAGGATAATCTTGACGAGAACCTAAGCGTGATCCAGAGCTGGTCAGATCGACATAAGGTGGGAGAGACCGCACGATGGAGTCTTAGAGACGAGCACAAGTACCGCAGTCTAATTCATGTGTGGGAAGATTTGAACAACCACCAAATCCGGGAACTAAAGCGATGCTGAGAGATTATCGCCACCTACAACTCATCTCTCACAAAACGGTTAGAGGACATTCGAAGCGAATTAGAAATTCGCGGGGCTGATGATATTCGCCTATTTACTTATGTTACCGCCGTCTTCCTTCCCGTCGGTTTCGCGACCGGCTTGTTCAGTATGAGCGACGTCCCTTCAGGGGTGACGCTCGCTTGTATGATTGGGACTGGCGTAATTGCCCTGCTTCTTACAGCAATTGCTTTGGTTAAGGCAAAGGTTCTTGAGAAAAGAGTTGTCGCACTTTTTAGTCGCAAAACTGGTGAGAAAAGGAAGCAACTGACGACAAATATGCCCGAGAGTGATCAATCACTCAGGGGAGCTCCGCCAAGCCAGGAGGGAGATTTGAGAGACAATCGGTTTTTGAACTTTCTCTATCATATTTGCGGATATGGAAAACCCTCCACAGATAGATCACTGGCATGATCAGGCAGTTTTAAGGCTCGCAATGTCTTGTATCTTCGTTGTCCAAAGAGAAGATTGCTCGTCAGCTCGCCTGAGTCCCCTTTCGCTTCTTATTCGTAACGTTTGTGCAAATATCAAGACCGAAACCCATTTGGTGGAGAATTAAAGTGCCTAGAGCGTATGAGAGAGCTTAAGAAAGTGGTTGTTATTCAGTGTGCGGTAAGTGATTTGTCCCTGTACAACTCGATGGAAAGAGCAAAGAGCATCAAGAAAGATGAAGCCCCGACTTGGGATTGGATAGCCATCTGGATAGGTTACTGGCACGTATAATCCAGACCGTAGACACAGCTTTATTCTGGTTGGAGATGCTTATGTCAAAGGATTTATGGGGGGAGAGACCATGCAGATGAAGGTGCAGCGTGTTTTTATCGAGTGAAGCCGCTTAAAGTGTTTTGAGTATTACTATTCCCAAATATAACTCTTTATAATAATGTGGTATTACATTACGCCCTCTTCAAATCAAGATCTAACAGCAAACAATTTATTCTTGGCCCATTTTGCGAATTAGGCCGCCGTACCAGGCCTGTGTATTGTTAGCTTACGACCACTCAAAGAAAGCAACCTAGGTAGCATGGAGTACTCACCGAGTCGGCGCCCGCACCGATGGCCTTCATACCAATCTTCTCAGCAATCCACGGCGTCTGAATCTTCCTGGTGTACAACTTCGCATCTTCATCCTTAACATCGGCAGCAAGGATAACGGTCTTGGGCAGCAATGGGTTGACGGCAGCAGGCCTGCCGAGGCCAATAAGGTCGCAGCCGTTGTTTGCCAGCGCAGCTTCCATGCCTTGACGGGTACGGAAACCGCCCGTCACCATAAGAGGCACTTCAGGAAAGTCTTTGCGGATTGCCTTGGCGAACTCGAGGAAGAAAGCCTCGCGGGCCTTGGTGCGGTCGGACTTCTTCTCTTCGCTGATGCCGGTAGCCATCTGGATTATATATGAGTAAGTGCTCTCTATCATCCCTTGATTCTCTACTCACCACAGGGTCCTCGTAACTGCCACCGCTGATCTCGAGGAAGTCAACTCCAGCTTCGGTGATCAGCTTCAACTGCTCGATACAGCCAGCAAGTTCAGCCTGCGACTGGTGGTCGACCGAGTTGAACTTGATACCAACGCAGAACTCCTTAGGAACCACCTCACGGATAGCGCGGATGATCTCAACGACAATCTTGACGCGTCCAGCATAAGAACCACCATACTCATCTGTCCGCTTGTTGATCTTCTCAGACATGAACTGCGCAAGCAAGTATCCATGTGCCGCATGGATCTCAACACCCGCAAATCCCGCCTCGGAGGCAAGCTTTGCCGTCAGCGCAAAGCGACGCACGACGTCCTTAATGTCAGCGATGGTCATCTCACGCGGGGTGCCAAACAACAAAGAGTTGATCAGCCACGGAATGAATCCATCTCCCAAACGCAAAGGCACGGCACTAGGAGCCAGGGTTTTCTCGAGGAAACTGCGCTTGCCGGCACCAAAAGGCGATTGCCGGCCAGGATGGTTAAGCTGTACGATGGTGGGTGTGCCGTTACGGTTGCAAGCAGCGGCCCAAGTCTTCCAGACGGAGAGCATGCGCTCATAGGGAATTGTGTCGTTGTACGCGACGTCATGTGGCTGACCGAGGTACTTGAGGTCAACTGCTACGTTGCCTGTGTTCAGTTAGTTTATGTTCCGAAAAAAAAACCCGTGTGAAATGCATACCCGTCATGACCAGACCCCATTCACCATCTGCCCACTGGCCATAAGCGGCATTCATCGCTTCGACTGGCAAACCGTCCTTGTCGGCCCAGTTCTCAGCCATCGCGGCTTTGGCGAGGCGGTTTGGCAAGGTGAGACCGCATTTCAGCGTCAACGGCTTGGCTATCGCTGCGTACGACATATTTGCAATTTGGCCAGTCTACTTGCTGTCTACTTAAGATTTGTAGTAGTAAGTGATAACAATTGAGTTCTAGGCAATGTCGTTGTTGAATTAGAAATAATTATCAACAACGGGTTGCACGACTTTCTTCAACGAAATTTTTGTCTCCTTATCATTGCTCCATTGTCGCCATCGCACGGCTATGGTCCCACAATAGGGATAAGATCGGATTACAAAACAAACGAAACGGGAGGATCCACATCGCGGAAGAGAATCTGTCCGTGGGATTTGTGTGTTTGGGAGCCTATGCCGAGGCACCGCTCTGCCAGATTCACCACCAGTATAGAGCCAGTTAGTCTGGACCACCCGGAGGAATAATCCTGCCGGTTGGGCCCGCTGGTTTAATCCAAGAGCCTTGGCCCAGGGGGCGGTGGTGCTAGGATTCATGACCAGACTCGACCGGATTCGGACTTTAGTCAATCTCCGACTCATTTGCATGATGAGTATGGCATCTTGTGAGTACAGAGCATCACAGTCCCTACAGGGAAACTATAGAAATTAGGGACAGAAAATTTTAACTTTGATAAAGAAAATTTCTGGACTGAATGGGTGGGCGCAATAGTCCACCCCTGCACAGCTAAGTGCCGGCTGACAGTCAGCACTCTGAATAGACCCCAAAAGCTGGGTCTCAAAGGGCTTACAAAGAAGTTTGACAATCTTCTTAGGTAGGCTGCCCTTTGTTCGACAACTGTTTTGTTTTTGTCCTCTCTTGGTGACAGCAGCCAAGACGAAAGCCTCATTGTGGGAAAATGGCTAAGGCCAACTCCTCAATCTCTAGGCTGCCATGCAACTTCAAGATCCAGACCTTTGGTCTTCGCTGGAGATGAGCCACGTCTTAGCTGCACTGCGCATCGATCTCGGGACGAACCGAAAAGTCTCCACATCCAATCTTAGCTGCGGTTTGTATTCAGTCGGTATGCACTCCGTATGAGAAGTATAAACCATCATATGAACTCAGCAATAAGCCTAAGTACTAGCAACGCCAGTACTTATATCTCATTTCGCTGGCTTTGTCACGCGAAGAGCAACATGAGTAATTATGGAATTCAGCTCAGCTCGCAGATGAGGACCTTGGCGAGATAGCCTCATCGGCTTCATTACGGCCGTGATGGCGATTCCCACCGACATATGCCCGGCACGGAGGTTGCATCAATCTCAACACCCTTTCCGTGAGAATTTACAGTCTCATTCGCGGGAAACACTTTTACCGGATGATCTAGTTTTATAGGCATCTATGTGAGGAGCTGGCCAAGAGCAGGTTTACCCCAGATTTCACGGATCCTTGACTACCGCTTTAACAGGCTGTCTCACCCATGATCACCTACCCCAGGCTCCGTTTGCTAAGCGACGTGCGAAAAAGGCCTTAAAATGTCGATAATCGGTCCGTTACGGGCCCAGAAAGGCCAATGTCGTCGGGCCCGAAGACTATATCTTCGAACTAGGTGTTTTGTCTCCCGCGCCGATGCTTGTCCCGTCGGTCCCATCCTGCATTGGACCCAAAGTTTGACACCTTGAGTCAGGGGATATCCAAATTAGGATAGGTAGCTAGGAAGAACAGAAATGCAATATATGCGTGACAAGACGGTCGCTATAAATGAAGCCGGCAAAGCACCGAACATGACGGGCTAAGATACTCAATCAGGCAGTTGAAGCGCTCTGGAGAAGAATGGGTCTGACCAGGAAGCAAACTCTCATAGGGAGGGGAAAGAGGAGCCGATGATGGATTGATCGCCAGGCACAGAAAACAAGCTTAAAAAAAAGCGTTTATCAGCTTTGTGCAGCATGTGTCCCCATCTCCTCTCTTTTCAAATGTAACGGTCATTCTGTGATAATGTCATAAACTGTACTTCGCTTGAAGGCTAGACCAAGCTGTTGAGAACCTGGTAGGCACCCTCGCTACCAATCGTCCGAGTGAAGAAGAGCTTGCCAAGGGTATAGGGTTACATTCGGGTCAAAATCGAACAGTGAGCCTTTTGTGCCTCTAAGGCCCCTCTGCACTAAGCCACTAGATCACCATGCAGAATTGATTGGGAAATTTATTCGACACTCCTGACTGAGTATAAAGGGGTTATTCAAAAGCCCACTCCTGAAGCATTGTATTCGGCTTCTCCGCGATATGGGCTCATGAGCGAAAGCCTTTAGCAACTCTGAACTAATTAATGGGAAACGTGCGGCCACCCGTTTATCAATAGCTAATTGTAACAGCTATTTCCAATTGCCAATAACACATGACAAGCTTCTCATTAAGACGTCCAAGTACAAGGGCATGCAGCTGCTAGTTGAGATCGGACGAACCATCGACTCGATACATAGTCGTTGCATCCATGGTAGCTCATAAATACGATCACAAGCTTATTGTGAGCGCCCTTCAAGAGGCTTCTAGGTGTCTCCTGTCACAAGGTACCATTCGTAAAAGGCCCGTCTTTTGGCCCGTGTAGCGTACCATTATCACTTAGGAGTGTGGGGTAGCCAGGAAAGCAACACCATGACAAGGATCGTGGGTTTGACGTCCGGTGATAGCGACGCTCTCCATGTGATTTCACGGCGGGCATGCCTACGTGAATGGCTAGATTATACAGGGGTCACGATTCGAGGCAGCCTTAATTTACCCCATAGTAAGAAGAGCATGGCTAAAGCGCGTGCTCGTGAACGACTTCAGACTGGACAACAAGGCTGCAGATGTCTGAAGTACTTAAGAAGACAAACGTCCCAGACATTTTTTCTTGGGGGAAACGTACAGCGAGCCTTTCTTCCAAGGAGAAAACTCTTGCATTGCCCTTTTGATTCATCGTCTAGATTGACCAAGATTAGCCAGTAAGTCGCCGCCTTCATTGTTAATCGATCAATTCTAACCAGAATTATAGCCATGGTCTTCAACAAAGTCCTCACAGTTCTTGCCGCCGGAATTCCAGTAATTCAAGCTGCAGTCCCGTCCATACCGGGATTCAGCCTAACTTGGTCTGATGACTTTGTTGGTTCTGCCAACAACTTGCCCAATACCGCCAACTGGATCATCGACACAGGTACCAGCTACCCCGGCGGACCAGCCAACTGGGGCACCAACGAGATTCAAACCTACACCAGCAGCGTGAACAATCTCAAACTCAACGGAAACGGCGTCCTGCAGATTACCGCCCTCAAAGACTCGGCCGGGAGATGGACTTCATCCCGCATTGAGAGCCAGCGCGGCGACTTCATGGCTCGTGCTGGAGGCAAGATGCGTATCCAGGCTAGTCTTAACCTGCCTGTTGTCGGAAGCAATGGTATCGGTTATTGGCCTGCATTTTGGACTCTAGGAACCGCCTACAGAGGGAACTACTGGTGAGTCAAACTACGCCGTCGAACGAGATAGCACCTGCTGAGAATGTCTCAGGAACTGGCCGGCAATCGGCGAGTTCGACATCATGGAGAACGTGAACGGTATTGATCGCGTTTGGGGCGTAATGCACTGCGGTGTTAACCCTGGCGGCCCCTGCAAGGAGACCGATGGCCTCGTCGGCAGCCGACAGTGCCCCAACAGCCCTTGCCAGGGTAACTTCCACACCTACACTCTAGAGGTCGACCGTACCCAGGAGCTCGAGGCTGTCCGTTGGTTTGTTGACGGCATTCTCTTCTGGCAAGTTGTCGAGACGGACCTCCCTGCCGATGTCTGGAATCAGGCCGTTCACTCGCCTCATTTCATCTTACTCAACTTGGCTATCGGCGGTGCGTTTCCCAATAACAACTTTGGTAGTGCGACGCCGCTTGCAAACACCATCTCAGGTGGCACGCTACAGGCTGAGTATATTGCCGTGTATAATGCCTAAATTGGCTTTATAGCGAGAGATGAATTTGGAGGTTCTTGTATGCGACTTTTGACCGCCAGAGCGAACTGGCTTGTTTGGTAACACTATTTGATTCTTGGACATTTTTTGACTTCATTTTGTACATATGGCTGAATGACAAATCGTTATACTGGAATTTACCGCTAAATTTGCCCTGGGCACATTGGACTGAAATCTATCTATGTTTGCACGGAGTCGCAATTCGAAACATGCCTTCATTACCTATAAGGGCTTGTATTCAATGATATTTGAGGTGAATAGGCCAAGGTGAGGCGCGTAGTTTGGCACATGAGCAAGTATGTCCAAATGTGTTGCGGGATGCTCAACAAAATACCAAGATAAATCATAGTCTCTCAAAAGTCCTTGTCACTCTGAATGCAAAGGAGCTGGTTAGAACCATTGATCTGTACACCGATGGAAAGATTGGATTCTTTGGCCAGGTTACGGGACATCATGAGAGGCAACGGTCTACGTTGGCTGCAATGCCACACATAAAAGGTTGATTGAAACTTTACGGGGCGGCCTAGAGACTAAGGCCATTGGCAATAGAGACTTTGACTCTGTTCCAAAAGCCTCGAACTTCCTGATTTTCTGGTTTAAGAACAATGTAGTTACGAATGGTGTGTATCATGAGAGTAACAACTGACTCATTGCGTCTAACGACTGAGGCACGACGCGGTTCTGTGCTTTCTTCGTCTTAAAGTTTAAATTGAGACGGAAGTATATATCCCCGTGCAACACCAGTTCTAGCAATTTTTGCCCCAAAACCATAAGTCTTGCCCCTTGCTGTGAGATCCCTGAGTTCAAGGGCCATCCGCTAACTGAGTAATTGCGTTGCCGGTATCGAACAATTTCTTTAGTAAGTACGGATACTTGATTGCTTTTACCAGTTGAGAGTTTAACGCTGGAAGAGATTTGCCTCTCAATACACACACCGCCAATGACGAGCGAAAAGTCATTCAATCTAACTTGGAAAGCATTTAGGGGCGTCATTTCGGCGTTGTTTTACTGTGACAAGATTGATAGGCTTGATGACGTGTTTTGTCCAATGCTTTTGCACAAATGCAGCCGAGTAAGTTCTGTTTCGCATCCGAGGTACTCGCATCATGAAGCTTAAGAACAAGGTTCAAGTTAGAATAACATCATCAGATGGATTTGCAAAGATATAAATTAACCATGCAGACCCAGATCACTTTTAGTTTTGCTATTGTATCCAATTTTTCCCAGCCATTAACAGTTGAAGGCTTGTGGCCTTCCGTAATTTCACCCTGACAATTGGAAAGTTTGCGAGTTTTACAAGTTTGGTATAAACGAATCCTATAATAGACAGCTGTTCGCACTTATATTCGAGTAAATAGATAAATGATGGAGAGCTCGACTAGCTCTTCATCCTCTACCCGAGATGCCCAAGGTTCTGCGTGCGTTTCCTGTAGAAGGTAGGTCCTCATATGTGCGTATTAAGCAAATTCAATACTGACGTATCTTAACCACATCAGAAGGAAGTCAAGGTGTACGTGAGGCATTCTTCGTTTATGCCACGGGCTTAGATAACTGACGCGTTTTTACACAGGCAATAGAGAAACACCATCTTGCAATACTTGTACAGCCCTGAGGCGGGCGTGTGTTTACCCATTGGAGCGCAAGAAGCCGGGTCCAAAGAAGGGATCAAAACGCGCAAATAACGTTGCATTCATTTGCGGCCGGTTAGGTAAGACGGCTTTCGCTTTGTTGTGCTAACAGTCCCGCTGATGAAGCATTTAACCAATAGCGAGAATGGAAGAGCTACTAGGAAGATCAAGGAAAATGCAATTTCCTTCCTCACCCGACAAGTTGTCTGTTTATCGCCATATGTCTGTTTCGAATGCAGGCTCTCTGGTAAACAGCACCTTATTTTCAATACCTCCATCGACATTGCCAAGTCCATTTTCCGCAGTTGTATGCTACGAAAACACTTCTCTATTCGCCGTTGAGCCAATACTGCATGCAATCAGGTGGAAGGACTGTGCAGAAAAAGAGGGCGATTCCGACACCAAGTACCTGTCATTTGCTAATCTTCCACAAGACAACTTGATGGATGGACCTCTCCCACCGGGTATCGAATACCAACTGTAAGGATATAGAGGATTTATCCATATACTGATCTTGCTAATGTATGACTGAAGGATCTCAACCTACTTCAAAGCTGTCACATTACCTGTTTCGCTGTTTTCAGCCTCAAGGTTCTACGCCCAATATGAGCAAGGCCGCATTCCGCCGTCTCTGCTGAATTCTTTGCACGCTCTTTCGTGCCGTTTCGCCACCTCACATGACATCTTGGAATTTGCCAACGGCGATCTGGCTGCTCTTGCACACCGGTTCTATAAAAGGTCATCAGACAAACTGGATCTGCTGGAACGCAACTGCGCGCCCATAGGTATTGCAGAGTTGAAAGCTGCCTACCTCATGGTATATTATCACCGGACGTACCTGCCACTGAACAACGCTGAGAAACCGTGGTCGAGGGCTGTTAGATGGGCGTATATGTGCAGCTTACATCAAGTGGACACATCTTTGAGGTGGAATGACACAGAAACGACAGGCTATGTGCCAGACATTGAAGAAGAACGCTGTCTATGGTGGGCCATCTGGGCTATGGATACCTACTCCAGCCAGATACTTTTCATGCCGCCAAGCATAGATGACCAATTAACGACCACCTTCCTTCCATCCTGTCTCCTATCAAGTGTCAGTCTCGGAAGCTTCCCACCATCTGCTAAGAGGAGTTTGAAAGACTCTAGAGGAAAGGATTGGTACAACTTACAAGTAGGGGAGACCCCAAGCGGAAGGACGCAACTCGTTAAACTATCGGCAATTGACTTGGCGCGAGAGGCGGGTTACCTATTGAGGTTAAAGGAGTCTAAATCCGAATCTGAACTCAAAAATCGTGTTAAAGATCTTGAGCGAAGATGGGATTCACTGGTATTAGGACTGCCGACGTGGTTCTTTTCTCCTCGGTATTGTGACGTTGATGGGAGCAGTGAGGGTTACCGACTGAGACTAGAAGTTCTTCATTTGATCCATGCGTAAGGCCCCCGAGGACCTTGAATCACTTGTGCGGTTGAAATAATAGATTGTCAAACTACAGGACTGGGATACTTTCGACGATACCACCTCTGAGGCCCCTTACTCTCAGATGCGACCAGCAGACATTTAGTCGGCCAGGATGGGATAGCTACGAATTTAGATGGAGCAACAGCATGTCACATGCTCTTCAAATAGCGGCACTCTATAGACATGGAGACTGGCCAACCCAAATGTTTCTCGAAGGGGATGCAACCACATTTGTCCCAATCTTATGGACAGCATCGTCACTATTATGTCTTGCTCTCATGCGATCAGGGCCGATTGATGCTACGGAAAAATTGGCGTTGTTAGATGCTTTGGATACTACAATGGCGCAGCTACGGCAGGCATCTCGCCACTGGGAAATCGCACGCATACTTTTATGTCAGTTCACTCAGCTCCCTTCCCGCTGCTACACGATGCTAACATGGTTGACTTTCAAAAGGTTCACTTCAAAAGCTCCGAGGCTTGACGTACATGAGGCTCGACATGAACGTAATATTCCAGATTGCCATGACAAGCTTTAGTCCCTTAGCACAGGCACCTGGCGAAGAAGACCCTACTCAAAAAGCCTGCTCGATGTATAATGAGCAATTTGAGCATCCAATTGTTGCAAGTCAATCGGTACAGGGGGAGCAGCCAGGCATGCCATGCACCATAACATCATTGGGACCAGTTGAAGACAATTCACTTTTAGTAAATCAATGGGTCAACGCAAGTCAGGATCATATAGGCCTGGGGTGGAAATTGGCAGAGAGTGTGCCGGACACACAGTTTTGGGAATAATGAGAGTTGGTAATATGTGATGGTTCTGGCACTTCTTTTCCATGACGAGGAATCCTCTGTTTGCATGGACAAAGTCGAAATCTACAGCTGCACAGCTGCAAGAATATACGAATTTTTCAACACGCAATTGCGTCTCGAGGGTGACACCAAACTCTTCTCGCTTTAGCCCGATGATCTTCAGACACCCCCACGATGACGCGAGCACCCCTTGAGATGGCGGGACTCAACCCCTCCAACCCAATTCGCAGCACAACTCACTGGGGACCGGGGAAATCGGGGTAAATCAAGAAATATGCTTAATTGCCATAGGTCCACGCGTATTTACGAAGGTCTCTGTTCTTTTAAGGCCCAATTACATGATAACGTGCTTGTTTTTATATAATGGCGAGGCCAATCGGAGAAAATGCCAAGAGTTTAGAAGCGATAACGACGGACTAAAGCCCGACGACACCAACAACGATCCGGAGGAACCGCCGACATCCGGGTTAATTACTTCTGCAGAGGTTCCGCGTCTACTGGCCACCCGGCCAAAAATTCCTTTATGACTGGTCGCCGTCGATGGCGTGACTATGCAAAAGATTCGTGCCATTGTCCATCGCGGGGTTTATCCGACACCTTATCTAGTGTGAAGTGTAAGCTCATTGGATGGCACTGAATAGTTTCGCGGGCAATCCCCGCGTCCTAAGGTCAAAATCATAGGCTTGTTCCAACTACCGGTACGAACAACGACGAAGGGTCATACATGCGGTTGGCCTTTGCCTGCCCTGGCTCCCAAACTGGCTCGATCAATCTCGGGAGTAGCCTGCCCACCTTCCTGATGCCTAGTCTAGCCAGATAAGTGCACAAATGCTACCCTTTTTCCGAGTCAGAGTTTTCAAACCTTTGGTTTTGCTTATGACAGATGTATTTGATCGGGTGCCAGTTTTATCAGCCGGAGCCTGTCATATCTATTAGGACCAACAAGAAGAGCAGTTCAAGCCCCGCCGTAAGCAATGTCCAGGGCGACAAGTTTGACGACTTATCACCCCTCTATTGCGACAGATTATTGCCTCAGGAGTGGTATTCCATATGGGGTGGCGATACCTTGGCGAATAGAGACATAGAGATATAACGTCCTTACAGGACGCAGCTATAGTTGGAAAGAAGATACTTACAGCCTGTCCCACTCCGTCGGAAACTCGGCATCGTTTGTTGACGTTTGTGGTCAAAAATCTGAAACTGGAAGTCATACACAGCTTTCGCTAACTCAGCGAAATGCCGGGCTCCGTAAACCAGGTTCGGCCAGTTGGCGTCGACGATAAGACCTCGACATCGTCGCAAAATAACGAAAAAGGCAGCATTGAGCCTGTTATCACCGATGTTCTTCAAGAAACCCCGAAGCGAACATGGAAGTCGTATATCTGGGACACGCTCGATAAGTCTCCTGAAGAGCGTCGATTTCTTTTCAAGCTCGATGCTGCTTTGATGACCCTTGCATCACTTGGATATTTCATCAAATACCTTGATCAGGTATGATATTCATCGCAATCCCTTTCATAGGCTGTATGGTACTGACTGACAACTAAGGTCAATATCAACAATGCCTTTGTATCTGGCATGAAGGAAGATCTAGGCCTGTGGGGAAACGAATTGAACTATATGCAAGTGTGCTGGACCGTCGGCTACGTGGTTGGCGAGATACCAAGGTAAATACAAGACTGATGTCAATCAGCGATCCACAATAATACTAACATCGGTGAAGTAATATGCTACTCACACGAATTCGGCCCGCTATCTGGATTCCCCTTTGCGAGGTATGCTTAATATTTGTGACCTAAGCACTGAAAAAAAAAAGAAACAAAAATACTGACCAAGTATTCAATAGGTAACATGGTCTGTCCTGACGATTTTGTTGGTGAAGTGCAACACCGCTACCCAGATTTACGTCTTGCGCTTCTTTATCGGCCTGGCTGAGAGTACCTTTTACCCGGGTATGCAGTACATCGTGGGATCATGGTATCGGAAAGATGAAATAGCGAAACGATCTTGTCTATTTCATGCCATGGGAAATGTTGGCTCCATGGTCTCAGGCTACCTGATGGCCGGCGCACATAACCTGGATGGTGTGCATGGTTACCACGGATGGCAATGGCTCTTCATCACCAACACCGTTGTATCACTCCCAATTGCCATTTCGGGTTTCTTCTTCCTTCCAGACTTGCCAGAGATTACGAAAGCTTGGTATTTCACCCCAGAGGAGATTGCCCTGGCGAAGAAGCGAATGCAGTTGGAAGGTCGGGCCCAGCGCTCTCCCTACACCAAGGCAAAGTTCATCAAAATCTTCTCCAGCTGGCACATCTGGACACTCGTTATCCTCTACATTGTCTTCAACAACGGAAATGGCGGCAACTCCCAGCCAGCGTTCCCACTTTGGCTGAAGTCTGAAGGTTACAGTGTGCGAGAGGTCAACATCTATCCCACAATAACGGAAGTCGTCAGTATTGTTACCACTCTGATTTACGCTTGGACTTCGGATAGTCTGTTCAGAGGCGCACGATGGCCAGCCATTGTTTTCTCGGGCCTTGTGAAGATCGTCGCATACGTACCACTCACTATTTGGAACGTGCCCGACAGCCTCAAGTGGGCTTGTTTCATTCTCTGTGGCTTTGGTGGAGGAATCAGTGGTCTCACGTTTGCGTGGGCGCACGAGATTTGCAGCGATGACAACGAGGAGAGAGCCCTGGTCACTGGTGCCATGAACCAAATGGCCTACGTCTTTCAAGCTTGGCTTCCGTTGATCATTTGGCAGCAGGTTGAGGCTCCTTCGTACCCCAAAGGTTACCCGAGTATGATTGCTCTATCGGTTGCGTTGATTGCCATCGCGTTCATCATTCGTTTCCTGCACAAGCGTGAGATTCGTTTGAAGGCTGTACGTGGGTATAGTTCAGCCTAAGAGTATGTGAACGTAAAGTTATTGCCTCTGAATAGGTACACGACGTGCGTCGAGGGTTTTGTAGGCATACGTGGCAATCATAACGGCTGTTTACATGTCCATATTGGGCTTGTGAATGTTGATTGTTGGTTGTATGTCTGTTGCAACTAAGAAGGAACATCGGAAAAGAAAAGTTGATCTGTTTTAGAGCCTCAAACTTACAATTGTTGATTCCATTGCTGATATGCAACCAGCATTTTTTTGCTTTTATTGTAATGGTGTACAGTCTAGAACCCTCCCTGAGTTGGAAAGAGGCCTGGCTAGGCGATAATCTTTCGAGGATTTAGTCGTTGCTCATACCCGATGAACCCATCTCCACCAAGCCCCCAACCCTGCTTCCATCCCTCTCCTGATTGCCGCTTCTCCCGAATGTCCCAAAACAGGGACCCCTGCAGAGATGTCAATGGTTAAGCTTACAAATACCCCATGAGAGTCACTCACGTCATACACTCGCCGAAGATCTTCCTTATGGATCTTACCATCCTTTGCTAATAGCATCCAAGTCGTAACCCATTCAAAGAACGATGCAGTCCACTTATAGGAATGTAAGTGAGTTCACACAGCTGCAAGATGGTAGTACGGTCACTTACGCCAAACGGATCAACCGCGCATCGGTTCCGACTCATTAGGCCAAAGACTTCCTTAAACGTAAGGGTATCGTCCTTTCTCGCACTGCAATTTGTGAACACATCCTCAAACTTCTGTGGTATGAAGCGTCCTTCACCATCGTAGATGCCAGAGTCGGAGCCATGCTATTAAATTGTGACTAAGCATCAGTAATCTGGATCAAAAAATTGGAAACAAAGAGAAATGACTAGGGAGAAACGCCCACCTTTGCTTTGTGCATACCGCCCACGTAGAGGCGGAAGAAGGGATCAGGAATATACGAATACTGCATAACAGTACCATATGAAAAAGCAAAAGGAATAACCGTAGATGCCAGAATACAGGTCGGAATATTGAACCCCAGGTCGCGGAAGCCCACCCATACGTCCACCGGAGTGATAACACCGTCGTTATCGCGGTCCCAGAAAAGTACATGTTGCTGCAAGACAGTCTGACCTAAGTGTCAGTCACTGCAAAATGTTGCATATCTTTAGATATTGGGGCTCAGACTGACATAGTCCTTGTACTTTTCCGAATACTCGACGCTCCCATCGGGTTCATCCATTGAAGGAGCAAAATTTGCATGTGCAACCCCTGGTGATTCAAGTATTTTGTCTGCATTCACTGCTGGCGGCCTCCGATAAGTGATTGGGCATTTCGGAACAGCTGTTGCAAAGCTGGGGCCGTAACCATTCGAGAGTTCCTTCGCATTGTGTTCTGATTGTTGTTTGTCGTCTGTCGATCCAGCCATCGCGAAATAGCTTGCCGTGATAGAGCCTCCTTTGGTGTTATGTTATGAGAACATGTGCTACGTGAGAAAATGTTGATACTTAAATGCAATGCTGACATTCAAAAGCAATTTCTGCTGAATGCAGTTTACGATGATGGAGTGACATCATGTTGTGGCATGATGAGTGACATCATGGGCGCATCATTAGACAATTCGACTGTCAATGTTTCAAATGACTTCCCCTTACTGTGAGTATGTCTCAAATTTTACTCGTTAAGAATTACATAGAGACACAGGAATTATGAAAGCTTCCAACGTTGAAGAGGGTTGAATTGCCTACGATATGGAAGGGTGAAACGCGCGATTTATGGTAACGATTGTCTGAAGATCCGGCGCATCGAGCAATTCATCTCAGCAGCCGTTTATTTCAGCCCACGGAGGGTTGTGTGGCCCCTAGCCGCAGTGAAAAGCGATTACGTGTTCTCTGGCTGGCGGTTAGCAAGTGAAATGCGCTCTCTTTCAGTATCGAGGAAGGTATTGGCATTTAATTTCATGTTCCACCTTGACTGAGGCCTTTTGCCCGGTCGGTTAAGAACTTGGTCTGCTAGGTTGAGCTGGAATATGCGAGCAGATGAGGGTGAAAAGAAAAAGCTATGGAATGACGAATTCAAAGTCCATGTTGTTCATTTGGCTTTTTGGGTTCTATGTAACTAGGCTTGGAATGAGGTGGAACTAGGTGTAAAATGAATTGCATGATTATTTTAAATACTTTCTGCCCAGTACCTTAATGGTGACCCCACCGTTGAGTGCGTATCACCCCTTGAAATCATTTTAAACTCATATTTTACTCGGAAGAATTTACGTTTACCAAAAAAGAAAAAAAAAAAAAAAACCCAACTCCATTTTCCTATAAACCTCTTGATGTAAGTTACCTTAGGACAAGTCATGCCTTAGCCGGACCCGGACCCTCATGTAATCTACTGGCCGAGCTGTGATCTGCTGTGTCTAAATCAGTTCATTAGTATGGTCAATTGATCATATCGGGTATGAAGAGATACTCACGTTGTATAGCTGTGTCTTGGAATGGTACTGTCCCTTCTCGTTAACAATCGGTTTCCCGTTTGTGTCGACCATTGCTTCTCCAAGTCCGACTTTCTCAAAGTCATATTTGCTGATTACACATGCTAAGATAACCTTAGCCTCAATGTTTGCGAGTTCCTGTCCAATGCATTTTCTTGGACCTCTCCCAAACGGCCTCCATGCAGAAGCAGGAATGCCTTCTCCGGCTCCGCTGATGTCGACTTTATCCTTGTTCTTTGCAATCGGTGTGTCTCTATTGTCTAACCATCGCTCTGGTAGAAAATCGTCTTTAGTGTTGCCATAGACATTGGCGTCTCGCTGAACAAGAGTTGCACAATTATAAAGAACTATACCATCGACACAGATGTTGCTGCCATCGGGAAGTTGGATGTGGAAATTTGACCCTGGAGGGCACAACCGAGCAGATCCCGCGGGAGGGTATAGACGAAGAGTCTCCTTGATTACAGCCGATGTAAAAATCATGTCGTTAATTATCTCGCCCCCGTGGGTTTTCAGAGTGTTGCGGATGGCTGCGGGATTTGGGCTGGGACCAAAGAGCTCTTCTAATTCCAAACGAAGCTTCTGAATAGCATGAGGTGTTCGTGAAAGTTCGTAAATGGCCCATTGTAGAACAATACTTGTAGTGTCATGCCCTGCGAACATGAAGGTCTTGAGTTGGTCGATGGTGTTGTCGATCAGCTCTTTGGTTAGAGCATGGGCCTCTTTGAGACTTAGCTCTAGGATGCTTCGGCTGGACAAGCCTTTGTCTTCCTTGATATCATCGAATTTGTGACGAACAATTTCCGCTAAGAAGCTGTCAATTGCCTGTGAGAGGACTCTGCGCCGCCGTTTGATGAGTGGATTCCCCCTCCATTTTAGAATGCCAGGTTCCTTATAAGATTGAAGTAATGCTTTGTAATTTCTGATGAAATCTCCTTGCTGTTCTTCGGGGAGTTGCGCGTCAAGGTCAACGCCCATAGTTACGGCACCTATATAATAACTGTCAACCACCCGTTGATGTGGGATTGGAAGGGCGAATGCGACTAACCAATGATGTCAAACGTGAGGTTTGTGCAGAGCGGGTCAAGATCAAAAACCTCGCCAGTGCTGGCAAGGCTATCAAGCTTTGAGAGGAAGGCCTGAGTTTTGTCCATAATGAGGGGTAGCAGAGTCATCAAGTGCTGGGGAGCAAATCCGAGATTGAAATGCTTCCTCATATCCTTCCACTTGGGGCCCTAAGTTCAGTAGATATTAATTAAACTGACAATAGGCATATTAGGTAGATACAAGCGGTTGCCCTACCGAAAGAATAATCATAGAATTTTCTCCTATCAGTGGCGTTAAATATTGCGCTGTATCAGCTTTCGGAGTACTATAGGGCCACATTTTCGATTGCCGTGTTATTTGCTCCGAAATTTCGTGACTGCGGACGAGAAGTACAGGACTATTGAGAGGACGAAAGTCAAGAAGCAAAACTGGAGGATTGCCCATGGATTCGCATATGTCTCCAAAAACATGATCTGCATTGATTTCCTGCGTTAGATCAAATTACATGGTCGACACGCAAATATCTAGGTAGTAGAGGACACTTGCCAATATGCCCCCCTTTCTCACCACGTTTCCGGTGGAAGGCTTTGATTAACTTGAGATGACCCCATATCAACGAAGGCTTCATCTGTGGGTAATGTGCAAACTGCTTGATCCGGCGATAATGCAGCTCATGATACAGGTAGCAAAAAAGCGCGGAGAGCGCTATGAGCGCGGCAAGGGAAGAGCCGGTCAGCATAACCAGACGACGGGTCTGGGGGATCTGCTGGGACAAGATGGATCAAGATTTGGATGATTTCGCGTTAGAAGCAGACACAGAAAATCAAAGTTTAAAGGGCAGTTTTAAGGAAGTGCTGCTGTAGCGTATTAATAGGAAGCAGGACGGCGTCTCTGAAAATTGACCCGTTCTACACTTCAATGAAATGATATGCCGACGGGGGTTACGTTGTTCGCCAAGAGAACCAGTTCCAGTGAGACTAGGCGTAGAGTTGTCGTGTTATGGCCATTAGAAGCACTCTAGCACTCTAAGAAGGTTTTGCCAAGCCAATTTGTCGCGATTTGAGGATGGCGGAATGGCTACTGAAACATTGATGAGTTTCTTTGCCCTCAACGAGCTTTTCTATTGGCAATTGGCGCTCTGGATTGGCCCCGTCCCGGATTTCTATTTCCGATTCAGGGATCATACTCCTCGAACGAAAGTTTATTCTACTGTCTATTGATCGAAGTCATTTAGACATACATTTAGTATCATACAAGATTCAATTGTCCCCCCCTCACTAAGTGATGGCATACACTGACAGACCGGCTCTCATTGCGCACCAACCTTGATATAATGAATGCCGCCTGAAAAAAGGTTCTATACAACCACGGCCACTAGAGATTTGTCGAATAGAGGCATTGCAGGCTGTGAGATTCTGCACTCATACATAGTAGCAAATTTTATCGCTAGTCCTCCTTACAACAAACCTTGACCCTCTTATTGTTAGGTGCATCTCTACAGAGGTTTAATTTATTCTTTTTTGCTAGGCACTGTAGCCAGACTCATGCGATAGTTTCGTTTATGACCCTGACTGAATATATGAACTATACCAATAGACTTGTCGCCCTCTGTACCGCATCAACACTCTCGTCCCCATTCAATTTGAAGTGCCATGCAAATGCGATGTGTGCTACTTAAATAAGAACGCAGAGGTGTAAGTCAGTACGATTTACTGGAGCAAAATGGTTGCACAGTAGAGGAATGTTACAAGACAGCTGTCGGGGGTAAAGTCAATTTACGCTTCACTGTCGAGAGGAAGGTTTGCACATTCATGTTGGGGACGTTGATCGCTCCATATTTCAAGTCGCAATAGTGTCGTGCTCGGTAGTACGTTTCCCGGGTTGATGAGGATAGTTGGTGCGGCAGTATATCTTTAGTCATGATTTACACAAAATAGAGCGCAGCCAAAGGAATTGCCTTCCAGCTCATTTGTTTAAAGCCGACAAGTGGCAGTAAAAGTGCTGTTAATGATGTGTCAATGGGCACCCTTTGCTGCCTCCTCATCAGCTTCAGAAAGCCCTTGTATGCTGAACATTCCGATGCGCCTACAGTAGGGTTGAAATACTTCCATTTCGATTAGTAAGAGTGCGCTTTGGCAGCGCGTAGAAAAAGAAGGTAAAATTTCGTTCAGCTTGGTCCGTAACGGATATTTGAATCACGGGCGTCTATAGACTACTACATCTGCTTCCAAACTAGACATTGGTAATAAACATGTTGTTCAAGGTACATGCGCAATTTCTGCAGGGATTCATCTATTACACCGACTTCAGACCCCCTTCCAACGGTTTCTTCGTTTCCTACAACCGCACGAGTGTTCCTAATACTAATCCAATTTTTTCCCTCATCGTATGGAGCATATGAAGTTTTTTACTTCGTGGGAGCTGTTAAACATCGAGGCATCTCTTTCTCCTAGTTGTTTATGCCTCCCTAAAGTACAGTTTTCTCTGAATATTACGAAGGTTCTGACAAGTTTCGTAGTGAATGCGTACCAAGACATCCAGTCATTATTTAAAGATGTGTAACGGTATGATAATATCTAAGTAGTGGAATATAAAGTTTTCTCGAGAGCTATTATCATCCTCGTCGTTTTACGACCCCCTTAGAGCAAATAACTGAGTCACAAAGCAAGGGGCTCAACAGTAGCGACTTCGCTCCATCATACCCTGTTTGTGACAGCGAACTAGTCGAATACGGCAATCAGTCATGAAGCACACCGGCTTTCTACAGGGTTTGAGGCCGAAATGTCTCGTAACATGCGCCAAGGGACCTTTTGTCATAAGTTGTCGCCACTTAAGCGATCTAGGTGGCAACGTGCATTCGGTCACTTTAACGATAAAACGCTCAGTTTTGCAGCGCCCAACTCGCCGGAATTGGCATTAATACCATATCTAGTACAGTGGAGCTCCAGTCGGGCTCGAAAATTGCGGTTTTTTTTGCATTGCCATCAAGGGCGCTTAAGCTACAGTATCTAGCGTGCAATGACTGGAGACTGTGGGCTTTAAAATGGATCAACTTTTTGTGTAACCTCATGGTGGTTGGTCTATGAGCTAGAAAGGCAGCACCGTAATCATATTTGTCTCACACTGTTATGGTGGATTCATTTCCCTATGGGATGTAGGGGTAACTGTAGTCATCATGTAACTACGCGAGCCATGTAACCCTTCCATGAGGCTAGATGGTGTGTAAGACGAGAAAGGATTCCAGCAGCTGTAATGGAACCCTAGAAATAATCGCCGATTTCGGCAGGTCAGATTTAGACATTCGGTGGGCAAACATGCTACAGTAATTGACTGATTCACTGTCATGGAAATTCCGCCAAACAAGGTCAGTCAATCGCGCTACGTCTTCGTCTACTTCACCATATCTTACTGATAGCAGAGCATGTAGGTAGTAAGGCACATAAAGAAAATCATCTACGAAGTAGCCATGGCTGGGTATATCACAAATAGAAAAGCAGCAAGACCGTTACGCTTTATGCTGGCTTTGTGCCTCGTCTCTTTGATTTTCTTTGCGGCTTTGCAGTCATCCTTCCGAGATCCGACGTATCACATTGGCTTTTACAACAATTTTCATCCCCCAGCCTCTGACAAAAAAGAAGACGGTGTCGCCTTTGCTTCTCGTAACAGATATGGCATTCCTTCCTACAGTCCTTTGCGCCAACCCGAGCCTCCAGCATTTTTGCATGGACATGAGACGGAACCTGAAAATGCCTGGCAGTTCAGTACGTCTCAGCACTTACTAGAAGTTGTCGCAGAACATCCAAGACTTTTCGCAGGAAGGAAAAAGTGGAACGGAATACCTAGTCTTATTCGAAAGGATCCCTATCTAAGTGCGTGGAACAGCAGCATTCTCAGTCGTGCGGTTGAATTGCATGATAAACCGTCGATTACTTACTCCATTGATGGTTCCCTCACTGGAAGTGGAGTGCTCGACGTGGCGAGGGAGTTGCAGCTTCGTATCAAGCATTGGGCATATGCCTTTCGCATCTCCCATGACCTTAGATGGAAAGAAAGAATTTGGGAAGAGTTGATCGTGGCCTCGGGGAACTCATCGCAGTATTTTGGTACCCAAGGAGACAATTGGAATACTAAGTAAGTATAGTTTTTCACTGAGTCTGAGTTCCTTGCTAATGTCCGATATAATCTTCAGACATTGGCTTGATGTTGGCGAGTTTTTGGTCGCTTTCAGTTACGCATATGATTGGCTCTTTGATGTCTGGAGTGTCGAACAAAGGGAGGCCATTATGTGGTCCATAGTCTCATTGGGTTTATCAAAGGGACTGCAGGCTTATGATCGTTCTGAATGGTTCCTCTCAGCAAGATCGAACTGGAACTGTAAGGCAACCTTCGATCTGTTTTACACATAAAGTTTTCGAAATCCTAATCATGTGATTAGGTGTAACTAATGGAGGTATGATAATTGGTGCGCTAGCCATATATCATGAAGATCAAACGGGTATCGCACGACGGCTGCTTCCGCTTGCTGTGGATAATGCTCGGCGGTATTGCGCCCAGGCTGTCGAGTCTGATGGGACTTGGGCTGAGACTCCCGACTACTGGTAAGTTTCTACTTTCCAGGTTAATACTTAATCGTGTACTGATTAGAATCTAGGTATTTTGGAACACAAGCCCATGCTCAACTTACTTCCGCACTACAGACTGCCACAGGCAGCACATACCAACTCCTAACGGCGAATCAAGGTTTTCGAAACACATCCCTATTTCACATTTACAACAACGGAATGACTGAAAAGTTTAACTATGGAGACTGCGGCCCTCTTAAACTCACTGCAACGGCGAATGCTCTTTTGTACTATGGCAGAGAGTTTGCAGACCCAAAGTTGGTGTTGTATCAAAGAGATCGCCTTGATGCAGCTGACCCTTTGAGCATGTTATGGTATACGCCTAAAGTTACTGGTAATTGGGTCTACAATTTGCCACTAGATCGGGAATTCCCGGACAACGCAGGGGCTTGGGTTTCTATGAGGTCGACATGGAGTGACCCTGAGGGCTTGTTCATTGCGATGAAAGCAGGTAGCATGATAGGCCACGCAGCGCGTATGTTAGACGGAAAGTAAGAGTTGACAAAACGCTAATGACATCTCGCAGATGGTAATCTCGATGCCGGCGACTTCGTGCTTGATGCGATGGGCGAACGATGGGCCGGTGAGCTCTGTCAGGACGACTATTTGGCTGAAGGTTACTTCTCAGGCGAGAGCCAGGATAGTAGGCGGTGGGACTATTACCGCTGCAGAACTGAAGGGCAGAATACGATGGTGATGAATGGCGAAAACCAAATCGCAGATTCCCAACCGCAAACCCGCTTCGAATCGTCGGAGATGAATGGCGATCCCGACCTCATCGAGACCACAGCGTATTGGATTGTCAACATGGCTGCCGCTTATAATGGGACACGCATTCAACGCGGCTTGAGAATGCTCAATAAACGAAGACAGGTGTTGATTCAAGACGAAATTGGGACTTCACCGCATAGCTTCCAGTGGCGAATGCATACCAATGCCAGTATCTCATATAGCAAGGACCAAAGGACGGCTCGTAAGTAAAGTGGCAGACAAATGACGTTGACATTTTTAGCTAATGGCTCTTAGGCTTGGACCTCAATAACAAGACATTGGATGTAATACTCCAGTCTCCGGTAAATGCTGTCTTCGAGACTCTCGAGCCCGTTCCTCAAGGTGATTCGCGAAAAGACAATTTGAAAGATATGTCAAACGAGGGTGTCAGCGTCTTAGCTATCGACATTTTCTCTGGGAGTAGTACCGTTTCTGTGGTCTTTTCGCCTAGGTGGGGCAGAGATAAGGAGGTCAAATTGCCAAAACTCGTCCCTCTTGAGGAGTGGACACTAGGATCTCATGAACAAGATGAATAGTAGAGTTTAAGGAGAACATTTTTCTTGGATACCTTGAACAAGCTATACGTGTCTTACTTTACTGCTACAATTCTTTGATCTTTCAGACAGTGCCACCAATTGGAATAGCATACTAAAAACTATGTTTAGAAGGATTTAAACCGTTTCTCACATGGAAAATTTACATTTAAACTTTGTCTCTGTTTTATGTACATCATATACGAAGTAGTAAAGTCTTTGCCATACTAGGCACTCCTTCCGACGTAATCGCGAACAACATCCAGTATCCTGGCACGACTATCCCAGGATCGAGCGGTATCTTAACTTCGTAGCTCCAACCGAGCTTTGGAGAACTAGCTCTGGGCAGAAATTCCAGTACTATCCGCCTCTGATCTGTGTTGATTGAATGAGTAGCTGAACTATAACGTATTAAAGTGAACTCTAACACGTTTATATCCGTCTGCGTTATAAGGTTATCGCCCAATGCCACCTCTGTGTTCGATACAGTCAAAATTCTTGGCCTCCTAGCTAGAGTGTCCCCATTTGGCTCAAAAAGATAAGGAGGCTTAAACACTTGAACGTCGTAATGGTCGCTTCCCGCTTCCCATTGAGGTATGTCCTCGCATGGCTCCCAACAGAGCCCCCCTCCACCTGTTAACACAGTAGCGTCGGGAAGCAAAACTGCAACGCTGTGGTAGGTTCGAGGAGTTGTCATGCGTGCAAGACGCTCAAACCTTTTTGTTTTGGCGTTCCATAACTCAGGATACCACGTTGCGTTGACATCGGTCCATTGTAGCGCGTAGGTTGCTCCACCGTTCACGAAAATGTCTCCTGTAGGAAGCACCACACTGTTGGCATAGGCTCGAGGAGCATGCATAGGTTGAAGCTCCTCCACGCTAACATTCCCAAATGGCTCTGAGATTGTCACTTCATGAACGGTAGCTTTTCCAGAAGAGTATGCATAACTGGGCGCTCCGCCTAACGTGAGTATTTTGCCTCGGCCCGCATCATACATGACCGCGTTGCCATTCATTGCGTCGTTGTTGTGGCCGCGGAAAGCCGCTGGGGATTGACTACCCAGAGAGTCTGCATTACCGGTTCCATACCAGTTCATGGCCGTAGACGGACCTGCCTGGAATAGAGACTCGTTCTTCCATGCAAAAAGCCAAGGGTGATTGTCTGCAGAAAATGCACCCCTGGCGTCGGCCGTGAGCATTGGTTCCACCCGGCAACCAGGTAGAGACACCCAAGTTTGCGTTGTTGGATCAAATACTTCGCCGTTCTTGTCCAACACTCCACCAGACCAAGAGCCCCCAATGGTGAATATCTTTCCATTTGAGAGTGTAGCCTGTGCATGATAGCCACGGCCGGTGGTCATACCTGGACCGGCTTCCCAAGACCGATTTGCAGAGCGGTAGATGGTTGTGTGATTGAATGTGCTCCCTCCGGTGACAAACACATCACCCAACACGTTGAGTGATAGACCGGGGCAAAACATGTTGTGTCCGGTCTCAGAGACTATCTTGCTGGATACCAGTCTTGTTTTCGGATTGTACAAGGCGGAGACCGTCCGGTCTTGGTTTCCAAATGAGCCTGGGTTATCCGCTGACCATAAAAGAACCTCTCCTGTATGGCCCAAAACTGCCGCAGCGACAGGGACTAGGGGAACAGGAACACTTGGCTCCCATTTTCCTACGACTGAAGGATTTTCTGACGAGTGCCATTCTAACCTCGCTCTTGGTGGTAGCTTATCAATTGAGAAGTAAAATAGTAAAACAACAAAACTGACAAAGAATATTGCCAGGCACGTCTTAGGGCCAGTGATCATGTTGATGCTCTGTTCAGTAGTACCAAGTTAATGAATGATGTCACAGAAGCCGAAAATGTCTGTTGCCTAGAATAAGTCTGGTAATGAGAGGGCTTGTTAGCTACGTTAAGAGCAATATCCGATCGCGACTCAACGCCGTTCGCAGTTGAGTAGTCAGTGGATACCGTGAAGTGAAATGCCTCTATCGTATCATCTCGATGCACACAGTGCGATATGCAGCTGTGCGGCGCATGAACTTGCTTGAGCCGTTGTCGATTCGCTAATGTCGATACTTCAGCCGCGATTGGTCAAGTAAGACAAGATTCCCCCTCTTCATCCCCACCAGAAAACGTTCTTCGTCGCCTTGCGGATCTGATTCTTGCACACGTCAGACGCGCATAAGACACTAAGCCTGCACGACTTAACCCATTCGTGGAACTCTCCAGCCTACATACTACTGAAGTTGCTAGAGCTTATTCGAGTCCGAGTTGCAAACCATGCATCCAACCAATCACAATATCTAGCAAAAGTCCTTTGCCGCTTGCTCGGATTCAAACTGCCTTGCTGGGAAGGTGGGAGTCTGTTGGGCACAACGACCTCAGGTCCAGAACATTTGTGAGCAGGGCTTCAGCCTCCATATCACCACTCAGTGGGGGTTGAAGAAACAATGTCACCAGCGAAATCGGCAATGACACATGAGCAGTAGCGTGTCTGCTGATAAGCATTTGTAGAAGAAAATTTCTTCATGGCTATTGAAGTATTTAACGGAGACTGTGCAAACGATCAGAGATGATAAATGCGTGCTCGTGACTCTCTCAAAGGTCTTGTGGTATACATCCGTATTACCGCCACTTCGATTGTCTTGCGACGTCACAGATTTGAGGTCTGCACCATGTCGAAACCATTAAAAGAAATGAGCAACTTTGACAATTTACTGAGTGAGAAGGATGGGTCTCTCAAACGTCCCTCTCCCAGCAAAGCATCAGAGAGCTACCATGAATCTCGACTAAACTCACCTACGACATATAGCTTCAGAAATGATATTGTGGACGAAGATTCGGTTTTCATTGACCGCACTCCTGCCGTCAAGGATCAAGATGTTATGTATATTGCTCCCTGGCGTCAGCATGTTGCTCGCTTGTTCTTTATGACAAACCTCATCCCGCAGCTCCTTTCATTTTGGGGCACTCATATCCAATTTCGGACTCTCTACCACTTTGGAAATGAGAGTAATCTTTCTTCGAGCCGTCTTGTCCTGGCTTGGGTTTTTGTGGTATGGGAAGTATCCTTGGCAGGTATGTGAACATCGCCAAGACTCGCAAGAATTAATCTGACGACCCTTCCCAGTTGATGGCATTCTTCAAGTCATCATCAAGTCTGGTGCTCTCACAGGGCGATGGCAACCTCACTTACGGTTACTAGGCGATAATGTACCGTCCGTAGATGTCATAGTAACGGTGTGCAACGAGCAAATTGACATTGTCAAAGACACCGTGCGCGCTGCGCTGAGCGTCGAATATCCGATTAGTCGCTTCCGGGTTATCGTTGCCGATGACGGAAGGTCTAAGTTGTTAGAGGAATGGGTGTGCCAACTGTCCGACGACCATCCCAACCTTTATTACACTGCTCGCTCCAGACTTGGAGGTTGGAAAGCAGGTAATCTGAATGAAGCCGTCAAGTTTGCTGGGTTTTTGCCAGGCGGCGCTGCCGAGCTCGTAGCTGGCCTCGATGCGGATATGATTCCAGAGCCGAGATGGCTCCGTTGCGTCACGGCTCACATTATGCGTGACCGGAGAGTTGGAGTCGTATGTCCAGCCCAGGTTAGTAATCGTTCCCAAACAAGGTGAGGTTCAACGGAACTAAATGCATCTTTCAGCACTTTTACAATGTCCCAAGTGACGATCCTCTTTTCCAGAGCAACAAGTTCAGTTGGTACTGTCGGGACCTTGTATGCGGCCTGGCTGGCTCTGGGTTCAACCTTGGCTCCGGTTGGGTTATGAGGCGGGAGGCAATTGACGACATCGGCGGATTCCCAACCGATGTTCTTACTGAGGATATCACCAGCTCAATGATGGCTATGGCCGAAGGCTGGAAGACAACCTACGTCCCTGAGGCCCTTCAATGGGGTCTTGTGCCTGACACATACGCCGCCCACATTAAGCAGATTGTCAGATGGGTATGTTCATGAAGCTCCGTTCCCTCTGCCGCTTTCATACTAAGTTGAAGCTAGTATATCGGAGGTTGTCAGATGGCTATCAAATTTGGCTTCTTTCTTTTGCCCTCCCGAACCAAAAGTCAGACACCAAGGCAGGTTTTAATCGGATTCTCTCAGGGATTGAGTGTGCATCTACGCACTCAGATGGCTACCTTGAGTCTTATTCTCGCCGCAGTTGTGTCCATGACCAATGCTGATCTCGTCTACTGGCGTGATCTCGCGGAAATGCGGATGTTACTGCGGATTCACTGTGGTATTGTCGTTTTTCGCTGGTTGCACGATGTTCACCAAGCCGTTCTATCAGGCTATCGTGCAGCTATCTGGGAATCCGCTCAATATTTTTATCAGGCTCCATGTGAGTATTTAATGTGGATTAATAGGTTTAAAAACCCTTCTAATGAATGTGACCGCAGATGCAACAGTAGCATGGTTCAGATCATTCATTCTTCCCAGGAGTCTAGGTGGTAAAACAACCACCTTTACTCCAACGGGCAGCATCGGAAATGTATATCACGAGCGCGATCCCGACCGAAGGGCTCCTTTACTTAAGCGCCTTCAGCATATAATTATTGGCTGCGGTGCGTGGGTCCATTTGCTCATCGTTGTTCTTTTTGGTACTGGAGCTTATATGCGCTGCTCTCGGGTTTTCCGTGAGCATTCCCTCGTGGTTCATGACGAACACGGGTTCGAAATTCTATGTGTCCGGCTTCTTCGGAAGGTTGCTTGGCCTACACATCCATGGGTTCCCACAGCGTTGGCCTGCTTCACCCCGATCAAATATGCCCTTTACCCACCACAAATCCCTGAGCGACACAAGTTGCTGGGCAAGAGAGGAAGGAATGGAGCACGTTATCCCATTCCCGAGGTCATGGGAAAGGTCAAGCGGACACCCTTTGCAATTGGGTTCATTGAGCTATACACCCTGTTTGTAGCATACGCTGCTCTTGTATTTGTGGCTACTTGGTGGGTTGACATCAGTGTTTTGGAATAGCCAGGCAAAATATGGTCAAACTTCGTGTTATAAGTTCCAGACACATGGCGCCGAGTCACACATCCTGAGATTTGTTATTTCCATAGTTCAAGTAACATATAATATGAGAAGGGAGTTTGCTACCATCAACTTTAAAACACAAATATTCAACGTTTCCGTTCCAATACTGACCACTAGCGTTACTATTTCTTCTCTTCATAAAGAAGAGCGATAACGAGTGCCGACACTATAGCAGACTTGCCTGTTCCTTCTTTTACCAGGTACTGATCATTAACAGAAATAACAACTATGTAGCATTACATATGCATTGACCTCTGCCAAGAAACCATACATAGTGCCATCAACATTTTCAGAGCTCCTTATTAGTCCAAAGGCCCATATCGCAGGGGCATTTGAAATTCCACATGAGGTTTGCGTTTTAGCTCCTCGGGTACTGGAGGCATAACTTCCATTCCCTCCAGTAGGATAACTTGTTGTCCGCTCTACAATTGGATGCTATTCAGAATCCAGGTGATCAGGATATGTGATAGGCACTAAGACTTACTGCAAAATGGTGGATCATGTGGCAATGTAGCATGCTAACAGCCGGGAAGTAGATCCTATACCGTACTACGACAAACTTTCCTTCTCCGGCCTGTGAGGTGAACCCGTCTCTGTAAGGTGGGTTGATCAGGTTGAAATACTTCTCGCCCCCGTTCCTCATAGCCTCATCAACATTCATCCAAGGAAACCCACCGTCCCCGTGGCCTATGATGAACACTTTGTGATTATGCTTGTGAAAAGGGTGGCTGGCGTCAACGGCGGCTCCGTTTTCAATGATTAAGTCAACGACAGATCCATTTTTGAGAAAGCCCTGTGAGTTTCCCCACGAAGTCTTGCCGCGTGACTTCTCGTTCCACAATATGGGAGGAACATTCTGACGGAAGAACTCATGTGGTGCTGCGTTAAGCACCCAAGTCGACGGACCAGTCTTATTTACCATGAACTTAAGAGTGAAGTCAGCTTTTTCAGGAGGCGACCGAGGAGGATACGGATATAGTTTTGTTTCATCCATGGCTTTCTTCTCAGTGTCGACAAGGCTTCCGTTCAAATGTAGCCATGGCTTTGTGTCGGGAACTGTCCGATTAGAGTTGCTCGAAACATCCTGTACAGAATACCCATCAGCTAGACTGACTCCTCGTTTAGCAAACGGTCTTCTGCGTTCATCAGCAGTCACCTTTGTTGTAGCATATCGCAAGATGCCAGCTCCCTGAATTATCTGCTCAGATCTTAGTGAATGGAGCCTCAATGCATAGTCCCCAGCCGGCTTATCCATCTTGACCAGAATGCTACAGCAAGTGTTATTGAACTCTGGTTTTTTTGAATCAAGCGAATGGTATGGAGAATACCTCGTTCTTTCGCCAAGGTTAACATGAGTTCTTACGACCTTCTGCGGATGAACAAATTCACCATCAGCCGCAACGACCCAGAACTCATGCTCATCGATGCTAATTGCGAGAGAGTGGTGAGCACCGGAATGAATGAAGTTAATCCAAACCCATTCTTCTCCTGGATTAGCCTGAATAATCTCTAGTTTCGGATGCGTTTCGGTGCAATATTCAGGGTTAGTGTACTCATGGCCGGGAATCATGTAACGACAGCCTCTCTCATTACGCCCAGGCCCACCGGCTTCTTCAAGATCATGAGCAGACTCGCATCGTGTTCCGCCTCGTCCGTTCAAAGTGAGGCTATTGGCGCAGATTGGGATATATCCCGTGTCCCGGAACCGAATCAGATACATGTCCATAGGTTGATCATTCCAATCGGCAACAATAATGTGGCGCGGGTTACTTTCCGCTGCGCGCATTGCTCTGATTTCATGCTCATCGTTGGTTATAAGACGATACGGCCGAGGTCGCCATTCAGCTGGCACGATCCAAAGCGGACCTCTTTGACCCTGATTTCAACCAGTGTTAAGTACGATAGGGAACATTGAAGTAGACGAAATCAGCATTATAACTCACGTCAGAGAAGGCAGGCCCAAAGTGACCATCATAGAAGTAGCTTCCATACTGGCCTTCAGGTGTAAATCGATAGGTATAGTTATCTCTTGGCTCAGTGGCCCACTGGATTTTATTGAATGAGCAATTATCAAGGCAAGGCATACGTATAGACATGCTGACCTGAGTAACGCCTGGAACACCATCATTCCATGGTTCATTTATTTGATAAATTCCGTGCCTATTTCTGTCTCAGATCTTGTCCAGGTGGATACAGTAAATGAGGCGTTCATACCAGTGAAGTGTGGTTTCTATGGGCAGTTGGTTGTCCACAAATGCTTCCAGAGTCTCTCCTTCATTAACAGTTAATACGGGTCCAGGGGTATCTCCATTGATGAGATAGGTTGGACGGCCGTGACCATCTGGGACGGAGTTAGAGTGGAGAACCGTGAAAGATCACTTCTCAGAGGGCACCTTGTTTGTCCCAGGCATATGTCAAGGTCAGATTGTACTTTCGAACATTTTTCCCAAAGACCAAGACTGCTAACAAGAAAAATAATCCGATCAATTTCGTCTGCAACATTTTAAATGAGATTTTTCGACATCATTTATGAAACAAAAATGTTCCTCGAGAAAGTGATGGGGACTATTGTATTCGGCTTAAGCCGATTTGTATGATATACTAGGTACAAATAAACAGGCTTTTCACAGTAGCCTGAATCTACGTCTAGTCTTTGTCATCCCAACAGCAGGCTTTGGCCAATGGTCGAACCTCAGGGGTGCTTACGGATTCATTGAGGGCCAATATCGTTTTCAGTCGACTAGTACCGCGGGTCCATGGGTAATGCCAAGTTCATCGATGTCGATTTCCCAAGCTTTGAAGTATCCAGGAAACCTAGGCATCAACATAGGGGCTAGGAGAGTTGCTGAACAACAGATTAGGTAACCATCACAAATTTATTGTTTCACTATGCAAAAGGAAAAACTTTTAAGTTGCCCGCAGTTTAGTTTACAGTGAGGAGTGTTTCCATCCAAGCTCAGACTTTCACCAGATCAACACCTGGTAAACATCGATTAATAATCACAAACGGGGTTCAACATAATTATCAGGATTACTATCCAAGAACTCGTTGACCCTTGCCGCGTTGTTCTCGGCATACTGCCAGATGGATGCATGTCCGGCACGAGGCCAAATGACTAGCGTGCAGTTTGGGATCCCATCCAGAAGCTCATAGCTCCTAGGCGTAGGGACCAGGTAGTCATCGTCGCCTGTCATGACTAGTACGGGCATTGTAAGCTCGTGCAATCTGTAATAAGAGTGTTTGTTTCTATCACCAGGTGCACACCAATGCTTGATACAAGCCAATTGTATCATGAAGCTTTCTACGTTGTTGAATGCTGGTAGTGCACCACCGCTAGCGTTTTCATTGAACTCACTGTGCCGCAAGCGTTTGAAGTAAGATTCGGCGGCCGCTCTGCCTTGATCATCATTGCGGAAGAACGTGAGGGTGTAAGCGGCCTCCCAGTCAGCCTCAGAGGCACTCCGTTGAAGAGACAGGAATCGATCAAGATTTGGATCGGTCCGGGGCCAAAAGTGATCTCCTGGAATAGGCCCCGAGGGATCCGCGCCAACAAGAATGAGACGTCTCACTCGATCTGGCATTGAGAGCGTTGCCATTTGGCAGGCCATGCTTCCAATGGAGAACCCAAGAAGGTCAATGAGATCGAGAGAAAGAGCGTCAAGGAACGCAATCAGATCCTCTCCCATGGTGTTTACTTAAAGCACCAATCAGCTCGCGACCTCACTGCTTGACAGGGGGCACTCACTGTCAGTCGGTGTGCGTTGGGTGTTACCGGTGCTCTGCCCAACTGCCGGCGGATCAAACATAATGACAGGGCGCTTCATCGCTAGTGGACGTATGAATACGGGATCCCAGTAGCCCATGGAGGCCCTCACCTAATCACTGTTAGCACCATGACCTCTTCAGGCAAAGGACGACGCACATGCATGTGTAACACAAGGGGAATACCCTCGGCGGGGCCAAGGCGACGATAAGCATAGACAATACCATTGTTTGCCGCAACCTTCTGAACAGGGACATAGGTGGGGAGCATGTTTGCAGTGGGTGACATTTCGGAGATCGTTACAGTAACTTGATTTCAACCTGGGAAAGAAATCTGGTCAAGCGGTGCGCTTTCTGGTCTATTTTGATGTTGTCATTAATACCAGATCTTTAGTTGCTTAAAAGACCTGTATACCCATACCTACAGAGAAAGAACCACAGTAAAAAAGGAAGGTTTAATGTCTTAATTCCTGAAAATTCAGTAAAATCCCAGTCCTGAGTCTAGATGGGTTGGATAACGCGTGGATACACCATCTCAGATTAATCTTATTTCAAGTATCATTCCTGCAAAAGGGTATATTTTGGCAATTATTGTACGTCTGTCCGCCTAGGATGTTAGAATCATGATGCAAACGAGGTGGCAGCACGCATTTAACATGTGACAGCATATTAATACTGCAATAACTTCTGCCGAAGGTACATATGTAAAGCGAGACCGAGGTCCTCTTAAGATCTTAACATTCTCTGTTTCTGGGCATGTAAATGCGAAGCATCATCAAGTCTTTTGACACACAGCTGACTCATTGATATTAGGTTGACCAAGATGCCTTATACACGTTGATGGAGTGCTGTCCAGCAGAAATATTGCCGAGGCAAAACAGCATGGCATCCATGACGAGCCAAAATATTAGCATCCAAAACTCTGTTGAGCTTGTTTTCTGGCAAGCCAGTTACTTTGCACAACCAATCCTTGACATCAAATTAAACATCGATTGACCGCAGCGTTCCAGACTACCCCCCTTTTTCTTATGAATCCACATTAAGTTGCAATGAACTACACCACTTTCTCAGTCTTGATTGATACCACTTCCAAACGTTCTGAACTAGTGAAAGCTTATGTTAAACAAGACGGGCGCACCGGCAATGAGAGTTTGGGATTTTGCTGCCACATAAGAAAATAATAAGCAACCCCGCTGCCTTGAAAGCCAACCTTAACCGAAAACGCCATCATTCTTTGGCTTAAACTCAACATGCGGCATACCCTTCACATACTCTGGCACTTCCCTCCACGTGTCTGAATCCATGCCCTCAAGCAAGGGTACGGACATTCCCATCTAGATGCGGGGTCAGCTTGGAAAACGGATGTTAGGCAAACTTTAGACTCACCGCATAGTATTTGAACTTGTTGGAGTGTAGCATAGTAGCCCCACGAACCTGAATCTTCCATCGAAGCACTGCCCAGCCCAGGGGTGGCACGTCGTGTACTAGCTGCAGTGGGGGATCTTGCACGTTGAGGTGCTTGGTTCCGGCTGCTAGGGCAGCCTCGGCTGTGTCCCACTTCCATGTTTCGTTGGGATTCGAGCCTATCAAAAACATTGGATCGCCGTGCTTGTAGAATGGCATAACTTCATCGACTGTGTTTTGGATGATTACATCGACGGTGGTTCCCCATGGCAGGTCGCCTACGACTGGAGGCTCGACAGCTGACACATTGTCAACGAATATCAGCGGTTCCATTTGTGAATGATAGAGTTGCCAGGGTTTCTTATTGAGGAAGAACTCGGTGACATATTTTTCGTATCGAGACGGCTGTTTATCAATTTTAAAGTGAAGGGTACGGTTTGCCTTTGGGGGCATCAAGGGCGGATAAGGTGCAAGAGAAGATGTTCTCATTATATTGCATGAATGATGTATGGAGCCATTGAGTTCCACACATGGACTTAAACCGCTTGGGGGATCGTGAATCTCCATTGGAGACCCATGTAACGGGTATCGTAATGCCTTGGACGCAGCATGTCAGTTGGAACACATTGGTGTCTGGGACCAAAGGGACTAACTGGGTATCTAAAAATTGAGTATCCATAGAGATTTTGATGATTGCTCGTTGACACAAGGCGTATTGTATAATCGTTTCCTTCTTGGTCTAACTTCACTAACACAGTATACCGGGCCCCGTTGGTGATATAGAGAACATCCACTAGCTGTGGTTCGATGAAGCCGCCATCATTTGCAACTACCCACATCTTGTGATCGTCGATGCTGTAATGGATAGCATGCTCAAATCCAATATTTAGAATATTGAGCATGATCCATGACCTTCCATGAGTCTCAATCACCTGTTAATCTTGTAAACACATTGAGAACGCGGTCAATTGAGAGATGGGTGTAAGAATTCACCTCATAGTCAGCTTTTGTGGGAGTGCAAGGAACGCCATCGTTTCCTTCTTCAATCATGCATCCAGACTCATCTAGTCTTTTCCCGTCAATTGAGGGGTAGTCTGGGTGGCGACAATGTCGTCGACCTTTGGAATTAACTAGGATAGAGTCGTAACAATTCAAGCTTGTTCCTTCACCTTTCAACTCAAGGACGCGCCAGCCGGCATCTCGCCGGTAATAGTTCCAAACCAGCATATGTCGAACGCTCCGCTCTGCCTCGTGAATCAAGGCCAACTCAGTTGGGGATGATGTGATTCGACGATAAGGACGGAGACGCCTTGGCGATGGCGCAACGTAAGCCAGGCCATGAGCACCGTCCATTATACCCAGACCGGTGTGGTCAGCATACCAGTTCAGTCCCCAATGGCCTGTGGTATCATATCGTGAGGTAAAGTTCCCTCGTTGTAGGAGGCCATACTTCAGTCTTGTAAGCGAACTAGAAACCAGTATAACGAGGAGGGAACACATACTTGGTTTAAGCCCCCTGTGCCGTCGTTCCAAAAACCGAACCTGTGCCGGGACTTTAGCCGAGTCCAAAACATCTTTTAAAATAGAAATTTGCTCACCTACGATGATTCATTCCCGACCAATGGACAGATACCTGAGCAAAGAGGTCATTGTGAACGTTCAACTCCACGATGTCTCCCTCTTCAGCGAAAAGTGTCGGACAAGGTGTTTCTCCGTTGCAAACGTAGATACCTCTCCACACGCCACCATCTGATTGCTTTTATCAGAATCATCTCACCTATGGCTCTCAGTCTCATGAGAACGAACCTAGATTCATCCATCGCGCTCCAACTGTGAGATTATACCGTCGTACTGTTTGCTCGATGTGCTGGCTCTTCGAACGTAGTTCCTCATCCACAAGGAGCCCGTTATTGTGTATTTTAGATGACCAAATCCACAAGAGTAACACAAAAATAGTAGTAGCTGACCCGATCAAAGACCAGCGAATTCGCCTTGAAGAAGGGGTTGCAGTGAACGATGAATCCTTGAAGTAGCTCCCTAGTTCAGTTTTGCTGTAAACTGCTACACCATCGGTCTTCTGCCATCTTACAAAAGATTCCATGATTGGTTTCTTGGTAGAGTAACAAAGAGATTAACGGAACATACGGTGAGTCTTTGAGAAGTGCTACTCAGAGTATAAGACGAAGCTTTTCTTCTGGGCAAACATCGTCACGTTAGTCGACCATCGTTGCGATAATCTTTTCTACCCGATATGGAGTTATGATAGGAAAAATAACGTTTCGAATTTTGATGCACACTGGGATCAACTGAAAAGAAACAGCTTCGTGCCCGGGGTATGCCTTTTGCACGGCCTAGGATGAACCTGGCCCACCAGCCCCCGGTAAATGAACTTTGAATGACCATGGAAAATGATGGAACCCCATGCAAGCCCTGCATGTCAACAGAGTTTACTTCTACTTTTGGGGTTTACGAAGACCTCCAGGTTACCACTTCCCTGAACCCGATAAACCCTATGAAAAATTGCCGAGTCGTCTTGTTAGGTCGGAGTTGACTCAGTGGGCAGAGCAACAACATGGAGATCAAATGTGAGTTTGAGGATAGTGGTACAATGTAGGAGCCAAGAGTGCTCCTACAAAGTATGACCTGGAGTTTGAGAGGGGAAAATCTGAGATAATTGTAGTTAGCCAGAGGTTTGATCTTTCGTCAATAATATGTCCAGGTATCGAAATTCACATTGCTGCAATCTCTCTCCATTGCATCCGCATGCCATTGCCATAGTTGAGATTGACCGAGTCCCTATCTACCTAAGTCTTTGTTAATTCAAATCATTTTTCGTCATCTATTAGGGAAATGGAACCATCTGCAGTAGTCCGAATGCCCCAGTGGGATTCAGTAAGTTGTATCAATCGCTGCAAAAGACTCATTTTCTAATCATGGTTTATAGCCCTTCAAAGATAAAACAAAGTCTCGAGTGACTAGAGCTGTTGCTGTTGCAAAGAACAAACGACAGAACGACTCGATTTCAAAATCCGCTTTATCATCGGTATCAAAATGGCTGCCACCAAGGGACGAGCACAGCGACTTCTGGTGGAGCATGGCCGGGCCTCACTTCGCTACCCTTTTTCGAAATGCAGACTACAGTCTGGAATCCCAATATGAGTTTCTCCTTTTCATTCATCATTATGTGGTTCCAAGACTGGGTTTCTGTCCTCGTACTTTCGCTTCTGGGTCGACGAGCGGAGACAGTGGACTCTCCCTTGATGGCACACATATTGAATACAGTTGGAGATGGAACGAACCCGACACTAAACCCGAGATCCGAATGGTCATGGAGCCGTTCAGTCGATTTGCGGGCACCTACATGGACCCTTTGAACATCAAACCAGCTACCGAGTTGCTCTACTCCATGATTCCGCAGATTCCATCTCTCGACATGAGTCTGTTCAATCACTTCATGGGGAAGTTCTACGACGCAGCACAGCACATGTACTTAGAGACTAATGAACGGCCGATCATGACAAACCTTTGTCTTGGATTTGAGTTTCTTGGCCATGAAATCCTTCCCAAGGCATACTTCTTTCCCCGCAAACTTGGTCAAATTGGCCTTACTCCCATGGGTGTCTGGGAAGACGCAATCGTGTCCGCAGTGCCCGACACTCCAACCATCGGCTCTGTCTTCTCTTTCATCAAGGAGGAGGCGCCAGACCTTGGCTTGACACTCACGCCGTTATGGCTGGGTATTGACGTCATTCGTCCGGCTGATGCGCGCCTCAAGCTATACTGTGTCGAGGCTCGCACATCATTTACAAGCGTCAAATCTGTGCTGACCATGGGCGGAAAAGCCCGCGTTTCTGAAAAAATTCTTGAAAAGGCCTGGGAACTAATGAAAGCAGTTTGCAACCTCCCACCCGATTTCCCTCAAGATAAAGATCTCCCTAGAGCACCTCAGTACAACGCCTCGACTGACGGCGTTGATACTGCGGGTCTCTGGGGCACATTCGCTTACTATTTTGATATAGGACTTCGTCAGCAGGAGTTCCCTGATGTGAAATTCTACATTCCCGTCTGTCACTACGGTGTCAACGACGAGGCAATTGCCTCAGCCGTGACCAAATGGATGATAGACAATGGGCGAGGTCAATATGTAGACGCCTACTGGAACTCTCTTCGCGAGATTATTACACACAGGCCTCTCGAAGAGTCTCGCGGTGCCCACATGTGGCTCTCAATGATGGTCAGAAGTGGCAAACTGCAGGTAACTACGTACATTGCTCCGGAAGGACATCATCCTAAGCGACAGGGGGTTGTTGCGGGGACAGGTCGAGATATTGTTACACGTGTTACGAGCTGTTGAAATTGATAGTTAATAAAACTATGATCGTATTTGCGATAGGGTTCTTGCGTAATAGATAACAAGGTTTTGATCGCGTGGTTGGCATCAGCAGATGTTTATTTCGTCTGGCCGGTGAAACAGTTCGCACGTTAATCTCAACACGGCATATGCTTCTTGCCCGAAGTATGCATCACTCCACTGCCGCCGAGACGGGAACTCGGCATGATACTTTACATATAAAAGCAAATCATTTACAATGTAAGATGATAACTACGTTGTACTTGAGTGGAAGAAAGTTCCGTCGACAAAATCCAAAATACAAAACCAAACGAACACATTTTAAGGTTTCCGCTACCCCCTTAAAGTTACATCTGCATAATCAAAGGGTTAGTGGAGCTGCGTTGTTTGTGACAACCTTCGGGATGGAGTCGGAGTGTTACTCTTCTTGTGAGCTATCCTGTTGCACTTGATGTCAGGCTCTAATGCTCGGAAACGTGCCGTGTGGCTGCCATTGGTCATGTACGAGGTGGTTGGAACTCAACGTGAAGTTTAGACGAAAATTTTACTCGTTGACTGAAGCCCTTTGCAACTTGCATTTTATACACTGTCGCGCGACCTTGCACACGTTGTGGAGGACCTCGGAATGTGGTTATGATGTGGTTGGGATACAAGAACAACAGTGCTACAACAAGCCTATCTGGGTAGATCACTTTTGTGCAATCTTACGAGTATTGATTTTTGTAAAGCTTCAGCCAAAAGCCATGAGCTCGGCAATTGAGAAAACCTCCAACTCGGTTCCCTCTATGCTTGTCTTTGGACCTCAGGGCCGATTATCCCCAGAGGACCTGGACGAGTTGAATGGTCTTCTGCATTCCGTGCCAGAGCTATCGAAGCTGGTTGAGTCTTTTCCCAAACTATCCGAGCTCTGGTATAGATTGGTTGAATTTGACCCTGAGCTGGTACAAGTGAATGGAGAGTCATACTTGCGAGACTTGGTAGCATGGCTTACCAACACTGGGTCGTTTCCGTGTGATCACTGGGAGGTTCCCTTCACGATTTCTTTCCCAATGAATTTTCTGTTACAGATGGTGCAGTATGTAGTATTTTCGAAATCACTTAGCGGCGTCGACTTCCAAAAGGAAATGCTTAGACGACTTCAAGTCGGAGGAATTCAAGGCTTCTGCGTGGGTTTTGTCTGTGCCATCACTGTTGCGACTTCTCGAAGTCAAGAGGAACTCATCAATGCTGCTATACATGCTCTTCAGCTAGCATTTTGTATTGGAGTGTATGCAGATAGGGATAATAATCATGTCAAAGGAAGATGTCTATCCGCATGGAGTAGGAAAGGTTTGGCTCGACCCAAAGAAGAAATCGGAGAAATAATTAGTGATTTTCCTCAGGTACGAGTTATTTACATACAATTCTCATGAAAGATTCAGGCCACGCTAACATCATTAGACTTATATCTCTGCTATCACCGACGAAGCTTCATTCACAATTACCACCCGTCATGATCGTCTCACGGATTTGAGAAACGTCTTGACCGCCTCAGAGTTTTTCGTTCAAGATGTGCCAATCAATGGACGATTCCACTCTCCTATCTACGCTGCGGAAGCAGAGAAACTTGTCGAATTTCTTGACCAGACTTTGGGCCTTAGATTTCCGGATCCAGGCCAGTTACATGTTCCCGTCAGGTCCGCGACTAACGGACAACTTATCACGAGAGGCAACTTAGTCCGGTACATGATAAACAATACCTTACTGGAACCTGTGGAGTGGTATAAAACGCTGAAACTGGCTACAAACTCATTGCCACCCGGACGTAACTGTATCGCAGTGGCAGGCACATCGCAGCATTTTCCGCCATCTTTAGCCATGAATCTGAATCTTTTGGTACTAAGCTTAAGCAACTTTCCAAAGCCTCCGGGGAAATCATATGACAATAAGTGTGCCAACAATGCGAACACTCCACGACCACTTTTACAGACCCCTCCCAACACCCCACCGAGCAGCAGTGGAAGTGAAAGGGCTGCTATAATCAATGGGGCTTTCAAGTCACACTCAAGCACAAGAAGAAGGCTTTCAGATCTCGACTTTCCACCTCATTCAATAGCCGTTGTAGGTATGGCGGGAGTCTTTCCTGGAGCGAACTCTGTCGATGAATTATGGAATTTGATCTCGACCGGACAATCGACAGTCATCCCTGCTCCTGAACGAGTCGGGCTAAACCAGCTTGCAGAAGAGGTGTCAAAGGTGACATGGTGGGGAAACTTTCTAGACGTTCAAGATACTTTTGATCATAAGTTTTTCAAAAAATCATCCCGAGAGGCCTCGGCTTGTGATCCGCAGCAGAGAAAATTACTGGAGGTTGTTTACGAGGCTCTTGCGTCGTCCGGTCAGCTCAGCGCGGAGGCACATTCAGATCCAAAGGACTTTGGATGCTATATCGGCGCAGTGATGAACAACTATGCCGAGAACCTCAGCTGCCACCCCCCAACAGCCTATGCCACGACGGGCACGGGGCGGTCCTATCTCAGCGGTGCCATCAGTCATCATTTTGGTTGGACAGGACCTGCTCTTACAATTGACACGGCCTGTTCTTCTTCACTCGTGGCGATTCACACAGCTTGCCGCGCTATTTCAACTGGAGAGTGCAGTCGTGCTGTTGCGGGAGGAACAAACATTATAACTTGTCCGCATGACTACCGAGATCTGAAGGCTGCAGGTTTCCTCAGTCCGAGCGGGCAATGTAAGCCGTTTGATGCGGGCGCCGATGGATATTGCCGTGGCGAGGGTGTAGGTGTCGTTGTTTTGAAGTCGCTGTCCGCAGCGCTCAAAGAAGACGATCATATCCTCGGAGTCATCATCGGCTCAGCCACGAACCAAAACGATGAGGGAGGGCCTATTGTGGTACCCAGTGCAAGGTCACAGACAACTCTCTTGAGAAAAGTCTTCAGTTTGTCAAACGTTGCGCCTGAGGACGTGTCATATGTCGAGGCGCATGGCACCGGCACCAGCGTAGGTGATCCGATCGAGGTTTGCAGCCTTCGGGAAGCTTTCGCTGGGCCCTCAAGAACTTCAACACTGTACTTCTCTTCTATCAAGGGAAATATTGGCCACGCTGAGGCCGCTTCTGGAGTTGCTGGCATGATCAAAGCACTTCTTATGTTCAAAAATGAACGTATCCCTCCGCAAGCTAGCTTTCGATCTTTGAATCCAAACATCCCGGCATTAGGTCCTGACAGAATGGAGATTCCTCGGCAGCTTACTTTATGGGACGCAAATAACAAAATCGCTTGTGTTAACAACTACGGTGCTGCCGGAAGTAACGCGGTTGTGATGATGCGCGGTCTGCCCATCAATAAGCTCAACCTTGCGGTCATGAATGAGCAGCCAGCTACGCCATCGAAATGGCCCCTCATTCTGTCTGCTTCAACAGATAACTCTCTATCATTGTATGCCCAGAAAATGCTTGATTGGCTTCAACATGCCAAATCCACAATTTTTTCCGGTATTCATCTTCCAGATATTCTGTTCAACTTAGCCAATCGTACGAATCATGCTCTGAAAAGCATCATATCTACAAAAGTATCCGAAATCACTCAACTTGAAGCGGTTCTCTCCGAATTAGCTTCAGTAAGTGGCTCAATATCAACATCGTCATCACCGACACCCATTATCCTCGTCTTCGGTGGCCAGGATAGCCGTTATGTTGGCCTCTCAGAAGACGTGTACAAATCCTCACAAGTATTCCGCCACCATCTTGACACCTGCCAGGATGCCTTGCTGAGCCTTGGCTTCAAGGGAGTCTTTCCTGCCATATTCCAAAGAACACCCCTTCCTGACTTAGTTACTCTACACACTGCCTTATTCGGCATTCAGTACTCTTGTGCGAGAGCATGGATGGACTGCGGGCTCAAGATAGATGCAGTTGTGGGCCACAGCTTCGGTCAACTTACTTCTCTTTGTATATGTGGTGCATTGTCGCTAACTGACACTCTCAAGTTAGTGGCTGGTAGGGCAGAGCTTGTCGAGAAGTTCTGGGGGTCTGAATCGGGTTTGATGCTCGCACTGCAGGCTCATCAGGACCAAGTCAATCAACTACTTGAACAGGTTGAAGGTCTCGAATTTGCCTGTTTCAATGGCCCCAGAAACTACGTTGTCGTCGGATCTGCTAAGGCAGTTCGAGACGCGAAAACTCTGATTAATAATGACGAGAATCTGCAAGGCTCTATCCGTTATCAAAACTTGGATGTTACACATGGATTTCACTCTTCATTTACAGAGCCAGTGCTACCACAGCTGCGTGAGCTCGCTGAAAGTCTGGATTGGAAGAGCCCAATAATTCACTTTGAAATTTGCAGCGAGATACAAAACGGTCATACACCGAATCCCCAGCTCGTCGTGGAGCACATGAGACAGCCCGTGTATTTCCAACATGCAATCGATAGGCTGATCCAGAAGTTTCCAAAAGCTACATGGCTTGAAGCTGGACGTGGGATTGCGGCCACACAGCTTGTTCGAGCATGTGTACAAACGCCAGACAGCCACTCGTTCATGGCGCCGCAAATGACTACCTCATCTGCGCAGGATTCTCTCGTAGATGCCACCATCAAACTATGGAAGACTGGACACAGCGTACAATACTGGCCCTTTCACAGAAGTCAGAGGCACCAGTACAAACCTCTAAGTCTCCCTCCTTACCAATTTCATAAGACTCGACATTGGCTGCCCTATATCGGTTCAAAAGATTCTCCAGGAAGCCTAACTCGCCCTAAGACAGAAGGTCCACAACCCGAAGAGTTCTTGTCTATCATCAAAGGCGAAAACCCCACAGAGACTTCTTTCCAAATCTCGACTACCTGTGAGCGTTTTCAGTCCCTGGTCAGGGGCCACGTCATGTGTGGCTTTGCGAGTATGCCGGCCTCAGCATACATAGAAGCTGTCTCTAGAGCTGCTCTTACACTCCAAAACGACCTGTCCGCTACAATTTGGATTCCCACAATTGAAGAGTTGGATATGAAAACGCCAGTTGTCCTGTCTCCGAGCGAGGAGCCTCCAAGAATCATTTTGACAATGCGAAACCTGGAAAGCTTGTCGCCATCTTGGTCGTTTTCTCTTATGGTAGAGTCTCTACCAATTACATCTGAAAATGTTACGGGTACACGAGATACAACGACCGGTGTTGTACATCTCCATGAGCGTGATGATGCGAAAATGACTCGAGAGTACCGTCGGTATGATGCGTTGATCAAGGACCATCGCTGGCAGCAAATCACGGAGCACCTGGAAGCGGACGCAATGCAAGGAAAGCATATCTACCGAGCATTCAGTCAAGTAGTTGAATACTCAGACGCCTTCAAAGGAATCAAAGCCATTGCCAGCCTAGGAAATGAGGCCGCGGGTGTAGTGAGAATCTCGCCCGAAATTTCAGCCCCACCAGATCAACGACTTTCCGACTCGCCTATGATTGACAGTTTCTTACAATTTGGAGGCTTTCTAGTCAACTACTTTAGTAGATCAACATCGATCGATAGTATGTTTATATGCCACCAGATCCAACATGTACAATTTGGACCAACCTTTTCACCTGATGACAAGGAATGGCTTATCCTAGCGATCATGACCTCCGAAGATGATGACAATGTGTCTGTCGATGTTTACGTCTCTGAGGCACAGAACAAAAAGACAGTCTTTACTGCTTTTGGGATGGCTTTTACGAAGATCACTAGAGCCTCTCTAATACGGATTATGAGTGGGTCTCTTAAAAGCGTGAACTCTTCACCTGCCACTGAGACAGACACGACTCTCCAAGGTAGGAAAAACATAGTAGGGCGGAACAGCCCATTGAGCGACGGCAGAGTTTTCAGCAAGCGTGCTGAAATTTTGAAGATTGCCGCAAGTATCGCTGATGTTCCAGTCGATACTCTGACTGGCCAAGAATCCTTGCCTGACATAGGCGTTGATTCCTTGGGAGCTACTGAAATGATTGGGGACATCACCGCAGCACTGAATGTATCAATTGACTTGTCTACATTCTTGCTCTTCCACGATATCAACGCCATCATTTCTCATGTCGATGGCCAGCTAGGTTTGAACCAAGAAGCTGGGCATGGCATTCTCACTCCACCCCTAGCTAGGAAGAGAGAGGTGCAACGTCCCTTGAACACGATAGATGAGACATCGACAAAACGAATTGAGACGAACTCAAACATGATGTCAAAGACAGACGGTTTGATAAAAGTAGAGAGATCAAAATTGCCGACTATCACATCCATTCACAAGTCTTTCGATGAGACCTGGTTCAACTTTGATCAAATAGGGTCAAAAACGAACGCCCTCAACTACTGGTCTGATATACACCCTGACGATGATCGGCTAGTACTGGCATATGTATCCGAAGCTTTCAAGAAACTGGGCTGCGACCTGCAGGCTTTGGCGCCAGGGGATACTATGCCAATTTTGACGGGTATCTTGCCTCGTCATCAGCAGCTTTTGCGTCGGCTGCACAGCTTTCTGGAAGACAAACACCTGATCCATTGTTCACGCGATGCTTTCGTCAGAACCAGTGATCCCATTGAAACTACATCAGGGGAGCAGGTATTCAAGTATATCATAGGCAGACATCCTCAGAACGCTCCAATTCGCCACCTTCTGCGGGCGGTCGGACCACACCTAGCTGCATGCCTTGTTGGAAATTATGACGCCCTCCAGGTTCTCTTCGGAAACCGGGAGAATAAGAAGTGGCTTGAAGACCTCTACCGAGAATGGCCCATGTTAGTGACTGCCACTCATCTTCTTGTGGAGTTCCTGTGTCAAGCCCTCAAGAACAACGAGGGCTCTGGGGCATTTCGCATTTTAGAAGTCGGAGCTGGCACAGGTGGAACGACTCGCCATATCATTGATGCGCTGACGAGGGCTGGTATCCCTTTTGAGTATCATTTCACTGATATTTCGGCGTCCCTTATCCAAAAGGCAAGAAAGTCCTTTACAGGAGTCAAAGGCATGACCTTTGGACTGCTGGACATTGAGAATGAGCCTCCGGCTGAATTCACCGAGGCATATCACATTATTATATCCACGAATTGTATTCATGCTACCAGGAACCTAACGGCAAGTCTGATAAACCTACGCAAGATGCTCCGTAAGGATGGCGCGCTTGCTCTGATTGAAATGACGCCTGTTAAGCAGCTCTATGTTTTTGACATAATTGTCGGTCTCCTTGAGGGTTGGTGGCTGTTTAATGACGGCCGATCGCACGCCTTGGCTAATGTGGAGCAATGGGGCCAAGTATTCATCAAAGCAGGTTTCGGTGAGGTGCAATGGTCCGATGGAGAATCACTCGAAGCCAAGACGGTAAGAGTGATTTGTGGATTTCCAAAAGCTAGATCGGCTCGACTGAAGACGGATGTCGACGAGATTGCAGCCAGACCGGTTGACGCTGACATACAGAAAGTTGCCTATAAGAGGGTGGGAACCCAAGAGATCCTTGCGGATATATACTGCCCTCGGAATGCGGACCCGACTACAAAGATGCCGGTCGGTAGGTGGTCTGGAATCCAGCATATTCTTGTTCGCTGGATAACTAATAATCAATGAGACTAGCCCTAATGATACATGGAGGCAGTCATGTCATCTTTTCCCGCAAGGACATTAGACCACCGCAAACGCGTCTCATGCTTGGGATGGGATTCTTGCCAGTGAGTCTGGACCATCGGCTGTGTCCGGAGTCTCGGCTTGCTGAAGGCCCTATGGTCGATGTCTGTGATGCACTTGAGTGGGCCCAGAAGACGTTGCCGTCTATTACACTGAGAAATACCAACATCAAACCCGATCCTGACAACATTGTAGTTGTGGGATGGTCCTCTGGAGGACAACTAGCCTTATCGACTGGATGGACTGCACCAGAGAGGGGTCTTAGGCCCCCGAATGCTATCTTGGCATTCTACTGTCCCACTGATTACGAGGATAGTTGTAGGTTGAGTTCTTTGTGCCCTCTTGTTGTGTCGAGTTGCTAAGCTATGAACTAGGGTGGCGATCCCCAATTCAGCCACTCGGAGCAGAAGACTTGGGAGAAAACTACGACGTTTTAGAAGCTGTGCAAGATGATCCAGTAAGTTTACGATTTCGTTGACTGTGAAATAACAATTATCTGACTCCTGTCGTTTCACGAAGATCACCAACTACGGTGCTATCGGAGCCTGGGAACCTCTTTCTGATCCCCGAATCCGTACCGACGCTCGTTCTCGTATTGTTCTACACATGAACTGGAAGGCCCAGACACTACCCGTCGTCATTGGTGGCCTGCCTAGCAGACAACAGGCATACTCAAAGAGACCGGATGTTACTGACTGGAACGCGTTACCGCAGCCTCCCGTGGAGGAGATCCAGCGATGTAGCCCACTGGCCCAGGTCAAAAGTGGCAAGTACAAGGTCCCAACCTTTTTGATCCATGGGACGGCAGACGATCTCATCCCATGGCAGCAGTCTGCTCGCATGGCTAAGGAGATGAAATCCCGTGGCATCGACGCTAGCCTGGTTTTAGTCAATGGAGCCCCTCACATTTGTGATGCGAGCCATAACCAGGAATCAGAGGGTTGGTTGGCCGTGCTAGAGGCATACAGGTGGCTCAGGAAACACGCATCTTCGCCTGATTGCCTTGAAAAACATATATAGTGGTTGAGACTGACTTTGCTATTTTTATGGGGAAGAATCCCGATGACACCTCGGCTTATGAGTGTTACGGGCTACGCATAGTTGATGTGGCGTGATGCTGTGTCTATGTATCACCCTTATTTAAGTGCACCTAAATAACAAGTGAGCGGCTTATTGTTATCTACTCTTTTAGTGTTTACCAGGTAGCTTAAGAGGATAGTATCTCTTCGATAACCCTGGGTGAGGTCTGATTCTTCAGATCTTCCTCAGTCGTCGTTACAATTCAACTTGTCTATTCTGAGAAGTCACGCTGTCCAAACGTTCACGGATCCATCCAAGCAATTCTTTGAGATAACTATGGTTTATTCATAAACTATGGAGACAAAATTCATTTTTGATTCTTTAAACGGGAGGATCACAATGCAGCGCGTGTAAGTCTGCAGAAGAGCGGTGAGTGTCAGACAGAAAGCAACGCAAGACAGAGCAACAACATCGACACAAAAAGGCCGGCAGAGGAGCTCGCTATATGTTCATTCGAAATCATCTTCAACCTACCTTCTCCCGTTCCGCAGCCGCCGCTCGCTTTGCGCGCCAGCGTGGACCCCTCCAAAGCTCTATCACAGCGAAAGAACACGAAGCTAGCGCGGCGACCGCGCAGATCGTAAAGGCCCAGCCGACGCCGACGGCCCGGATCAAGGGCCCAATGGCAGCGGTGCCATCAGCAGATAGGAGACATCGTGACAGGTTCATGGACGCCGTGGCACTGAAACTCTGGCTCCGGAAGAGGTCGACGATGAGGGTTGCTGTGGGCGTGTTGCATCAGTCAATGGGTTACCGAGGGGGCAAAAGAGCTAGTACTTACAAAATGCGGCTAAGATGATCGTGTTTAGACCTCCGACGAAGAACGCCATCGTGATGGAAGCGGCAATGTGGACATGGGACTCGATGATCCACCCGAGGGCGACGACAGACACCACATAACCAATGGTGGGGATAATAATGGGCTTTATACGCGCGAGCTCGATATGCTGCACTTCGACGACAGGAGGTGATCTGTCGTCATCTGCGGTCTGTCTGGCTGCCCGTTCCCTCACGAGTTGTTGCTTGTATTCGCGGTCCAACAGCTTCCCTGTGAGTACACTGCCACAAATGGAGCCAACGCCGTTCGAGATGTACGTCAGGCCGATGCTCAGCTCGTTCAAACCGTAGCGCTCCGCGTAAAGCGTCGCGGTTGCCACCATTGTGACCTGCCACACGGCGAAGCAGACGCCGGCGAAGAGGACGATGCATAGACACTCGGGTTCAACAAGCAGACGGACTGGGGCGCCGAAATCGATCCGAAACTTGGCCCCCGCCTGCCCGACGGCCTCGGGGCTGGACTTGGGTGCGTCAAGCCATTTCAGCGGCACCCTCAGGTACCGCGGCGGTTGCACCGTTCCATCGTCAACGATACCACGCTTCGTCTCGGGGAGGAGCAGAGCGGTGAAGAGCAGGAGAAACACGGCGAGCGCCGACAAGAATACGAACATGCCTCGCCAGCCGGTGTACTGGGCAAACAGGCCGCCGAGGAGGGGGCCGAAGGCGCTGCTGGCTCCGCCTAGGGCACTATAGTTGCCCATGTATGAGCCGCGTTGGCTGATGTGGATCAGGTCGCCGATCAGGCTGGCGCCGAGAGCTGTGGTCGAAGCCGAGCCCATGGCCTGGACTGCCCTCAAGGCTACGACGGCCGGGTAAGTGTCAGACAGGGCGAGGCCGACACAGGAGCCTAGGTAGACGGTCAGGGCAATAATGTAAAGCAGTCGGCGGCCGGTGCTGTCGCCAATAGCGCTCCAGAGAGTGGGACTGATTCCTTGCAGCACGAGGTACGAAGTGATGGTCAAGTTAATGGCATCGGTGGAGACGTTCAAGTCCCTCGCGACGGCTGGAATTGCTGGAGTGTATAGGTTGGAGCTCAGGGGGCTCAGCAGACCGATGGCGCTGGCAAAAGTGATGATGATGATGCGCTGGGTGGGTGCAAACTTGCTGTATGCGCCCATGAGGTCGTTTTCGTTGAGAGACGCATCTCTGCCAGGGGAGCTCTCTGCAAAGATGGTCGGTACTGCCGATGTTACTGGCTTGGTGTCTTGAATATTGCCGTCCGTCTTCTCCGGAATGACTTGGTCTACCTCTCTGGGTTGCTCAAGAGCGGGTTCGGAGCAGTCCCCGGCCGTAAGAGATCGTTCCCCCATCTCGGCCAACGGAAACTGGCTTGGCAGAAAAAGATCTAAAAGAAGGTCAAATGGAAGTACGGGACGGTGATTAATGTGGAAAGCAAACCTTGAAATGACGAGAGCTCAAGTCTGGTCTCCTCCTCCTGGAGGTTGAAGAGGGGGAGAAAAAACCTCAATCCTCGATAATAAAATCCTGAGTCACCTGGCTAAAGCTGGGCAGTGGAGGCGTTCACGCCCTTCTTGCCCGTTTCGGATGGGACTTTGGACCTTAAGCCCGTGGTTGGCTCTATACAGGGTTCAGACTGCGGGTCATCTAATCTAACATATTCTACCCTATCTATAGGTGGGATCTACTAGAATTGTATCCCATCGAGGGTTAGTTAGGAACAGGGAGATGGCATGCGGGATAGTAGCCAATCATATCCTGAGAATGCCATTTTATCAAATGATGAATGTTATGTGGTTAGTGTTTGGAGAATTGTGGACTTTAAAATGGGCCAAGATGTGCCTGTTGCAAACTAAGCTGAACGATATTGCGGAATATCGGGCAGAGTGTTTGTAGGAGACTATATTTGTATTGAAAAACATTAAGAAGCTGTGCAAAAGATACATTGAGATGCTGATACGGGGTGGTAATTATGGTTATCCTCTTTCAACTCAATTTTGTCGTTGATTTATTGTTTACGACAGGTTGGTGATGATTGTGGAGGTGGCTTATTTAGCCTACCGTCATAGTGGAACATATGGAGGCGGGGATCGTAGTGAAACCCCGGATGAAGTAAATCTGTACAAATTTTCTAGCCCGATTTTTTTGTGCCATGTTTGTCACACAATGTCGTAGTGGTCACATTAAAATAGATATAAACAATCTTTTAGAACTGCTTCGTCCATTTTGGTACCCTGGAAGCAAAAATTCACATCCCTTCTGTTCACCTATTACGCGATAATAGAAACTTATGCGGTTGTCAGGATGGTCAACGCATCTATTTGTCCTTCCTGGGTATAGAGATCGTATTAAATATTACACCTCCATTGTAGACCGTCAATATCTGGAAGACTTAGACCCTATGTCATAACCCTACGCAGGGCCAATGCCGTCGAAGAAAACCTCATCCAGAAGAGGGAACAGTGCCTGCTGCCCGGCCCATTGTTCCTCCGCGGCACCTCTGATACGATCAGGCGGCAGCACAAAGCCGTGGTCACCGGTGTCTGGCAGCTCGATCGTGTAAGAGAAATCGGCACCACCAATGGCGTAGACGTGGTCCGGAGCAGCACCAGTTGTGGTGTAAAGGGTCGCACCACTCGGGCCAAAGGTGAAGGTTGTGCGTCGGTCAGAGCTGTCGCGAATCACTTCGCTCAGAACCGAAGCAGTCTTGGTCCACTTGCCCAGCTCAGGAGCATACCATTCCTCCTTGGAGCCAAATGGCGAGAGAATGTACTGGCCGTAGCTGTGCCAGTCAATGTAGAGCTTGATGCCGGAAGTATCACGGAGCTTTCGGACGTAGGCGTCAAGACCCTGGTTCTCGATGGTGTCGGAAGGGCGCTGGCCGCGATAGGCCTGAGCGCAAGCGTTGGTTGAAGCGCCAAGCGGGTTAGCATCCCAACCGTACTCCCAGTTCCTGTTAATATCCGTGCCGTAGCAGGACTGGTTCTGAGGGGGAGGAGGGGGAGGCGTGCGAGTCTTGCGCCAAAGACGGTCGACTTCCTGGGAGTGGACGAATCCGTCTGGGTTGACAATTGGGAAAATGTGCCTGCTGCCGTTTAGTTGCAAATCTTTTCATGGGAATCTTGAGTTGAGCTCAATGTTGTTGTTAAGCACGTACCAATCATAAGAGTTCAACCACGAGTCCGAAGCATTGGTGGCATTCTTATGAGCGTTAATGAGCTGCAATGTGATGTACTCAACAACCTGCATACAAATTAGCTGTTGATTCACCCCATTAAAGCACTTCTTCTTACGGGGGCTGAAATCCACTCTCTTGCATGGACAGTGCCGCTAATCTATCGTTAGCATCTCCGAAACCCGACCGACCGAGACACTTGGAGATTTCACTCACTGGTACAGCACAGCAGGCTTGCCTGGGCCGTCGTCCCCCCAAAGATGGATGCCATGGATAGAACGGTTCTCGTATGAGTGTCCAGAGTACACCAATTCTGAATTGTTGGGGAAAGACTCGTGAAGGTCCTTGAAGTACTGGACGTGGTCGGTGTAGGGGTGGTATGAGTCGTACCACGACAGATCATCAACATCACGCTTGTAGGTGCTCTTAACCTGGGACTCGGCGGTGATAGATTCGCCGAGGTCCTTGTGAAGAACGCGGTAGTCCAGTCCAAGTGACTCAATGTTGGGAACCTGTTCGGGAGAGATCACGATGTCGATATGGGTTTCGACGTCATGGTTCCATTGCTCGTGGGGAACTGTCGCGAGCTTCTCTTGGACGGAAGCCAACTGGCTCAGGGTCTTAACGCGGAGAACCTGGTAACCCTCATATGACACTGGGGTTCTCTTTTGAAAAGAGAGACCCACGGCGACTGAAGCCAGTAGAGAAGTGACGAGAGCGGCCTTCATTTTGTTGAACGCTTCCGAGTGGTTTCTTAGTTACAGGAACCAGAACGCACGTTCATATCATTTACATCGTTTGGGGGGGCCGAATCACGGTTTATATATGTCAATTCATCATGTACACATCATGTATCCATTCACTGGTAAGTGCCAAGCTTGGTATGAATGGGACGACGATTGCGTGCTATTAGATGCTGCCAATGGGACAGGCCAGGATGGCACCAGCCAAGTCTGAAGATCTTTTTTTTGTTCCTATGAGGAGCAAAAAGCGTACAGAATTTCTTTTCCAATTGACCGTTGCTAATGACGTAAGTTGGTATAGTCACCTTCCCATTCTATGCTAGCAAATGCATGGCGCTTCTTGACCGCATTCCGAATATTGCTTTTCGCGATAATAATCGATGATGACGTTTTCTTGTCCCAACATTTGCTACCCCGCCCCACGCGAGATTTAAGAGATATTTGCTCGTACAACACGTGGTAAGATGGTGATTTTCATATTGCAACCATGTCTTTTGTGTTCGCCAAGACGCTGCCTGGAACTTTTGGGTAGCTGGACACTGGGCTCCCCTCACGGTTGTCCGAGTTGGTCCGGTTGCTCCGACACTAGAGAAATAAATGTTTGGGTCGTCTCTAGGCGTATGATAACTTCTAATAGAGCTTGCTAAAATATTGAGATTATAAATAAGAGCAGTTGGTGGTCAGTTTGGATAGCTGTAGCCACACTCCAAGTTTCACTCGACGTCAAACTGCGGCTCATCTTTCTCGGAGGAGAGGCGAGTCCAAAGAATGAACATTATGCATGGGGCCGAACTTGGCATACAGCTTCCGTCGCAATCTATGCTATCTTTGTACTCTTTAGTGTCCACACGGAATGCCACATTTGGACCAGCCGCCCGGATAATGTGACTGAGAATGTCATGCGTCAAAGCCTAGCCATTGGAACCTGATCGTTGTCCAATTAGTGAGTAGAGTAACAACGACATGGTCCGGCGGGGAATCTTTGCTTATCCAAAATGTGAAAGATATCGAAGTGTTCTGTTGATACCGATCGACGATGACCATAGAAATACCTTATGCAAAATACATGGTTGAGTTTCTATTTGACGGTTCGATGAGTATGAAATGTATGTTCTTATGCTCTGACTTTTGTGTGGGTTCTTGCTATACTCTAGCTAGGTCTACAATGTATCGACCAACACAGCATAACTGGTGTGGAGTTCGCTGGAACCAGCCATCACCAATAATTCTAGGCAGTCCTGCTGAGCCTCTTAGAGTTCATCATGACCCTTGCTCTCCTGCTCTTCTGACTTTGCTTCGGTCTTCTCAGTGCTGGGTTTTGACTCTTCTTGAGTTGTCTCAGGGTTCTTCTCTGCCTCCTCTTCGTCTACCTCAACCAGTTCAAGCACGGTCTTGCCATCCCAAGGCTCAACCTTGCCCTCTGAAATGTCGGTAATGAACTCCTCGACGGCATCAATGGTGATCTCTCCCGTAAAAGGAAATACTTGACCCGTCGCCGGGTTCTGCAATGCCACGGCATCCTCAATACCATTGGGTAGCCCGAACATGGCGGGCATCTCCGGGTATTCGGACAAATCCACCGTGACAAACGTGATGTATTGGTGGTATTTCTTCGCCAGGGGAACCACGGCCGAAGTCCATGCATCAAGGTACTGCTCGACCCTCGCGAAAAAGTACACCAGCGACTTTCCGGCCTAGTGAGAACGTCAGCAAACATGACAGTATGTTGCGAGGGTAAAAGCAACAAACATTCATGTATTCCGCCTCGTTACGCCTGGTCAGACGTGGCACAAGCGGCGCAGCGCATTTCTTAGCCAGCTTCTCCATAGCGTCCGGCTCCTCCAGCTCAGAAGACATGTGCATCGCCCCCATGCCATTGTTATAACACGCGATTCGGCCGGGTGATTCGGGAATGGTCGTCAAGCCGAATGCATATCGGTCACGGAAGCGCTCGGCAAGGTCGGCATATCGGTCGCGCAGCGAAGTCTCCTCTAGTGTAAAGTGGGCGATCAAGACGACATCGTCGCTGCTTCGGAAGGAGGACAGGGTCTCCTTTTCGACGGGAGTGATAGTAGGTCGAAGCATGCGGTTGACGAAAGCGCCGATCCTGTTCGCATAACCCCGTGTCAGTAATTAGCCAATTGCAGCGTCTAACTGAAAATATTACGTACTCTGAGCCTTTACGAGGGCCACGGTAGTGATGTTTGGTTCCATCGGGGCGGTAAAAGCGGATTGCAGGGAACGAGGCGACGTCTAGATCGGCGCAGAGTTTGGATGACACCTCGCAGTTGACAGACAAGGCGGTCGGAACTGCATCCTCGACAGCGGCCCAATGCGGCTCCAAGGCATTCACTGCATCACTACGGGTGTTAGCTGAAGCTGCCAAATGCGCCCTGGGAAGCTTACGAAGATGGCTACTATGGTCAGTATTGCTTAGCATAAAGAGTAATTTTGTTCTTGCTTGGGTAAACCTGTAAATGTTGCGGGAAACTTACGCCGACAACTGTACAGAACGTTAACAAAACTCTCGAGCTAAGCGCAAACAGTAATGCCTCGTGGAAGTATAACTTACAAGCAATCAAGCTGTACTCGTTAGTTGCGATAGCATCACGAACTTCGGCATCCGTCTTGTGTTGCCAACCCAGGCCGGTGCCAGCAAGCGCCAGCAATGGCAAAAGAACCTTCAGAGACATTCTAAAACGTGTGACGTATGAACAAGGTGGCTTCATACTTTGGAGGGAAAGAAAAAAAAAAAAAAAAGGACAGGAAAACCATAGCAATTGCAAGGTCCGGCTCGGGGTATTGACTCGCCGTGGCGGGGGCCCCCTAGCTGCCCCTGCACGCTTTACTTAGATGATGGCTGTTTGATCGCCGTCAGGGGTGGGCACCAGACAAGTGGGCAGTGACATTTTCTTCAGATCTGGAAGCTTGAAGTCCGTCTTCTCACGATTGATGCCAATAGGAATCAATGGTCGCCCAATGGATGGATATGATAAGTTCGTACCCAAAAACACAAACTAGGATTGTTGCTGTCTCCATCCTTGGACAGCTGTCGACTGCAGATTTCGGATCTTGCAACGGCGCTCTCTCAACTCATGATGCTTCAGAAGCCGTTAAATTTCTCTTGGAATTTTGACATGGGCCTTATATCCTCCGAACTTTCAGACAGAATAGTCTGCTCATAGTCTGCTCATTTAGGACAGTTGCCGACCTGTATCCATCTGTATTCTCGTCCAAAACTCCCTTCTCAAGGGCCTGTGCGTACGACACACACAGGCCAGGCCACTTTGACGTGAGGGCCAGCCGGCTAAGATAAACTAAGTGTCAATGGATAATATGGCGCTGATCTTCTCACTTCTTTCATTCATCAAACTCATTGTTGAGCTAAGCTTAGTTGGCGAGCAGAGTTAAGATTATGCTTGCTGTGCTTATTCTTGAAGATCGGTGAATTTTAGGTTATGCTTCGAAAGCCGGATTACTCGCTAACTCAACCTTATCTCGTTGGGTCCACCTCGCGAACCGGCAATATCTGCCGAACTCAAGAGGGCACGCAATCTTGAAGAGAATCCACAGTTACAGTTCGTCGGTAATTGTCTTTAGCTTCTCGGCTCCCAGGATTACTATTCAAATGCCAAATGCAAAGTTCTCCTGGCGGTCTTTCTTTCTCCAATATCATTGCGAACGCGAGATACTGCACAGGAAGCTTCCGGCTGCGTTTTTTCTGTTGGTATCACAGGGGTACCCGTAAGAGGGATAACTGAGGGGAAAACTGATGACTTGTCTCGTGCCTGATGTCTTTGGATGAAATTTCAGTAGAAGTGCCGGAGGAATTGGCTGTTGAACTTATAGCCATCTGTCGGTCTGCCCGTCACGTAGGCAGCCCGGGTGCCGGCGACGGAGCCACTTCAACCCGGAGTTCCGGCTATTCCAACAATCTCCCTTCTCAATGACGAATTCTACGTTTTTACTGTCTCGAATATTAGTAATGTGGGCGAGAACCGGCACAGAACGCTCAGAATGGGAAAAGTGGTGTTGTTGGTTGAAGAACTAACTAACTGGCTAAAGGGCTGTGGAGGCTGGCTAAGACCAGTGGTGGCGGCCGTCAGCCCACGTGACGGGCCGGCGAGGCCTGCCACCTATACCCCCTCTCAGACTCCTCAGCGAAAAAGCAGTAGAATAATAGGAAATACAAGAAAAGTCCCAAATCCTCTAAATCCGAGGAGTTCTCAACTATTAGAAAACTCGGTCAATTACCGGTTAAACCTAGCTAATAGGAGGCTGTAAAATCCTCCGAATCCCGAAGTCTTAATATTAATAGTCCTATAGTCTTAAAATCCCCCTCTTAATCTAATCCCTCCGCTATGCCTAACAAACGAACGAATTCCTTATGTTTAACCGTAACTAGTAGCTTCGTAAGTCTATCGGCGGCTATATCAACGCCCTTGATAAGTCGGAGTTTAATACTTTTCGTAGTATAAACCTCCTATATGATCTATTTATATCAGACGTTAATATAGCGGGTTCGTACCTCGTTAAGTAGGTTTATAACGTTATCATAGCCGTTAGTACTATTAGTAAATATAATAGTAGGCGTAGTAATAGGTTTACTAAGTAGTTAGGAGAGGCAACGTCTAATCTACTTTATAGCAATTGCCGTAGGTATAAGATGTTACGACCCGACAGTTAACAGACCACTGACGACGACCCCGCAGGGGCTCAGCGGTTATAGATTGATTGATTGATTTATTCCTACTCGGTTATGAAGCCGCTCTTATGCCAGCAGCTATGCCCGGAAAGCGGGGTTTGGCAGGTAGCCGAAGCGTCGACAATGAACAGCGACGCCCCACTTCGCCCTGATGTTGCATCAGGGCCAGCTATCCCCAAGCTCCCCACTATGTTCTCTATTCTGTGTGTTTGTGCCCTCTGTTGAAGAAGTGTGTTGCTCTCCTGTCTGCTTTCTCGCTTTTGTGTTGCTCTCTAGAATGCTTGTTTTGCGTCCTCCTGCTTCGGTTCAGTTGGTGCTGGTAGCACCGTATCTGGTTCTTTGTACCTACAGTCTCCCCCCAGCGCTCAGCTTTGTCTCTTTGTTTTGTCCGTATCCTCCCGGACTTGTATGTGCCGTTTTCTCAGTTGCATCTGTAAATTCTTTGTTGCCTCCTGCCGGGTTCCTATGTGGCCTCTTGTTTCTTGCCTGTTGACCACTATTGCCCTCCACCACATTGGCCCAAGGGTCTTCCACGAAGCACAATGCTCCACTGACTCCGACATGTTCGATTACTGGGTATGAGAGCTCCCGCACAGATTCCGCAGACATTGTCGCGCGTTGAAGGGACACCAATCCTTCTTCGCAAAAGGGGCGACAGGGGACCAGTCTGTCTGTGGTCTGTAGTATTGTGTGGCATCGATCGTAGCATGCCTAATGCCTGGTGCTTTCTCCGTGCGGAAGGTGATACTGTTCTGTCGGACTCATCTTCGTCGTTGTGGGACGTTGCAAACTTTGTCGGGGGTGACAGGTGACCCAAAACCTGTCGGCGGCTGTTGTGTTGAAGTTGATTGTTTGGGCGCAGTCTTAGTGCTTCGTGTAGCGGCTTGTGGCTCGCCTGTGGTGGTGGTAACAGTGTTGTCTATTGATATGTCGTATTTTGCGGCTTGCTCTCAAGTTTTTCATTGTAGTCGGGGCGTGCTCTGCGGCCATCTTGGGCCCCTTTGGGACGTAGAATCAAGGCCGAGGATGGCATTGCATCGAAGGGGGCTCTGTGGCCGCGAGCACGCGTATTTGGGGCCGTTTTTGCTCCGATTTTCAAAAATTTCGTTCTCGCTGTTGTTGATGTTTTCTCAGCGGTTATAGGGACGGCCGTCAGCCGTTACGTCGTAACAACCCCCACGGAACGGAAGAACTAGGATACAGGTCACGTGACGATAAGCAGGACCGACGGACGATAAGCGGTCCTGGGACAGGACCGACGGTGCCAAGGGCGGTCCATGGCGATGGACCGACGTCCTGGGTGTCGGTCCCCCAGGATCAGGAAGTGTTCAGCATGGAACCAGACTTGTATATAGTTGGGACTCGAGTCCTCTCGAGTCCTACCTTTCCTAGTTCTTCAGCAATCAACTTCGTGACTACCCTCACCGGTACTTTCAGCTATCCTAAGTGACGAACTACTCTACGACTCTTGTTGAGGCCTTGACTGATCACCAAGCCCTTTGAAGATCTACGATCTATTCGACCAGGACCACGGAACGACTGTTACTACTCTCAATCCCTGACTTACTGCTAACACAAACCCACTGTCAGTTAGCTGGCCGTAACATAAGATTGATGAATTTAGCCTTTATAATGCTTAAAGTTACGAAAGTCTATTTCTTTGACTTCTAAGCAATCGGCATACTAGCGAAGAAGACGACGTAACTACTTATGGAGACTTATAATAGCTTGTTATTAGTAAAAGAAGTATCTATAGCAGCGTAAAGCCTTAACTCGTTGATCGTAGGGATGCCTCTAAGTATAATACCGAGATAAACAGTACCCTTAAGGTATCGGAATAAGTACTTAATAATACGAAGATAAGCCTTAGAAAGCCTTAAATTCGCTTATAACAATTTACTAACAATATAGGCTATGTCAACGCAAGTTCTAGCTACTAGGAAGTTAAGGCAGCTAGTCTGTTCGATATAAAGTTGCTATTCGTTAAGCAAGCACTCGTTCTTATCCTAGGTAATAGGTAGATCGTTAGTAGTCGCTATAGGCGTCTTAATAATACTTAAACTATCAAAGTCGAATCGTTAAAATACTGCTTTTATATACTTAGCTTAGGAAACGAAAATCTTACTAGCAGCTTTATTACGTTTAATTTAGAAACCGAGAAAATCGGTAGCTGTTACGGCCAGCTATCTGACAGTAGGGTTCTGCTAACAGAAGGTGCAGTAAGAGACTAACACTGGTTCGTAGAGGTCGTTCTGGTAGATCGTAGGGTTAGGGTAAGGTGATCAGTCTTACACTATGGTAACGAGGTTCTTAGTATTCACAATACTGAGAGGTAAGCTGAAAGTCATTCGAGGATGAATCACAAGTTGATTGCTGAAGAACTATCTAGAGGGCTTGAGCAGATGCTCAAGTCCTGGTCTATATACAAGTCCCGTTTCCCAATGTCTTGGAGAGTCTATAGAGTCGCTCGTCGACTCTATCGACTCTCTTCTGATTGGTCCTTTACAGGAGTCTACAGAGTCGCTCGTCGACTCTGTCGACTCTGTCCTGATTGGTCGATTGTCACGTGACTTGTAACGTAGTTCTTCCTTGCCGAGAGGTTTACCCTTGTTCCCGTGATCCTACGTACATATGTCCTGTCGTAGCCGCCCGACCCAGTGGGTCTGTTAAGTGCATCTGACGGGTCGTAACATCAGGTCTCCCCTCGATGGTCTTGTCCTCAAGGCCAACATAAGTAGGTCGTGGCTTCCCAGGTTGGGGAGTCGTCAATCGTGCTTCCTTGTTTATTCATGATGCTGACATCATGTCAGGTCGCGTTCAAAAATCCAAATCAAAGAACCCTGTGGCTTATAAGGAACTTAGCCAGCTTGTCGATTTGTTCGGGTTCATCATGCCTGTCCCTTGTTCCGGTTGCGCGGCTGCCGGTGTCGACTGCGTCGTTTCCGAAGTTAATTCTTCTCGTTGTTCGCGTTGCGTTGCCGATAAGCATTCTTGCGACATTCACGGTCCTTCCGCGGCTTCCCTCATTCGGGTTCGGCAACAGAAAATAAAAATTGATGATGAGCTTGAGAAAGCTGAAGAAGAGCAGTTAGCTCTTATGGCGAAGATTCGTCGTTTACGAAGGCGTCGCAAGGACATCAATCGTGAGGCGACTGATCTCATTCGATCTGGTTTGCGGCGTGTGGAGGAGGTTGAGAATGAGTATCGTTCCGAGGTTCTTGGTTTGCAGAGTGCTAGCTCGGAAACTGTGGGTGCACTTCATTCCCTGGGTGCTATTGGCGTTGTGGATTGGTCTGGCGTCGGTTTGGACGACTGGGGTCCAGAGACGTCCTCTGGTGCCAGTATTGTTGGAGTTCTTCCTGAGCGTGTTCCAGGTTCTTAGCTGGTTCCCACGAATCGTCTTCGTGTCCATAGTTTTTCCACTTAATGAAGTATTCTGTTGTTTCGTCATTCCTCCGGTGGTCTAGAATGCGTTCTACTTCGTATTCGGTGTCATCTGTTTCCACAATGATGCAGTCTTCGGTGTGTGTACCGTCCGGTGCTGGTTCTAATAATGAGACGTGAAAGACTGGGTGACATTTCATTGTTTCCGGTAGTTTCAACTCGTAGTTGACTTCGGAAATTTTCTTCGTGATTTCGAAAGGTCCTAGTTTTTTGAAGTCGAGTTTGTCGCTAGGTCGTTTCGTTTTGATGTTTCGCCGTATGAGGTAGGCGCTACCTCCCTCTTTTAGGGGTGGGCCTCTCACCCTATGTCGGTCGGCGTGTTTCTTTATTCTTTGCCGTACGAATTCGAGTTCTTGGGGTAGTTTTTGTTGGATTTCCTTAAGTTTCTTGATGTCTGCTACTGCTTTTATCGCGGCAGAGCCGGTTCGGGGTTCTCCATAAGCGGTAGGGTTGAATCCATAGTTGAGGAAGAAAGGTGATTCTCGCGTGCTTTCTCCTATTGAACTGTTGTATGCGAACTGTGCGGTTGGTAACAACTTGACCCAGTTGTCCTGGTCGTAGTTCACATAACTCCTTAGGTACGTTTCCAGGATCTGGTTGATTCTTTCCGTTTGTCCGTCGGACTGCGGGTGGAAGGCAGTGCTGAGGCTGTGCTTTGCTCCGAGCTGCGAGATCAGGGATCTCCAGAACTTGGACGTAAAGACTGATCCTCTGTCTGATACTATTTCCTGGGGCAGGCCGTGTTGGCTGACAATGATCCTGAGAAAGGTGTATGCTAAGTCTTCTGCCGTGCTTGATTCCAAGTATGGTATGAAATACGCGTACTTCGTGAATCTATCCACAACCACTAGTATACTGTCGTACTGTACTTTAGTGAGTGGTTCTCTCGATTTTGGTAGTTTGACGATAAAGTCTAGAGAGATTGAGTGCCAGGGTGCTGGTGGTGCTGGCAATGGTTGTAATTCTCCATATGGTTTGTGTCTGCTGGGCTTACTTTTTGCGCAGACTTCGCAATCCTTGATTGCGTCAGCGACGTCTTTTCTTGTTACTCGCTTGTCGTGGTGTTGTCTAATTCGTTTCCAGGTTTTCGTAACTCCTTGGTGACCGTGAGCGGGTGCGCTGTGTATCTCCCTGATCTGGTCGTGTGTCATTCTTCCAGTCGTGCTGGTCTTGACACGGTCGCCGATCATTAAGAGTTTCGCGGCGGGTACGAGGTCGCCATTGTCTTTTTTGAGGATAACCTGAGTTTCTTCTGGGACTTCGTCCTTGTAATCGGGTCTTCGGCTGAGCGCGTCTGCTCTGCCGTTTTCTGATCCTTTCCTGTAGATGATTCTGAAGTTGAATTCTGAGAGGAATTCTGACCATCTGATTTGTCGTTTGTTGAGCTCTTTCGAAGTGGTGAAGTGTGCCAGATTCTTGTGATCCGTGTACACTTTTACTTCGTACTTTGTTCCTGATAGTTGGGGTCTCCATTCTTTGAATGCGTCGATAATTGCCATAAGTTCCTTATCATGGATCTGGTAATTCAGTTCAGGTCCTTGGAACTTCCTTGAAAAGAATCCACAGGGGTGTAGGACTCCGTTCTCGTCCCTTTGGCCTAGCTGCGCTCCTTCAGCTTCGTTCGAAGCATCCGTTTCGAGCTCGAAGGGCTTCTCAGGGTTCGGAATCTGGATGACGGGTTCCGATGTGACCTTGTCCTTGACTTCTTGGAACGCTTTCTGTTGTTTGTCTGTCCATTCCCAAGGTGCATTTTTCTTAGTGAGTTCGGTAAGAGGCAATATCGTTTTGGAGTAGTCTTTGAGGAATTTTCGGTAGAAGTTGACAAATCCTAAGAAGGATAGTATGTCCTTCGGGTTTTCTGGTGTAGGCCATTCTTGCACAGCCTTGATTTTGTTAGGGGACATCTTGATTACGCCTGGCGTGATTGTGAACCCTAAAAATTCTACTTCCTGTTTGTGAAACAGACTCTTCTCTGGTTCCACAAGTAGCTTCGCTTGTTCGAGTGCTTTGAGAATCTCGTGGACATGCTTCTTGTGTTCTTCCAACGTTTTGGAGAATATAAGGATGTCGTCGAGGTACACAACAACAGACTTGTCCAGATATTCCCGTAGTACTTGGTTGATCATAGTTTGGAATGTAGCCGGTGCGTTGGTGAGTCCAAATGGCATGACTAACGTTTCAAACTGTCCTCTTCTCGTTCGGAAGGCTGTTTTCCACTCATCTCCTTCTGCAATTCGGATAAGGTTGTAGGCTCCTTTAAGGTCCAAGGCTGTGAACCATTGGGCCTCGTAGAGTAGGTCTCTTAGTTCCGATATGAGGGGCAGTGGGTAACAGTCTTTGATCGTAATATCGTTGAGTCGTCGATAATCGACACAAAGTCGTTTCTTCCCGTTCTTCTTTGGTACGAATAGTACGGGGTATCCTGCGGGTGATTTCGAAGGTCTGATGAATCCTTTCGCAAGATTTTCGTCAAGCCATTCGTCTAAGGCTTTCATTTCTTCTTGGTTGAGTGGGTATATTTTGTTAAAGGTGGGTTCGTGTCCTTCCTTAATTTCGATCTTGTGATCCCACTTGCTGTGTTCCGGTAATCCGGTCTCGAGTTCTGGTGCAAAGAGTTTGCTGTAGACCCTGTATTCAACAGGTATCTTTGACATTGGATCTTCCGTGACTTTGTCAATCGTCGTGGCTGCTAGCGTCCTAGTGCCAATGTCTTTTATCCTTAGCATCAGGCGTGGTCTTGCTCTGGTTGCTGCTAGTAATCCGCATGAGGCCTTCGTCGAGTGCTTCTCAGAGGCTGGATTGAATTTTATTCGGCCGGTAACCCAATCGATTTGTGGGTTATGTCTTCGTAGCCATGGAATTCCGAGGATAACGTCGTGGTTTCCTATCTCCGTGATGTCGAGGCTGATAAGCTCCTGATGGCCATGGTAGAGCAAAGGGAGTTGCGCTGTCTCCTGATCAATGCTGCCTCCGCCATACTCGACTTCTTTCCCTTCCACATTCCTTAGTCGGTAAGGGTTTTGCTTCTGATTCCATGGTATTTCTCGCTGTTGCACTATTCGGGGTGCGATAAAGTTTCCTTGGGCTCCTGAGTCTATCAGGACCTGTGTGGTGTATCCGCCCAGGTTTACTGTGATCTTCATTTGTGCGTCGTCGTCGAATGTAGCACATAGGGACTTGCTGGGGGAGCTCGCCATGTGTCCCGGACAAGGCGGCTCTCCTAGTTTTTTGAGTAGAGGGCCTTCTCGCCCTTCTTTCGGTCTCTGCCGAGGTTACTTTCTCTGATTCCTAGACGAGGTGGGCTGGGCGTCTCGCCGTCCTGTCCTTGCTTGTCTAGTTCTTGTTGTCGGAATCTCCAACTTTCGCTTTTTGGAATGTAGTGGAGTTTGCATAGGTCTTCCCTGCAATTCCACCAGACTCCCGTGAAGTGGTTCACACACTTCTGAGGGTATTCGACGCTGGGTCGTAGGAATGCTATTCCATTGTTGTTGGTTTTCCATTCTCCGGGTTCTCCCCGTACTTCCCAATATGAGAGTTCTTGTTCCTCATGGGCTCTGCGGATTCGCAGTTCTTCTTTTCTTTTGGGGTATAGTTCGTTTTCTGCTTTCTTTAAGAGATGGTAGGCGCAGTGATCGAAGATGCAGTAGATCCATGCTATCTCCTTGTGTTCTCTGTGCTGTGTCGTAATCCTGGGATCGTCTTCCAAGAATATTTCTTCATCCCGGGTTTGTGTGATTGTTGTAGGGATTTTGTTATGATATTCTTCTGCATGGAAGGCGATCTGTTGGCAGTCGTCTTGGGGGTCGATGTATTTGTATTCTAGTACTTCCTTAATTTTTTCCATTCTGTCGAGATGGTGTTCTTCTTCTGCGTCTTCCGGGTCGGTATCGTCTATCGACGTTCCTTGTGGACGTACTTCCGCCGAGGGTGGTCCGTCTGCGACGTCTTCAGCCCATTCCGAGATGGGTTGAGGAGTAGCGCGGGTTCTTTGTGGCAATTCAAAGGTCGAGTCGCTGGCTACCGTGGTATATGGTGAGCTCCATCGTTGGCTTAGGTTGTCCTTTGCTTGGTATACTCGGGTCTGGGTGCTGGCGTCCCTGAATTGTTGTTGTCTCAGCATTTCATCCAATTGCTCGGTGGCTTTGCGGGCGTATTTGCTGGCTACCGCGAGGGTTCGTTCCGTCTTTCCATCGTTTTGGGGTCGGTAGACAAATTGGGTTGCTTTGTACTTGAGTTGATACTGTCCTCGGGTGTTTCCGCGTAGTGCGATGCGGCGGTCTCGGGTTTTCCGCATGTGTTGGAGGGTGTCTCCAACTTCGCTGTTGTTTCGAATTTGCATCGTGTAGTTGATGGCGTCTTGTATCCGTTTGATGGCTGTCTCGTTTTCTTCTTCGAGTTTCCTGGCTTCTTCTTCTGAGAGACTTTCCGGGGTGTTTACTTCATTCGTCTGTCGATAGTTGGCGAGGCGTGGGATGTCCCATAAGAGTCCCGGTTGGTACACAATGCTACCATCTTGGAAGGCGTTGTTGAGTTCCGCGGCCTTCTTCGCTTGTTCCCAGTCGTCGAGTGGCTCTTGTCGCTGCTTAGTGTAATCCGGTCCACCGGTGTATCGGTCTATCACAGCAATGGCCTTGGGTATGTTGGTGGTGTCGTATCCCGATCGTCCTGCTGGGTTTTGAGGGTACCATCCACTATTCTCTTTTGCATGCCTGTGCGTAGTGCAATCATTGTCATAGCAGGCTGTCCATCCCTTTTCTTCGTGGCTAGGGATTTTGGTTGCAGCGTTGGCTTGCTTAGGGGTTGCCGTAAGTTTCTTAGGCTGTATGCAGTGTCTGGCCATGTGTCCTGGCTTGTCGCAGTTGTAGCATTTGAATTCTCTGCGTCTGGGTTTGTCTTTTTGCGCGACGCTCAGGTCCATGGGTCCACTGTGTTGTCCATGTGCGGTGCTCTGCTGATTGTTGTTCCTGTTGTTCTGGTTTTTGTTGTTGAACTTGTGTTGAGGTTGCCATTGGTATTTCTTTCCTGAGTTGGCTGTTTGACGTTTTTCTCCTTTTTCCTTGCGTCGTTCAAACAGTCGGTTGTCAATCTTAATGGCGTATTCGACATAATCAAGGAAGCTAGGTGGCGTGTCCACTTTGGCCATTTCGTCCTTGACGTCGTCCTTGAGACCCTGGTAGAAAGCGAAGACTTTGCTTTCGTCGGTCATGTCGAGTCTGGCTGCGAGTCGTCGAAATTCTGCGGCGTACATTGTAGCTGATTTGTTTTGTCGTAGGCTCGCCAGTTCTCTTTCTGCTTGTCTTTTCTCATCGGGGTCTAAGAAGAGAGATTGAAGGGCTTTAACATATCCACTGAAGCTGAAAAAGATGTCCTTCACTTCTTGACTGTATCTCTCGATAGGGGTGTCCAGCCATTCTTGTTGGAGGGGTTCGAACCAAGCGAGGGCCTTCCCTCTCAAGAAGGTGGCGGCGTGGACGACACGTTCGGTATCGTTCTGGAACGTGTTGATGTGGAAGGCTTGGTAGGTCCGTATCTGTACCAAGTATCCTTTGAGCTGTCCAGGGGTTCCGTCGAAGGTGGTAGGGGTGTTGAGCTTAAGGCGTTCTCTTCCTTCGACAGGAGCTGATATGACGTTCGCGGCAGCTCGAAGGGTTGTGACTTCCTTCTCTAGTTCTTTGGTGCGGCGGGCTTGTTCCTGTAGCTCCTTGAGGGCTTTGACGTTCTGGTTGAACAGGTTTTTCATTTCCCTGAGCTCGTTGTTGTTCCGCTCAAGTTGCCGCTTAAGTTCTTCATTGTCGTCATCGCTATCGGATTCCTCCTTCATTTCCTGGTCTTGAATCTCTTGGGCCAGATTCTGGGGAATACGTCTCTCGGACGTGGACGAGGTTCCAGGAGTAGGGTTTTCGGTAGTTCCGTGCGAAGACATCTTGTCTTATACTGTTCGTTAGTCTCAAAGGGCAACTTACTGAACAGGAGCAATCAAAGTGTTACGGCCAGCTATCTGACAGTAGGGTTCTGCTAACAGAAGGTGCAGTAAGAGACTAACACTGGTTCGTAGAGGTCGTTCTGGTAGATCGTAGGGTTAGGGTAAGGTGATCAGTCTTACACTATGGTAACGAGGTTCTTAGTATTCACAATACTGAGAGGTAAGCTGAAAGTCATTCGAGGATGAATCACAAGTTGATTGCTGAAGAACTATCTAGAGGGCTTGAGCAGATGCTCAAGTCCTGGTCTATATACAAGTCCCGTTTCCCAATGTCTTGGAGAGTCTATAGAGTCGCTCGTCGACTCTATCGACTCTCTTCTGATTGGTCCTTTACAGGAGTCTACAGAGTCGCTCGTCGACTCTGTCGACTCTGTCCTGATTGGTCGATTGTCACGTGACTTGTAACGTAGTTCTTCCTTGCCGAGAGGTTTACCCTTGTTCCCGTGATCCTACGTACATATGTCCTGTCGTAGCCGCCCGACCCAGTGGGTCTGTTAAGTGCATCTGACGGGTCGTAACAGTAGCCTTGCCGAGGTCTTTAAGAGAACAGACCTTCTCGAAGAGATAACAAACTTCTATTATAACCTGCTTATTAGGAGTAGCGATAGTATTATTATTAACGTATATAAGTACGTACGCTTTGATCTTATAATTAATAAAGAGACAAACCTCCCTATTAACAATAGTAAAGCTAATTCGTTTTATTTTACCTTTAATAAGTCGAAACTACTAAAATAGTAATTTTCTTAAGCTATAGAGTGCTTTATATAGTAACTATACCTTATTATCTTTAGTAGCATAGCTAGCAGGAGGCCGGACGTATACCTTAACCCCCTTTAGAATCGAGGCGGCTAGTATTACGGCTAGCTAGTAACAGTAGGGTTTCTACTAACAGAAGTTAAGGCTACGATATTAACAATAGGTCTTGCGTCGTATATAGGTATATCGTACTAGTAGATCGAGGGTTAGGGTAAGGTAATTAGTCTTATACTAAGTAACGAGGTATAGTAATATTATAAACTATAAGCTAAGCTAAAAGTTATCAAGGATAAATTATAAGTTAATTACTAAAAAACTATCTAAAAGGTCTTAAGCAGAGCTTAAGTCCTGATCTATATACAAGTCCTTAATAATCGCGTAATAGATCTTAATAAGCGCTTGTCGTATACGATAAGCGCTTATTACTAAAGGTAAGCGCTTATTTCCTTAGCTAGGCGCTTATTATATTATCTTATCTCTACGTAACCTATATAATAGTTCTTCCCTTCCGAGGTTCCTTTATCACCTTATCCTATATCTTATATATAAATATCTTATTCTAGCTGCTAACCTAGGTAGGTCTGTTAACCTTCTATTAAGCATAACGAACAAGTCGTAACATCAGGTCTCTCCTAGAAGGTCTAGCCTCTAGACCTAACATAAGTAGGTTGTTTTGCTAGATCTATTAGTTTCTATATTTCTCTCCCTCTTTTACTAACAAGATATTAGAAGAAACTCTTATACATAGCGCTGCTTATTTACGCCGTCTTCGCCGTATATTTAGAATTATCTATAAAGGTCGTAACGCTGCTATGCCTTATTCCCGTTGTTAGTTAAATAGCCTTCGTTATCGCTTGCTAGCAAGCTTGTCTATTTATAGCAAGTATGTTCGTATAGGTAAGGCGAAGCGTAATTATAATACTAAGGAGGATACGATTTATAGTCGTAAGTTTGTAACTATTCTTTATTCTTATTAATATTGCTAAATCTTTCTTTAGTTAAAAGATTGTTAGATAAATCAAGTCGTTTAAATCGCAAAGAGTAGATATCCGAAGCGTTATTTATAAAAAGAATAGAGGCATTATAAAAAGCATAAACTAACGTAAATAAAGCTTTTACGAAGGTAAAGCATATTCGAAAATAAAAGCAAATATTATTTTTAAAAAGGTAGGATTAGTCGGAAGTCGAAGAGGCAGGTTCCTCCGAGACGGTCGTTATAAACAACCTTTATGCTTTAAAAGTATTCGATATTATTAACTAGTCTAGCGTTAGACTTCCCGATGTTTTAGCGTCTTTAGGTTCTAATACGGCTAGTAGTTAGGTTTTTATAGTTTTTAACTCCTTATTCTTTTAACTATCTTAACTACTAAACGTCTCTTTTGTCGTCCTAATGCTTTATATCTTTTTAATACTTTCGTTCTTCCTTAAGCTATATATTTTTCTTCTTCTTAATATTTATATAGTTTTTCTAAAACATTCTTTAAGTATTCTGCTAGTTCTTATAAATTATCTTCGTATCTATAGCCTTTCTATTTAACAAAGTATTCTAGTTAATAGTCTTCTATTATATAGTAGTTTAAAACTTTCTCGACTTCGTACTTAGTATTATTAACATCTACTTTAATATAGTTGCTTATATATAAACCTTTTAATACTAGTTTAAGAAGTAAGATATAGAAGACTAGGTGATATTTTATAGTTTCTAATAGTTTTAACTTATAGTTAACTTTAGAAATTCTTTTAGTAATTTCGAAAGGTCTTAGTTTCTTAAAGTCGAGTTTATTACTAAGTCGTTTCGTTTTAATATTACGTCTAAGGAGGTAGGCGCTATCTCCCTCCTTAAAAGATAGTCCCTTTATCCTTAAACAGTCTACGTATTTTTTTTTTCGTTATCGTACGAATTCTAAGTCTTTTAGTAGGTTTTCTTAGATTTTCTTAAGTTTTTTAATATCTATAATAGCTTTTATCGCTACTAAACCTTATTAAGGTTCTCTGTATATAGTAAGGTTAAATCTATAGTTAAGAAAGAAAGGTAATTCCTAAGTATTTTCTCTTACTACGCTATTATATACGAATTATATTATAAGTAGTAACTTAACCTAATTATCTTGTTTATAATTAATATAGTATCTAAGATATATTTCTAAAATCTAATTAATTCTTTCTATTTATCTATCGGTCTACGGATAGAAAGCAATACTAAGTTTATACTTCGCTCCTAGTTGCAAGATTAAGGATCTTTAAAACTTAGATATAAAGACAGATCCTCTATCGGATACGATTTCCTATAATAGTCTATATTAGCTAACGATAATTCTAAGGAAGGTATATACTAAATCTTCGGCTATGCTTAATTCTAAGTAAGGTACGAAATAAGCGTATTTAGTAAGTCGATCTACTATAACTAGTATACTATTATATTTTACCTTAGTAAACGGTTTTTTTAATAATAATAGCTTAACTATAAAGTCTAGTAAAATCAAGTATTATAATATAAGAGGTATTAATAATAGTTATAATTCTCTATATAGTTTATATCTACTAGGCTTGCTTTTAATATAGACTTTATAATCCTTAATTACTTCGGCTATATCCTTATAAGTAACTCGTTTATCATAATATTATCTAATTCTCTTCTAAGTTTTAATAATACCTTAGTAGCTATATATAGGTATAGTATAGATTTCTATAATCTAGTCGTAAGTTATTCTTCTAGTCGTATTAGTCCTAACTCTTTTGCTAATTATCAAGAGTTTCTATACTAGCATAAGTCCTCCGTCGTATTCTTTAAGGATAACCTAAGTTTCTTCTAAGACCGGGATTATAAAGTCTAGTCGTCGGCTAAGAGTATTAGCTCTACCGTTTTCTAATCCTTTACGATAGATAATTTTAAAGTTAAATTTTAATAGGAATTCTAACTATCGTATTTATCGCTTATTAAGTTTTTTAAATATTATAAAATATACTAAGTTCTTATAGTCGGTATAAACCTTAACTTAATACTTAGTTCCTAAAAGTTATAGTCTTTATTCCTTAAATGCTTCGATAATTGCTATAAGTTCTTTATTATAAATTTGGTAATTAAGCTTTAGTCTTGAAAGTTTCCGAAAGTAAAAGGTATATAGGTATAGAATACTGTCTTTATCTTGTTGCCTAAGTTATCCTCCTATAGCGGAATCCAAAGCATCGGTTTCTAACTCGAAAGGTTTCTTAGGGTTTAGGATTATAATAACGGGTTTTAAGCTAATATAGTCTTTTACCTTCTAAAATGCTTCTTATTATTTTCCTAACTATTCCTATAGAACGTCTTTCCGTATAAGCTTAGTAAGGGGTAATATCGTGTTAGAAGTATAAGTATATTATACTTCTATTTTACTTATTTATCCTATTTAGTCTTATCTAAGACTTAGTAGGACTTACAAAAGTAACTAGCTAAGAATGGCTGCTTGCTAGTTTAAACATATGACATTCAGATCCCTATGGAATACTCTCTTTAACCCTATCTAAAAGTCTATTTAGTTAAAGAAGATTCTAGTCTGATTTATAAGCTGCTTTATAAGCTAGTTGACGTATATACTTACGTATACTAAACCTAGCTTATAGCTTCCTATATTAGCTATTATAGGCGACGTTATACTACTATATAACTAGCCTAATTCTCTCCCTTAGCAAGCTATTAGTTCCTCAACCAACTCAGCTTCAATATAAGCCTATACATTCTTTACTATTAAAGCCCTACTTCATAAGTACAAGTTCCCTTACTCTAATACCCTGTTATAAGGATATCGTACTATTTACGAGATTCCTACCTGTCACAGTTCTATTAGACACAACAGTAGGGATGCCACAGTTATGGGGCTGCCAGTGTGGCTGCCAGTGGGGCTGCCACACGTGGGGCGATACTGTCGCCCTAGACCGCCCTATAGGTATATTAGACCACCTGTTCGCTAGACCTAGGATAGACCTAACCTAATAGACAACAATGACTAGAACGACTTATTAACTGTGACACTACCTACCGTTCCAACAGGTTATGAGCCCAGCGGAGTAATAACTTTACTTATTCTTTTATCTTCAACTCTTCGGTTATTAAATATCTTAAACTCTATTTTATTCCTATAAACGATATAAGTTTTAGGAATTTATATTTATTATTCTTTTAAACCGTATATTATTATAACGGTTATTATTATAACGGCTATATTCCCCTAAGACGAAAAGTCTAAAACTTTAACTCTATTCTAGTACTATTAAGGCAGACGAAGTGTAAGTCCTTAGTACTACTAAATACGAGACTATTAAGGGGATAACGTCTTAGAAACTATTATTCTAAGATATTACTTGCTGCTTTTAGTGCTTATATACCCTATTATAAAGGCATATCCTAGGGCTTAGCACTTAATAACAAGGCAAAATACCTGTTATTTACTCAAGGCATAGCTCCTTAGTATCTTCAGCAGCCTATTAAGGGATAAATTCCCTATATTATAAGCAGTTTTGGGCTATAAGTCCCCTATCTCAAGGGCAATAAGTACCCAAGGGCTATAAGTCCCTATATTTAAGGGCAATAAGCACCCTATTAAAAGTCAATATGTCTTCGACTACTACGACTACTACTACTGCTATAAGAGCCGTTACAGGCTGTTTAATGCCTGAAAATCAACGATTAAAGGGTATAGATAACTGGAATACCTGGATTACTACCCTTCAAATCTATTTTAAATTGCTGAATTTATCCCAATACTTTGAGGATCAAGAGAAATATTCAGCTATAACCAAAGAGCAAAAATCACAAGCCTTACTAGTTATAAGGCAAAATTTACAGCCAGAACCTCTTAGCCTGGTTTTTAATAATAAAGACCCAGCAGAAGCCCTAAAGTTACTAAAGGATACCTATGAAGGTTCCGGGCCGGTTCTAAGGCAACAGCTATATCTCGAATTCCACGCTATTAAATTCGAGGATTATAGCTCTTTAAATCTATTTATTAGCTCTTTTAAGGCTTATTTATCTAAATTAGCCTCTGTAGGAGCAAAAATCGAGACTATAGACCAAATACGGTCTTTATAGCTGCCTTATCAAAATCATTTCCTATTTGGGCTGAAAGGCAAAGGGCTGCCTTACGTTCTAAAGAGATACCTACTTTAGAAGCCCTTATTACGGATATATTAGATGAAAATAGGCGTGATGAGGACACCCCTATGTCTAATTCCTATATCCATAGGCAACAGTCTCAACAACGGTCTAAAAAGACTAAGAGGTCTAACTAACGTCGCACACCCACTTCTCGCACACCCCCACATTTCGCACACCCATAAATTGCTCATGTAGAATTTTACCCTCTTCAACATTCTTTAATATCTTCACCACTTTTACAGCGATTATTATAATTCTTTGAATAGTTACTCTTATACGCTTAATGGGCCAGTATACGGAAACAGAAGTCAATCAAGCTCTCAATGCAGTTGCAAGTGGGCAGAGTGTCCGAAAGGCAGCTCATGATGCTGGAATTCCACCATCAACCCTCCAGTCTCGATTAAAGGGTTCACAGGCAAGAAATGTAGCTTTCTCTAGCTTCCAGAAGCTATCTCCAGCACAGGAAAGTCACTTAGCTGAATGGGTGCGTATCCAGGCGGCGTTAGGGCTGCCGCCAACACATCAACAACTCAAGGAATTTGCCCAGCGAATCCTAGACATCAGAGGCACTACCCAGCCACTTGGGAGAAACTGGATTCAGTTCTTTATTAAGAGAAATCCATCAATCAAGGTTCATAGAGCTAGAGCCATCGATTCTAAGCGTGTCAATGGGGCCTCAACTAATGTAATCAGGCAATGGTTTCAACAACTCGCCCTTCCAGAGATCAAGGCGATCAAACCACATCATCGCTATAACATGGATGAAACTGGTATCCTAGAAGGCAGAGGATCAAATGGCTTAGTACTGGGATCATCAGAAAGCTCATCAATGCGAAAAAAACAGCCTGGGTCTCGGGCTTGGACAACTATGCTTGAGTGTGTCTCTGCAACTGGTCAGGCGCTTCCTCCACTTGTTATTTATCGAGGGAAATCGGTTCAACAACAATGGTTTCCTCTTGATATCCATAAACGTGATATTTACAGTGGTTGGAAGTTCACAGCAACTGAGAATGGCTGGACTTCAGACTCTACAGCTGTGGAATGGCTTGAGAACATCTTTATCCCTCTGACTAAGCCTGATCATCCCTCTGAGCAGAGACTATTGATCCTAGACGGTCATGGCAGTCATGAAACAACAGAATTCATGTATCTCTGTTATAAACACAAGATATATCTCCTTTTCCTACCGCCACATACATCCCACGTTCTCCAACCTCTAGACCAAGCAGTCTTTGGGCCTCTCAAGGCGACCTATCGAAAAGAGCTTGGATACCTCATTCAACACAACGATTCTACAGTTGTAGGCAAACGGAACTTTCTTACCTGCTATGGAAAAGCACGCCAGATGGCATTTTCAAGCAAGAATATCAGACGCGGCTGGAAAGCAACAGGACTATGGCCCATTTCGATAGCTCGACCGCTCATGAGCCCTCTACTGCTTGAGAATGCTTCCAAGCCCTCAAAGCCAGGCTATTCTACGCCTATGAGGGCCTCTAATGGTGGAAAAGACGAAAACTGGGCATCTGCTACATCCATAGTAGCCTGGTCAAGGCCCAAGAAGACAGTTGATCTATATGATCAACTTAGCTTATTCAGCAAGTTGGATAAAGATCAGCAAACGCAGCGACTGTTGTTTCGGAAGGTTCAAAAGGGATTTGATGAAAAGGACTATCAATTGGCTACAGCAGAGAAGAAGATTGCAATGTTGGAAGCAGAAGTTGAGGCTGGAATGGTACGGAAGCGGCGTAAGGTCCAAATGAGCCCAAATTCGAAGTTTGCCAACATTGAGGCAATTCACAAAGCCCAAATTGAGGCTGGCGAAATTGAGGATAGCTCAGATGAATCTAGCGAGCCTGAATTACCTATTAAAACTGGCGATAGTATCACAGTTGCAGGAGACGAATCAGACTTATAGTTATGAAGTTGATGAATACCTCATGATGACCCAATTTATGGGTGTGCGAAATGTGGGGGTGTGCGAGAAGTGGGTGTGCGACGTTATAGACCTAATGCCTTTAAAGGCAATAATAAAAGGGAAAACCAACAGCCTCCTAGCAACTCCTACTCTTTCTATAATTTAGAATATTATAGTGGGATTGATGCTAGTTACTTTAATAAGAGGCCTAATAGCCCTAGTTCTAGTTCTAGTCCTAAGAACTGGTGGCTGTATGATTCCGGTTCTACTGTTCACATAGCTAACAGTAGAGAATTCTTTACAGCCTATACTTCTAAAGACAACCTCCCAGAAGTCAAAACAGGCGCTGGACCTATAAAACCTAAGGGCCAAGGTACTATAGACCTACCGCTCTACTTTAAAGGTCAAAGGTCAACTATTAGGCTTGAACAAGCCTTATATATACCGGATTTCACTATAAATACTATTTCAGGTCTAAGGCACTATCTCTCAGGAGGCTATATTAACGGGAATTATTTATATACCCCGTCTCACAAAGCCTTTGCTGCCTTAAATATCCCTAAAAGGGGATTTTTCCTATCTATATATGGGAAATTAGAACCTGATATTCATAGTTTGAGGAATAAAAAGACGAATAAGTCCTCCTCAACTAATAAGACTAAAAAGTCTACTACCTCTAATTATAACGAGGTTGATTTATCCTCTAGAATCGATGAACTTTCCGATTCTGAAGCCTCTAACTATATGGCTTTTGAGGAATTACAAGGTAACCCTAACCCTAAGGGTCTAAAGGGTCAAAATAACCCTAATCTTAAGGGTAATAACCCTACTAATCCTACTATGGATTGGCATAACAAATTAGGACATCCTAGTTACTCTTACCTATATAAGACAGCTAAGATAACTAAGGGGATTCCTATCAACCAGCTTAAAAAGGACGATTTACAGTGCCCTAGCTGTGAGAAAGCTAAGTTAACTAGACAACAGTCTATAGTTAACTATAACAGGGCTACTAAACCTCTCGATCGACTATGTATCGATACGATTAAGATTACGCCTTCTACTATAGCTGGGAATATCTACGCTATCCCATATACTGACAATTATACTAGCTATAGAGATATAGATTTCAGTCCTACTAAGGATAAAATCTTATCTCTTGTACAAAATAAGCTAGAATATTATTATACGCAGTATAACCAGTACCCTAAGTCATTACGAATTGATAATGGTACTGAATTCGCTATAAGCGAATTAGAAGCCTATACTAAACCTAAAGGGATAGTTATAGAGCTTACTACTGCATACACGCCAGAACAAAACGGTATAGCTGAACGAGCAAATCGAATCATAGTTGAAAAGGCTAGAACTATATTACTAGCTTTAAAACTACCTCTATTTCTATGGGATGAAGTCTTTAAAGCTGTTATTAAGTTATTAAACTATACAGCTACTTCAAGACTCCCTATTACACCATACGAGGCATTTTTCAACTATATATTTCCTAATAAGGATAATCGACCTGATTTATCTTCCTTATATAACATAGGAGATTCGGTCTATATATATTATCCTAAGGAAAAACAAGTCAAATCGAATAAGGTTTATACCTATACTCAAGAGGGCATATACCTCTATACAGAGGCAACGAATATTCATATTATATACTGCCCTACTAAGCCTTATAAATCACGAATCATAAGGGCTACTCATATTCGTTTTATACGAAATACTATAAGAGAGGGGGAACAAGAGGCTCAAGATTCCTCTAAATCCATTACTTCTAGTATTTCTAAAGACGTCTCTAAAGACGTTATAGTCTCTAAAGACTTTAAAAACAAAATCGAAATCAGGCTTCCTTCTATTAAGAACAAGGAGGAATATATAACTATTAAAGAGAATAACTATATTATTCACTATCTCTTTTCTAGTTACTATACTAAGGAACCGTCTACTATTAAACAGGTTCTTAAAAGCCCTGAAAAAGACAAATGGCTTAAAGCTATATATCAAGAGATTTCCCAACTTATCTCTAAAGGCACCTTTAAGGCTATAAATTCTAAGTTAGCCTCAACCCAGCCTATAACGGCTAGATGGGTATTTAAGCGGAAATTATTACCTAATGGAAAAATCGATAAATATAAAGCCCGCCTTGTGGCTAGAGGCTTTGAACAACGTTACGGAATCGATTATTTCCAGACTTTCGCTATAGGGTCTAACCCTACAACTTATAGGGTTTTATTTGCCCTTGCCGCCTATTACGATTGGGAAATTCATCATATCGATATCATAGGAGCTTTTTTAAACGGCGAATTAGAGGAAGATATCTATTTAGATCCCTCTAATATTCCTCTAGCTGAATTCTTTAAACAGAACCCTAAACAAAACACTATAGGATATAATCCTACTAGTAATCAGGTTCTAAAGCTAGAAAAAGCCCTATACGGCCTAAAACAGAGCCCTCGACAGTGGCAACTTAAGGTTAAGGCTATATTTAAACAACTAGGCCTACAACCTCTTAAATCCGACGAGGCAACCTACTATAATAATAATAAGGACAATCCTATTATCATAGTAACCCACGTCGACGATTTTATTATATTCGCTAAGAATCTTAACGAAATAAAGAAGCTTAAGTTATTGGTTTCTAAATTCGTTGAAATTAAGGATCTAGGCGAAATCAGCTATTTTCTAGATCTCAAGATCACTAGAGATAGACCTAATGGGTCTTTACAAATCTCTCAAAGCCACTATATTCAACAAATCTAAGAAACAATCAACTATAGCCCTCTCTACAACTGAGGCTGAATTTAACGGCATTCAAGAGGCTATACGAGAGGCTATTTGGCTTCAAGGTCTCCTATCTGAACTAGGCTTTAACTATAAGCCAATACTAATCAAAACCGATAATAACGGAGCCCTAAACCTAGCCTATAACCCAGAATATCATAATTGAACAAAACACACGGCGATATACTATTATTATACTAGGCAAGAAGTAGAAAAAGGAAATATCTCTATATCCTATATTCCTTCTACTAGTATGCCGGCTGACGGGTTAACTAAGCCTCTATCTAGACCTAACTTTATTAAGTTTATTAAACTTATAGGTTTAGATCCTTCTTCTAGTATTAACTAGAATTACCCTTTTATCTTTTCTACTAAATAGTATAAAAGAGGGGGTGTTAGAAGTATAAGTATATTATACTTCTATTTTACTTATTTATCCTATTTAGTCTTATCTAAGACTTAGTAGGACTTACAAAAGTAACTAGCTAAGAATGGCTGCTTGCTAGTTTAAACATATGATATTCAGATCCCTATGGAATACTCTCTTTAACCTTATTTAAAAGTCTATTTAGTTAAAGAAGATTCTAATCTGATTTATAAGCTGCTTTATAAGCTAGTTGACGTATATACTTACGTATACTAAACCTAGCTTATAGCTTCCTATATTAGCTATTATAGGCGACGTTATACTACTATATAACTAGCCTAATTCTCTCCCTTAGCTAGCTATTAGTTCCTCAACCAACTCAGCTTCAATATAAGCCTATACATTCTTTACTATTAAAGCCCTACTTCATAAGTACAAGTTCCCTTACTCTAATACCCTGTTATAAGGATATCGTACTATCTACGAGATTCCTACCTATCGTTCCAACAAAGCAATACTTTAACGATTTAACTTTAATAGTTTAAGTATTATCAAGACGCTTATAGCAACTACTAACGATCTACCTATTACCTAGGATAAGAACAAGTACTTACTTAACGAATAGCAACTTTATATCGAATAGACTAGCTACCTTAACTTCCTAATAGCTAGAACTCGCGTTAACATAGCCTATACCGTTAGTAAATTATTATAAGCGAATTTAAGGCTTTCTAAGGCTTATCTTCATACTATTAAGTACTTATTCCGATACCTCAAAGGCACCGTTTATCTCGGTATTATACTTAGAAGCATCCTTACGATCAACGAGTTAAGGCTTTACGCTGCTATAGATGCCTCTTTCGCTAATAACAAACTATTATAAGTCTCGATAGGTAGTTACGTCGTCTTCCTTGCTAGTACGCCGATTGCTTAGAAGTCAAAGAAATAGACTTTCGTAACTTTAAGTACTACAAAGGCTAAAATTATTAATCTCATATCTATAGCAATTACTATAAAGTAGATTAGACGTTGCTTCTCCTAACTACTTAGCAAACGTATTACTACGCCTACTATCATATTTACTAACAGTGCTAACGACTACGATAACGTTATAAACCTACTTAACAAGGCATAAACCCGCTATATCGACGTCCGATATAAATAGATCATATAGGAGGTTCACACTGCGAAAAGCATCGAACTCCGACTTATCAAGGGCGTTGATATAGCCGCCGATAGACTTACGAAGCCACTAGTTATAGTTAAATACAAGGAATTCGTTCGTTTGTTAGGTATGGCGGAGGGATTAGATTAAGAGGGGGATTTTGAGACTATAGGACTATTGATATTAAGACTTCGGGATTCGGAGGATTTCACAGCCTCCTATTAGCTAGGTTTAACCGGTAATTAACCGAGTTTTCTAATAGTTAAGAACTCCTCGGATTTAGAGGACTTAGGACTTTTCCTATATTTCCTATTATTCTACTACTTTTTCGCTAAGGAGTCTGAGAGGGGGTGTGGGTGGCAGGCCTCGCCGGCCCGTCACGTGGGCTGACGGCCGCCACTACTGGTCTTAGCCAGCCTCCACAGCCCTCTAGCCAGTTAGTTAGTTCTTCCACCAACAACACCACTTTTCCCCATTCTGAGCGTTCTGTGCTGGTTTCGCCCACATTAAGCGATAACAACAAGCTAGCGACTGGGGATTTAACGTCCGGTAAAAAGGTCGCTTAAGCTCATGTCTCTGTACCCCGTCTCCGTGCCGGGCATCAGAATTAATTTTTTAAGTTGACAGACTAAGGAAATGAAGCTATGACCCAATCGAGCCATGGCCGACGATGCAGAATAAACGTAAGAGGAAAATCATATAGATTAAGGCGAGACGATAGGATACCCTGGTAAGCGCCACAGATGCCCTGGGGCACTCGAGCACAGTACGAAGATGAAATACGAATTTGCAAGTCCGGCGGCAACCGTAACCTGTCAGGCGATTCGGCCTTTGGTGGCCAGTGCTAAGTCCACGCGAGATGGATCTCTAAGCGCTGCTAGATTCGTCTCAGCCTCTTGGATCATCGTCCTCTAATAGGAGTATTAAGCCGTACGGGAAGCAGGGGTTTATGCACGGCATCCTAGTAGTAGGAGGAAAAAACGGCCATGTACCCACTCTTGGCAGATCCCAAAGTGACAAACAAAGCATTATGTCCGTTCCCGAGGGCATGTCAACGACCCCTTGGTGGCTCCAAAAAGGACAAACAGAGTTACGCTCCTTGTCAGATTGATTAAGGGGTCGAATCCATAGGCCATTCGATGGGCTTTTGTTTCCCAACTCCCAAAGCGGTCACGGCGGATTAGTTCAGTCCCAGCCCTTTCTTCTCGATTTGCCATGTCCCAAACCGGCACAAACCTGCCATCCCATCAATTGAGGCACAGACCTTGTGTGAAAATTCTCCTTAACTTCCCGCTGTGGCCCACCTGGAGTAATCCTCACTGGGCATATGTTGCATGCAAGCGCGAAACCATGACGGAGATTAATTAGGGGAAGGAGGCGGCTCACATATGTCTGTCTGCAAGACTGAAGAGGTAATAGCATGACGGCGTTGATTGAGTACTACTTAAGGTGAAATTCTTGCAACTCTCACCATGATCTTCGTTCTGTAGTTCTCCAGCATTCCTTTCGTTCATTTAGGTTGATTCCCAGCCACCGTTCTCTCGTTACTTTTCATTCAATCGTTCATTCACTTCATTACAGACACAGGATGTCTTCCTTCGTTCTTTTCGCTACCGGCCTCCTTGCCGGCGTGGCCCAGGCTTACACCCAGGTCAACGTTGCCACACCGTTCATGACCAAGAACATTGACCCTATCGTCTTCCCCGGACAGTACGACAAGTCTCACTTGCATTCCTTCTTCGGCTCCGATGCCGTCACCATCAACACCAAGACGAGCGCCGAGCTCCAGAAGGGTTGCACCAACGCTGAGAACCCCAACGACTTGTCCGTCTACTGGATCCCGACTCCCCTCTACACCGCCGACGGCGGCAAGACCTACAAGCCCATGCCCGTCATGCGCTTCAGCGCCTACTACAACCTCGGCGAGACCCCTGCCGAGGTCCCCATTCCCCAAAACCTCAAGTTGGTCGCTGGCGATGCCAACGCCATGACCAAGGACAAGATGATCGCCGGCGCCCAAGCCTCTTGGAACTGCGAGAACGGCGGTGGCGAGTCGCTCGACGCCAACGGTTTCCCCAGCACCACCTGCGGTACCCATCTCCAGCAGCTCCTCTTCTTCCCCCAGTGCGTCAACACCGAGACCCTGGAGACCGGTTACAAGGACCGCCGTGGTGGAAAGTGCCCTTCTGGCATGAAGTCCATGCCCCAGCTGCGCTTCAGCATCCGCTACGATCTGCGCAAGGTCCTGCCTAACGGCTGGAAGGGCACTGCTCCCTTCAAGCTTGCCTGCGGCCCTGCCTGGTGCTCCCACGGTGACTTCATCAACGGCTGGACCACCGACGCCGCTCAGAACATGTTTGCTACCACCAAGGAGAAGCAGAAGTTCTCGGGCGTCAACGGCAAGCTTGGCGCCTACAACGCCGGTGTCAAGTGCAAGTCCGCCGATGCCGACCCCTCCCACGGCACTGGCGACTACGCCGAGAGCGTCAAGGCCATGCAGAAGCGCGAGGTCGAGGCTTTCGGTTGGTCTTCCAAGTCTCGCTTCATCTAGACTTCGGCAAATCGATGCGATACCCAACAAAACCGTACATATCCAACGTCAACATAAATTCTTGTATCATAGTTCGGCGACGAGCACACTCGGCCTTTGGAGCCGAGGTGCCGCAAGGGAGGCCGTATAAGGCTGACTGAGCAAACCAAAATAGTACATGCAACATTTTGAATATACCATACTGTATTGAATTTGAAAACCATATCATCCAGTGAAGTTTACAGTTTGTTTGCCGTTGCCGAGTTTGTAAAGTGTAAAACATAGGCCGGCCTGTGTGGTTGCACCTACATCATGGATGCTAGGATGTTGCTTGGGGTTGCCAAGAGGGGATCGGCCGCTTAAAAATAATGTGTGCCTCAGAACACCATCAAATAGATCACCTATGAGATCATCGAGAGATCGAGGTAGATCAACCTATACCTGACGAGATGCCTGTTCTTATTCCTGCAGCGAAAACTTTGTATGCAACTGGACATATGGAGTCAAGAGGGGCAATCGGTTTTGGCTTTCCACAACAAAAGACGAAGACTTAGAGGATACGAATAGTGTGAATTGGTCAGGAGTTGTCTGTGGAAAGGGGGCGGATCACCTGTTGGTGGAAACGCAGGGAATATTCAACAAAATCCCCGAAGAGTCCGAAACAACAACCAGGATCAAGGGACAAAAGAAGATGGAGACCCGGACTATCTTGAGCCGATTGTTCCGATTCCGGGAATCTTATCTTATCTTATCACTTGACCTTCTGAGGCTGTTGTGGCTGCATCTAAACTGTGGCTCAGTCATGTGGCGCAAGCAGGAGAGATTAACGAAAAACCTTTCTGACTCCCTGGGGATAGTTTGCGTGCTGATCCCGTTGCTGACGGCCTACCGACCTGTACACCTCTTTACTTCCCTTTCTTGTCATTCATTTCATACAAAAATGCGTTAATATTCATCTTGTTTTACCTACTGCATTCAGTTTCCTTTTGTTTCGCCTCTGCTGGGGTTTCATCTCGAGGCATAAACCGAGCCTCGAGCCCCGAGTCCCCCGACTTTCGGCACCCCTGCCCGGGGTGCCTATCGCCCCTTTGCCGGCCCATTGACTAGCTAAGCTGGGTTCGCCCAAGTCGTACGATAAGATGTCACATCCATTCCATGTCGGCGGTGCAAGCCACGCCTTGCTGGACCCGTGGTCTCACGGCTTCGGCGTCATGAGGGACGTCTGCTCCCGATGGTCCGAGCTCGACATCACACAAATTGGCTCCCTTATCGCCATTGCGGGGACTGTCCCAACAGCCTGGAGGTTCCTACAGCATGCCTGGCGTGAAGTCTACGGCTGTGTTCGCCGTTTCTTCTTAGCATCCGTGACTATCCCTGGAGGTGACCCCGTCAACCGGAGTGTTGTGAAATGGGTCCTTGCAAACCGGCCCCAGCATTACCGGTCCTTCACCGGCCGTACGGAAGTCGGCCGCGCGAGCGCTGATCGGGCTGCCGCGCTGAAGAAGACGCGGCATGCGGTACAATATTCCCCACATTGGGATACGCGTTGGCTTTGGCTCGACAGAAATCTCTTGGTTATTACGCGTGCGGTTGGGGATTTCAGCTCTTCACTATCTGATCCGAGTTATGACGGTATCGGCGGCGAAGAGCTCACCATTAGTTGTTTTGGATGGTCAGCTGAGCCCGTGCAGAAGTTTATCGAAATGTGCCGCGAGTATGCGGAGAGGCAGACGCAATATTTTGTCATCATCTACTCGCGGGACCGGTATGGGCTGGCGTGGAAGCCGAAAGCCCGGAAACCCCTTCGACATCTGGACACTGTGCATTTCAACAACAGCGTCAAGCATGAGCTTCTGGCGGATATTCGAAACTATTTGGACCCAAAGACGCAAATGAGGTATCAGAGTCGGAGCATGCCGTATCGAAGGGGATATCTCTTTTACGGCCCTCCTGGAACTGGAAAGTCATCACTCTCTGTGGCTATTGCGGGCGAGTTTGGCCTTGATCTTTACGAAGTCAAGATCCCCAGCGTGGCTACGGATGCCGACCTCGAGCAGATGTTCCAAGAGATTCCACCACGATGTGTTGTCCTTCTTGAAGACATTGATGCTGTCTGGGTGGATCGTGCGGCCAGCCAGCAAAACGGGAACGGCAACGGCCACGCTTCGTCACACGAAGGCAACCAGGTACCCAACTGCACACTATCGGGACTATTGAACGTTCTGGACGGCGTTGGATCGCAGGAGGGTCGTATCGTGATCATGACAACTAATCGGCCAGAGCAACTCGACAGCGCATTAGTCCGCCCAGGTCGTGTCGATATGAAGGTTCTCCTGGGCAACATCAGTCAAAGATCCGCAGAAGAGATGTTCATCAGGATGTTTTCGCCCGACTTGGGTTCTACGGCACAACTGGACATGGATGAGATTAGAGAACTTGCCGTCCAGTTTGCCAGACACATTCCGGAAAACACTTTCACCCCCTCCTTATTACAGGGTTTCTTTCAGTTACACCTAGACAGCCCCCGCAATGCTGTTCGCAGCATAAGCGCTTGGGTCGAGAAAGAACTAGCCAAGACTCCATACAGGGAGTTTGAATTTATCCATACCAACGGGAAGGCATAGTATTTTGTACTTTTACATGTATTATAAGTCTTATTTCATAACTGTCAAATATTTGGAGAAGGAAGGGCGAGTTGTAGAGCCCGGATATAGAACCACTATGATATGATTTAGTAGTATAGAGTTGTATTATTTCATGAATCGAGTAGTCAAGTTTCGGAATCAGGGCGGAAATTACCGAGTCATTCTCCCTTCTGCAGACAACAGACATCGCTAGTAATCTAAAACTTGCAAGCCAATCTTCTCATCGGGCCTCATCATTGCATAAGAACTGCAGATGAGCAATGACTATTCAGAAGTTAGATCAGGAAACGGGGCGCCTGAAGAGGAAAAGAAACTGATAGACTCTCATCTGCCAAATGCATGTAAATTCCCGAATCGCAGCTAGAATCGTGGTTGGCCTTTTGTAAGGTAGTTAACCGTTGAGCAAGACCGGTTGCAACCTAAACTCATTGGTCAAGACTTGGTATCGGTGGTTGTCATCAACTGCTTAGCTGAATGTGGAATCAAGAGGTTTCAAGGGGTTTAGCACGTGGAGAGTGCGTTAGTTATCAAACGCAGCGCTCGGATCAGGGAGACGCCTTTGTTCTTGAACTTCCGAGTTATAACACTGTTGACAAAGTCAAGGAGGGAGATATAGTAATTATCAGCAATGCAACGGGGTATAAACTTGACACTCAACTCTGAAAGCAGTATTGATAATGTTATACTTGATTGGAAGCATTGTGTTTCGCGTAAATTACTACACAAAACATCGCTATTGATGTGTCATCTTGGAACAACACGACCAACTGCCAAGACTCCGTGGGTTCGGCCAGCTCCGGTTCACGAACCTTCGCTCCAACAGCTCCAAAAATAGAAACCTCGACTAGTCTAGGCCAACGTGCCGTATCAAAGCAAGCCATGAGTTGCGACACCTCAGTAATCTTATCATTTACTATTATTTCCCTTTCCTCCATCATAGTCCTAGGAATGCAATGGATGAGTACTAGTACTACCGACAACCAAGGCTCATTCTTCAAATAGTCAGATCTCTGCCATAATTTAAGCACCAAGTCTAGATTAAGTGATTATCTCAGCATTTTTGTGTAAAGCTTATGGTTGACTAGATACGGAAACTTAACGTAAGTTATGGCCAAAACTTGGTACTGGGTAAATGCTGAGACGCAGAACTCTGAGATAGCACATACACGTATCCTGTGGGTGGCAGGCCTCGCCGGCCCGTCACGTGGGCTGACGGCCGCCACCACTGGTCTTAGCCAGCCTCCACAGCCCTCTAGCCAGTTAGTTAGTTCTTCCAACCAACAACACCACTTTTCCCATTCTGAGCGTTCTGTGCTGGTTTCGCCCACAGGTTATGAGCCCAGCGTTATTCTTTCGGAATAACGTCGTTTTACCCATTATTCTACTCGTCTGTCAATTTTCTATTGATTCACGAATTTTTGCGATTTTATTCGCTTTATTTACCCTTCTGTGCGATTTTCTCGCTTTCTTTCCTTCCTCTTCGCTGACGAATTTCACTTTCTGACGCGACATTGGCTGCCTGGCGCGCACGAATATCACGTGGCACGCGACCGACCACCACAACCCACTGGTTTTCACGAACACCACGGAATTCCACCACAACAACAGACTTTTCAGTCACAACTACAACTTTTACTTCGATTCCTCGTTTTTCACGAGAATTCAACCATTTCAGCTTCGGTTTTTCGAACCAGCCCATCAGTTTCTCGTATCTTCTACGAGTATTCATTCTTCCCTTCGATTCACCGTATTTCTACGGTCGGATCTCACAATTCCACCCATTTCTCGTGTTCTTACGCAAGATTCTCCCTCCTACACAACATTCATACTTCTTCAGTACCATTTACTCATCAATACCTTCCCTTCAATACCTTCCCTTTCCAACAGCAAGCGTAACGAACCCGCCACATCGACGTCCGATACAAATGGATCATACAGGAGGTTCACACTGCGAAAAGCATCGAACTCCGACTCATCAAGGGCGCTGATATGGCCGCCGATGGACTCACGAAGCCACTGGTTGCGGTCAAACACAAGGAATTCGTTCGTTTGTTGGGCATGGCGGAGGGATTGGATTGAGAGGGGGATTTTGAGACTGTGGGACTATTGATATTGAGACTTCGGGATTCGGAGGATTTCACGGCCTCCTATTGGCCAGGTTTAACCGGTAATTGACCGAGTTTTCTAATAGTTGAGAACTCCTCGGATTTGGAGGATTTGGGACTTTTCCTGTATTTCCTATTATTCTACTGCTTTTTCGCTGAGGAGTCTGAGAGGGGGTGTGGGTGGCAGGCCTCGCCGGCCCGTCACGTGGGCTGACGGCCGCCACCACTGGTCTTAGCCAGCCTCCACAGCCCTCTAGCCAGTTAGTTAGTTCTTCCAACCAACAACACCACTTTTCCCATTCTGAGCGTTCTGTGCTGGTTTCGCCCACATATCCCGTTATCAACTAGCGGGTTTTCGAACACAGGCTACCCCCATCTCAGTACCTGTTCTCCAAAACTCAAGAAATCTCAACAGTTAATCATTGACTGTTGCATACAGCACCCAATCTGGCGTATGAAAGACGATAGAGATGCAGGCTAAGCTCACGGAAGGCTCCTGGAGCCGATGTGATGACGAGTCATCTCATCGGACGAAAACTGTTGCGATAGTTGGAATACGGAGTCGTGTGGCACTTCAAGCCACACGCCCGCCAGGCTGAGAGGCCCAAGCCTCCCAGACCCACGTGACAGGCCAAGGGGGAATATCTGTGGGTGGCAGGCCTCGCCGGCCCGTCACGTGGGCTGACGGCCGCCACCACTGGTCTTAGCCAGCCTCCACAGCCCTTTAGCCAGTTAGTTAGTTCTTCCACTAACAACACTACTTTTCCCTATTCTGAGCGTTCTATGCTGGTTTCGCCCATAGGTTATAAGCCTAGCGTTATTCTTTCGGAATAACGTCGTTTTACCTATTATTCTACTCGTCTATCAATTTTCTATTAATTTACGAATTTTTGCGATTTTCTCGCTTTCTTTCCTTCCTCTTCGCTAACGAATTTCACTTTCTGACGCGATATTAGCTGCCTAGCGCGCACGAATATCACGTAGCACGCGACCGACCACCACAACCTACTAGTTTTCACGAACACCACGGAATTCCACTATAATAACAGACTTTTCAGTCATAACTATACTTTTACTTTGATTCCTCGTTTTTATAAGAATTTAACTATTTCAGCTTCGGTTTTTCAAACTAGCCTATTAGTTTCTTATATCTTCTACGAGTATTTATTCTTCCCTTCGATTTACTATATTTCTATAGTCAGATCTTATAATTCTACCTATTTCTCGTATTCTTATGCAAGATTCTCCCTCCTATATAATATTTATACTTCTTTAATACTACTTACTCTTTAATACCTTCCTTTTCTAACAGCACGCGTAGGTAGTAGCAAAAGTAAGCTATCTAACGTATAGACACGCCTCTAAAGCTACGGCCTCGGAGAAACGCCTGTGATTAAGGTACGACTATAAGTCTATCCCGCATTGTTATAATACCCTTATTTTTTACTTCAAGATGTCTTAAAACGACTTTAAGACCGTCTTTACGCCTCTCCCTTGCTTAAAAGGTAAATCCAACTAGAATACCTAGCGCATGCTTATTATAGCGACCCTGCGAGGATACGACTTCGAGATATTCCTTAAGACTAACGTCCCTCGCCTTGCTAACCTTATCGCTATAGAGGAATAGAGAAAGAACCGTAACGTTACGTATAGTCTCCTTATAAACGCCAGCGAATCGGTTCTTAACAGACTCTATATAGCGGGTTAGATCGACGATAGAAACCTATACTAGTTATAGCAGGGGCTTGAGAAGCATATTCCGAGAATCTTATAAGATGCTATAGCTACCTTTATTAACAAGTTTACTAAGACTACTACTAACGATCATAAGATACTTTACGATGCCTTCAATCGCTATCACTACCTTAGAAAGCATATTAAGACTATTTACGGTCGTCTGCTAGACTCCTTCCTCGCCGTTTTTCTCCTTAATTTCTTTAAAGACCGACTTCCTAATATATACAAGCATTTCACCTCGAAAGGCGCTACCTATCCTACGTAGAATAAGGTAGCCGATACGATTTACATACTTGCCTAAGACGAAGATCAAAAGCATAGTTATGCTACTATTCGCAACATACCTAGAGGCAAGTCTGCTAGCAGTAGGGGTCTTGCCTCTCTAGCCGTTACTACTACCGTTACTTCTACTATTACTAAGGAAAAGAAGAAGTACGACTACTATAACTATAATTATAAGACTACGAAGTACTACGTCGCCTACCCTAATCTTATCCCTCTATACTACGTTAACTAGGATAAGTTAATTAAAAAAGCGAGAAAGCATATATATAGCGATCGCTACCGCTAGGATCAGCCTACTTCTATTAATAATACTTGCTAGACTATTATCAAAGCGTTACCTACTATCTTAAGCTAGTCTGCCCTTGCCTCTATCGCTAGCCTAGCAGTTTTTACTACTGCCTGTAATAACCTTATTACCCGAGACGATATCGTTCTCGATTCTAGTTATACTACTTTAACCTTTAACAACTTGCAATATTTCGTTAAGTACGCTGAAAAGAGCGATTTAGTACTTTCTACTTCTGCCTTTAACGCTCTAGTCCGGTTACTTAGCATAAGCACCGTCTTTTTCTAGACCTAAGACCCTACCAACCCTAACGTTATTTACGATTAGACACTTCACAACGTTAAGTACAACCCTTCTAGCCTAGCTAACTTACTAAGCCCTAGAAAACTTCGTCGTAATTACGTAGAATATAATTAGCAGACCTTAAGCCTTATATACGTAACATAGCGTACTTCCCTTGCTAAAGTTCATTAGGTTTCTAACGTCTACGTTGTTAAGACTTATAATACTAGGAATCATATGCCTCGAGATATTACTATTAGCCTCGCCGCCTTGCAAGCTACCTAGCGACCGTCTCTTAAACTAATGCACCGCCGGCTAGTTTACGCCTACCTATTACGTATTATAGAGGCTTGCCGCCGTGTTAGCATTCGGTTTACAACGTCGGAAATTAACGCCTTTTTCTATAAGTCTTACTATCTTAGCAAATCTACTAAACGGATTAGTCGAGACCAACTACTTCTACTTATAAGTATTAGCGATAAAATTCACCTTGATCTCGTTAGTGTTCTTCCCCTATTAACAAAAGGGAACCGTTAGGTTTTATACCTTATAGATAAGTATAGTAGTTACTACTAGGTTGTTTTTCTACCTAACTATAAGTTTGCTACTATCTTAGCAGCTATCAAGAAATAGGATACTAAATTCTACAGTCTTACCAGCCTCAAGCCTAAGGTTTAGGTTTCTAACAATGCTCCCGAGCTAATCAAGGTTTTTAACAACCCCTACTTCGAAGGTACTTGCTATAATACGACTATTGCCTATACGCCTTCTATAAACGGTACTATTAAGCATGCTAGTCGTACTATCGTCGAAGGCGCCTAGATATAGCTGATTAACATATCCCTTCTAGAGGAACTATAGGATTATAGTATCGATTCGGTAACTTAGATTCTTAACCTCTTGCCTATACCCTCTAAGGGTAACTTAAGCCTTTACGAGATCATAGCGAGAAAGCTAAACTTAGCTGCTAAACGTAAGGCCCCCTATATTAAACATCTCCGAACGTTTAGCTATGCTGCCTACGTATACAAGAAGGGCCCTCGACGCCCTATACGCTCTGCTAAGATAGAACTACGAGCAATCAAAGGATTCCTCGTCGGTTACGGTTTTCTTCATAGCTATATTTACTACGTTTACCTACCTAATCGAAAGGAGGTTATTTGCTATAGAGATGTTCGATTTCGTAAGGAACCGTATAAGACAGTATTGCTTCCAACTACTAGCATACCTAACAATAAAATTAAACATAATACTGCGTTTATCAAACCAGATATCATCATCTAGTATACTATCCGTTAAAAGCCTATTAAAGGTAAAAAACCCGTAACTAGTAATCCTAAACTAGATAAGACTATCGTTAAAAAAGCGATAGCACCTACTAATACATATCTTATATCTCCGCTACTAAAGAACCTGTTAGAGACTACTGCTATACCACGTAATAACGACGACGAATTCGTCGCCTCCGTAGAAATAATAGAAACTAATTACTAAGACCCTGATTCCCTCTCTACGATTGTTAAGGAAGTAATAAGTCAGCCGGCAGAGTCCTCTCAACCTCACCGCGCCTCGGCCTAGCGACTACCTAGTCACTACCGAGCCGCTAGTAGCGTACGCTCCTATGCTAAAAAGACCTTCCTATCTACTAATATTCTAGCTTTACTAACTTCTCGTTAATTCTCTCTTAGCATGCTTTCTACTACTACCTTTTCGAAAGTCCTACCTGACGGCATAGCGATTCCGAAGTCTTACCGCGAGGCGTAAAAGAGCCTGTAGTAGCCTGAGTAGGAGCAAGCCTTCGAACGAGAGATAACTTAATTCACGGAAAAGGGGGTTTACGAAGTTGTTTACCTACTACGTAACGCCAAAGTCTTGCCTAGCAAATAGGTATATAATATCAAAACAAACAAAAACAACGAAATCGTACGTTATAAGGCTTGATATATAGTTTATAAAAACTACGAGAAAGGTAACTAGTTATTATAAGAGGTTTATACTATAGTTGCTTCTACTACCGTAACCCGCCTTTTCTTCGCAGTTGTCATACTTCTCGATCTCGAATACGAAGTATATGATTTCGACACTGCCTTCCTAGCCGCCTCGATTCTAGAAGGGGTTAAGGTATACGTCCGGCCTCCCGCTAGCTACGCTACTATAGATAACAAGGTTTAGCTACTCTACAAAGCACTCTATAGATTAAGAAAATCACTACTTTAGTAGTTTCGACTTATCAAGGGTAAAATAGAACGAATTAGCTTTACTACTATTAATAGGGAGGTTTATCTCTTCGTTAACTATAAGATTAAAGCGTACGTTCTTATATACGTCGACGATAACGCTATCGCCGCTCCTAATAAGCAAGTTATGATAGAAGTTCGTCGTCTCCTCGAGAAGGTTTATTCTCTTAAAGACCTCGGCGAGGCTACCGATTTTCTCGGTTTCTAGATTGAACGCGACAAGGCTGCTAGTAAGATTTTCGTTTCCCAAGCTAAGTACGCAAAAGCAGTGCTTTAACGATTTAACTTTGATAGTTTGAGTATTATTAAGACGCCTATAGCGACTACTAACGATCTACCCGTTACCTAGGATAAGAACGAATGCTTGCTTAACGAATAGCAACTTTATATCGAACAGACTAGCTGCCTTAACTTCTTAGTAGCTAGAACTCGCGTTAACATAGCCTACACCGTCAGTAAATTATCACAGGCGAATTCAAGGCCTTCTAAGGCCTATCTTCGTACTATTAAGCACTTGTTCCGATACCTCAAAGGCACCGTTTATCTCGGTATTATACTTAGAGGCATCCCTACGATCAACGAGTTAGGGCTCTACGCTGCTACAGATGCCTCTTTCGCTAACAACAAGCTATTACGAGTCTCGACAGGTAGTTACGTCGTCTTCCTCGCTAGTGCGCCGATTGCTTAGAAGTCAAAGAAACAGACTTTCGTGACTTTAAGCACCACGGAGGCTAAATTCATCAATCTTACACCTATAGCAATTGCTATAAAGTAGATCAGACGTTGCCTCTCCCAACTGCTCGACAAACCTATCACTACGCCTACTATTATGTTTACTAACAGTACTAACAGCTACGACAACGTCATAAACCCACTCAACAAGGCACGAACCCGCCATATCGACGTCCGATATAAATGGATTATATAGGAGGTTTACACTGCGAAAAGCATCGAACTCCGACTTATCAAGGGCGCTAATATAGCCGCCGATGGACTCACGAAGCCACTAGTTACGGTTAAACACAAGGAATTCGTTCGTTTGTTAGGCATAGCGGAGGGATTGGATTAAGAGGGGGATTTTGAGACTATAAGACTATTGATATTAAGACTTCGGGATTCGGAGGATTTCACGGCCTCCTATTAGCTAGGTTTAACCGGTAATTAACCGAGTTTTCTAATAGTTAAGAACTCCTTGGATTTGGAGGACTTAGGACTTTTCCTATATTTCTTATTATTCTACTGCTTTTTCGCTAAGGAGTCTGAGAAGGGGTGTGGGTAGCAGGCCTCGCCGGCCCGTCACGTAGGCTGACGGCCGCCACTACTAGTCTTAGCCAGCCTCTATAGCCCTTTAGCTAGTTAGTTAGTTCTTCTACCAACAACACTACTTTTCCCCATTCTAAGCGTTCTGTACTAGTTTCGCCCACAATATCCCTACCTTCTAGTCAACAACACTACTTTCAACTATTATAAACCATCGATTAGAACCAATTTACTATTATTTATTATTAACAAACGGAATTCCGTTTCACCCCTTGTAAAACCTATACTAATCAGTAGTAAACCTTATAGTTGCTATTAATTTAGTTAACTTTATAATTACTACTCTGCTACGGATAAACCGTAGATCAGCAAGGTTAATACTAGAAGAGACGACTTCTTAAACTAGATACTTAAGCCTAGGTAAAAGTAGGGATTTTGTACTAACGAGAGAAGAAGCGAGAGTAACTAGGATCTACGGAAACTAGTAGAAGAAAGCTTCTTTTCCTTGAATCTACTAGCAATCCGATTATTCGAGTAACCTAGGGACTGCTATGCTTACCCTAGGCGGGATAAGGTTAATCGTAGCTAATTATCGCTAGCAAGAGCGTTCCATCACGCGTTTTCAATTACTAGAAGAAGAGACCTACCGAATCGACAGTCCTCTAACCTCTTCACGCTATAAAGGCGAAGATTTACGAATCCCATAAGGGATAACAACTTCGCTAATTATAACTATCCCCTACGCGCGGTGCTAATTACGAGGCGCTTGCTAGTTTCTTAATAAATCCCTAGACAAGGTGCTAACCGCGAGGCGCTTGTTATAAGAGACCTCCCTACTAGAAGAAGAATACGCTGAAAGGCAAGCGGAGACTACCGGCGGTAATCTGCTTATATAGCTATACGTATACGCCTCCGAGGCTGCGGCTTAGGAGAAACGCACGTGGTTGTAGGCGTTATAAGGCTAACTATCTACTAGATTCTAAACTTCCTAACAAAGTAATCCTTTTATACTGTCAGAATAGAGCGAAATTCACGAGAAGGATCGCCCGCGAGCGGTATTACTACTAAAAGCTAATCAATAGTCCCTATCCTATAGAGAATCGAAAGTATAATCGATCTAGCAGTATAAGGCAACTAGGTAATCGACCTTATAAACGCTAGCCTATAGCAACTAGGTTCCTATATAGGTTTCCTACTTGAGACCTATAAGAAGAGGAATCTTATAGGCCTCGAGCTATAGAACGAAGTTTCTCCCGATTTCGCTGACTAGTTAGAAGAAGACTTCTAGAACGTACCTCCCCTAATTCTACGATTCTTTAGAGACTATTTAATCGGTAACGGCGTCTACGTCGAAATAGATGGTAAGAAAATCTCGAAAAACGTAGTATTAGCCTTTAAAAAGGAAGAATTCTACTACTAGTCACCCTAAGAACTCGAACAAGGCGTTAAGAGATATCGCAACCTGAAGGCTCTGATAAAAGACCCCGAATTCTACGAAGAGATTACGAGACTGGCAATAGTAGCTAATAGCATAGGAGGAAGAGTCGAACCAACCTTATAGCTACCCCTTCTATAAGAATAATAATAGTAGCAACTACCGTACCGACTGCTATATCCCACGGTCTTTCCGTTAATAAACTTCTAACTATACGAGTTAACAGACCGTATCGGAAAGCAATTAACAGAATTTGCGAAACTATACCCCGACGATATAAAATATAGCGGCGATATATACGATATACTCGAAAAGAAGATGCTAGTATTCGTAGATTACTATAAAATGCTAGGAATTTATACCTCCTAATATAACAAGGTACTTCCCCTAATACTGAAAGGAATAGCTAAAACCTACTTCTACGCCTCGATTAAAGTAATTAACCTATAGCCTAACTTCGAGACTATAATTAACTAATTAAAATCATACTTCGAGACTAAGAAAAGGCAATAAGCATACGTTACGTAGTAGAATATAACTACTCTTCCCTAAATCATTCGCGATAACCTTAGAAAGACTAAATCGGAATGTTTTAACATACTATATAATAAATTAAGTAAGATTTAGCCCGGTTTGCTATAACAAGATTATAACGACCGATCCCTCTATACCTAACTTCTATACGCTTATAGAGATATTCTAGAGTATATAATAGCGTTATTTATACCGGCTAAGACGTACGAGGGACTTCGCAGCTAATTAATCTCGTCGATCGAGACAGCTACCCGTCTTAACTAATAATAATTTAACATAGTAGCTAACCTACTAGAGTAGTACTAAACCGATAGAACTTTTAACGGTCGAAGGCGTTATTTACGATATAGTCGTTTATTACGAAGTCGATTATTACGAGGAAGAAGCCGTAACAAACCCTTATTACCGCTAACGCCTAAGAAGTACTACGTATATAGAAAACCTAACTGCTAGTTAACTAAACATACTATAGAAGAGAGACGAAAAGCGTACGAGAAGTTTAAAACTACCTAATATGCCTAGGATATATTACTTCTAGCATATAGCTAATTTCTTATCTAATACGAGGGTTTCGATAGGTTAGACCTATAACCTACCGCCGAAGACCCCTAGTAATACTACTACGTAACTAAACAAACTAGTAAAAGTAACGAAGAGGAAGAAACCAGTAGCAATAGTTAATTCTAGGTTACCGCCTATTTTACTATAATAGTAATTAACGGCAATAGGATCGCTACGATCCTAGCAGACTAGTTAACCCGCTATGCTATTACGAAAGAAGACCTCTTCCGTAACTAACTAGAACCGAAAGAGCTACCTTCGCAATTTATACTCGAGGGATGCTACTCTGCTTAGAACTTCTAAGGGATTATGCCCGACTCGGGCGTAGCAGGATTCTTAACCGCTGGCTACTTATAATTCGTAGCTTTATAATAAATTTACGAAGGAATTATGTTAAATACTAAGGCGGCTGGCGGCGTTATAGTGAAATTCGGCGATAGGATACTACTAGAGTCTATAGGGACTACTAAAGTGCTAACGCCGTTTAGAAGCGTTAAATTTTACGTTATTAAGACTAATACTCCCTTCCTTATATGCCTAGGAGATATAGACCGATTAAAGGTCTACTTAATAACGTTACGAATACCTTTATCTAAGGAAACAAGGTCGTACCTATTATTCGCAAATAGGGCTACCTATGGTTATTACTTAATAAGGAGAAACTACTCGCCTAGAACTACCTTACAGACGCTAAATTGCGACGGGTTTACCGTCGCTTCGGATACCTATCTATTTAACGATTACATAAGGTACTCTAGAAGGCTAGCTACCTAGTTGAAATTACGGTAATTAAGCAACTATCAAAAGTCTACTATCGATGCTAAATATACGTACTAACGCTATTACGGTTTAAATTTACGTTACGAGACGATTACGAATTTAACTACGAGGTTATCGCCGACGTAATATACCTTAAGGGTAATAGACCGGTCTTCTACGTCGTCGATACCGCTATAGCGTTTAACGCCGCCTGGTTCCTTAAGGATATTTCTACGAAAGCTACTTAGGAAGCCTTATGCCTCTGCTAGATAGATATGTATTAGGGACCCCTAGACTGGCTAGTTACCGACGCTAGAATAAACTTCCGCTTAATAAAATTCCGAAACGCGGCGAGAGGAATAGTAATTAAGATCAAGGAAATTCCTATAGAAGCTTATAACAGTATTAGGAAAGTTAAACGATACTATATACCTTTAAGGAAGGCGTACGAAATTATTAGAGTAGAAGACCTAACAATTACGCTAGAATCAGTACTTTAAATAGTAGTCAAAGCAGTTAACGATACTGCTAGCCTGAACGGAATAGTACTAATACTCTTAGTATTCGGCTCGTACCTACGAATTACCGACGATTTGCTACTATTTCCCGAAGTTATAAGGCAAGCGAAAGCGATTAAGAAGGCGACAAGCGAAGTATGCAAACTTTATATAAGGCGACAGGTAGCAGAAGCTATCGCTACCCGTAATAGCCTTAATACAAGGCTAATTGTTAATTTACTACTACGGTCGTAAGTATAAGTATAGCGCGAAAAGAAGGGCTAGACCGGACTGTTTACTTTAGTAGCTATAAACGGCGAAACCTATACTGTCGATATGCTACGTAGTCCGAAGACCTTCTAGTCTATCATAGTCAAACTATACTACGAAGATCCTAATCAACTACCTAATTCTATCGCTGCGCTAGAAGAAGAAGAACCCGAAGCTAAGATACCGTAGCAGGAAGTAGTACGCGACGAAATTATCGTCGCCGGCGGAGGCAGTAAACCGGACGAACCGCAAGAGGCACCGGAGCTACCGAGAAGACGCCTAGGCAGACCTTGGAAGAGACTACTACTAATCGCCTACTTTATAAAGGAATTTAATAATAACCCGGATTATTAATAAATATTCCTATCGATTAAGGAGTAAGTAGACGAAGAATTAGTAATCAAACTACGACGAGAAGGTATTATTACTATACTAAGCAAACCGTTCGAATAGTTAACTAAACAAGAGATTAATAGCCTTATCGCTAGAGGAGTATTTAAATTCACCTAGTTTAATAAGAGAAGGCATTAGAACGTACGAATCTTCCGATCTCGTATCGTTAACGAAGTTAAGGGTAAAACAACTAAACCTTATAAGAAATCGAGACTTATAATATAAGGTTACGCCGACGATAGCAAGAAGGCTATATTAACCTAATCGCTAACGATTTAGCAGGCAAGTCAACGGCTAATTCTGTTAATTACCTTGTTACTCCTACGAGAAGGGAAATAACTATAGCTTCGAGATATTATACAAGCCTACGTTTAATCCTCTACAAGGCTTAATCGTACTATTCTTGCCTACCTACCGAAGCAAATTCAAGACTAGTACCTAAAAGGGACTATTATAAAGGTTATAAAGCCTTTATACGGAATCGTAGAAGCTGGAACCTACTGGTAGGCAACGTATTATAAGCATTATAAAGAGAATCTCTAGATAGTTACTTCTTCGTACGATCTATGCTTATTGATCTTATCTACCGAAAATCTATACTTTAGCTATATCGGTATGCAAACCGACGATACCCTCGGTTTGTTAGACAAGGCGTTCTTATAATTAGAAGACGAATAGTTAGAAAAAGCGGCTTTTACGGCAAAAGCGAAGAATATCCTTATAATTAACAAACCCTTCTAATTCAACGGAGGGATAATCGCGCTGTCAACCGATAATTCGATCAATTTAAGGCAAAAGGGATAAGCTAAGAAGTTACGATATATTAAGACTACTAAACCTAACCTAAAATAGTAATATGTCGAACAACGCGCTAGAAGGGCGTACATCGCGTTAATTTGCTAACCCGAGGCCTGTTTCGATTTATCTACTACTGCCTAATACCAAGACCCCTCGCTAGAAGCGATAAAAGTACTAAATCAACGGATTCGATAGCAAATAGAATCGCCTAACCGAGGAATAACGTTTATCCTACTCGACCTTATAATAGCTAAGCTATTCATTTTCGTTAATAGGTCGTTTGCTAATAACTACGACCTCTCCTCCTAATTAGGGTTTCTAATCATCCTAGCTAACGATACTTCCTCTAATAGTAATAACGGAGAATTTACGATTTACGGTAACCTCGTTTATTATAGCTTTATAAAGAGTAAACAAGTTACCCGCAGCGTATTAGCGTTAGAGATCTACGGGATAGTTGCTAGCGTTGATATAGCCTACGCCCTCGCTATAACCCTAGCGATAATTACTAACTACCTTAACCCATTAACGATTTAGATAGTTGTCTATACCGATTCTTATTCGCTATACGAGTATCTCGTAAAGCTAGGTATTACTAAAGAAAAGCGACTTATGATCGATATTATAGCGTTAAGACAATCGTATAAAAGACGAGAACTATAAGAAATTCGTTAGATTAACGGCGAAGACAACCCTGCTAATGCCCTTACGAAGAGCAAACCAAATCGAGCCCTCGAGAGATTTGTTAATAGCAATATGATAACGATACGTATAGAGGGATAGGTAACAAGACCGTAACTACGGGAGAAAATAAGGATAGGAAGCCGAATTAACGAGGAGACGGAACTATATAAGGATAACGTATTCCAACCGCTTCAATACTATAAAAAGAGAGTTTCTAGTTATTGCGATAGTTAGAATACGGAGTCGTATAGTACTTTAAGCTATACGCCCGCCAGGCTGAGAGGCCCAAGCCTCCCAGACCCACGTGGCAGGCCAAGGGGGAATATCCCTACCTTCTAGTCAACAATACTACTTTCAACTATTATAAACTATCGATTAGAACCAATTTACTATTATTTGTTATTGACGAACGGAATTCCGTTTCACCCCCTGTAAAACCTATACTGATCAGTGGTAAACCTAACGCCCAAAACCAGCTCATCAGAGAAATATTCTCTAACTCTGTCGAATTCTTGCTGCTAACTATCAACGGAAGAAAACCTACGTTGCCAAAGGCTATTATTGCCTTGGGTCGACTGGCACACGGCATCTCCATTTGGACCTTGACACGAGCACGTTTCTGCCGCCGTCTCATCAGGTGCAAGCGTCCGGAGTATAACGGCCTCAATTCTGCTCACGTCAACGCCTCACCCCTGGAGACAAATTCCCAAAGCGGTTTTCCCCTCACGACTCACATCACATACGGGCAGAAGATTCTACTCTGTGACAGCAACACCCAGAACTTTAACCTAAGTCAAGTGAAACACTATCCTGTGCAGCATGTCACGATCGCATCCGAAAACGAGTGTACCGCAATAAGTCTCTTGCAGTGATTAGTATAAGTGAAAGGGAGGATCCCATAATTTCCATCCTTTCATCGCAGAACCAAGTCGCATTATTTCTACAGTCTCTACAATAATATTGCCAAGCCTTGACGAGGTTATTTCTCTTAATTTTGACAATTATCAAGTCCAGGAATTGAAAATGGTTGCCCTTCGATTCTGTAGGTTTCACAGGGGGTGAAACGGAATTCCGTTCGTCAATAACAAATAACAGTAAATTGGTTCTAATCGATGGTTCATCATAGTTGAAAGTGGTGTTGTTGACTAGAAGGTGGGGATATTCCCCCTTGGCCTGTCACGTGGGTCTGGGAGGCTTGGGCCTCTCAGCCTGGCGGGCGTGTGGCTGGAAGTGCTATACGACTCCGTATTCTAACTATCGCAATACTGGAAACTCTCTTTTTATAGTATTAAAGCGGTTGGAATACGTTATCCCTATATAGTTCCGTCTCTTCGTCAATTCGGCCTCCTATCCCTACTTTCTCCCGTAGTTACGGTCTTGTTACCTATCCCTCTATACGTATCGTTATCGTATTGCTATTAACGAATCTCTCGAGGGCTTGATTTGGTTTGCTTTTCGTGAAGGTATTAGCAGGGTTGTCTTCGCCGTTAATCTAACGAATTTCTTATAGTTCTCGTCTTTCGTACGATTGTCTTAACGCTATGATATCGATCATAAGTCGCTTTTCTTTAATAGTACCTAGCTTTACGAAATACTTGTATAGCGAATAAGAATCGGTATAGATAACTATCTAAATCGTTAGTAGGTTAAGGTAGTTAGTAATTATCGCTAAGGTTATAGTAAGGGCGTAGGCTATATCGACGCTAGTAACTATCTCGTAGATCTCTAACGCTAATACGCTATAGGTAACTTATTTATTCTTCGTAAAGCTATAATAAACAAGGTTATTATAAATCGTAAATTCTCCGTTATTATTATTAAAGGAAGTATCGTTAGCTAGGATGATTAGAAACCTTAATTAGGAGGAAAGGTCGTAGTTATTAGCAAACGACTTGTTAACGAAAACGAATAGCTTAGCTATTATAAGGTCGAGTAGGATAAACGTTATTCCTCGGTTAGGCGATTTTATTTACTATCGAATCCGTTAATTTAGTACTTTTATCGCTTCTAGCAAGGGGTCTTAGTATTAAGCAGTAGTAGATAAATCGAAACAAGCCTCGGGTTAGCAAATTAACGCGATATACGCCCTTCTAGCGTGTTGTTCGACATATTGCTATTTTAGGTTAGGTTTAGTAGTCTTACTATATCGTAACTTCTTAGCTTATCCCTTTTGCCTTAAATTAATCGAATTGTTAGTTAATAACGCGACTATCCCTCTGTTAAATTAGAAGGGTTTGTTAATTATAAGGATATTCTTCGCTTTTGCTATAAAAGCTGCTTTTTCTAACTATTCGTCTTCTAATTATAAGAATGCCTTGTCTAACAAACCGAAGGTATCGTCGGTTTATATACCGATATAGCCAAAGTATAGATTTTCGGTAGATAAGATTAATAAGCATAAATCATACAAAGAAGTAACTATCTAGAGATTCTCTCTATAATGCTTATAATATATTGCCTACTAGTAGGTTCTAGCTTCTACGATTCCGTATAAAGGCTTTATAACCTTTATAATAGTCCCTTTTAGGTACTAGTCTTGAATTTGCTTCGGTAGGTAGGCGAGAATAGTACGATTAAGCCTTATAGAGGATTAAACGTAGGCTTATATAATATCTCGAAGCTATAGTTATTTCCTTTCTCGTAGGAGTAACAAGGTAATTAATAAAATTAGCTGTTAACTTGCTTGCTAAATCGTTAGCGATTAGGTTAATATAGCCTTCTTACTATCGTCGGCGTAACCTTATATTATAAGTCTTGATTTCTTATAAGGTTTAGTTATTTTACCCTTGACTTTGTTAACGATACGAGATCGGAAGATTTATACGTTTTAATACTTTCTCTTATTAAACTAAGTAAATTTAAATACTCCTTTAGCGATAAGGCTATTAATCTCTTATTTAGTTAACTATTCGAACGGTTCGCCTAGTATAATAATAATACCTTCTTATCGTAGTTTAATTACTAATTCTTCGTCTGCTTACTTTTTAATCGATAGGAATATTTATTAATAATCCGGGTTATTATTAAATTCTTTTATAAAGTAGGCGATTAGTAGTAGTCTCTTCCGGGGTCTGCCTAGGCGTCTTCTCGGTAGCTCTAGTGCCTCTTGCGGTTTATCCGGTTTACTACCTCTGCTAGCGATAATAATTTCGTCGCGTACTACTTCCTACTACGGTATCTTAGCTTTAGGTTCTTCTTCTTCTAGCATAGCGATAGAATTGAGTAGTTAATCGGGATCTTCGTAGTATAGTTTAACTACGGTAGACTAGAAGGTTTTTAGACTACGTAGCGTATCGATAGTATAGGTTTTGCCGTTTATAGCTACTAAAGTAAACAGTCTAGTCTAGCCTTTCTTTTCGCGCTATACTCGTACTTATAACCGTAGTAGTAAATTAATAATTAGCCTTATATTAAGGCTATTACGGGTAGCGATAGCTTCTGCTACCTGTCGCCTTGTATAAAGTTTGCGTACTTTGCTTATCGCCTTCTTAATCGCTTTCGCCTGCCTTATAACTTCGGGAGATAGTAGTAAATCGTTAGTAATTCGTAAGTATAAGCCGAATACTAAAAGTATTAGCACTATTCCGTTTAGGCTAGCAGTATCGTTAACTATTTTAACTACTATTTAAAATACTAATTCTAGCGTAATTATTAGGTTTTCTACTTTAATAATTTTATACGCTTTCTTTAGAAGTATATAGTATCGTTTAACTTTCTTAATACTATTATAGGCTTTTATAGGAATTTCCTTGATTTTAATTGCTATTCTTCTCGCCGCGTTTCGGAATTCTATTAAGCGGAAGTTTGTTCTAGCGTTAGTAACTAGCTAGTCTAGGGGTCCTTAATATATATCTATCTAGCAGAAGCGTAGGGCTTCCTAAGTAGCTTTCGTAGAAATATCCTTAAGGAACCGGGCGGCGTTAAACGCCGTAGTAGTATCGATAACGTAGAAGACCGGTCTATTACCCTCAAGGTATATTACGTCGGTAATAACCTCGTAGTTAAATTCGTAATCATCTCGTAACGTAAATTTAAACCGTAATAGCGTTAGTATATATATTTAGCATCGATAGTAGACTTTCGATAGTTGCTTAATTACTATAATTTCAACTAGGTAGCTAGCCTTCTAAAGCACCTTGTATAATCGTTAAATAGATAGGTATCCGAAGCGATAGTAAACCCGTTATAATTTAGCGTCTATAAGGTAGTTCTAGGCAAGTAGTTTCTCCTTATTAAGTAATAACTATAGGTAGCCTTATTTGCGAATAATAAGTACGACCTTATTTCCTTAGATAAGGGTATTCGTAACGTTATTAAAGTAGACCTTTAATTGGTCTATATCTCCTAGGCATATAAGGAAGGGAGTATTAGTCTTAATAACGTGAAATTTAACGCTTCTAAACGGCGTTAGCACTTTAGTAGTCCCTATAGACTCTAGTAGTATCCTATTGCCGAATTTCACTATAACGCCGCCAGCCGCCTTAGTATTTAACATAATTCCTTCGTAAATTTATTATAAAGCTACGAATTATAAGTAGCCAGCGGTTAAGAATCCTGCTACGCCCGAGTCGGGCATAATCCCTTAGAAGTTCTAAGCAGAGTAGCATCCCTCGAGTATAAATTGCGAAGGTAGCTCTTTCGGTTCTAGTTAGTTACGGAAGAGGTCTTCTTTCGTAATAGCATAGCGGGTTAACTAGTCTGCTAGGATCGTAGCGATCCTATTGCCGTTAATTACTATTATAGTAAAATAGGCGGTAACCTAGAATTAACTATTGCTACTGGTTTCTTCCTCTTCGTTACTTTTACTAGTTTGTTTAGTTACGTAGTAGTATTACTAGGGGTCTTCGGCGGTAGGTTATAGGTCTAACCTATCGAAACCCTCGTATTAGATAAGAAATTAGCTATATGCTAGAAGTAATATATCCTAGGCATATTAGGTAGTTTTAAACTTCTCGTACGCTTTTCGTCTCTCTTCTATAGTATGTTTAGTTAACTAGCAGTTAGGTTTTCTATATACGTAGTACTTCTTAGGCGTTAGCGGTAATAAGGGTTTGTTACGGCTTCTTCCTCGTAATAATCGACTTCGTAATAAACGACTATATCGTAAATAACGCCTTCGACCGTTAAAAGTTCTATCGGTTTAGTACTACTCTAGTAGGTTAGCTACTATGTTAAATTATTATTAGTTAAGACGGGTAGCTGTCTCGATCGACGAGATTAATTAGCTGCGAAGTCCCTCGTACGTCTTAGCCGGTATAAATAACGCTATTATATACTCTAGAATATCTCTATAAGCGTATAGAAGTTAGGTATAGAGGGATCGGTCGTTATAATCTTGTTATAGCAAACCGGGCTAAATCTTACTTAATTTATTATATAGTATGTTAAAACATTCCGATTTAGTCTTTCTAAGGTCATCGCGAATGATTTAGGGAAGAGTAGTTATATTCTACTACGTAACGTATGCTTATTGCCTTTTCTTAGTCTCGAAGTATGATTTTAATTAGTTAATTATAGTCTCGAAGTTAGGCTATAGGTTAATTACTTTAATCAAGGCGTAGAAATAGGTTTTAGCTATTCCTTTTAATATTAAGGGAAGTACTTTGTTATATTAGGAGGTATAAATTCCTAGCATTTTATAGTAATCTACGAATACTAGCATCTTCTTTTCGAGTATATCGTATATATCGCCGCTATATTTCATATCGTCAAGGTATAGTTTCGCGAATTCTGTTAATTACTTTCCGATACGGTCTATTAACTCGTATAGTTAGAAGTCTGTTAACGGAGAGACTATAGGATATAGCGGTCGGTACGGTAGTTACTACTATTATTATTCTTATAGAGAAAGTAGCTATAAGGTTAGTTCGACTCTTCCTCCTATGCTATTAGCTACTATTACCGGTCTCGTAATCTCTTCGTAGAATTCGGGGTTTTTTATTAAAGCCTTTAGGTTGCGATATCTCTTAACGCCTTGTTTAAGTTCTTAAGGTAACTAGTAGTAGAATTCTTCCTTTTTAAAAGCTAATGCTACGTTTTTTAAGATTTTCTTACTATCTATTTCGACGTAGACGCTATTACCGATTAAATAGTCTTTAAAGAATCGTAGGATTAGGGGAGGTACGTTCTAAAAGTCTTCTTTTAACTAGTCGGCGAAATCGGGAGAAACTTCGTTCTATAGCTCGAAGCCTATAAGATTCCTCTTCTTATAAGTCTTAAGTAGGAAACCTATATAAGAACCTAGTTACTATAGGCTAGCGTTTATAAGGTCGATTGCTTAGTTGCCTTATACTACTAGATCGATTATACTTTCGATTCTTTATAAGATAGGGACTATTAATTAGCTTTTAGTAGTAACGCCGCTTGCAAGCGATTCTTCTTATAAATTTCGCTTTATTCTAATAGTATAAAAGGATTACTTTTATTTAGAATCTTAAATTCTAATCCTTAATAGCGTTAGCTGCGATTAGTATAAGATATAGGCCTAGAAGTAGGAGTTAAAAGACGATTCGGGATATTACGATTCTAAGGGGAAAGAATTATAAAATCGGGGATTTTCGTCGGTTTATTATTTATTTCCGTTAACGCCGTTCTCGCTGATATTCTCGAGGGGTATAAGGGTATATATAGGTTTCGAATTAGTAGAGAGAAAGTTTTACTATAGATTCTCTCGTAAATCTCTTGTTCTTGCTTTAAGCTTCGCTCCTTACTATTAAGAAGTTTAAAATCTAGTAGATAGTTAGCCTTATAACGCTTATAACTACGTATATTTCTCCTAAGCCGTAGCCTTAGAGGCGTATACGTATAGCTATATAGGCAGATTACCGCTAGTAGTCTTTACTTACCTTTTAGCGTATTTTTCTTCTAGTAGGGAGGTCTCTTATAATAAGCGCCTCGCGGTTAGTACCTTGTCTAGGGATTTATTAAGAAACTAGTAGGCGCCTCGTAATTAGCACCGCGCGTAGGGGATAGTTATAGTTAAGGAAGTTATTATCCCTTATAGGATTCGTAAATCTTCGCCTTTATAGCGTAAAGAAGTTAGAAGACTATCGATTCGGTAGGTTTCTTCTTCTAGTAATTAAAAACGCATAATAGAACGCTCTTGCTAGCGATAATTAGCTACGATTAACCTTATCCCGCCTAGGGTAAGCATAGCAGTCCCTAGGTTATTCGAATAATCGGATTGCTAGTAGATTCGAGGAAAAGAAGCTTTCTTCTACTAGTTTCCGTAGATCCTAGTTACTCTTGCTTCTTCTCTCGTTAGCATAAAATCCTTACTTTTACCTAGGCTTAGGTATCTAGTTTAAGAAGTCGTCTCTTCTAGTATTAACCTTGCTAATCTACGGTTTATCTATATATTACGACCCGTTAGATATACCTAACAGGACCTACTCGGTTAGGCGGGTATGTGTTACGACCCGTTAGATATACCTAACAGGACCTACTCGGTTAGGCGGTTATGACAGGACTTTATATGCAAGGCTACGGGAACAAAAGGTAACCTCTCGGAACGGAAGAACTATAGAACGGAACAAGTCACGTAATAAATCATTCTAGGTTAGAATGATCTAAGAAGAGTTAGGGGCTAACGGATCATGTTCGATCAATATGATCTCTAACGACTATAGACAATACGTATAGATAGACTCCTATATAGACTAGGACTTAAGTACCTACTTAAGCCTTCTAGATAGTTCTTTAGTAATCAACTTATAATTTATCCTCGAATAACTTTTAGCTTACCTCTTAATATTATAAATACTAAGAACCTCGTTACTATAGTATAAGACTGATTACCTTACCCTAACCCTACGATCTACCAGAACGACCTCTACGAACTAGTATTAGTCTCTTACTATACCTTCTATTAGCAGAACCCTACTATCAGATAGCTAGCTATAATACTTTGATTACTCCTGTTTAGTAAGTTGCCTTTTAAGACTAACGAATAGTATAAGACAAGATGTCTTCGTACGGAACTACCGAAAACCCTACTCCTAGAACCTCGTCTACGTCCAAGAGACGTATTCCCCAGAATCTAGCCTAAGAGATTCAAGACTAGGAAATAAAGGAGGAATCCGATAGCGATAACGATAATAAAGAACTTAAGCAGCAACTTAAGCGGAACAACAACAAGCTCAGGGAAATGAAAAACCTATTTAACTAGAACGTCAAAGCCCTCAAGGAGCTATAGGAATAAGCCTGCCGTACTAAAGAACTAGAGAAGGAAGTTATAACCCTTCGAGCTACCGCGAACGTCATATTAGCTCCTATCGAAGGAAGAGAACGCCTTAAGCTTAATACCCCTACTACCTTCGACGGAACCCCTAGATAGCTTAAAGGATACTTAGTATAGATATAGACCTACTAAGCCTTCTATATCAACACGTTCTAGAACGATACCGAACGTATCGTCTACGCTACTACCTTCTTAAGAGGGAAGGCCCTTGCTTAGTTCGAACCCCTCTAATAAGAATAGCTAGACACCCCTATCGAGAGATATAGTCAAGAAGTAAAGGATATCTTTTTCAGCTTTAGTAGATATGTTAAAGCCTTTCAATCTCTCTTCTTAGACCTTGATAAGAAAAGACAAGCAGAAAGAGAACTAGCAAGCCTATGATAAAATAAATTAGCTATAATATATACCGTAGAATTTCGACGACTCGCAGCTAGACTTAACATAACCGACGAAAGCAAAGTCTTTGCTTTCTACTAAGGTCTTAAGGACGACGTTAAGGACGAAATAGCTAAAGTAGACATGCTACCTAGCTTCCTTGATTATGTCGAATACGCTATTAAGATTAATAACCGACTGTTTAAACGACGTAAGGAAAAAGGAGAAAAACGTTAAATAGCTAACTTAGGAAAGAAATACTAATAGCAACCTTAACATAAGTTTAATAACAAAAACCAGAATAACAAGAATAATAATTAGCAAAGCATTGTATATAGACAATATAGTAGACCTATAGACCTGAGCGTCGCGCAAAAAGACAAACCCAGACGTAGAGAATTCAAATACTACAACTACGACAAGCCAGGACACATAGCTAGACACTATACACAGCCTAAGAAACTTACGACACCCCCTAAGCAAGCCAACGCTATAACCAAAATCCCTAGCTACGAAGAAAAGGGATAGACAGCCTGCTATAATAATAATTATACTACGCATAGGTATGCAAAGGAGAATAGTAGATAATACCCCTAAAACCCTATAGAACGATCAGGATACGATACTACTAACATACCTAAGGCTATTACTATGATAGACCGATATACCGGTAGACCGGATTATACTAAGTAGCGACAAAAGCTACTCGACGACTAAGAACAAGCAAAGAAGGCTGCGGAACTTAATAACGCCTTCCAAGATAGTAGTATTATATACTAACCGGGACTCTTATAAGACATCCTACGCCTCGCTAACTATCGACAGACGAATAAAGTAAACACCCCGGAAAGTTTCTTAGAAGAAGAAGCTAGGAAACTCGAAGAAGAAAACGAGACAGCTATCAAATAGATACAAGACGCTATCAACTATACGATGCAAATTCGAAATAACAGCAAAGTTAGAGACACCTTCTAATATATACGGAAAACCCGAGACCGCTATATCGCACTACGCGGAAACACCCGAGGATAATATCAACTTAAGTATAAAGCAACCTAATTTATCTACCAACCCTAAAACGATAGAAAGACGGAATAAACCCTCGCGGTAGCTAGCAAATACGCTTGCAAAGCTACTAAGCAATTAGATAAAATGCTAAGATAATAATAATTTAGGGACGCTAGCACCTAGACCCGAGTATACTAAGCAAAGGATAACCTAAGCTAACGATAGAGCTTACTATATACTACGGTAGCTAGCGACTCGACCTTTGAATTGCTATAAAGAACCCGCGCTACTCCTTAACCTATCTCGGAATAGGCTAAAGACGTCGTAGACGGACTACCTTCGGCGGAAGTACGTCTACAAGGAACGTCGATAGACGATACCGACCTAGAAGACGTAGAAGAAAAATACTATCTCGATAGAATAGAAAAAATTAAGGAAGTATTAAAATATAAATATATCGACCCCTAAGACGACTGCTAACAGATTGCCTTCTATATAGAAGAATATCATAACAAAATCCCTATAATAATCATATAAACCCGGGATGAAGAAATATTCTTAGAAGACGATCCTAGGATTACGACATAGTATAGAGAATACAAGGAGATAGCATAGATCTACTATATCTTCGATCACTGCGCCTACTATCTCTTAAAGAAAGTAGAAAACGAACTATACCCTAAAAGAAAAGAAGAACTGCGAATCCGCAGAGCCTATGAGGAATAAGAACTCTTATATTGGGAAGTACGGGGAGAACCCGGAGAATGGAAAACTAACAACGATGGAATAGCATTCCTACGACCTAGCGTCGAATACCCTTAGAAGTGTGTGAACTACTTTACGAGAGTCTAGTAGAATTGCAAGGAAGACCTATATAAACTCTACTATATTCTAAAAAGCGAAAGTTAGAGATTCCGATAATAAGCACTAGACAAGCAAGGACAAGACGGCGAGACGCCTAGCCTACCTCGTCTAGGAATTAGAGAAAGTAACCTCGGTAAAGACCGAAAGAAAGGTAAGAAAGCCCTCTACTTAAAAAACTAAGAAAGCCGCCTTGTCCGGGATATATAGCAAGCTCCCTTAGCAAGTCCCTATATGCTATATTCGACGACGATATATAAATAAAGATCATAGTAAACCTAGGCGGATATACTATATAGGTCTTGATAGACTTAGGAGCCTAAGGAAACTTTATTATACCCCGAATAGTATAATAGCGAGAAATACTATAGAATCGGAAGCAAAACCCTTACCGACTAAGGAATGTCGAAAGGAAAGAAGTCGAGTATAGCAGAGGCAGTATTAATCAGGAGACAGCGTAACTCCCTTTGCTCTACTATAGCTATTAGGAGCTTATCAGCCTCGACATCACGGAGATAGGTAACTACGACGTTATCTTAGGAATTCTATAGCTACGAAGACATAACCTATAAATCGATTAGGTTACTAGCCGAATGAAATTCAATCTAGCCTCTAAGAAGTACTCGACGAAGGCCTTACGCGGATTACTAGTAGCAACTAGAGCAAGACTACGCCTAATACTGAAAATAAAAGATATTAATACTAGGATGCTAGTAGCTACGACGATTAACAAAGTTACGAAAGATCTAATATTAAAGATACCTATTAAATACAGGGTTTATAGCAAACTCTTTATACTAAAACTCGAGACCGGATTACCGGAACATAGCAAGTAGGATTATAAGATCGAAATTAAGGAAGGATATAAACCTACCTTTAACAAAATATACCTACTTAACTAAGAAGAAATAAAAGCCTTAGACGAATAGCTTGACGAAAATCTTGTAAAAGGATTTATTAGACCTTCGAAATCACCTATAGGATACCCCGTACTATTCGTACTAAAGAAGAACGGGAAGAAACGACTTTATATCGATTATCGACGACTTAACGATATTACGATCAAAGACTACTACCTACTACCCCTTATATCGGAACTAAAAGACTTACTTTACGAGGCCTAATAGTTTACAGCCTTAGACCTTAAAGGAGCTTATAACCTTATCCGAATTATAGAAGGAGATAAGTAGAAAACAGCCTTCCGAACGAGAAGAGGATAGTTTAAAACGTTAGTTATGCTATTTAGACTTACTAACATACCGGCTATATTCTAAACTATGATTAACTAAGTACTACGGGAATATCTAGACAAGTCTATTGTTATATACCTTGACGACATCCTTATATTCTCTAAAACGTTAGAAGAATATAAGAAGCATATTTACGAGATTCTTAAAGCACTCGAATAAGCAAAGCTACTTATAGAACTAGAGAAGAGTCTGTTTTATAAATAGGAAGTAGAATTTTTAGGGTTTATAATCACGCTAGGCGTAATTAAGATGTCCCCTAACAAAATCAAGGCTGTGTAAGAATAGCCTATACTAGAGAACCCGAAGGATATACTATCCTTCTTAGGATTTGTCAACTTCTACCGAAAATTCCTTAAAGACTACTTTAAAACGATATTGCCTCTTACCGAACTTACTAAGAAAAATACGCCTTGGGAATAGATAGACAAACAATAGAAAGCGTTCTAAGAAGTCAAGGATAAGGTTATATCGGAACCTATTATCTAGATTCCGAACCCTGAGAAGCCTTTCAAGCTCGAAACGGATGCTTCGAACGAAGCTGAAGGAGCGTAGCTAGGCTAAAGGGACGAGAAGGGAGTCTTACAACCCTGTAGATTCTTTTCAAGGAAGTTCTAAGGACCTGAACTAAATTACTAGATCTATGATAAGGAACTTATAGCAATTATCGACGTATTTAAAGAATAGAGACCCTAACTATTAGGAATAAAGTACGAAGTAAAAGTATATACGGATTATAAGAATCTAACATACTTTACTACTTCGAAAAAGCTTAACAAATAATAAATCAGATAGTTAGAATTCCTCTTAGAATTTAACTTTAGAATTATCTATAGGAAAGGATTAGAAAACGGCAGAGCAGACGCGCTTAGCCGAAGACCCGATTATAAGGACGAAGTCTTAGAAGAAACTTAGGTTATCCTTAAAGAAGACAATAGCGACCTCGTACCCGCTACGAAACTCTTAATGATCGGCAACCGTGTCAAGACTAGCATGACTAGGAGGATGATATACGACTAGATCAGGGAGATATATAGCATACCTGCTTACGGTTACTAAGGAGTTACGAAAACTTAGAAACGAATTAGATAATACTACGATAAGTAAGTAATAAGAAAAGACGTCGCTAACGTAATCAAGGATTGCAAAGTCTACGCAAAAAGTAAGCCTAGTAGACATAAACTATATAGAGAACTATAACTATTGCTAGCACTACTAGCACCCTAGTACTTAATCTCTCTAGACTTTATCGTCAAACTACCGAAATCAAGAGAACTACTTACTAAAGTATAGTATGATAGTATACTAGTAGTTATAGATAGATTTACGAAGTACGCGTATTTTATACTATACTTAGAATTAAGCATGGTAGAAGACTTAGCATATACCTTTCTTAGGATTATTATTAGCTAATACGGCCTGCCCTAGGAGATAGTATTAGATAGAGGATCAGTCTTTACGTCTAAGTTTTAGAGATCCCTGATCTTGCAGCTCGGAGCAAAGCATAGCCTTAGCACTGCCTTCTACCTGCAGACCGACAGACAAACGGAAAGAATCAATCAGATCCTAGAAACGTACCTAAGAAGTTATATAAACTACGATCAGGATAACTAGGTTAAGTTGTTACTAACCGTATAGTTCGCATATAATAGTTCGATAGGAGAAAGTATGTAAGAATTGCCTTTCTTCCTTAACTATAGATTTAACCCTACCGCTTATAGAGAACCCTGAACCGGTTCTGCCGCGATAAAAGCAGTAGTAGACATTAAGAAACTTAAGGAAATCTAATAAAAACTACCCTAAGAACTCGAATTCGTATAGCAAAGAATAAAGAAACATGCCGACCGATATAAGGTAAGAAGCCTACCCTTAAAAGAGGGAGGTAACGCCTATCTTATATAGCGAAATATTAAAACGAAACGACCTAGCGATAAACTCGACTTTAAAAAACTAAGACCTTTCGAAATTACGAAGAAAATTTCCGAAGTTAACTACGAGTTGAAACTACCGGAAATAATAAAATATTACCTAGTCTTTTACGTTTTATTATTAAAACTAACACCAGACGGTATATATACCGAAGACTATATTATTATAGAAATAGATAATACCGAATATGAGGTAGAACGCATTCTAGACTACCGGAGGAATAACGAAATAATAGAATACTTTATTAAATAGAAAAACTATAGATACGAAGACGACTTATAGGAACTAGCTAAGAACCTAGAACACGCTCAGGAAGAACTCTAGCGGTACTAGAACCAGGAACGCCTAGACTAAGGAAATCCGCCTCGACAAGGCTAACACCGAAGGAACCCTAGTTACTAGAATCCCCGGCACCCTAGGAATTAAGATCCTTGAGGACTGCCGCTTCCTACGCCGCTATAACACGTTCCTCCTCCTCCTACTTATCAACAGACTATATACCTCGACGAATTAGATCAGAACTACGCTCCTTAAGAAACCTCTTCTATTTACGAAGACGAGACAAACGACCTAGAGCAGCAGCAAGCTAAGTCTGTAAGATCTCGAGGGCCTCCTCGGCCTCTTGTTCCTCCTGCTTAACCTTCTTCTACTCCCGGAAATAACGATTTACTAAAGAAATTAGCAAAAAAAAAAAAAATCATAGGAAAAGGATATACAGGCATTTGCTACATTACTACTATCACAACCCGTTAGACCCCGTGCTATATACTTATTATAACGCTTCGAATTAGCAAGATCTATCTTGCATATACGATAATGCTGAAAATAAGGCGAACAAGGCATTACGTCGTAACTACGATGCTCGATAAGAATTCCTAGAGCTTGACGATTATGCTTGATTTAAGCGCGCCGACTTTCGTTAGAAACCGATTTTTAAACGCGACCTGACATAATGTCAGCATCATAAATAAATAAGGACGCACGATTAACGACTCCCTAACCTAGGAGCCCCGACCTACTTATATTAGCCTTGAGGACAAGACCATCGAGGGGAGACCTGATGTTACAACCCGTTAGATACACCTAACAGGACCTACTCGGTTAGGCGGTTATGTATTACGACCCGTTAGATACACCTAACAGGACCTACTCGGTTAGGCGGTTATGACAGGACTTTGTATGCAAGGCTACGGGAACAAAAGGTAACCTCTCGGAACGGAAGAACTATAGAACGGAACAAGTCACGTAATAAATCATTCTAGGTCAGAATGATCTAAGAAGAGTTAGGGGCCAACGGATCATGTTCGATCAATATAATCTCTAACGACTACAGACAATACGTATAGATAGACTCCTATATAGACTAGGACTTAAGTACCTGCTTAAGCCCTCTAGATAGTTCTTCAGCAATCAACTTGTAATTCATCCTTGAATAACTTTCAGCTTACCTCTCAGTATTATAAATACTAAGAACCTCGTTACTATAGTATAAGACTAATCACCTTACCCTAACCCTACGATCTACCAGAACGACCTCTACGAACCAGTATTAGTCTCTTACTACACCTTCTGTTAGCAGAACCCTACTGTCAGATAGCTAGCCGTAACACTATAGTAGAATAGTAATTATAAAGTTAACTAAATTAATAGCAACTATAAGGTTTACTACTGATTAGTATAGGTTTTATAAGGGGTAAAACGGAATTCTATTTGTTAATAATAAATAATAGTAAATTAGTTTTAATCGATAGTTTATAATAGTTGAAAGTAGTGTTGTTGACTAGAAGGTAGGGATATTCCCCCTTGGCCTGTCACGTGGGTCTGGGAGGCTTGGGCCTCTCAGCCTGGCGGGCGTGTGGCTGGAAGTGCCACACGACTCCGTATTCCAACTATCGCAACAGATTCCTTCTTGCTCTGCTTCCGCTGGCGGTTGCGATGCCCTCCTCACTCACACCTCGTTTCGCTCAACACTGCGTCCAGCCAGCAAATTGCGGCGCTGTCGTTCAAGGAACGGCCTGTGACTTCTGCTGCCCTGCCAACGTCAAGCCCGATAGCACTCATTGCAAGGCTCGCGATGCGAAATGTGCGGATGGTGGAACGACATTCAACTGCGACGATGATTAGACAATTGGTTAGCAGTAAGTAAACAGACTAAAAGAAAAAGTCCATGGAGCTCTGTCTAACGAACATGGTTCGCTTTAGCTAGTAAAACTCCTTACAACCACACATGTTGTCTTGCAACAAAGAGAGCAATCACATCGATGGACGATGGTTGCTGGACATGCCGATCATTCAATAACTTACTCGACAACAAATTGACTGCCACAACTGGCCTGCAAATGGTTATACGAGCTTTACTTTGTCGCACCCAGAGGGGCAGCTCAATTTGAAGTAGGGAAGGTTCTATCAGCAATAGTTTGGAAAACAAAGCCTAAGAGTCCAACTGTATGCCGTAGATCACCGAGGCATGCCTCTCAGTTCAACGTTGTAAATAATTGTCAAGGTGTTTAATTGAAACAGACTACGTTATATTGATTGTTGAACGTGAATCTTATTGTTGAAAATAGATTTCATTGATCAAGATGCCGCTGGTTTCATACTGGTCACTGCCCACATCTGTGAAAATCTAAGGCTATCTACCATGTAAGAGCTATGGCCGAGCCCACTGAATACGATTTCGAAAGCCTTCGGCCCCTTCTTAGCCTCTGATTTAACTTATACCTGGGTTACTCGACTGTCAAATTCAATGTAGTCTAATTATACACAGTAGGTGCACATAAGACGGGTAGCTCATGACCGCAAATATGTCTTGAAACAACGGGACAAATGTAGCGACCTCACTTCAGCGAATTTATGCTGTGTAGCCACGACTATGGGCTAAACGAGCCTCTCACTGACGACATTGTCGTTTGCAGATAACAAGACAGTGCTATAGGTTAGAATACCGTTACGTTGTTTTATTGAGCATATTGTGTGTCTTAAAAGCTTCGCCTTGACTCACAGACAGTGCTGTATAATCTCAGAGTCATGGAGAAGGCAATTTTGATAAGCGTAGCAGTCTATATGACCTGGGCCTTAAAGACCGTTGGCACAGTGCAGGGATTAATCAAAGCGACAAGGGTTCTTTGCGCACAGCATCCACACCTGAATTTCTAGGGTTGCCCGCAGATACACTCTCTTCAATTGGCTTCAACACATGTGCGGACACTAAAAGGGACTTGTCAATCCTCCGTGTCCTTGGCTGGCTCATGTTCCTCCCCTCCATCTTAAATCCATATTATTAGTGCCTCCGACTGAGATAACTGGTTCATTCGAGAGGATGGACGCTGCGCTCGTGACACGGCCGCCGCCGGGCGACGACCATCGGGACGCACTCCGTGGCCACAGGCTGCCAACTGACCTGGGCCACTGGGTCTCGGCGTGCGTGATACACGGGATCCGTCACAATGAAGCTTTTGCAATGTCGGAACAGATCCGGAGTCTCTGCTCAGAATCGCATAACAGAGCCTTTGCCCGCGCCCGCAACGCCCGGCTTATTATGAGTAACGCCATCCCGGAAATGACGACCGACGATGACAAGCCGTATTGCATTTGGTATCCGGACGTGGCTAACGAAGAAACCTACCGCCAACTGGCTAAGCGTTACCCCGACATGCGGTATGTGGTCGGCCGGGCCTGTGCCGTAGCTGGCTATGCTGGCCTTTACAACGAACTCGGTCTCCTGCCTGAAATCTCCATCGCGGAAGAGGCTAGAGACAATTCCTCAAAAGAGGGATCTACAGCCATATTCAACAACATAATACGCCAGCCTGTGTGCTACGTAATCCTAAACGACTACGCCCGGTCTTCCCATCCCGACAGCCCATCGTCACCCGCGTTCATGAATGGCGACACAGCTGTGCGGTCCTCACTGAACGTCCGACACGGGCTAGATGCGTACCAGGAATGGGGTAAGCACTACTTCAACATCGCTGAAGACTACAATATCGACGAAACCTCATCAGAAAAGACTAATAATGAGGAACTCGCCCCTGAGCACCTTATGCTCTTCTATACGCCCCTCCTCTCACACCTGCCGACTACTAATAAGGATGCATTAATCCTCATGGCGGCTTACGAGGGAAATATTGAACGATATGTACGCCTCCGCCGGCCAAACATGCTCCATGACGAGCATGCGGCCGTTATCCGCGGCATCTACCACAACACCACCTTTGCCAAGTGGTGGTCTCTTCAGGAAATCGGTCCAAGCAACCGTTCCATCAGGACCGCTGTCCTGGCGCGCTTCATCATGGTCAACGACCTGTCACACATCACCCCATCCAGCCCGGGTAAATGGGAGGTACCCGCGATGATCTGGTGGCCCTTGATCCCGGCAGAAGAGACGCTGAAGGAGCTTGTCCGCCGCCGGCCGGACATGAAGTTGCAGGTGGCCATGGCATGCATCGCGGGCGACTACAGAGCTCTCTGGGAAGATCTCGCGCCGCAGCCGTGCTCGGAGCTCTGGGACCAGGCGCGGCAGACACAGACTCACAGCTGGCCAAACAGCCCCAACAGAAACTACTACGTCGACTACCTGGAGCAACATGCCAATGAACTGGGGTGCGATATTGTCGACATGCGAACAAACTCCGAGTGTGAGGATGCGGCGGTCCGCGATAAGGAGCCGACGACGACATGGCTCGACTCCGGGATCCAGGCACATGACTATGCGTTGATGGACTCTAATCCCGACGGCGGCGTCTATTCGGCGGGGGCCCAGGCTAATGCGGCTAGTTGGGAGTTATTAATATGTTCGAGTGAGGAGATGAGGCGGCGGGCACGGGAGGAGAACGGTCTTAGATTATATGATGCCTAGGTGCTTCTCATTAGAGTTCCAGATCCTAAGCGTCGCATCCAAGTCTCTATTTCGTGAGTATTTTTTAATTCATATTATTTAGGCAGTTGATATCTGTGATTTTGTTTTGCATATAATACACCTCATTGCATGAAACTGCGGCTAGAAGTGATATTTGAATAGAATAACCTTAGTTACCTGTACTTGCGCAGTCCTCTAGAACCTAAAGCAGTCACCGTATATTTTCGACTTCTCACATGTACCGCAGCACGTTACAAACGAGCCGCACGGGAAGTCCTTGCTGGCTTGGCTGCTCTTCAATGCAAACTGCCGCAATCTCCCAAGATCCTTCACAACCATAAGCAACAAAAGCAACATGTTCGGACAGGTGCATTCGTCTTCAAATGATAGAATATATCCAGAGGCTTTGGATTTACCCTAGCATTGCTGTCGATAATTGACTTTCTGGCGATGCGTTTGCCTCAACTTGGGTAGCTAGATAACGGTCCGGTGAAATTGATGGAATTCATCAGCGATGATCCACAACATGGGCATTAGGAGAATCTTTTCCGAGTCACAAAATCAAGGGTACAGACGAGTCTTCGGAAAACCCGTCTACATTTGGGCGAGTAAGCTTTGTAGTTAACCAGAATGAACTTGGTGCCATTGGCCACAGGGGTTTGAGGTTGGATTGCAATCATTGTGCAGATTGATGCAGGCCTAATGCAGGAGGCCGGCTAACCAACGCGTAGTTGCTGCGTTTGTCCACGTCGCAGTCTGTTGCCAACCCGTGTAACCAGTCGACTGGCCAGAATAACATAGGCACCGGCGTATGCGATGCGGCATATCGCCTACGAGATGTTAGGTATTCCACCAGCGGTGTTACATTTATTGTGGGCGAAACCAGCACAGAACGCTCAGAATGGGAAAAGTGGTGTTGTTGGTTGGAAGAACTAACTAACTGGCTAGAGGGCTGTGGAGGCTGGCTAAGACCAGTGGTGGCGGCCGTCAGGAGGGTGTGGTCAAGGCGACCATTGGGGGGGGGGGATAACCTGACCAATTACCCACTTATTTTGTGATTTGTGGGGCTACCCTGAGATCAGCTGACCATGGTCAGCTAGTTAGCTATGGTCAGGTTGAAATTCCTTAGCGCGGTTTGAAACCTCACCCGAGGGTGTGGTCAAGGCGACCATTGGGGGGGGGGGATAACCTGACCAATTACCCACTTATTTTGTGATTTGTGGGGCTACCCTGAGATCAGCTGACCATGGTCAGCTAGTTAGCTATGGTCAGGTTGAAATTCCTTAGCGCGGTTTGAAACCTCACCCTTGACATACTTTTTGTAAGAACATACGACATTGAAACGCTTCCAAATCCGTTCCGAATCGATTTACAATGGCTCTTCAATCGATTGAAAATCTCTTCCCTCGCCTAGAGGGAATAAGTCCTCTATTAGAACCTACTAGTCTTGATGCAGAAGCTGAAGAAGACTTAAATCTTTACTATCAACTACCAGCCCAGGCCCAGTCTGGCTTACCAGTAAATGAGGAGGTAGGGATATATGAGAACGACTTTGGAATTAGTTCTAAATCGATTCAGGATCAACTCGAAACCGATTCAGAAATACCTCCAACACTTGTTTCATCAGAGGCAACCCGTTCTGGGCATAATAGCCTCAGGGATGTTCATGTACTTGCTCAAAAAGTAATCTTTCTACCTACATTTATAGAATATCCAGAAACAAGTGAGAATGGAGTCCTTTATGTTATTGATATAAGGACTTTAAATGAGGAGGATATTAAATCGCCTTGGAGAATGGTAAACGAACTACTTTTGAATCGATCCGGGATCGATCCCGAACTACTTCAGAACTAATTACATCACAGATTCAGTACAACCATGCCCGGCAATTCCCACCAAAACGGACGACTTCAGCATTCCTTCAAAATGCTGTTTGTTTACGTTCAACTTACACTTGTACAGGTGGAAAGGCATGCTCTTATTTCGATCAGAATCTTCCATGCTGGAAGCATCAGAAAGTTACCCCAGAAATCTTGCAAAGTATTGAAGCATTACGAACAGAGGTACTACAGTATGATCTCAAACGGAAAGCAGTTTCATAAGCATTCAGAATCGATTCCGAACGGGTTCGGAACCCTTTTAGAAATAATATACTAATACTTATAAATAGATGGGCACAAGCACAGATAAAACGTTTCCAACAACATACCGCCTGCCGACCGTTTACAGAAAGATGTAGTCTTGAAGTAGTTAATACAGAGTATGGGGTAAGAAGCCTTTCTGAATGGATCGGGAATCAATTTGGAACTGATTCGGAATCACTTTAGTATATTCCAGGAACTTCCCAGATTACAGCCCGCTGCATCTGCTGGTCACAAAGTCTCCAAGGAGAAAACCATTATATTGGCTTTCCTCCAATCGAATTCCAGCTATATTTACCTCTAATCAAAACTATACTTCAAGGGGGAAGTATAGAAGAAAGCTCCCCTACTGATAGCTGTTATCTTTTTGCTAGCAATAAGAGGAGAATTACACGATGCGGTAAGTAAATTAGTATCGAATCGATTCCAAATGGGTTCCCAACTGATTCTGAATCAATCTAGACGCTAATCATATCGTTCCTGAAACAATTCTTCAAATTACGTGTTCAGTAAAATGGAACTTCTGGGTCCCGCTTGATCTAGAAGCTACCCCAGTTATTCTTCTAACTTCTCATGGGGTCCATTTACATCCACCACCACCACCAGTTAGAGCCCCAGCTAGTATTATATCTAGGCTGCAACAGGTAGTCCAGAAGATCAATCAACCTAGAACGGGGTTAAGTGAGAATCCTTCTAGAATCGTTTCCGAACCGATTCAGAACTAATCCAGTATTGATTCTAGATGCATTCCTACAATCTCGCGAACTTCAGGAATTCTGTGATACTTATAATAGCCAGACTATTACAAGCGTTCATCAAAGTCTAGCAAATACAGACTTCTTACGCTCAATTATCCGTAAACAAGAAGCAATTAGCTTTCCAGCAGGCTGTTCACGTCTAGCGATTTGGTATGAATACCAGTATGCTCAAACTAGGCGTCAAATTCGGGTATGAAGTGATTCTGAATCGGTTCTGAGCGGGTTCAATACTAATTTACTTATAGTATATTCAGTACTTTAATGATGACGGCAATACATACCTATGTATTGTATTTCATGCAGAGCAAGCTGAATTATGGAAGAAAGAGGCTTTTAATACTTTCCAGGTAGATACAAACTATAAACATCTAGCTGGAAAGGAGGAAGTTGAGGTTATTTGGGGATGGTATAATTCGATATCTTCGAAAGGTGCGTAATCGCTTCTAAATCGATTTAGAACGGATTCTTAACAGATTCCTAACTATTTTAGCAATTCCACTTATCCGAGTTTTTACCAATTCTGAAAGTACAGAAATGTATCAGCAGATGTATACAATTGTGTTTAAACTACTTTATAAGAAATTTGGATATAAAGTCAAGTGGAAACACCTTCATGGTAGGGGTCTACTAGGTATTACAGTTGATCAAGACCATAAAAACCTTATTGGTATGGGTTCTTAATAGTTTCTAAACCGATTCAGAACCGATTTATAACTAATTATCTAGGGTTTGGGAAATATCTATCTCTGGAATGTGACCCAGAGCATAGACCATGGGCATGGCAGGTTGAACGCTCTGTACGCTTCTGTTTAATTCATTTCCAACGAGGGATTGAGGCATACTGTACAGAAGACCGTAGCCCTGACTCTCTATGGAATCAAATGCGCAGCCTACTATTCTGCCGTTCCTCAGAAGACTACTTCGCTTTATGTCAGGCATTTGAGAGTAAGGATCAATTCTATATCGCTTCCGAATCGCTTCAGAATCACTTGGGAACTAATTTACTTAGCTGAACCTCAAATAAAAGCATGGGCTCAACATAAAGCCCGAAAAACAATTGCAGCTGGACTTAATCAGAACTGCTCTAAAATCCCCTTATCAGATTGGAGTCAATTCATACCTAATACAAATACTGTTGAGGTTTTACATGAAGCCTCATATACTTGGAGTAATCGGTATTTACCATTACTTAGATGTATCCAGAAGTAAGTTTGGAATCCCTTCTGAATTGATTCGGAATTGGTTTGGAATGCGTTGAGAACTAATTCAAAAGTACTTAGATGTGCAGAATACGATCGCCATCTTTTAGAGCAGGATACAGTGTTTACAACACTAGGAATCCGGCTTTCCTGGAAAGATGTTTCTATTATTGGCCGTTATAATACAGCTGCAAGCCGTTTACGTAAGTTAAAAATACTTTAATATTTATTAATAATTATTTCTAAATTATTTTAGAACTTAAACGCCAACGCCAGAGGGAATCCCGTGAGCAACTAGATAATGAACGTGTTGAAAGGCTTTTATCAACCCGACTCTTTACGTCTAGTCCCTCAAGGGGTACTAATTCAAGAAGTCCATCCTCAATTCCGAATCGATCCCGAAGTCTTTCAGAAGCGATTCGGAATCGATCCCCTCGTCTTTCCCATGCTTCATCTTCTGGGGTTATTAGGTCAAATACTCTCCAAAGAACATCTATTTCTAACTTAAGAAACGAAATCAGACAGGGACAACAAGATGACTTTGACTTACAGAAGCAAAGTCTAGAATTAGAAGAAAAGCGATTAGAATTAGAAGCAAGAAAACTTCTAGTTGAAAAACAGAAGCTTGAACTACAAGAAAAGGAACTAGAGTTAGCAGAGCGGCGGAGAAGGTTAGGACTTTGATAGCATATAGGATAGGTAGAGAATCGATTCTAAATCATTTCTATATTGATTTAGAAATGCTTTTTTAAAAAAAAAGCTTAAAAACCGAACGCCCCGGGTATCTATAAAGAATTGATTCTAAAGCGGTTCCAAATCGGTCCCGAAAGAAGTCCCAAACTGGTTCCAAACCGATCCTGAATTGATTCAGGCCTCATCTTCTTCATCATCCTCAAAGCGGGCCCAGACCTCACATTCCTGATCGCGAAGGGCGGGAGGACATTCTGAATCGATTCGTAATTAGTTCTGAACTGCTTCAAGACTGATTCTAAACTTACTATCATTGCGGGCAGTGGTGCAGTAGGTGCACTTGCCCTTGGCAGGGAAGCCGGCGGCGCGACGCATTTCGGCGAAGTTGATCTGTTGCAGAATCAATTCAGAACGGGTTCCAAAAGGATTCCGGATCGATTGAGAATCACTTACCACAGTTTGGTTGCCCCGCTTGCGCGTGGGCACGGCAAGAAGGGGGGGAGGGGTCTGCGCCTTCCGTTTCTTGGAAGGAGTCTGCAGCTCGCTGTCATCGCGAGCGCCGATGGCGATGCCGTGGATGCGGTCGTAGAATTCTATTCATAATCAGTTTAGAACTAGTTCAGAATCGGTACAGAATCAGTTCAGAATCACTTACCAGCTGCATCATCGTTCTCCTCGACGGAGTTCGCGCCGGACTTGCGGCTCTTAACCTTGGCCGGGACCCCGTCGAGCTTGTGCTTCTTGATGTGGTTCTTGAGGTTCGACTCGCTCGAGAACCGCTCCGTCTAATCGATTCGAAATTAGTTCTGAACTGATCCGGAACTGATTCTGAATTACCTTGGTGCACGTGATGCTGCTGGATCTACCACCCCAGCGGCAGTAGAGTTCGCCAGGGGCGAGCTTGACTTCGCCAGCCTGAATCGATTCAGAACTGTTTCTGAATCGTTGTGGAATCGCTTCTGAATCACTTACCTCGTTGAACTCGAAGGGAGGAAGATCCTCCATGCGGTGGTTCTTGCCGCCCTGGAGAAGACCTTCTTTGTTGTTCGAATATTCGTAGGCGCACATTCAGGGGTCAATCGTGATGTGTATTGTGCTTCTTCTTTTCCTAAGACCTGTCCGTATCCCTTACGCGCCTTCTTCCGGCGTGTTCCCTGTGACTAAGCGCACCTAGCGCGGTCCTCGGCCAAACATTCCTCCTAGCGCCTTCCTGGCATCCTAGGCGCTCTGCGTGTGCATCGCTTCCAGCGCCCCTGGCCTACCACCCTTTTTGACATTTGTAGGTCTTGTAATCGTCCTGATTCTGAATCAGTTCTGAATCGATCCTAAACCGATTCCATTGTACTTACAGAATCCCTGTATGAAGGCATGATGTCGGATTTCTGAACTGATTCGGAAGTAATTAGGAATCGGTGCGCCAGGGGGGGGGGGGGCGCATACGATTTGAAAGGGTTACGGAGGGAAAAGGAAGAGAATCAGAATAGAATAGGGATTTAAATATTAATATGGGGTATGCACCCTAATCAGTAGTGGGACGCAATCAGTAACTGGTCCGTGCACCTGACCGATTAAAAATTCCATGGTCAGGTGGACCCACTTCACCTCAATACAGCCAATCATAAAATTGGTCAGATAGACCCATAATTCATTTAAATAAGTGGGTAATTGGTCAGGTTATCCCCCCCCCCCAATGGTCGCCTTGACCATACCCTCGCCGTCAGCCCACGTGACGGGCCGGCGAGGCCTGCCACCCACATTTATTAACCCCAATGTCCGGACTTTTGATTAATGTCGGAACACTAAAAGAGGGGTTCATTTCACATAACCATCACCATCATGAGCGCGACAACCCAATCCAGGCCCCGTATCGTGGCCATCTCGTTAAAATATGAGCCCTTTTTCGACCAGACATACGCAAACTTGTTCACTCAACTCCTTGACAAGGCAAATGTCCAACGGGCCAAAAAGCCGGCTAGCGCCCTTGACCTCTTACATCAGCTCCCGCCTCCCGCCGCTGTGCTCATTACGGACCAAGGCCTCACCGAAGGGCATCCTGACGTATGGGATGCCGTCATCACATATGTTCGCCAGGGCGGAACCGCCATCGCCATGGGTCATTTCAGCAGCTTTGTCAAGCCTGACAATATCCGGCCCTTCTTCACAAAAGCCGGCCTAGACTGGGACAGAGGTGCCTACCACCGAACCACCGTCACGCTCAACCCACAGGTAGCAGGCAGAGCTGCGGCAAGCCTTCCAGGCCGGTACAGCCAGAAGGCCCTGTTTCTAAAGGGAGTGCAACCGACTGCGGTTATGTACGGACCTGACCGGACCTCCGTCACCGAATCGCATGTCTTCCCTTCTGAGAGAGTCGAAGACCTGTCGCAGGCCGCAATCGCTTTCGCGCAAGTTGGTAACGGCAAGATCGGATATGTTGGAGACGTGAACGTTGAAGAGGGAACGGACGCCGCTATTTTGGTCATGTGTGGTTTACTGGTCTAACTCAGCTGCATATCCTCTTGCACAGATTGTTGCAGTCGTCCTCATCTCAACTAGGACACTTCGAGCTCTAAGACCCATTTAGCTAGGCAGGGATAATCAACTTTATTCCAAAAGCAAAGGTTAAATTAGAACTAGGTCACCCTGGTGGAAGATGTTTGTGTACGAGAATATACGGAAAATGGGCATGGAATAAGCACCAGAGCTGTTAGGACAGAGCGACGTCGCATGGTAGTAATACAAGGCCTGGTGTGATTACAATGTGATCTCTTCCAATTCTTAATCCTAATTAAATCGTACCGAGCCAATTTAGCGGCCCACTGGCACACCGCCGGTGCCGTTGTTCCCAACCTAACCGGCAAGGTCTGAAATATGCCTCAGCAACAGTTCTGAATTTTGTTACGAAAAGATCCCTAAGGCCGCTAATGTCATGCTTTTCCGCCCTTGCGTATACTTGGCATCGAGAAAGAAACTGGAAAGGTCTGTGCAATTATCTGGCATTATGAATGGTTGTCAAAGTCAAGAGATTACTTGTGGGTGGCAGGCCTCGCCGGCCCGTCACGTGGGCTGACGGCCGCCACCACTGGTCTTAGCTAGCCTCTACAGCCCTCTAGCCAGTTAGTTAGTTCTTCAACCAACAACACCACTTTACCCATTCTGAGCGTTCTGTGCCGGTTCTCGCCTACAGGTTATGAGCCTAGCGTTATTCTTTCGGAATAACGTCGTTTTACCTATTATTCTACTCGTCTGTTAATTTTCTATTGATTTACGAATTTTTGCGATTTTATTCGCTTTATTTACCCTTCTGTACGATTTTCTCGCTTTCTTTCCTTCCTCTTCGCTGACGAATTTCACTTTCTGACGCGATATTGGCTACCTGGCGCGTACGAATATTACGTAGCACGCGACCGACTACTATAACCTACTAGTTTTTATAAACACTACGGAATTCTACTATAATAACAAACCTTTCAACTATACTATAACTATAACTTTTACTTCGATTTCCTCGTTCTTACGAGAATTTAACTATTTTCAGCTTCGGTTTTTCAAACTAGCTTATTAGTTTCTCGTATCTTCTACGAGTATTTATTCTTCCCTTCGATTTACCGTATTTCTACGGTCGGATCTTATAATTCTACTTATTTCTCGCGTTCTTATGCAAGATTCTCCCTCCTATATAACATTCATACTTCTTTAGTACTATTTACTTATCAATACCTTCCTTTTAATACCTTCCCTTTCTAACAGCACGCGTAGATAGCAGCGAAAGTAAGCTATCTAACGTATAGACACGCCTCCAAAGCTATAGCCTCGGAGAAACGCCTATGATCGAGGTGCGACTATAAGTCTATCCCGTACTATTGTAATACCTTTATTTTTTACTTTAAGATGTCTTAAAACGACTTTAAAACCGTCTTTATGCTTCTCCCTTGCCTAAAAGGTAAATCTAACTAGAATATATAGCGTATGCTTGTTATAGCAACCCTGCGAGGATACGACTTCGAGATATTCCTCGAGACTAACGTCCCTCGCCTTGCTAACCTTATCGCTATAGAGGAATAGAGAAAGAACCGTAACGTTATATATAGTCTCCTTATAAACGCTAGCAAATCGGTTCTTAATAGACTCTATATAGCGGGTTAGGTTAACGATAGAAACCCTTACGAATTATAGTAGGCGCTCGAGAAGCATATTCCGAGAATCTTATAAGACGCTATAGCTACCCTTGTTAACAAGTTTGCTAAGACTATTGCTAACGATTATAAGACTCTTTACGATATCCTTAATCGCTATTACTACCTTAGAAAGCGTATTAAGACTATTTATGGTTGTTTACTAGACTCCTTCCTTGCTATTTTCCTCCTTAACTTCTTTAAAAACCGACTTCCCGATACGTATAAGCATTTTATATCGAAAGGCGCTACCTATCCTACGTAGAATAAGGTAGCTAATACGATTTATATACTTACCTAAGACGAGGATTAAAAGCATAGTTATACTACTATTCGCAATATACTTAGAAGCAAGTCTGCTAATAGTAGGGGTCTTGCCTCTCTAGCCGTTATTATTACTATTACCTTTACTATTACTACCTTTAAGGAAAAGAAGAAGTACGATTATTATAATTATAATTACGAGACTACGAAGTACTACGTCGCCTACCCTAATCTTATCCCTCTATACTATGTTAACTAGGATAAGTTAATTAAAAAAGTAAGAAAGTATATATATAGCGATCGCTACTGCTAGGATTAGCTTACTTTTATTAGTAATACCTGCTAGACTATTATCAAAGCGTTACCTATTATCTTAGGTTAGTCTGCCTTTGCCTCTATCGCTAGCCTAGTAGTTTTTACTACTATTTACGATAACCTTATTACCCGAGACGATATCGTTTTCGATGTTAGTTATACTACTTTAACTTTTAACAACTTGCAATATTTTGTTAAGTATATTAAAAAAAGCGATTTAATACTTTCTACTTCTACCTCTAGCGCTTTAGTCTAGTTACTTAGCATAGGTACTATCTTCTTCTAGACTTAAGACCCTACTAACCCTGACGTTATTTACAATTAGATACTTTATAACGTTAAGTATAACCCTTCTAGCCTAGCTAACTTACTAAGCCTTAGAAAACTTCGTCGTAATTACGTAGAATATAATTAGCAAACCTTAAGCCTTATATACGTAACATAGCATACTTCCCTTACTAAAGTCTATTAGGTTTCTAACGTTTACGTTGTTAAGACTTATAATATTAGAAATTACATGCCTTAAGATATTGCTATCAGCCTTGCCGCCTTCTAGGCTACCTAGCGACCGTCTCTTAAACTAATATACCGCCGGCTGGTTTACGCCTACCTATTACGTATTATAAAGGCTTGCCGCCGTGTTAGCATTTGGTTTATAACGTTAGAAATTAACGCCTTCTTCTATAAGTCTTGCTATCTTAGCAAATCTACTAAACGGATTAGTCGAGACTACTTACTTCTATTTATAAGTATTAATAATAAAATTTACCTTAATCTCGTTAGTATTCTTCCCTTATTAACAAAAGGGAACCGTTAGGTTCTATACCTTATAGATAAGTATAATAGTTACTACTAGGTTGTTTTTCTACCTAACTATAAGTTTGCTACTATCCTAGCAGCTATTAAGAAATAAGATACTAAATTCTATAGTCTTACTAGCCTTAAGCCTAAGGTTTAGGTTTCTAATAATGCTCCCGAGCTAATTAAGGTTTTTAACAACCCCTACTTCGAAGGTACTTGCTATAATACGACTATTACCTATACGCCTTCTATAAACGATATTATTAAGCATGCTAGTCGTACTATCGTCGAAGGCGCCTAGACATAGCTAATTAACATATCCCTTCTAGAGGAACTATAGGATTATAATATCGATTCGGTAACTTAGATTCTTAACCTCTTGCTTATACCCTCTAAAGGTAACTTAAGCCCTTATAAGATTATAGCGAGAGAGCTAAACTTAGCTACTAAACGTAAGGCCCCCTATATTAAACATCTCCGAACGTTTAGCTATACTGCCTACGTATATAAGAAAGGCCCTCGACGCCTTATATGCTTTGCTAAGATAGAACTATAAGTAATTAAGGGATTCCTCGTTAGTTACGGTTTTCTTCGTAGCTATATTTACTATGTTTACCTGCCTGATCGAAAGGAGGTTATTCGCTATAGAGATGTTCGATTTCGTAAGGAACTATATAAGATAGTATTACTTCTAACTACTAACATACTTAATATTAATAAAATTAAATATAATACTATGTTTGTTAAACTAGATATTATTATCTAGTATATTATCCGTTAGAAGCTTATTAAAAGTGAAAAACCTGTGACTAGTAATCCTAAACTAGATAAGACTATCGTTAAAAAAGCGATAGTACCTACTAATATATATCTTATGTCTCCGCTACTAGAGAACCTGTTAGAAACTACTACTATACCTTATAATAGTATTACTAACGAATTAAATAATAACGAATTCGTTGCTTCCGTAGAAATAATAGAAACTAATTACTAAGACCTTAATTCCCTTTCTACGATTGTTAAGGAAGTAATAAGTTAACTAGCAGAGTCTTCTCGACCTCGCCGCGCCTTAGCCTAGCGACTACCTAGTTACTACTAAGCCGCTAGTAGCGTACGCTCCTATACTAAAAAGACCTTCCTATCTACTAATATTCTAGCTTTACTAACTTCTTATTAATTTTCTCTTAGTATGCTTTCTACTACTACCTTTTCGAAAGTCTTACCCGACGGCGTAGTAATCCCGAAGTCTTACCGTAAGGCGTAGAAGAGCTTATAATAGCCTTAGTAGGAATAAGCCTTCGAACGAGAGATAACTTAATTTATAGAAAAGGGGGTTTACGAAGTCGTTTACCTACTACGTAATGCTAAAGTCTTACTTAGCAAGTAGGTATATAATATCAAAACTAATAAAAATAACGAAACCGTACGCTATAAGGCTTAATATATAGTTTATAGAAACTATAAGAAAGGTAACTAGTTATTATAAGAGGTTTATACTATGGTTGCCTTTGCTACCGCTACCTGACTTTTCTTTGTAGTTATTATACTTCTCGATCTCGAATACGAAGTATATAATTTCGATACTGCCTTCCTAGCTGTTACGACCCGTTCGTTATGCCTAACAGAGGGTTGACAGACCTACCTAGGTTAGCGGCTAGAATATGATATTTGTATGTAAGACACGGGATAAGGTGACAAAGGAACCTCGGAAGGGAAGAACTATCATACAGGTCACGTAGAGATAAGATAATGTAATGAGCGCCTAGCCAAGGAAATAAGCGCTTACCTTTAGCAATAAGCGCTCATCGTGTGCGACGAGCGCTTATTAAGATCTATTACGCGATCATTAAGGACTTATATATAGATCAAGACTTAAGCTTTGCTTAAGACTTTTTAGATAGTTCTTTAGTAATCAACTTATAATTTATCCTCGATGACTTTTAGCTTAGCTTATAGTTTATAATATTACTATACCTTGTTACTTAGTATAAGACTAATTACCTTACCTTAACCTTCGATCTACTAATACGACATACCTATATACGACGTAAGACTTATTATTAATATCGTAGCCTTAACTTCTATTAGCAGAAACCTTATTATTACTAGCTAGCCGTAATACTTTAATTACTCCTATTTAGTAAGTTAACCTTGCGAAACTAATAAATAATACCTTTGATAAGATGTCTTTATCTAGCATTACTAAAACTCCTACTACTTCTCCTAACTCCTCTAAGGGGAAGGTACCTATTAAGAACCTTGCTTAGGAACTTAGAGAAGAAGAAATAAAGGATATAGAAGAAGAATCTAAAGAAGAAGAAGATGATAGTAATAAAGAACTTTAGCGTCAGGTTCGTAAGAATAACCGTAACGTTAGGAGACTTTAGGAAATATTTAATTCGAACGCTATAGTCCTCGAGCAACTCTAAGCTACTATCCAGAACCTCGAAGGACGTAACTAGGAACTCCTAAACTAAAACTATACCTTATAAGGTACTACTAATATTATCTAAACCTTTATAAATAGACGAGAAAAGCTTTGTTTTAATACCTTAAGTAAGTATGATAATACTTTTAGCAAACTTAAGGGATTCTTAATTTAACTTAAGAATTATTATAACTTTTACTATTCTAACTTTAGAAATAAGTCTGAAAAAGTTTTATATACTTCGACCTTCCTAGACGGGAAAGCCTTTTAATAGTTCGAACCGTTTTTAGAAAATTATTAGTAAAACGAAACGTTAGAAGACTATAATATAAAGACTTATAATATTTTCGATAGCTTTAAAAGATTCGAGTATATACTTAAATCCTTATTCTAAGACCTAGATAAACATAGCAAGGTAGAAAGGGAACTTAATAACCTTAGATAAACTAAGTTAGTAATTTACTATACTGCTAAGTTTCGACGCCTTTATGCTATCTTAGATATAACTAATAAGTCTAAGATATTTATCTTCTACTTAAGACTTAAAGACGAGGTTAAGGACGAGATCGTTAAGTTAGACAAACTAAAAGACTTTCTTAGCTATACTAAACTTGCTATTAAGATAGATAACCGACTTTATAAGCAAAGAAGAGAAAAAGGCGAAAGACGATAACCTATTAATTCGGCTAAGAAATACTAATAGCAACTTTAGAAGAAGTTTTATTAATACGATAAAAACCGCTCTTAGCAGAATTAATAGCAAAGCATTGCTTATAGATATTATAGCAGCCTTATAGACCTAAGCGTTACTAATAAAGATAACTAATAAAACTAGAAACCTTAATAAAAGAAGGAATTTAAGTATTATAACTATAATAAACCTAGATATATAGCTAAAGACTATAGACAACCTAAATAGATCTAAGGACTACCGCGACAAGCTAGCATAATATAAAAATAATAAGATTATAATAGTAAAAAATAGACTAACTATTTTAACGATCTTTATAACGACTATAAGGAAGCTAAAGAAAATAGTAGATAGTACCTTAAGGACCTTTCTAAACGATTAGGATATAATACTACCGAGATAAATAATAAAATTCTCGTAGTAGCAGACTAATAAGATATTAGCTTTTTTAATAATAATAACTAACCCTTAGACCGGTATAAATAAGAAGAAGTTATTAATAAACTTAATAAAGCCTTTATAAACGGAATAATCGTAAATTACCTTAGACTGCTTTAAGATAGTCGACGACTTACTAACTATACCTAAGTTAACTAAGTTATAATTCCTAACTTTTTTACTTCGGAAGAAATTTAATAACTAAAAGACGAAAATAATCAGGCTATTCAACGACTTAACGAAGCTATAAAAGCAGGGACCTAAGCAACTATTCTAGATAATAAGGCTACCCTATACTTTATAAAAAAACGAAACGAACGCGTCCTACTATAAGGTAATACGCGCGGATAATATATACTTAAGCATAGAACTGTTACGGCCAGCTAACTGACAGTGGGTTTGTGTTAGCAGTAAGTCAGGGATTGAGAGTAGTAACAGTCGTTCCGTGGTCCTGGTCGAATAGATCGTAGATCTTCAAAGGGCTTGGTGATCAGTCAAGGCCTCAACAAGAGTCGTAGAGTAGTTCGTCACTTAGGATAGCTGAAAGTACCGGTGAGGGTAGTCACGAAGTTGATTGCTGAAGAACTAGGAAAGGTAGGACTCGAGAACTATATACAAGTCTGGTTCCATGCTGAACACTTCCTGATCCTGGGGGACCGACACCCAGGACGTCGGTCCATCGCCATGGACCGCCCTTGGCACCGTCGGTCCTGTCCCAGGACCGCTTATCGTCCGTCGGTCCTGCTTATCGTCACGTGACCTGTATCCTAGTTCTTCCGTTCCGTGGGGGTTGTTACGACGTAACGGCTGACGGCCGTCCCTATAACCGCTGAGCCCCTGCGGGGTCGTCGTCAGTGGTCTGTTAACTGTCGGGTCGTAACAAGAACTACCTAGTTCGTACTTAGAGACGATAGAGATGTGAAAAACGCTTATACCTTAGTAGTCGCTAGCAAGATAGAACGAAAAATAATTAAGTAACTTAATAAGATGTTTTAAAACTAGCGACTAGACGTAAGCTTGATATATTAAGATAATAAGCGATAGATCGCCTAACTATAGCAAGGACGAGACGCTTGCTAATAACAAGCCTAATAAGACCTAAGTAACCTTACTTAGTAATAATAGACTAAAGCGCTAGACGCCTAGATTAAACGACGAATTAATACTTAAGATAACCTTAAACGAATCCGTAGGATTAACTAAGAGCTTAAGGAAATAAATAAAATTAAGGAAGAAGAAATTAATAAATATAACCTTAAAAGGGAATAATAGCTTTAAAAAATTACTTAGTATTAGTACTTCGGGATAAGCAAATCCCCTTACTAATCTAAAGAACCTAACTAGATCGAAGACGATTATATAGATACGATCTTATAAGACGTAGTTAGCATCGATAATACTAGTTCTAAGGAGGACTAGGAATAATAAGACAGGATCTAATACTTAATAAAAATCCTTTAGTACTAAGGAATTAATCTTTACGATAATAACTAATAACTATATTTCTTCGGGATACTAGCTAAGAAAAGGAAAATATATTTTAAATCTTCTATCTAAGCTAACGACTACTTAATCCTCGACCTAAGAGTTAAGAAATACTATAACTTATTTTAAGGATAATATATTATTAATAGCTATAAGCTATATATCGTTAATAAATACGAATATAAATTCTACTTACATAGATAAGGTATTAAGCTTATTACGTAAGTCTATACTAAAGTCGAACTACTTATATAGGATTTAGTAAGATATGAAAAGGAGGAAGGTATCGCTATCTTCGTACTTAATTATAAGTACTTAATAAGATGCTAATACGATAGGATAATATTATAAGAAGAATATACTCGGGATATTTATAAGGTATATTGCGAGGATAAATCTAGAGTATAGAGACTATTATAATAACTTAGTAGACTATCTAAAGAAATACCTAACCTTACTATCTTATGAAAAAACAAACGTAAGGGAAAGAAATCGTTAAAAAAACAAGTAAAGCTATTCTTAAAGGGATAAGAGATAGGCTTTAGGGAAAAGTCCCTATATATAACTATAGCAAACGACGTATATCTTAAGATTATAGTAAACCTAGGAGGTTATACTATAGAGGCCTTAATCGACTCGGGAGCCTAGGGAAACTTTATATCCCTACGAATAATATAAGAAAGAGAAATATTATAGGATAAGAAATAGAACCCTTACTTTTTAAATACGGTAAAAGAGAAAAGAGTTAAGTATAGCGGAGGTATTATTAATTCGGAGACCGCGCTACTCCCTTTGATTTACTATAGCTATTAGGAATATATTACGCTTAATATTACTAAGATAGGACGATATAAGGTTATCCTTAGAATCCTATAGCTAAGAAAGAATAACCCCCGGATAGACTAGGGAAAAGGCTTAATTATATATAATAATCTAGCCTCTAAGTAGCGCTTATAAAAGCCTTTACGCGGATTAATAGCAGTATAAGGAACTAGACTAAGCTTATTCCTTAGAACGAAAGATATATATACTAGGATGCTAGTTACGATAGCTACTAATAAAGTTATAAAAGACCTGCTATCGAAGATACTTATTAAATATAGGATATATAGCAAGCTTTTTATATTAAAGCTCGAGACCAGACTATTAGAATATAGTAGATACGACTATAAAATCGAACTTAAGGAAGGTTATAAACCTACCTTTAGTAAAATCTACCCCCTTAACTAAGAAGAAATAGACGCCCTCGACGAATAGCTAGATAAGAACCTAGCTAAAGGATTTATCCGACCTTCGATATTACTAGCCGGATACTTAGTACTCTTTATACTAAAGAAAAATAGTAAGAAACGACTATACGTAGATTATAAGAAATTAAACGATATTACTATTAAAAACTACTACCTATTACCCTTGATCTCGGAACTACGAGACCTACTTTATAACGCTTAATAGTTTACTACCTTAGACCTTAAAAGAGCTTATAATCTTATCTAAATAGCTAAAGGAGACGAATAGAAAGTAGCTTTTAGGATAAGGCGAGGATAATTTAAGACTTTCGTTATGCCGTTTGGACTTACTAATATACCTACTACTTTCTAAACTATAATTAACTATATACTTAGGGAATACCTAGATAAGATAGTTATCGTCTATTTTAACGATATACTTATATTCTTAAAGATACTTAAAGAATATAAATAATACGTCTATTAGATCTTTAAAGCATTAGAAGTAGCTAAACTACTTATAAAACTAGATAAAAGCCTTTTTTATAAATAAGAAGTCGAGTTCTTAGGATTTACTATTATACCTAAATAAATTAAGATGTTAGTAAATAAGGTTAAAGCTATTAGGGATTAGCCTATGCTAGAAAACCTTAAAGATATCCTAGCGTTCTTAAGATTTGTTAACTTCTACCGAAGATTCTTTAAAAACTATTCTAAGACGATATGTTGGAACGGTAGGTAGGAATCTCGTAAATAGTACGATATCCTTATAACAGGGTATTAGAGTAAGGGAACTTGTACTTATGAAGTAGGGCTTTAATAGTAAAGAATGTATAGGCTTATATTGAAGCTGAGTTGGTTGAGGAACTAATAGCTAGCTAAGGGAGAGAATTAGGCTAGTTATATAGTAGTATAACATCGCCTATAATAGCTAATATAGGAAGCTATAAGCTAGGTTTAGTATACGTAAGTATATACGTCAACTAGCTTATAAAGCAGCTTATAAATCAGACTAGAATCTTCTTTAACTAAATAGACTTTTAGATAGGGTTAAAGAGAGTATTCCATAGGGATCTGAATGTCATATGTTTAAACTAGCAAGCAGCCATTCTTAGCTAGTTACTTTTGTAAGTCCTACTAAGTCTTAGATAAGACTAAATAGGATAAATAAGTAAAATAGAAGTATAATATACTTATACTTCTAACACCCCCTCTTTTATACTATTTAGTAGAAAAGATAAAAGGGTAATTCTAGTTAATACTAGAAGAAGGATCTAAACCTATAAGTTTAATAAACTTAATAAAGTTAGGTCTAGATAGAGGCTTAGTTAACCCGTCAGCCGGCATACTAGTAGAAGGAATATAGGATATAGAGATATTTCCTTTTTCTACTTCTTGCCTAGTATAATAATAGTATATCGCCGTGTGTTTTGTTCGATTATGATATTCTGGGTTATAGGCTAGGTTTAGGGCTCCGTTATTATCGGTTTTGATTGGTATTGGCTTATAGTTAAAGCCTAGTTCAGATAGGAGACCTTGAAGCCAAATAGCCTCTCGTATAGCCTCTTGAATGCCGTTAAATTCAGCCTCAGTTGTAGAGAGGGCTATAGTTGATTGTTTCTTAGATTTGTTGAATATAGTGGCTTTGAGAGATTTGTAAAGACCCATTAGGTCTATCTCTAGTGATCTTGAGATCTAGAAAATAGCTGATTTCGCCTAGATCCTTAATTTCAACGAATTTAGAAACCAATAACTTAAGCTTCTTTATTTCGTTAAGATTCTTAGCGAATATAATAAAATCGTCGACGTGGGTTACTATGATAATAGGATTGTCCTTATTATTATTATAGTAGGTTGCCTCGTCGGATTTAAGAGGTTGTAGGCCTAGTTGTTTAAATATAGCCTTAACCTTAAGTTGCCACTGTCGAGGGCTCTGTTTTAGGCCGTATAGGGCTTTTTCTAGCTTTAGAACCTGATTACTAATAGGATTATATCCTATAGTGTTTTGTTTAGGGTTCTGTTTAAAGAATTCAGCTAGAGGAATATTAGAGGGATCTAAATAGATATCTTCCTCTAATTCGCCGTTTAAAAAAGCTCCTATGATATCGATATGATGAATTTCCCAATCGTAATAGGCGGCAAGGGCAAATAAAACCCTATAAGTTGTAGGGTTAGACCCTATAGCGAAAGTCTGGAAATAATCGATTCCGTAACGTTGTTCAAAGCCTCTAGCCACAAGGCGGGCTTTATATTTATCGATTTTTCCATTAGGTAATAATTTCCGCTTAAATACCCATCTAGCCGTTATAGGCTGGGTTGAGGCTAACTTAGAATTTATAGCCTTAAAGGTGCCTTTAGAGATAAGTTGGGAAATCTCTTGATATATAGCTTTAAGCCATTTGTCTTTTTCAGGGCTTTTAAGAACCTGTTTAATAGTAGACGGTTCCTTAGTATAGTAACTAGAAAAGAGATAGTGAATAATATAGTTATTCTCTTTAATAGTTATATATTCCTCCTTGTTCTTAATAGAAGGAAGCCTGATTTCGATTTTGTTTTTAAAGTCTTTAGAGACTATAACGTCTTTAGAGACGTCTTTAGAAATACTAGAAGTAATGGATTTAGAGGAATCTTGAGCCTCTTGTTCCCCCTCTCTTATAGTATTTCGTATAAAACGAATATGAGTAGCCCTTATGATTCGTGATTTATAAGGCTTAGTAGGGCAGTATATAATATGAATATTCGTTGCCTCTGTATAGAGGTATATGCCCTCTTGAGTATAGGTATAAACCTTATTCGATTTGACTTGTTTTTCCTTAGGATAATATATATAGACCGAATCTCCTATGTTATATAAGGAAGATAAATCAGGTCGATTATCCTTATTAGGAAATATATAGTTGAAAAATGCCTCGTATGGTGTAATAGGGAGTCTTGAAGTAGCTGTATAGTTTAATAACTTAATAACAGCTTTAAAGACTTCATCCCATAGAAATAGAGGTAGTTTTAAAGCTAGTAATATAGTTCTAGCCTTTTCAACTATGATTCGATTTGCTCGTTCAGCTATACCGTTTTGTTCTGGCGTGTATGCAGTAGTAAGCTCTATAACTATCCCTTTAGGTTTAGTATAGGCTTCTAATTCGCTTATAGCGAATTCAGTACCATTATCAATTCGTAATGACTTAGGGTACTGGTTATACTGCGTATAATAATATTCTAGCTTATTTTGTACAAGAGATAAGATTTTATCCTTAGTAGGACTGAAATCTATATCTCTATAGCTAGTATAATCGTCAGTATATGGGATAGCGTAGATATTCCCAGCTATAGTAGAAGGCGTAATCTTAATCGTATCGATACATAGTCGATCGAGAGGTTTAGTAGCCCTGTTATAGTTAACTATAGACTGTTGTCTAGTTAACTTAGCTTTCTCACAGCTAGGGCACTGTAAATCGTCCTTTTTAAGCTGGTTGATAGGAATCCCCTTAGTTATCTTAGCTGTCTTATATAGGTAAGAGTAACTAGGATGTCCTAATTTGTTATGCCAATCCATAGTAGGATTAGTAGGGTTATTACCCTTAAGATTAGGGTTATTTTGACCCTTTAGAAGTATAATATACTTATACTTCTAACATGCTTTTATATACTTAGCTTGGGAAACGAAAATCTTACCGGTAGCCTTGTCGCGTTTAATCTAGAAACCGAGAAAATCAGTAGCCTTGCTAAGGTTTTTAAGAGAATAGACCTTCTTAAGGAGACGACGAACTTCTATTATGACTTGCTTATTAAGAGCGGCGATAGCGTTATCGTCGATATATATAAGAACGTATGCTTTAATCTTATAGTTAACGAAGAGACAAACCTCTTTATTAATAGTAGTAAAGCTAATTCGTTTTATTTTACTTTTAATAAGTCGAAACTACTAAAGTAATGATTTTCTTAATCTATAGAGTGCCTTATAGAGTAGCTAAACCTTGTTGTCTATAGTAGTATAGCTAGCGGGAAGCTGGATATATACCTTAACCCCTTTTAGAATCGAGGCGGCTAGGAAGGTAGTATCGAAATTATATACTTCGTATTCGAGATCGAGAAGTATAATAATTATAAAGAAAAGGCGGGTTATAGTAGTAGAGGTAATTATAGTATAAACCTCTTATAATAACTAGTTACCTTTCTTATAGTTTTTATAAACTATATATTAGGCTTTATAACGTACGATTTCGTTGTTTTTATTTATTTTAATATTATGTACTTATTTGCTAGGCAAGACTTTAGCGTTACGTAGTAGGTAAACGACTTCGTAAACCCCTTTTTCCGTGAATTAAGTTATCTCTCGTTCGAAGGCCTGCTCCTACTCGGGCTATTGCAGGCTCTTTTGTGCCTCGCGGTAGGACTTCGGAATCGCTACGCCGTTAGGTAGGACTTTCGAAAAGGTAGTAGTAGAAAGCATGCTAAGAGAGAATTAACGAGAAGTTAGTAAAGCTAGAATATTAGTAGATAGGAAGGTCTTTTTAGCATAGGAGCGTATGCTACTAGCGGCTCGGTAGTGACCAGGTGGTTGCTAGGCCGAGGCGCGGTGAGGTCGAGAGGACTCTGCTGGCTGACTTATTACTTCCTTAATAATCATAGAGAGGGAATTAAGGTTTTAGTAATTAGTTTTTATTATTTTTACGGAGGCGACGAATTTGTCATCGTTATTACGTAGTATAGTAGTAGTCTCTAATAGGTTTTCTAGTAGCGGAGATATAAGATATATATTAGTAGGTATTATCGCTTTTTTAACGATAGTCTTATCTAGTTTAGGATTACTAGTTACGGGTTTTTTACTTTTAATAGGCTTCTAATAGATAGTATACTAGATGATAATATCTAGTTTGATAAACATAGTATTATATTTAATTTTATTAATATTAGGTATGTTAGTAGTTAGAGGCAATACTGTCTTATACGGTTCCTTACGAAATCGAACATCTCTATAGCGAATAACCTCCTTTCGATTAGGTAGGTAAATATAGTAAATATAGCTACGAAGAGAACCGTAACCGACGAGGAATCCCTTGATTGCTTATAGTTCTATCTTAGTAGAGCGTATAAAGCGTCGAGGGCCCTTCTTATATACGTAGGTAGTATAGCTAAACGTTCGGAGATATTTAATATAGGGGGCCTTACGTTTAGCAGCCAAGTTCAGCTCTCTTGCTATGATCTCGTAAAGGCTTAAGTTACCCTTAGAGGGTATAGGCAAGAGGTTAAGAATCTGAGTTACCGAATCGATGCTATAATCCTATAGTTCCTCTAGAAGGGATATGTTAATCAGCTATATCTAGGCGCCTTTGACGATAGTACGACCAGCATGCTTAATAATACCGTTTATAGAAGGCGTATAGGCAATAGTCGTATTATAGTAAGTACCTTCGAAGTAGGGGTTGTTAAAAACCTTGATTAGCTCGGGAGTATTATTAGAAACCTAAACCTTAGGCTTAAGGCTAGTAAGACTATAGAATTTAGTATCCTATTTCTTAATAGCTGCTAGGATAGTAGCAAACTTATAGTTAGGTAGAAAAACAACCTAGTAGTAACTATTATACTTATCTATAAGGTATAGAACCTAACGGTTCCCTTTTATTAATAAGGGAAGAATACTAACGAGATCAAGGTAAATTTCATTGCTAATACTCGTAAGTAGAAGTAGTTAGTCTCGACTAATCCGTTTAGTAGATTTGCTAAGATAGCAAGACTTATAGAAAAAGGCGTTAATTTCTAACGTTATAAACCGAATGCTAATACGGCGGCAAGCCTTTACAATACGTAATAGGTAGGCGTAAACTAGCCGGCGGTGTATTAGTTTAAGAGACGGTCGCTAGGTAGCCTGCAAGGCGGCAAGGCTGATAGTAATATCTCGAGGCACGTAATTCCTAGTATCATAAGTCTTAACGACGTAAACGTTAGAAACCTAATAAACTATAGTAAGGGAAGTACGCTATGTTACGTATATAAGGCTTAAGGTTTGCTAATCATATTCTACGTAATCACGACGAAGTTTTCTAGGGCTTAGTAAGTTAGCTAGGCTAGAAGTGTTACGGCCAGCTATCTGACAGTAGGGTTCTGCTAACAGAAGGTACAGTAAAAGACTAACACTGGTTCGTAGGGGTCGTTCTGGTAGATCGTAGGGTTAGGGTAAGGTGATCAGTCTTACACTATAGTAACGAGGTTCTTAGTATTCACAATACTAAGAGGTAAGCTGAAAGTCATTCGAGGATGAATCACAAGTTGATTGCTGAAGAACTATCTAGAAGGCTTGAGCAGATGCTCAAGTCCTAGTCTATATACAAGTCCCGTTTCCCAATGTCTTAGAGAGTCTATAGAGTCGCTCGTCGACTCTATCGACTCTCTTCTGATTGGTCCTTTACAGGAGTCTACAGAGTCGCTCGTCGACTCTGTCGACTCTGTCCTGATTGGTCGATTGTCACGTGACTTGTAACATAGTTCTTCCTTGCCGAGAGGTTTACCCTTGTTCCCGTGATCCTACGTACATATGTCCTATCGTAATCAGCTGAAACATCAACAACAGCGAGAACGAAATTTTTGAAAACAGCATCAAATTGATCAAACCACGCCCGCTCGCGCTCTCAGAGGTCACTTTGGGCATAATGTCATCCTCGGCATTGATTCTGCTCCCAAAGAGCCTGCTCGTGGCCGCGGGCGGGCTCTGACCACGAAAAATTCGAGAGCAAGCCACAAAGTATGACACGTCAATAGACAACACCATCGACACCACCGCGGTTGAGTCACGGGCTATCACGTGAGCACAACGACCAAGCCCAAACAAACATCAACACCACAGCCACCGATAGGTTATGGGTCGCCTATCACCCCCGACAAAGTTTGCAACGTCCCGCGACAACAACGACGACAAGCCCGACAGAACGGTATCACCTCCTGCATAGAGAAAGCACCAGACACCAGGCATGCTACGATCGATGCCACAAAATACTACAGTTTGCAGACAGATTGGTCCCCTGTCGCCCCCTCCGCGAAGAAGGATTGTCGCCCCTTCAACGTATGACAATGTCTGCGGAATCTGTGTACGAGCTCTCATACTTAGTAATCGGACGAATCGAAGCGGTTGGAGCATTGTGTTTTGCGGATTGAGTCCGACTCCAGGCGGTGGATGGAGGTGGTGGTCGAAAGATGGAAACATAGAGCCACATAGGAACCCAGCATGAGGCAACAAAAAGATTTACAGATTCAACTGAGATATAGCACATGCGAGTCTGAGAGGATGCGGACAAGATAAAGAGACGAAGCTGAGGGCTGGGGGGAGACTATAGGTATACAGAACCAGACATGGTGCCTAGCACCAACAGAACCGAAGTAGGAGGACGCGAAAGAAGGATTCTAGAAGGCAACACCAAGCGAGAGAGCAGGCAGGAGGACAACAATCTTCAACAGAGGGCATAAACACACAAGAATAGATAGCATAGTGGGAGCTTGGGGACAGCTGGTCCTGATCCAACAACAGGGCGAAGTGGGGCGTCGCGGTTTATCGTCGATGCTTCGGCTGTCTGCCAAACCCCGCTTTCCGGGCATAGCTGCTAGCATAAGAGCGGCTTCATAACCGTGTAGGAATCAATCAATCAATCAATCAATGTCCTATCGTAGCCGCCCGACCCAGTGGGTCTGTTAAGTGCATCTGACGGGTCGTAACAAGAAGGGTTATACTTAACGTTATAAAGTATCTAATCGTAAATAACGTTAGGGTTAGTAGGGTCTTAGGTCTAGAAGAAGACGGTGCCTACGCTAAGTAACTAGACTAGAGCGCTAGAGGCAGAAGTAGAAGGTACTAAATCGCTCTTTTTAATATACTTAACGAAATATCGTAAGTTGTTAAAGGTTAAAGTAGTATAACTAGAATCGAGAACGATATCGTCTTAGGTAATAAGGTTATCGTAGGTAGTAGTAAAAACTGCTAGGCTAGCGATAGAGGCAAGGGTAGACTAGCCTAAGATAGTAGGTAACGCTTTGATAACAGTCTAGCAGGTATTATTAACAGAAGTAGGCTAATCCTAGCGGTAGCGATCGCTATATACATACTTTCTTGCTTTTTTAATTAACTTATCCTAGTTAATATAGTATAGAGGGATAAGATTAGGGTAAGTAACGTAATACTTCGTAGTCTCGTAATTATAGTTATAATAGTCGTACTTCTTCTTTTCCTTAGTAATAGTAGAAGTAACGGTAGTAGTAACGGCTAGAGAGGCAGGACCCCTACTGCTAGCAGACTTGCCTCTAGGTATATTACGAATAGTAGCATAACTACGCTTTTGATCTTCGTCTTAAGCAAGTATGTAAATCGTATCGGCTACCTTATTCTACGTAGGATAGGTAGCGCCTTTCGAGGTAAAATGCTTATATATATTAGGAAGTCGGTTTTTAAAGAAATTAAGAAGAAAAACAGCAAGGAAGGAGTCTAGCAAACGACCGTAAATAGTCTTAATACGCTTTCTAAAGTAGTAATAGCGATTAAGGGTATTATAAAGTATCTTATAATCGTTAGTAGTAGTCTTAGCAAACTCGTTAACAAGGGTAGCTATAGTATCTTATAAGATTCTCGGAATATACTTCTCGAGCCCCTGCTATAACTAGTATAGGTTTCTATCGTCGATCTAACTCGCTATATAGAGTCTGTTAAGAACCGATTCGCTAGCGTTTATAAGGAGACTATACGTAACGTTACGGTTCTTTCTCAATTTCTCTATAGCGATAGGGTTAGCAAGGCGAGGGACGTTAGTCTCGAAGAATATCTTGAAGTCGTATCCTTGCAAGGTCGCTATAATAAGCATACGCTAGGTATTCTAGTTAGATTTACCTTTTAGGCGAGGGAGAAGCGTAAAGACGGTCTTAAAGTCGTTTTAAAACATCTTAAAGTAAAAAATAAGGGTATTATAATAATATAGGATAGACTTATAGTTATACCTCGATTATAAGCATTTCTCCGAGGCTATAGCTTTAAAGGCGTGTCTATACGTTAGATAGCTTACTTTCGCTACTACCTATGCATACTATTAGAAAGGGAAGGTATTAAAAAGTAAATAGTACTAAAGAAGTATAAATATTATATAGGAGGGAGAATCTTATATAAGAACGCGAGAAATAAGTAGAATTATAAGATCCGACCGTAGAAATATAGTAAATCAAAGAGAAGAATAAATACTTATAGAAGATACGAGAAACTGATAGGCTAGTTTGAAAAACCGAAGCTAAAATAGTTAAATTCTCGTAAAAACGAGGAATCGAAGTAAAAGTATAGTTATAACTAAAAAGTCTGTTGTTATAGTAGAATTCCGTAGTGTTTGTGAAAACCAGTAGGTTATGGTGGTCGGTCGCGTGCTACGTGATATTCGTGCGCGCTAGGCAGCTAATATCGCGTCAGAAAGTGAAATTCGTCAGCGAAGAGGAAGGAAAGAAAGCGAGAAAATCGCACAGAAGGGTAAATAAAGCGAATAAAATCGCAAAAATTCGTAAATCAATAGAAAATTAACAGACGAGTAGAATAATAAGTAAAACGACGTTATTCCGAAAGAATAACGCTAGGCTTATAACCTGTGGGCGAAACCAGCATAGAACGCTTAGAATGGGGAAAAGTGGTGTTGTTGGTGGAAGAACTAACTAACTGGCTAGAGGGCTGTGGAGGCTGGCTAAGACCAGTGGTGGCGGCCGTCAGCCCACGTGACGGGCCGGCGAGGCCTGCCACCCACACTTAATATGGCTAAAATAGCCGGATCCTCTCACACAGTCACGTCGCCTTGATCAAGGTCCATGTAGCTGGGGCTCTTATGCTGCAACCAAGGTGGACTTGTGTCGGCATATTGTCGATTTTATTCCAGACTTGGTGGCTAGAAGACTTCTAGACATTTGATTTTGTCAAGTGGTGCAGATCTATTTGGTACTCCGTCTCAAAACGGCTCTAGAACAGAGCCCTTTTTCACCTTCGACTTTGTGATTGCGAAATTGAGTTCCTCCACTTGTAAAGAGGAGCGTTTAGAATTGAACAGTCAATGCCTCCCATCCTGCAATGTCTGCAATTCTGACAGTACGACAAAAGGTTTGTGATGCCAGCAGGTTTTGGCAGGAACTTGTGGGCAATGGATATCAACACTTTCTAGCGCAAGATCTCCTGTATGCTTTTCCGACAATTGTAAACACTTTTTCAACAGGGGTCATTGGAGTGGGGATACGTGCAGATTACCCGATCTGATCAGCTCATCTGCGTTTTTCCGCGTATACACACAACCACATCGCAGATGTCTCTAGCGGCCTTTGTGTGATTACGCCACTTGCCAGTTGGTTCATGCTGATTAAATAGACCATACCGATGTAAGGTAGTTCTGGGTAAGATACCGTAGCAACATGGGCAGCCAACTTGCTTGCAATACAGCCATTTAGCTGATCACTATTAGAACCATTCATACCAGACATTTCCAGAAACAAAAATGCATTTACTTTCCCTTGCGTATTTGAAGCAGCATGCATCAGTATATCCAATGTTATTCAAAGTTCTCAAAAAAGATGTACATTGTCATGTCTCCGCGGCGGTCCACCATTGGGACAACTCGCGAAGTCAAGGGCGAGCCCTGTGCGCATTTCGCTGATCTTTTGCCAAGGACCACATGGGTGCCGAGTTCCGTGTAAAGCATATATTTCCAATAACAACCCAATAAGCAATCTATGGTGAACAGAAAAGGTTAGTGAGGTGCTTATACAAACTAGCAACTGTCTAGAGGTGGAGACATGCCTCACTAAAAGTAAATGCAAGCCAGGGCTACAGAGGCTGCGCCGTACAAGCCAGGCTTCAGCGAATTAGACAGACTCGAGGTGACCTTGGGCTCCTTCATAATGAGACGATACAGGGCCTGCTGCACGTGAATGACCTCAGCGATATCAGTGATGTAACAGTTTTCGTCTGCTAAGCGATGGATCGTTCAGTTGGTACGGAGTACTCCGTACATATTCATTTAACCAAAACCATCCCATGTCACAGTAGCCCCAAGCCAGTTGTACCAGTCCTCGTGAAACGGCGGATCCTATTGGCTGTACAGATAGTTATTGTAGTAGATCTACGTATGGGGCAGAGTTACACATCCAGCCAATGAACGAGTACAAGGCCTTGATTCACGATTGCTGGATTGGCAATTCGTAGTGTAGGCAATGCCAATCTGCCTAACTCCCCAGACTAGTAAGGCACCTTAAGATGCTTGATGTTGAGGTAAATTGCTCTTTTGGCAGCTATGCATCTCAACATGCTTGCGCCCAGTTATCAGAATAGGGGGTCGCTCTTATCCTCTGGCTTTTCGTCATTCTGTGGAGGGTCACAAGTTGTGATTTAAAATTTGAGATTTGCCTTAGCAGGGTGTGACAACGTGTGAGCAAGGAATTATTCCACTGGATTGGTCTAATTTTTTGTTCGGCTACGGTAATGACTCTTTGAATACAAACTTCCAATCATTCTATAGCTTTTTCCATAGTCTCCGCCCCAAGCTCCAATGGCAAATACCCCCAGCACCACAGCAATGCCAAGTTCAACTGCATGCAATGTACCAGTTCCCATGTTTCTATAGTATCTAATAGTCGTCTATGATTACCCAGCCTTATGTCCCAGCCCAGTGTCATAAAGTAAACTTCAGCTTGGAAAGCTAAATAGCCGCTAGGATGATGCGGTTCAGCCTCAATCTGGCCAAGCCAAGAATTACCGCGCCAAGAACGAGGGTTGCACCCGTCCACATGGACAATGCCAAGTATCCAGAATGACCAAGGATTTGGCCACTAATGGGCGGGCCAACAAGCGCTCTATCGATGCACAATTAGTGGTTGCAAAGCCAAACGCTAGCAGGAGTTACTCACGTTACAGAGATCGAACCCATCATGAAGCCTACAGCCAAGCCTTGACTTCGGTGGTGAGCAATCTTTCCTACGCATGCGCCTTGCAAACTCATGACAGCCTGTACAAGTATAATTAGCTGGGATCTTAGCGCATCATGTCGCGTGGTGAAGTCTTACTCCTGAACAAAATCCATACGCCAAACTCCAAACGGCCATACCGGCAAGAGATGAAGCCGCAGTCCAGCAGAAGCCAACAATGCCAGCAGAAAGTGTCGCTGCCGCACACAAGTTGAAGTGACCGTACTTATCCGCAAGGAATCCGGGAATAACTCGGCCGAGAAACGATGCAGCGTTGAGCCCAGACAAGAGGTAGAATGCAGTTGACGATGACAGTCCATGAGCGATACCATACGCCGAAACATAAAAGAGAGGACTGAAGAGGCCAAAGTAGCCAATGGCGAGACCACCACAGAGGAGCATGAAAGTCTTGTTCTTCAAAATAGAAAAGTCGGCTTTCTTCTCCGTCTGCGCCTCATCGCTCGACGATTGGTCACCCTTCTCGTTGCCATCGCCAGCTGACTCGGACGGGGAAGTTGGAGATTTTATAGGAGGTGCATCCACCACCGTGAAGCAGGCAATTGCAAGTAGCGGGATCATAGCAAAGGCGACCGCTCGCATTGTCCAACCGAAGCTGACTTGACGGTGGTTAAGGAGCTGTTCAAGCATGATGGGCCAGATGACGCCTCCGAGGGATGAGCCGCCGATGGTCAAGCCGAGGACGAGCCCGCGGCGGTGCGGCAGGCGGCGGGAAACAACAGCAACTGGAGGGCAGAACACAAGAGACATGCTCACTCCGAGGAGCACTCCTTGAGCTAGGAATGTCTGGTAATATTCTGTACAAAGAGACGTCATAAAAAGGGCGAGAAGCTGGCCGACACTACCAATACAGAGTGGAATCTGTTACATCAATGAGTTTTTGTTTTTTTCAACCATTGGAAACATGGGCTTACCGTAGGACCAAGTCTGTCGCACAAGATTCCAGACACTGGCGCGCCGATATAGAGAATGCAGATCGAGACGGAGCCGATCCATGATATATCTGACTCTGGCTTTCCGAGGTGGGTTTGATAGTATTCTTGGAAAACTCCGAAGGCATTGAGAAACCCAACAGTGGTGAAGAATGACAAAGACGCTCCGAATACTGCAAGCCACGACCGGATACTAGGTGATGTGTTAGACTAATTGATGTTTGTTAATCTATTAAACGCATGGGAGGTGAAAAGTACCTATCGTAGCCTGGAGGAGGCTGAGGGGTAACCATGATAATTCAGCGTTCAGGTTCCAAATCTAAGGATTGGTAACAATATTATGTCTTATTTTTATTCTGTACGCAATAGAACTGAGACTACATTATTACCTGAACCATGCGTTTATATGAAGGTCTTCGTCGTGATGGCGGTAAGCCCAACCAACCAAATGAATCCTGTCTCCGCGGATAATCCGCGGGGAATCCCTGGAATGTCCGTGGAGCATCCATGGACGTGCACAAGTTCAAACTTCACATCAGCACGCCAACCACCCAAGGTAAACCATTCTGTTCTATGATTAAATCGCAATTATGAAGCGGGGCACATTACATGATTCGAATGACCCTCGAAAGCGCCGTCGGCAGCCGCAGGTATCGTGCGATTCGTGCCGAAAGAAGAAGCTAAAATGCGACCGTGGAGATCCTTGCTCCAGCTGCGTGATGCGCGGGCTACCCTGCAACGGCCAGCCGAGTCCGCAAACAGCTACTGTACAAGCCAGGTATGTGTCTCGTTTGCATATATTACGAATGGATCTGCTAAGTGAGAAGTACATCGGCCCCTGCGCCAAGCGGGAGCGTTGATGACTCTATCCTCGGTCGGCTTCGTAAGCTGGAGCAAGCGGTATTCGGGTCCGGACCCGCCGCGGAGAACGGAGCTTCCACGGACCTTTCATCAACTATTCCGGCATCTAGCTTAGAAGATGGAAGACGCCGGGATCGGCATCACAGCATTGTTGGAGAGGTGCAGAGACAGCCGCCGTCGCGGTTGCCACGACGGTCTTTGATGAATAGCGAGAGGCAACAGACGGCCAAGTTCCTTGACTCTACGTTCACCCGTTACGGTCTCCATGTAGGTGTCCCAATGATACCCAGGACGCGAGTGATGACCGCATATTGACATGTGCAGGTCTCGTTACCACATGACAAGGTCGATTACCGCGTTGCCAACTTCAGCCAGTTTCCCAAAACACCGTCCTCCACAGCAACCGGCCTTACTCCCACCGAAATTGGAGACGGAAGACCTTCAACCTGGCTCATGACCCAAAAAGAAGCCCTAAATTTTCTTGACGACTTCATCAGCAATCCTTTTCACTTGCTTCCCATCATCCACGTGCCTGCTACCAGGTCTGTCATCAACGCGTTCTACACCAGCCTATCCCAAGGCGAGGACCCAAACCCTGCGCACGCGGCTTTAATCCTTGGTATCGCTGCAACCAGCGCGTTCTTTTTTAGTGGAAATTCCGAGGCCTCCAACACTTTCACATCCTCGGAGGAGGCCACAAAGACTGCCCTCACTTGGGTCCGATCTGTACTCAACATTTTTGAGCAGTCTCCGCCTTGTACACTTGGGTGTCTTGAAGAAGTTCAAGCGAGAGTGATACTATCTTACCTCGTGTACAACTTTGAGGGTTGCTCGGGGCGTTTTAGATTCTTACATTCATGTTCTGTGGCGGCTGCCCGTGAAGGGTCTCTTCACATAGTAGACAGTCCGAGTCTAGAACAACAGAATGACGCCGTGACTCGGGAAATCAAAAGAAGGATATGGTGGCATATTGTTGCCACGGATTGGCAAGTCAAACCCACATTGTCTCCCATCAACCTAATAGCTAACTGTATCTAGGATGCTTGGCCTTATGGGTGGTCCTACGGATGGGACATATAGCGTTCATCCAAGGCATATGAACGTGAGATACCCACGAAACATCAACGACGACGACGAGAGTCTATTAGACGAGACGATAAACCATCCACCCGATGTAGCGACAAATCTATCTTGCTTCCTTCGACGGATTCAACTCGGGGAGATCAGCCGCTCCATCATCGACGCCAGAGCCCCAGGGAATCCCGAAACCGAGATCGCAGACCCCGACCAAGTCCTCCAGCTAGACCGCCTCTTTTCAGATGTCCTTTCCGAGCTTCCGCCCTTCTTGAAACCGGATGGACCGATACCTCCCGGAGCACCTCCCTACCTCGCTCTCCAGAGAGACGTCGTTCTCTTGGGATTCCACTCGCGCCGAGCCCGGCTCCATCGTCCCTTCTTACTCCACGAGACTCAAGATGCGGCGAATCAGCAATCGCGCGACATTTGTCTTCATTCAGCCCGTATCGTCCTCTCCATTGCCACGCGTCTGCTGAAGAGTTCGCAAACGAGACAATCTATGCCATCTCACAACACGAGAGCCATGGGCCGGCGTTTAGGGTGCGTGATAGGCCACATGTTCATGGTATGCACCATTCTGGCACTGAACGCGGGGGTGGAGACGAGCCGCAAACAACATGGGGTATGCGAAGATGGGGCCGGCACCGTCACGGACGCAACGGCAGATACGCATGCTGAGGTGGCGGAGGCCTGCCGCGCTCTTGCGACGGCGGGGGAAGTCTCAGCCGTTGCGGCACGGCTGGTGCATAATCTTGCTTCCGTGCTGCGTCGCTATCGCGTGCAGGGAGTCGACGATGTTGGTGTTGCGGAGCCAGATCGTCCGCCTGAAGCCTCTTCAAACGTGCTCGATGATTTGCGTAAGGAGGCTCCGTCCCTTAGTGGCGGTGTGAACGGCGAGGATCATGAATCCGGGATTGACAACATTGCTATGGCTAATGGGGACTTTGGTCTCGATGGACTTTGGGATGGCCTTGTGGCCGATACTTCTACAGCATACGGCTGGGATCAACTGTTTGCTGGGTTGGACTCTTACTGTGGCCCTACATGATTGAATGAGATATCACATGTATAAGGTATGTTAATACAATAAAACCACAACTCCAAAACTAGCGTCTCTCATGAATGTGCATATCATGTCGTCTTGCCCATTCCCTCCCATCTTTCAAAATTCCTCGAATCCAAGTCAAACAAATCTAATAACCTCCCAACCATCTGGTCCAAGATATCATCGATGCTCGAGGGCCTGGTATAGAACCCGACAACAGGCGGCGCAATAATCGCCCCGGCCCTCGTGACGTCCAGCATATTCCTCAAGTGGATCTCGCTGAACGGCGTCTCCCTCACAGACAAGACCAATCTCCTCCGCTCCTTCAAACACACATCTGCCGCCCTGGTGACGAGATCGTCGCAGATGCCCGCGTTAATGGCAGCCAGCGTCTTGACGGAACACGGCGCGACAATCATGCCGTCTACTCTGTACGACCCGCTGGCTATCGGTGCGGCGAGATCGTGTGCATTGTATGCGTGGTCCGCCAAGGCCTTGACGGCGGAGGGCGTGTAGTCTGTTTCCCACTTTATTGTCTCCGCAGCCCATTTGCTGATGATGAGATGCGTTTCGACGTTGAGACGGCGGAGGGTCTGGAGAATGTGAATGCCGATTTGGGCGCCGGTTGCGCCGGTTATGGCGACGATGATCTTTTTGCGAGGTTGTGTTTCTCTCATTGTTGATGGTTTCTGCTGAGTGACTAGAAAAGTGAAGAAGAGTAGGATAAGTAAAGTTCTATTGTTGAAATTTAGGTTTAGTTGACTTGTTTTTTTTTGGTTGTGTCTTCGATGAGATATGAATACTTATGAAATACTCATTCGATATTGACTACTGAAAGGTCCATGAAACCCGAGTATTTATCTGATATAGCTGCCGCCGTCTCGGAGAGTTCGTGACAATGAACAGAATGTCCGAGACCCACAAGATCGGACGCCACCTATCTTTGATGAAGCTAAAGCGAATCAAGCTTTCTGAATCGCAGACTAACAAAAACCCATGGTCTCGGCGAAATCGGAGTGGGCCCATAAACGTTCATATTCTCGGTGAGTTCGGGTCACTGGTATTTCTAAGTGACGGGATTACGACCACCACGAGACATAAATGAAAGATGACTATCCGCAGTCGAACAGAAAATAAATCACTAGAATCTGAAAAGCATCCAAGAGGACTTATACATTATACCTGTTCTAAGCATCAGAACCAACTTCAAAATGTCATCAACAAACCCCCAAGACCTCCCTCACATGAACTTCCGCTCCTTCGTGGAAGCTCTCAAAAACGACGGCGACCTCGTCGAAATCAACGAAAAATGTGACGCAAACCTCGAGGTAGGCGCCATAATCCGCAAAGTCGTCGAGAGCGATGAGCGAGCTCCCCTCTTCAACAAACTCAAGGGTCAGGACAAGGACGGCTTCTGGCGTATCCTCGGCGCGCCCAACTCCCTACGGGCCGACCCGAAGCAGAGGTACGGCCGCCTGGCGAGACACCTGGGACTCCCTCCTACTTCGAGCATGAAGGAGATCCTGGATAAGATGATCGCCGCCAAGACCGCGACCCCTATCCCCCCCGTCGTAGTAGAGTCCGGCTCGTGCAAGGAGATCCGCCTGACCCCGGATCAGTTCGACCTGACCAAGCTCCCGGCCCCTCTCCTGCATCAGTCAGATGGTGGAAAGTACATCCAGACCTACGGCATGCACGTTGTCCAGTCTCCTGATGGCAAGTGGACCAATTGGTCCATCGCCCGTGCGATGGTCCACGACAGAAACCACCTTGCCGGATTGATTATCGAGCCGCAGCACATCTGGCAGATCCACCAGATGTGGAAGAAGGAGGGCAAGGATATGCCTTGGGCCTTGGTGTTTGGAGTGCCGCCCGCGGCCATCATGGCTTCGAGCATGCCGTTGCCGGGCGGGCTCTCCGAGGCGGAGTACATCGGTTCTCTGGTCGGCACGCCACTGGAAGTGGTGAAGTGCGATACCAACGATCTCTATGTGCCGGCCAACTCCGAGATTGTGTTTGAGGGTGTTTGCTCCATAACGGAGACTGCGCCAGAGGGGCCCTTTGGCGAGATGCACGGGTGAGTCTAGGTTTTCTTGTGGAAGATTACTTGTCAATTCCAGGGCTAATGAGTGTTAGTTATGTCTTCCCTGGCGAGGCCAGACCTCAGCCAAAATACAGAGTTGATAGAATCACCCACCGCAAGGATGCAATCTTGCCTGTTTCGAACTGCGGCAGATTGACGGATGAAACGGTAAGCATTACTTCATATCGCTAAAACAAATGCTGACCAAAGAAGCACACAATGATCGGACCCCTTGCGGCTGCCGAAATCGGATTCCTTCTCAAGTCCAAGGGCGTCCCAGTCAAAGAAGCCTTCTCGCCATTCGAGTCACAAGTAACATGGGTTGCTCTCCAGATTGACACGGAGAAACTCCGTGCGATGGAGACTACGGCTAAAGATTTCTGCCAAACGATTGGTGACATCGTTTTCAACGACAAGGTGGGCTACACCATTCATCGCCTTCTCATCGTCGGAGAGGACATCGATGTGTACAACTTCAAGGATGTTATCTGGGCATTCTCCACTAGATGCCGCCCTGGGTTGGATGAGTACAACTTTGAGAACGTCCGTGGGTTCCCTTTGATTCCTTACATGTCCCATGGCAACGGTGATAAGCACAACGGAGGAAAGGTTGTGTCAGATTGCTTGCTGCCGATCGAATACATCGAGGGTAAGAATTGGGAGGCTGCAGACTTTAAGGAATCTTTTCCTGAGGAATTGCAGGCTAAGGTCCTCAGCCGATGGGAGACTTTGGGTTTCACGGACAGAAAATAGAGAAAGGGTGGGAAATGCGTAAATAGAGAAAGCATGAGATGGACAATTTTGATTAATCAATGTCAAGAATCCTGTCAGTAGAAATAAATTGTGCAAGCGACTGTCATGCCGTACTTTTGTTATCTTTATTGTCTCATTATTGGGTTTGGTTACCTCTCGCTGCATGCTAACCATCGTTTCTCTCTTTTCATGGAACACTGCTGGAAGATGGTACGGTCTGCCTCACAACAAGAGAGTATTAGACAATAACGTACATAAACGAAAGGCTAACATGATTAGGGAAAGTTTGGAGGGAATGACTCGTTGCCATTTGGAATATCGTTAGACATGATGTAATCGAACGCGCCAAGCGGAGATTGATCGAAGTTGATAGGAAAGGACCAGTCGGTTCCGTTCATGTCCCAAAAGCTGACCGGTTAGCCCAAACAAAAAGACTTTTGATAAGAAGATTTACTTACTTATCTTGTTGCATGAAGAGACCTGGATCTTGCTCGTTAACTGGCTCAGAGTTGCCATCACGAGTGTCTAAACACTGATCATTTGTGTTATTGAAACCTCTGTTACCCCCTCTTGAACTTAAATCCCGGCCTGCCAAGCGCTGAAGGGTCTGAATAGCCTTGAGTGCTTTCCTGTGTGTATCAGAGAGATGATTGGATCTGTCGTAGTCTTGGTCTCCTTCTGAAAGACTGGCAACCATCTCATCCTGGAGTGTGCGAGTCTCAGGCAAATACCTCGTTTCGCGCATTAAGCTCAGTAGAAGAACAGAGGTTAGACCATTGTGAATGAAGGCCCAAGATCGTCTGGCATGTCCAGTAATTGAACGTAAGCGTACATATGCACGAACACTGCGTCTGAGTGAATCCCGAAATCGTTCCAAGACAACCGGTCGTTCGCCCTCATCAAGTTGACGAGCACCAGCACTGGAGATGAAGGGCCGACACAGCGTAGAAATGACGAAATTCTTGTGGAGCTCAAAAGCATAGTATTCCTGTAGCTGTCGAAAGGAGGTGCCCCTCTGAGGGTTAATCAAATGTGCCGATAATGAAAGTTCGACCGAGTGTATATCTTCCAGTATTTGCAAAAGCTGGTCTGCTTTCCGTTGATGGACGGATATATATGACAACGTGACGTGGCAAAGCCAGTTCATGGCGTGCAAATACGAGAGCCCATCGCCATCGGGTGATTTAGTGAGAACAGGCAGGTCTTCTTCAAAGTCCATTTCTTGCGAAGCCGGAGAGCGGCGGAAAGCAAGCGCCAAAAGGGCATCCTGCCAGACGATGGCGAGTCTAATCCTACGGTGAGACTTCCTTGCTCCTTCTTGTATTTGAGGGACTAACTTACCTCAGGTATCTTGTTTGCTCTAGATCACCTGATGCAAAAGGCAATCGATCAGGCTTTTTATTAAGCCCTAAGCACTGGGCAAGCCGTATTGTTGTTCCTCCAAGCACCCAAGCCGCTTGAGGCTTCATGTCATTCTGTAGGGCATTTCCAAGAAGCAGCAGGGTTTGGATTGCCTGCGCCGATGGGTTTGCCAAATAGTCTGTGCATCTCAGGAGATCGAATGCGTGTGTTGCTGGGTATCATAGTTAGAAAAGTACCTGAAAGACAAGAACAAAGAGTAACAAGTAGCTTCGGCAGGAACAAGAAACCGAAAGATATTGGTTAGACTAACTATGCTTCTGAAACAGCAATGTACGTTCAGTCAATGGCATATCTGAGAACTGAGCCCCGCACGCCAGAATCGCATGCAGTAAGCAGAGCCAGCGTGGGTCTACTAGTGAACCAGGGGCTTCTCGTGGGTTAGTTGCCCTCGCATTGACGAGGGCGCATATTCGCTCTTCGATTTGGCTCAAGTTGCATGTTATTACATGAAAAGGTTGTACCCGTTGGCGGTAAACTTCAAACAGTCTGAAAGTTTCTTGGTCACTAGGCAAAGTACTGAAAGAAAGGGTAGCTGAGCCAGACATATCGCTCATGCCAAGTAATGGCAAGATGCCAGTCTCAAATGCCGACTGACGAGCAGGGTCATCTCTTGATTGTGGTGAACGCTGGCGCACCATGTTAACTGCTGAGCTATCAGCGAAGAACGATATTTCTCGACGACTGGCCGGTGCTGTTCCGGTTGTCGGTACTGCTCCATGACCGTGGGCATCTCCTGAGTCCGGAGGAGTGGCTGCATCCACGCTAGGCCTTTCGTGTGAGAGTCTCGTCGAGGCTTCAGCGTCTAAAACAGAATTCTCCCTTCCCCGATGGTTTCTCTCTGGTGACATGGAACTTGGAAGACGCGGTGTTCTTGAACGAATGCGCGATTGGGCTCTGTCGAGTGAAGTACGAGATTCATATTCGCAAAGGTCTGGATGGCCTCGTTTCTCGCAGGTTGAACACGGCTGTCCCTTGCTACACCGAACTTTTCGTTCTCGGCATGGTAAGCATGATTTAGGATTTCCACGAACGCCGTTCTGGGTTCGTTGGCGGGACCGGAGGAGCTCCTTCAGGGTACCTTGACCTCCTTTCGGAGTTCTCGGAGTATCCTGTAGTGAGCCGTCCATTGGCTCCCAGCAGGTACAAAACTCGGAGATAACGAAGGAACAAAGTGTAGTAGTTTCAATAAAAGTAGTACAATAGAGAATGCGGGATAACGATTCAGTGAATGCTTACTGGTTTAGCAGGCGAGATGAGCGTCTGATGCGGCATCACCAGATTGATCTAGGTTGGAATGACGTTGGGTGAACAAATGGGACCCACTTGGCGTCGATTTCGGGGTTCGGAGAAACTTCGACATGGACTGGCCGTGGGCGACGTAAAAATGCGAGTTGTTCTTCATGATGGAATTGGAAATTGGAGAACGAAATCGTAAGGGGAGGGCAAAAAGGTAAAAGAAAAAACCAGAATGCTAAAATTTGATTCTGAATGGGCGGCGTGTGGCGTATCGATTGCAGCTTCCCAATTCGGCTACTATTGAAGGCGCCTTCTCCCATCGTCCAATACTCACTTTCTGCACGGGATGTTGCGATCCTTCACTGCTCCTTCTTGTCTGTAGATATTTGTTACCATTAATCAACGTCTCCTAAATTTATTTAAAATGAGATATTCATTTACACGGGTATAATCAATGCAAAATAAAAAGACCTAACGGGTTGTGGCGTATCACAGCAGGCTCAGGCTTACGCCGTATTATGAATTTGAGATTTTGATGAAGCCGCGACCATGTTGACCGAGATTAACTGTCTCATTCACGCAAACCAACTGGAGTAAGTCTCGGGCGTTCACCGTCTCCAGACTTTGTGATTGCATTAAGGAAGTTGCTACCTTGACTGGTTCCTTCTTTTCTTCATAAGCGACAGGAGTGGCTTCCCTTTTTTCCTTTTGCTTTGTGTTCCTTCCTTGGTCTCTCCAATTGAAAATATGCAGACTGTCGCTGCCGTTTACTCTACTACTTTTCCCCTTGTCTTCCGCAGTTTCCAGAATTTAGGGTCTTCAACCGCTACTACTGATCTCGTCGGCCGAAGCGACAATATAACGAACCTAGACCGCCTAAAATCTACTCTGACGCAAAATGGATCGGCCAAAGGCAGGACATACCTTCCAGTCGCCGAACCCAACATCTTTCGTCACCATTTCTTACGGATCCCGTACCATCGTCATTCCTAGGCCAGCCAGCTACTCTGAATTGCGCGAGACGGCTCAAAGTCTTTTTGCAATCCCCAAGGAACTTCGATTCAGACTACTTATTCAAATCCCCTGGGCGAAAAAGGAAGCAGAACTAGCTGCTGATACGTTCGACTTGGTCACTCACGAGTCTGTCCTCAGTGTTCAACGCATTCCCAAGGTGTCAATTTGTGTGAGGCAAGGTGAGTAGAATGCGGCGGACCTCGATCAAAGTGGCATGCAACTACTGACACTTTGCTTGTGAAGCATCATCTTCCGTGGCTCCCGCCCAATACCTTACACCTTACGATGTTGGACTCGGCACGATGATGTCCCTATACATCAAGAGCCAACGTGGTTCGGGAGACACTTTTTCCTTTTGGTACAACAACACGCGCGTTTACGACACTGATACACCCGAGTCGCTGGGGATGTCGATAAACGGAGATACAATCGAAGCTCGTCTGCTGACAGGCGGTCGACAACCCGTTCGAGTTCCCTCGGAGTGGCCGCTTCTCCCGTAGGCCGTATAACTAGTCCATAACGCCTTTTTCTCGATGCCGCTACTCTGCGTGTTTCGTCGAAAACCCCAGCTATATCTGGCCATCGCTGCTTAAACTTCAATGTTACCAAGGTGGACCTAACTTGGGTGGCCTGCATCATAGTGAGAGCTGGACTTTAACTACAACTGATAATTTTGCATTGCGGCGTCAAAAGGAACGAGCGAGACAGAATCGTCATCTTCCTATTAAACCCGTGTTATTGGATAAGATCTACTCCCAGCATAATGTTTAATACATAATAATAGTAGGTAGTTTACTGCAGAAAAGACAATGGAGTTCAGTCCGACAAATACCATCAAACATTCGACTGCCACAGAAAACCACCTAAGTGAATGTCAAATTCCTCACATGCTCATTGACATACATCGGAACAAAGTCTGAAGTCAAGTACCACCCGGGCTTCTTCATAGCGTCGCTGATCCGCAACCCATTAAGCGTGAGATTCTCAAACTTGACGAACTCGATATCCCTCGTCTCGTTGTAACCCGTCATGATAGCCGTGTTAGCGTTACTCCCATTATAAACAAGATTCCTTACCGTGACATTCGAGATGCCACGACCAGGCGACGTGTTGTATTTCTGGTTGTACATGACCATCATGGTAATTAGCTGCCCCATTCGAAAATCCTCAACACGGACGTCATCAATGAGTACATCCCGGACAAGATTGCTGTCGCCAGGGTTAATGGCAATGGCGCCTTGGTAACCCATCTGGAACTCCCGGTGGTCCATAATATCAACGTTTCGGATAGTGATGTCCGACATCGTCTCGGGGTTGATGGAGTTCCCGTGGGTGCCGATATTGATAGCGTGTGCTACATCCGCCCACAAAGCAGAGTTCTGCACTGTAATGTTGGCGCTGTCGCCGTACCAGTCGTTCCGGTGGTTGTATAGCGCGATGCAGTCATCAGAGTTTCGCATGAACACACCGTCAAGAAGAACGTTCTTGCTGCTGTAGAGGTCAATCCCGTCGCCCCATTTTATGGCGCTGAAGGAGCGGAGCTTGCGGATGGTTACGCCATTGACTTCGGCGGCGTTGAATGTGTAGTGGCCCGGGTTTATGACCGTGATAGACTCGACTATTATGTCCTTTGACCATTGAGCGGAGATGGCGCCTATTGGAGCACGATAGAGAACGCCATGGCCACGGATAGATGCTGATGTGGCGTTGTCAAGGGATACTGCAGCATTGACGACAGCTCCCGCAGCCAGGTACAGGGTTTGGCCCGAGGTGATGTTAAGGGTGGCGTTGAGAGTGTGGTATCCAGGACCGTAGTAGATTACACCTAGGTCATTTTCGCTTGGGATATCTTTTGGGATATGGTTGGTAATAAGATGTAAGACGTCAAATACGGAACTGGTCGTCTGGATAACGAGGTCCTTTGGCTCGGAGAGAGTAAAGATCAAGGTGTTACCTTGAACAGCGGGTTTGAAGCCGTAGGAGTCTGGCCGGATTCGCGGGGAGGTGATGGTACCCTCATTGTACGTCACCGAAATCTCTACGCCACCGTCAAAATCGAACATGACTAGGGAGCTCGGGTGGACTTTAGCGCCTCCGGTAGTGGTGTTAATCTCGTGGAGGTTGACTAGATAGGCGGGCACGGATTGCCATTCTCCACCGGCTTCGCGAACGCGAACGGTGTAGGAGGTAGATTGCTTGACCTCCTTTGGAATGGGGGGTATCTGCAGAGCTGATGCACAACTTGCTACGGTAACGAATGCCGCAGCAATCATGAACAAATGAGCGAGCAACGCCATTGGTCGTGAATGAAAAGCAATGTTCTGCACTCGAGACTATTCACTGATTTTTGAAGCTCTCGAAGCTCTCTGATGGCTCAATTCTCCTCTCTTATATACAGCCATGCTGGAGTCATCAAGAGTCGGGTCTGGCATCCCCGCATCTTTGCAGCTAGCTCCGGCTGATCAGCTGTTGGCTATTTACCCCGGGTTCACCCCGCAAAAGCTTGAAATTCCCCGAGACCTCGCCCGCTTCCGTCAGGGCCGGGCCGGGAGTCTTACCGATCCCGGGGTGGGAGGGAAAACGAATCAAGGACGGTACAGCTTCGGTATAGCTATATAAACTCATAGATATTCTAGCAAGTTCATTAGTTACACTTAGTAATAATTGAAAACTAAAATAGATATTACAGCTGCTGTGATGCTATGGGTAGGTAAGGTGAACTGAAGAGCGCTGCATCTTCTTCTTGAACCTCACGCTCCGACTCCCATAAGTCGTTTACGCCCTATTTCGGGTCGATTTGATCGCCAGCTTATCCGCGCGACAAGAACGCTTCTTTTCCTTTGTGCTCCTCGATGACATCTGGGTCAGTGCAATAGGCAAACTGCACACCATGTCATACTGGCCAGCTTTACAAAATAGTGCCCGTCGGCCAGCTTTGCGCGATTTCCGCCATTGATAGCTATGTCACTGTGATCGATCAGAGACGGAGGAATCGAATTAGAATCGGAGTTCGACTAGAAGTTGAAAGCTGTCGTTAAAAGACCAACAGCCACACAACACTACTGGATTCTTCCGCGTGAGTTAGTACCTAACAAGCTACATCATAGTCAACTTCTTACGCACGAGCGGAAAGAAAAATCAAAACTCCACTACCTTCGGTTTCGTTATATTGTTAGTATTATACCCAAGGTACATCAAAGTGTGAGCAACGATATTCTACTTCTGTGTGATATCATGGCCACATCTAATACTTCTAGCAATTAGCTTAAATTTTACCTACATAAAGTGCAGCTGGGAAGCTGAGTCTGGTCGACGAGATTGAATCTCTTGGGGTCTGGGTCCAAAGGTTATCTCCTGTCGAGGGATGGCTCAAGGGAATCTTTGCATGGGTCTGCTCTGGTGTATACAACATGAGTCATCGCGAAATTTAGGCCGAAATGCGAATATGCGAGCATCTCGGATAACAATACTGGTTATTAGACATCAGGCAGGACAGTAAAGTAATTTGATGTTGGGGTTAGCCGAGAGACCGCCATTATGGTGTTGACGTAGGCCTACATAGCTTCAGTTAAAGCTCTCTCAGATTCATCTCATTGTTCTATCCGCGTTATTAACTGTCATTCATTGCTTAAGAGTCCGTTTAACATAAGCCACCAGTAAGTAAGGATGGTATCTGACCGCTTATGCAAATGACTTAAACTTCCCATCGTCGATGGGAAGCCCTAGCTTTGCCAGAAACTCGATTCATTTTCTTGGAGATGGACGAAAGACCTCCGAAACTGCCTCCGACTCTCCCACGGAACGGCTTCAGCAAGTAACCGCACCGGCTCAGGTCGATTAAGTTTCACAGCTTTTGTTCGTAATACGGAGTAGTGAAGACAAGGTTGTCCCAGAATGCTACATCGCAGCTCTTAATGATACTTACAAACAGAGTAATAGCGGTTGACTCAGCTCTTATCAGGGAATTAAGCACAATACCTCTCTGAATGCGGCATCCCCTGCATGATTGGGAAATTCAACAGGTCCTTTTATAAACAATTCGTTACTTCGAGGTTGTTCTCGAGAAAGGTTTCAGGCATTCGACTTGGAGCATGCAAATGGCCCTCTAGTTTATGGGAAATTTGGAGTCTGGGACGACCTCCAGAACGTGGTCAAACTAACTACTGTTTCGTACTCATAAAATGCCTCATTGCCTCATTCTCAGCTTCGCTTTTTGCCAAAAGTAATCTCAGTTCGTCTCTCTCCTTGATAGTGTCCCGGAGTGCCTGCTCTAACTCCTCAATACGGTCTGTCTTTTTCTGACGATATTTTCGGGCTGCAACGGTATTACGCTGGCGTTTCAGCAATAATTCTGTAGTTTCGTCTCGGTTCTTGAGCGATCCCTTTGGGGGAGCCTGGGATTCCGTATCAGGATTCGATTTCGAGCCGGCTGAGAAGGATGGAATGGCTGAAGTAAGAAGGATGCTGTTGGAAGAGGCAACTTCGGTAAGAGAGGGTGGACCGGGTGTGAGTAAAGGTTCAGACGGGCTTTGAAGAGGCATCAAATCTGTCCAACGTCAGAAGAGCTGTTGTTTTAGTGAATGGGAGGAGTTGGATACTTGGCCGGGGGGCAAATTCTTGCATCACATGAACTGGTTCTGTATTTGGGCCATGTTCTTGTGGGTTCCATGTCTCTTCCTCCCACAAAATGGCCTGTTGCACTGTAGAATCCTCGGCGACTGGTTGGTTGTAAAAAGAATATTGTTCTGACAGTGGCCACCGAGCGTTATCCATGAGACTTGCTACGGGCACCTCGTAGCCAGCCTCCTCGGGCAAATTAGCTGGGTTAAGAGACGGCAAATCCGATGATAAAACGGCCAGACTGGAGCCCGACGGCAGACGTGCGGGAGATTGTGAATCCGTTACACATCGCGGATATCGTGGTTGCAGAGTTAAAGTGGCCTCGTAGAGGCCGAAAGGAGTGCTGAGAATCGAGAGGACGAAAGCGTGCGAGGAGTCCTGCGTCGATGATCAAGAGATGTGGGTTTGCCGGGAAGGCCGACTTGGAGGAGCTCAGGGGCTTACAGGTATAGGTGGCCTTGAGCACATTTGGTTGCCCTGAGCTGATGGCAATGTCACGTGCGAAAACTGTGACCATGTTGTGTAATGATCGCTATAAATGGGCACTAAAGATTCTTCGGACCAGGAATTAAACCAATGAACACAAATTACAGCGTGCTCTTGTCCTTGTCCTGCTACGTAAAGACCGAATCGCTCGTAATGGCGTTGGTAACTCACCCATCCGCCCATCACCGCATCTCGTGTGAGATCATCGTTGCCGGACAAATTCTAAACCAAACACTAGTCATTACCGTTTCTCGTAGGTCTAACACTACAATATGAGACAAAGCGAGGCCGCGAGCATACCGGAAAGAGGTATGATGCATTTTAGGGTATCGTGTGTCAAGGATCGTGGCTGACGTGTGAAGCATTGCCAGGTGAGACCATTGACTACATAGATCTGTCTTCTCATCCATTCACTTCAAAGCTCAAAAGAAGAAAAAGCATCATGGCGAGATAGCTCAAGACGAAATGATCGTTATAGTTACAAATAGGACAACTTCCGATTGCCAACATATGTGCTTGTTGTCGGATTAGACGGCTTTAGGAAACGGTACGGGAATAGTAACTGGGAGATCTGTAGGCTAAGACATTTTCATTCCAGATCCACGATTTCTACTGTTTTCTATTGACTACCGACAAGCAATAAATACATCTTCACAAGAGGAACACAGCCATTCGCATGTAATGAAACTTTTTTTGTGTCTACCAAACTACCTAGTCGACCTGTAATTTTGTCTCTAAATAAGCTGGCCGTGAAAGAAGCGCCTAAAAGTAGCATCTGGATGACAGACCACATACCATTGCAGATTTCTATTACAAGGTAAAATAAATACGGCTTCAGTTTGTATTCGTCATGAGGAGAAGCAGATTCAATGTACTTGATTCCTCGCAGCAGTGGGTGGCATTTATGCAGTTAGCAATGCGAATAGTTTGACAATCGATGCGAAGGCCTCGGACTTTCGCTCCATCATGTGTTAAAAATTAATATTGTATCAGAATGACTCATCGTGGTTCATCATGAGTTACGTTTCACATTGCATTGTTGACCACCGGCCACCAGCCGAGCGCGCTAGAAAACTCGGAGAGTCTCAACTAGGCTTAGCCCAGAGACACTCGGAGAAGTAGGTTTGATAAGGGCCTGCAAGCTCAAATGGCTGAAAAGCTAGTCCAGTTGTGCATCACATATTTTCGTCTCTCTGGCGCATCTGCCTCACTAACAATCCACTGCCTACTATATATGACAACAGTTTGCTATAGCACAAAAGACTGACAACGATGAACGACTGAATTCTCACGCTGATGCCACAATGGACAAGCACTTGGACATATTTGGGCAACAGCCATTCTTTACTATCAACATTCAGTTATCCTTTTGCTTCGATGTACCGGATCCCTCCTTGTACCCTGCAATCACAAAATTGTTAGCCTCTGGTCTGGAGAGACTGTGCACTAGCTTCCCATGGCTTGCTTCTGATGTCACCAATGAAGGATCAGGTAACGGTAATTCGGGCATCTTCACATTCACAACACCAGAGGACGCTCATCGTCTTATCGTCAAGGACCATCGACATGACTCCTCAGTTCCGACGATGGAGGCTCTTCGGCTGGCCAATTTTCCTATGAGCATGCTCGATGAAGCCGCAATTGCTCCACGTAAAATATTTCCAGACATTCCAAGTCCAGCCCCAGCTTTCCTTGTGCAGGCAAATTTCATAGACGCGGGCCTTATCCTCACCTTTGTCGCTCAACACAACACAATGGACATGACTGGTCTAGGCCACGTCGTTCATCTTTTTTCAAAAGCTTGCCATGGAGAAGAGTTTAGCGAAAAAGAAGTATTGACCGGCAACATAGCCCGAAGAAACATTGTTCCGTTACTTGGCAACTCATACACACCAGGTCCCGAGCTTGATCGTTACATTGTCAAGCCTAGGGTGTCTCTCGGCGCTCCTGGTCAACCACCTGCGTCAGCTCCGCAATGTGTTTGGGCCTATTTCTTCTTCCCACCAGAATCTTTGGCGAGTCTAAAGTCGCAAGCTTTGGAGTCACTCACACAATCTTCTTTCGTCTCTACCGATGATGCTCTCACCGCCTTTCTATGGAAGTCAATATCCCGCGCTCGCCTTTATCGCTTGCCTTCAGAGGTATCTTCGACTGTAATGCGAGCTATGAACGTACGGCAGCATCTCGGCATCCCTTCAACCTATCCTGGACCTATTCAAAGCAACGTGTACAGCAAATTCACCCTTCAAAGGGTCGTCGAAGAATCTCTTAGCTTTCTAGCATCGAACCTTCGCTCAGCCCTGGCCCCGACGCACTCTGATTTGGGAGATCACACTCGGGCTATTGCGACATTTCTCAGTCGTGCAAAAGACAAGTCTGTTTTTTCTTTTGGGGCGGAACTCGATCTGTCAGCAGACGTTATAATCAGCTCATGGGCGAAGGTAAACTGTGCTGAGATTGATTTCAATCTGGGACTGGGATTCCCCAAGGCTGTGCGGAAACCGCGGTGTAATACAGTGGAAGGTCTGACATTTATAATGCCTAAATCTCGTGATGGTGGAATTATGGTAGCGGCATGTTTGCGAGATGAGGACATGAAAATGCTTAGAGCCGATGAGAATTTTACCTCATTGGGAACATATGTTGGCTAGGTAGTTTATATATCTTCTCCCTCAAAGTGTTAGCCAAGAATGGATAAATGGTTTAATTACCACGGTCCTGGTGTAAAGAATGTCAGTCACGGATTTTTCTGCCACCGTCCCATCTCATGGCACGTCCGCCGCGTGTTAACGCTGTCTGAAAGAAGCCTGAATACCAAACTGCAAAACTGGTAGTGACCTCTACCTTCATTCGCCATCGTCATTGCCCTTACTGTCCCTGCATGAAGGACATGGCTTCAGTTGATGAGGATCATGGAGATCATAACTAAATCATATGAGCTCTAACATTTGCTTTCTTTAACTGTCATGGGTGTGACGGGAAGAAAAATCTCTTGCTCGCTTACATACATCAGACTTACTTTGGGCTCGGACTCCTCGGCATGTATGAGAGCTTCGAATCCAACAGATCAGGAACTCGGTCTTCCGCGGGCGTTTCCCCATAGAGCACCCACAGAACATCTGTTCCGGAAGTTCCTTAGCGTGCTATTTTTTTTTTTTTTTACCAAACCGTGTTGTTCCTGTACCACTCTATATATCGCCTTTATCTAATTACGATCGCTGCATAGTTTACTAATCATAGGGTTGAGCGGATGAAACTGGGAGCAGAGGCAGCACAGACAGTAGATTATGTCAAGTCACTTACTGGGGAGCCTACCAACACCCTGGAAGACATACTATAGCCCCTGCAACTGACAGAGACAACGGGCTTGGCCCAGGGATTTCAGTTCGGCACATTTCTCACTACAGGCAGCTTAGTCACTACCATAATCGGCGCTACGAAAACAATCGGCAACGCGAGTGCTAAGCTTTCATGAGCCACCACGGACGCAATCACCAAATCCCAAATGCCACTGGAGTAAGTTGTTTACTCCTTCGTACTCATATCCTTTTGCTGCACTATGTAATATGTCCGTAGAACAGTGGACATCGGCAGGGATTTGCCACCATGAATACAATAGCTGCAGCGGTTATACTATAAGCGGGCAGCATTCTTTACAGCTTCACAAGCATGAACTGCCATGGGCGCTTGAAGGTTCTTAGCAGGTCATGATCTATCTATCTTTTGATTTGACTTTCTTGACCGGGAAAGACATGTTTCGTTTTAGCCAAGTCCCTATATGCCCAGTTTTGGTCCTTTAAGGCATGTAAAGCACTGAGTGGGTCAATAGAAATGCTGGCCGCTCGGTGGAACTGCTGCGGCTCATCTTTAACAAGCATTCTCTAACGCTGGTACACCGTAAACAAGGCTATCGTTCCACATAAGTAAAGACTTGACCGCGATTACGAGTTGATCCCCGATGTTTGGTTGCGACTCATGAAGCAAGTTCATGTTACCGGGCTCTTAGTTCCTCCCGATTCGCCGCTGACTAACCACACCGAACACCTCTCTAAGTGGTCTACAACATGAATTCATAAAGGCCGTGAAGTATTTGAATACCTCGATTGAATTCCTTTCATTCTTCACCAGAGCAGTAATTTGTAAACGTTCTTTCTCAAAATACCAAACACCCCAGCAATCATGACAATCGTCGAAAAAAACACCATCACCATTGATGGCGTGACCCAGGGTAGCCAGACCGGCATCCAAGTCATTGTAGTCGGTGCTGGTATCGGTGGTCTTATGACAGCATTGGAGTGCTGGAGAAAAGGACATAAAGTTATCGTTCTCGAAAAGGCCGAGGAGCTATCCGTCATGGGTATGTGAGAAGTCTTCCGTAAGCAGTGTCACCAGACTATGCCGCTCACTGTACATCACTCTTAGGGGACGTTATTGTCATTGGGCCATCTGCTTGGGTTACGATTGACAAATATCCAAGTATGGCGGACGACTATGAAAAATTGAAACATGACGTTCTCTTCAGCTTCAAAAGTCAGCAGGGCGAGCTTCTGCTTGGGCCGCAGGAGATTGAATGGAACTGGCCCGGGGTGGCGCAACACGCCAGCCATCCTCGAAGAATTGCAGGCATAACAAGCAGACGAGATATCGCCGAAATGTTATACAACCAAGTGCGGAGACTTGGTATCGAAGCGAAGTTCAGCACTCATATTGTACAGTTTGCAGAGAACAACGATGAAGGAGTTGCGATTGCCAGGAGCTCAGATGGGCATGAGTTCATTGGAGATGTTGTCGTCGCTGCTGATGGATTAGGTACCAAATCTCATGCCGTCGTGCTCGGCCAGGAAGTCAAGGCTATAGCGAGCGGATACGTCTGTGTGAGGGGTTCTTTTCCAACTGCAGCTGTTCAAGGCGTGGCTTCAGTTCAAGCTTTGCTCCCGAAAGCTGGAGAGCGGCCTAAGATACTTGCTTATACTGGGTTGGTACTGGTACCCTTCGGTCTTGGCCTTTAGTAACATTGGGCGCACAGAGTCGGAACGCATCTCATCCTTACTTTGACGCATAAAACAATCTGCGTTGCGCTCACATCTGAAGTAAGTCTGTTCTTTGTATGGACCCTCAGCCCTAACAGTTACTAGGACGATGGAACAGCCGAAGAATCGTGGTCAAAAACGATCTCTGGTTCAACGATAGCCAATCGTCTGTCGACGGCTGACTGGGACCCTGCAGTTGTCGATTGCTTCAAGAACGCACCTGATGGTCACATTGTGTCTTGGAAACTGTGTTGGCGTGACCCCCAGCCCAAGTGGACCTCCGCTGGATCACGGATCATCCAGCTAGGCGATAGCGCCCACAGCTTCCTACCCACATCTGCCAATGGCGGTACAATGGCTGCTGAGGACGCCTTATCTCTTGCAGAATGTCTGAGGATTTCAGGTAAATCCAAGGTGCCTTTGGCCACAAAGGTTCATGAAGCACTGCGGTAAGTCACCAAAAGGTTTAGTGAAATATGTTTGGCCCACAGAAACTGACTCTTCTACAGCTATCAGCGCGTTTCTCTGGTTCAAAAAACGGGATTCGTCAACCGACGGGAAATGCATCGCGACATGAAAACAATAACTCAGGATGGAAACAGGCCAATGCTGCAAGGCAAATGGATATGGACGCACAACCCTGAGCTATACGCGACCAATAACTATGAAGCTGCAAAGTCTGCCATTGAAGCTGGTGGCCAATTCAAAAACACCAACCTTCCGCCAGGTCATATATGGGAACCGTGGACGATGAGCCAGGAGTTGGAAAAGGAGGCCTCTGGTGTTTTTGTTCAAGACCTCAAAACCAATGGGGATTGGGGAGTTCTTGCATAAACTGAGTTGTGTTGAGATTATAGCCCCCGCACCACATAAGGGGATTGATATCAATTCCAGACTAGAGCAGTGTACCTAAGATAGTTTTCATTTTAGGAGTAACACCCAAAAGCCCTGATTGATGCCTCAGGGGCACGTCTTCATCCGTTACGTCGAGCCTGTTATGCTAGAACTCAACCAGTGACACACAACTGACAAGTCTTGGACATGCGATGCTGTTACCTCCGCATCTCAGACGTGCTAGGCATAAGCTACTCGGACTCCCTCTGAAGCATGCAAATCTTCCCGAAAGCCCGCGCGTCAAGGCCATCGGCTTCACAGCCGAGTCTCTAGTAGAACCTCGTGTGAGGCTCTACGTACGTTTGTTGGTCGTGCGGTGAGAGCTTCCCGTGATGTTTCACTAGAATGCGAACTGAAGATTACAGTCGGATGCTGAGTCTTGAAGCATTGTCTCAACTCTATGAGACGCCGTTAGGCTGTCATAGACTTATCATTATGGAGCAGGGCAAAGCTTTCCTTCTTTCACTAGTAAGCAACAGGTTGGAGAGTGTAAGCTTCAAAAGCTCAGAACCTTAGACAAGATAATTCACGTGTTTACTTTTGCGCCCCGAAAGATCCATACGCCCTCTGAAGCTTGGTTCTCCTAAATCGCCCTTAAAGGTCAAGGTACTATTGGGCAGCTGAGACTTAAGATTGCCTTTTGTCACCAGGTGGTCTGACATGTGCAGCCCAAATTAATGAAGACTATCGGGGTACGAATAACTGAAACTCCCTTCTCGATGTATTGTCCTCGGTGAATGATTGTTCCATGCATACGCGACTCAGTGCTCTTTGTGACTGGAGTGCCATTCGAGCAACGAAAACGAAGGGGAAGAGGGCATAAAACCTATATAGTTGTGAATCGATCGATATCGGGTTCCATGAGAAATACACCGACATTTTTCAGGCCTCATTAAAACAATGACCGTGACCATGAATCGAAGGATCTATTCCAATTATCCTCAATATTGACTGTATCATACGCCCGCTCATGGCATGATATCTTATTGAAGGCGCCTCAATTCGAGATGCAGCTCGCTTGGCTGTACTGATGTCTGTAAGGGAATTTGGCCTGTTCCTGTGGTTATTAAGGAGGATAAATTCTTTTCCAATTGGCCTTTTTTGATATCAACCTGGTCTTGGCAAGGCACCGGCTGGACCTATGCTTTTTTACCTTTGGAACTCCCTTGCGCCCATCTCCACATGGTTAAGGTAATTTCAATTCCGGTGCTGCCGGGCATGGGATATTTTCGCAACTTCTTTCGTCATAACGGAGCTTTTTGGGCTCGCAGAACTAATACTGCGTTAGTACAGTTCATGTCATGACCAGTTCATCGCGAAAACCTACCGCATTAAACGATAACCATACCATGCACCATCTTTGAGCATTGAAGGAACAATTTGATTGGAAAGCTAACTGTTGGTTAAGTGCACTACGACGCTAGCCGCGCGGTTGTGACAGTATTCTATTCCTCTCCCCACCTGGGACGCTGCGGAGTATCCAAGGACCATGCCTGTTGCCGAAGTGTTAGTTCCAACTCTAAACAACGAGAACAATATGACCCCTGCTGCCCGTTGAAGCCTTGTGTCACGCAGTCAATTTGCCCACCACTTATGGGGTAAAAAAAGATGCTTCCATTCATTAGAGACTGTCTAGGGGTTATTGGGTTGATTATATAACCGTCTATTCGGTAATTACCGATTTGAAGGTTTTCATGCACAAAATGACATCCCCGTTAGTTTTATATGGGAAACAATAGCCGGGTGCATGGGTTGAATGCATGCCCCGATATATGCAGTGGTCCGTGTGACACACCCCCTCAGAGAGGCAACCTGTTGTAGGTTGATTCTCTGTATTCTCATTCAAATACAGAAATGATACTATTCAGAACTCCGTATACTTACTACCAAATTCCAGATTCATACTGCGTTCTTCTCGATCAAATGTTCAATATTCATTGCAGCAATCCATTTGTGACTGTATTGGTGTTTGATCGCTTCACTGTAATTCTTTGGAACTGGTGGAAGTGTCTTTTGGTGTGGATTGCCTAAATCATCTGCTGATGCATCCCATTGATCTCTTCCTTTTACTGTATCCGTAGATTGCAGTGTGAAGTGGGATTCTCTTGCTCTTCTCAGTCTTTGTGATGATCTTGTTGCTTCTGGTGGCTGTTGATTTGTTTGACCAAGAGGGGCTGATCGATTGTAGATGTTGTGATTTCTGCTGCCACGAGGTCTTCCCCTTCTCGCTATGTTTGGGATTACTGTGGAGGAATCTTGTGGTATGATTTCTTCTGGTTCCAATTCTATGACTGGTGTCTGTTGTAGTTCGAGTCGGTCTGTTGAGGTTTCCTCTATGGTCTCACTTTGATCCGATTGTTCTGGAGTTGGCGATACTTCTGGAGTTTCTGGAGTCTCCCTCACCCCCTCAGTTGTTTGAGAATCTGACAGCTGTACTGTTGGTGATAGAGAAGTGGGTGTAGGTAATTGAAAATCCCCTGATTCTTTCTCCTGCATCGGTGTTGCCGGTGTTGTTTCTTGAGCGGCTGGATTCGAGGCGGGTAGTGGCCCGGTAATATTATCGCTGAAATCTTCTCCATCCCAGCCAGCTGTGTCTAGGTCTTGTTCAATTGGATTTGTGAATGGGATATCCATTTCTGTGAACTGGAATTCAAGTTCCATTTGGCTTAACTTGCTGGTATCCTCAATCCTTGGATCATACAGCGTGTTTTCGTCGAAAGTAACGTCTCTAGTTCTCATGACTTTTCCTATTGCTGGGATCCAGATTCTGTAGATATTTGTGCTGTCATAACCACATAGATAGCCAATATGAGCTCTTGGCGCAGTTTTGTTTGACTTTTCTATTCCTCTCTTGTAGTTTTGTGTCAAGGGGTAAGCTCTGCAGCCATATCGCCTCAAGTGTGCTAGTTGTGGCTTTTCAGCCCTCTTGTGGGTAGACTGTTGATGAGAGTTCAGCCAAGTGTTGACCAACCCCAATGGTGTCTGCCACTTGTGGCGTCTTCGAGGCAATCTGTTTGACAGATAAACTGCTGCTTTTGCCAGCTCTGGTGCCATCAATTCAGGAAAGCGAGATTGAAATCGAAGTGCTCTCATGATCATAAACACAGCACCTCCAGCTCTTTCTGCTGGGTTTTGAGCACCAGTGTACTCAGCTGATCTTTCAATCATATATCCATTCACAGCTGCCCATAGTTCAAACGCATTGCGTAAAGCAACCTCCCAATCTAGGCGTAGAATAGAGATTTTGATAAAGCACTGTCTCTCGAGGTATGCTGCTAATTCTGTCATAGCTTGTAGTCCCTCCTTTCGAGTACGAAGAGTTCTTATCCAGAAGAACCCTGACCAGCCATCGCTGACCAGCAGGATCACCTTCTCCCCATTGTATGCTTTGCTAAGTGTAAAGAAGTCGAGAGATAGATAATCTCCTACAGCAGTTGGCCAATGGTCTGGGTTTCTGCGGGAAATTTGGCGAGTTGCCTTCCCAACAGCACAGGCATCACATTCCACTTTTGTGATTCCTTTTATCTGTATCCCAAGAGCTGTTTTAAGTAGCTGTTCCAGTCCCTCAGCGCCTGGATGACCAAGTCTCTCATGCCACAACTTGGCTTCTGCTGATGATGTTGGGAGTGGTTGTCTTGTTGACTGAAAACCTTTGGTTGGTTTCCTTTCTACGGTTGGGCTGAATCTCACAGTCTTCTCGGTATTGCTGAACGAGGTATTGTTCAGCAGAGCTGGGCCAGCTTCAATAATGTATTGACCATATCGGTTTGGTGTTTTGAATAGAAGTCTGCCTTTTGAGTCGATAAGACCCGGTATTCCTGTTGTAAAGATGATCCCTTTTTGCTTCAGCGGTTCTGTCCCAAGGAGCGATGTTGGGTATCCAGGCACAAGCCATACATTTCTGACTTTGATCTCCTTGTTGTTGGATTTGCCGCCTTGGTTTGGTTTGATGATCATTGTGCCTTTCGCAATTGCATGTACATCTCCTCCTCCAGAGGTGAAGTCTTTTGTGACTGTGTAGTCGAGATCATGAAGTCTTGAGGAGTCGTTGCAGATGTGGAATCCTGTTCCTGAGTCTACTATCACACTGTCTGACAGTGGGAATCCTGAATAGAGACTTGCTTCTCCTTGATTGACGATAGTGACGAAAGATGAGAGTGATCCTTCTCCATCAGACACTTCTTGAGTATAGTGGGATGATGATTGTGTAGTGTTTCTCCAGTTTGAGGAAGATGTTGCTCGATCTGGGGACTTTTGAGACTGCTGATCGCTTGCCCCTTTTCGTAGTTTTTCAACTATTCTCTTTAAGTGTGGTTTCTTCTGGAGATACTCATTCAATCTTTCCAGTGCTTTCTTATTTTCTGGATTATCTTCATGATAGTTTGGGCCTCGCTTCTTAGGGTTGGCATGTTTGCAATCAACAAATCGGTGACTTTCGTTTGGGCAAGCTGCACACTTTTGCTCTCGTTTTGCCCCCTGTTTTATTCCTTGTTCGTTTTCTCCTTGCCAAGTAGCGAAACTCGTGTCTTTTAATGGAGCAGCATTCAGCCAGTCTGGGTGGAAAGTTCTCACCCAACTGCGGAAATCGTTAGCTTGCTCAATTCCAGCAGTCTTGCTGATCGAACTGTAGGTTGGGTCATCCTTGTATCGCTTTGTGAAGTCGTAAGAGGCAGATGTGTAGTAATCTGGTGCAATTTGCTTGACTGCTTTCAAGAACTCAGAGACTTGAGTAACTGGATCGCTGAGAGCAGGGATTCCGATTGTTTGGGCTTCATCCATGATTTCTCGATAGATTATGAGCCATCCTCCAAGTTTTGCTCTTTTGATTGATAGCATATGCTTGTTATATCTTTCCAATACCATTTGTTGTCTCCCAAAGTTGTCTGGCGCTAGCTGTTTTTCAAGAGCTTTTATGATATCCCTGACTGTTTGCTCCTTGCTGACTTGGCTGATATAAGTGGCTGCTACAGTGTTCATGATCCAACTGTGAATTTCTAGAAGACTTCGCCGAACCTGGTTGTATTGGTCTTTTTCTTCTTGATAGATAGCTTTTCCATAGCTGATAACGTTGCTATAGTTTGCTCGTTCTTCTTGTCTGAGGTCTTTTGGGTCTGGGAATTCCAATCTTGGCTTAGTATTAATCTTGGTTCCTTTTGGATTCACATAGTCCCAGACTTCATGAACGTTTGCCAGCATCTGTAAGTTGTTGAACCAGTGGTTCCAGTCGCTGTCAGTCTGTAGCCGCTGTGTGTATTTTGCAGTTTCCGTAGTTGAATTCATGATCTCTCTTGAAAAGAGAACTGGTCTCTCTCTTCTGATCGTTGTGCAGTTGATTTTTCGCCGTGGCCAAGATTGAGTTCGTGACTAGACACTTCTTGTTTCAAGTTGGTGATTTTGTCGATTGTTGCCTAGAGGTTTGAGGGTATATAGCCAATCTCAACGCCTCAATTCTCAACAAAACGCAAGACGCCCCCCTTGTCTAATGAACCTGCCGTTTAGTGTAGTTGGTCTAGCCACCCAACTTGTAGCTATTCGCAAGGACCGTAAGACTGGCAAGCTCCCCTTCGTGGGTTCAATTCAGGGTTGTGGAGTTTTCGCAATTTGTAAAAAGTCTTATCGGTTCCGTTACACGAAGACTATAAAGTGAACCACCTGTTCGTCTTATCTGCCCGAAGCTTTCAGAGACATAAAATGAGCAACTAGGTGTCTCTTCCGTTTCGTAATTCCAACCCTCCTGGCTGCGTATCCGTGGTATGGTCGAGCATGAACTTATATAAGGTTCAAGTTAAGAGTCCTGGGTTCAACTCCTCAGATGTGGTAAGTCCCCCTGAGTTGAGATGAACTTTTTGTGATTTTTTTGATAAGTGTTGATGATATGAATTGATGACCAGAAGTTCTTTTGTGATTGAATGTTTCAACACTTCAACGTTCAGCCTTGTGTGATTGGAATTGATGTTTTGTTTGGTGGACTTGACTGCCAAAGTCTCATGGGTCGGTAACTTCGTCAATTGAGTGCCCTTGTCTATGGCATAAGTCTGAACTGCTCCCTTCTGGAAGTCGGTTTTTCAATTGGTAATTGTCACCATGAGGTACTGGGCTCATAACTGTCACGCAGTCAATTTGCCCACCACTTATGGGGTAAAAAAAGATGCTTCCATTCATTAGAGACTGTCTAGGGGTTATTGGGTTGATTATATAACCGTCTATTCGGTAATTACCGATTTGAAGGTTTTCATGCACAAAATGACATCCCCGTTAGTTTTATATGGGAAACAATAGCCGGGTGCATGGGTTGAATGCATGCCCCGATATATGCAGTGGTCCGTGTGACACCTTGCTTACGAGACCTAGACCAACAATACTATTGCTGCTTATGAGATCTAGACCAGCGATACCACTGCTGCTTATTGCAACATTACAAAACATATCACGGTCATCAAAGCAGAAAAGTCGAAATCCAAGCACGTACTAGTTATACCAACAAGGGGATGTAGGCATAGTAAGGCGGCGAGGTCAGGATATAAAATGCTCACTAAAAGCAGCACTTGCTTTTTTCTTTCCCTCACTGCATTGTCACTACAGATTCCCGATCCATCACCATGCTTCTCTCCAACATTATTACCAGCACCGCTTTGCTCATCTCCCTCCCTGGAGTCTCAGCTTATAGCACCAAAAAGTTTGAATGCATTCCAGGACGGCGCGTTTCTGCAGAGGAACAAGCGATCAACTTTTCCAACTTCGTTCAAACACTGTATATTGAAAAGAACGTCTCCCGTGCCTTCAACGAACATGCCCTCGAATCTTACATTCAACACAACCCGCTCATGACATCGGGCAGACAAACTACAATCGACTTTTTATCGTCAGCATTTCCGGGTTGGAACATCACCGTCAAGCATCAAGCATTTCAAGATGACATTGGCTGGATTCACTGGAAGTTGGAGGGATACGGAACAGCGAGATACAATGCTGTGGTAGATGTCTTCAGGTATGAAGATGGCTGCATTGCCGAGCATTGGGACGCAATTCAAGCGGCTCCTGGTGAGGACCGCGTCAACCCTCTCGAATTGATTTGAAACTCCTCGAGGCAGGCGTATTGCGCGTCAGTTGTGGCTACCAGCATCGAGAATCGAGGGTCAACGTTTCGACATAGCAGATTCCTTAGTCATTGTACATACATACACGGTCTGCGCTATTATTATCATTCAAAAGAAAGAATGTGTATCCATAAGCTGAACTTCTCGCAAGGACACGTCCTAGAAACTCTCGAAGCATGGAATGGAGCCCAAAGAAGCCCAGCAGAAGGCAACACACCTCGAGTGATTTTCGTTGGCAATGGCTTAATGAACACAACAATGGCCTGTGGTATGAGAGGATGCTTCCAATCATGATGCCGACGAAAGGGTGGCAGAGTTTTAAGGGACATGTATGTGTACTCAAAGAAGCCACTAGGAAACGTGGGGATTTACTGCCCAGAACATTTGACTCTAGCTGAGCGCCGCAATAGTGTACAGATTGCTCAATCCAAATATTTTCCGAAGGATTGCAATGATCATTAGGTGTTATACACATGTATTCAATGTAAAAGCTGTGCATGACATTATGAGCAGTCAGTCAATGAGTCTCGCCAATCGGAAGTTGACTAACGCTGTATGTACTAGGGAAATATGAATGAAGCTGAATTTCACAACTCTAATAAAATCGACTCAACTTGAGATGTCACAGCAGTTGCACAATCTATCATACGGTTGTATGTAGGTCACAGCGGGACTTAAATAAATTCCCGTCCTCATGAAAGCTTGCACGAGCGTCATAGATTTCCACTTGCAAGAGCTGAAATTCTCTGAGACCTCGCTCACACTAATCGGGACCGAGCCGGCAATCTTGTCAGTCTCAGGGCGACAATGAAGGCAACTTCTATCGAGGAACCAAAACTATCTAATGGCTGTAAGAAAGGTTTACATGAACTGGTGTCAGAAATGTCACAACACACTAGCGATACGAGCTATTGACAAGATGCTTCGAAACACGCTTCGAAACACATTAATTCTCTGTGTAGCATTATACTAAGACAGCATTAGGTGCGCGAGTAAGTCTCATCACTCTATGTAACGGCAATTAACTATTCCTTCACTAAGTTTCTCAAACCGTAATCCAACGCGTCCTGCACTACTAATAGACATAAATAAAGTTAGGGTTCTCCTTGTCCGTCATATCTGTGAAAGCAGTAGCATTCAGCTCGTCGGCAATGTAGTTGCCGCTTGCACGCAACGCCTCGCGCTGCTTCTCCTTGCGCTTGTTCTCCCAGATAAAGGCATAGCGGAAGACGAAGAAGAGACAGAACTCAATGCAGTTTGCAACCAGAAGCGAGCCGATGCCAAGGTGGTATGAAGGAGCTTGGTTGGTCTTGTAGAAGAATGGGCTAGCAATGTTACCGATGCAAGCGCCGAACCAGATCATTCCGGAAACAATCATCTTCTTGGACTGCCCACCAGTGTTTGAGGTGATGAGAGAAAGAGATAGAACGAAGGACGCCTGGTAAGAGCCGGTAAGATAACTAATGATGTGTTAATGAATGCCTGTGTGTATGAGGTAAGTCAAGTCAAGGACAAACTCACAAGCAAATCAAGCGGCCAACGTAAGCATTAGCCGGCGCCAGAAGGAAGCCAAGAGCGCCTCCGATGGTGGGCAGCATGAATAAAGCGCAGACAAGCGTTCGGCTGTTGGGGGGCAGGTACTTGTTCGCCAAGGCACCAAGACCGATCCAAATGACGACAAGCGCGCCTTGGGGAATGCCAAGTAGAGCCGTCTCGAGCGTCCCGAAGCCAAGGCCTTTAATGACCAGGGTGGAAAAGTTGGAGATGCCGCCGTTGGGGATGTTGGCCATGAAACCCAGCAACGTGAAGAGCCAGGTCTTGTAGTCGAGGAAGGCCTCCTTGATCTGGCCCCAGTTGATTTTGCGCTGCTCGATACCTGTCTGGTTGCGGCGCATTCGGGCGATCATAATAAGCTTCTCTTCATGAGTGAAGCCCCAGATCGTGCGTGGGGAGTTGGGGAGGCAGAGGACGAGGATGATGGCCCAGAAGGAGCAAAATGCGCCGACAACCAAGAACTCGTAGCGCCATGATGCCAGGGCGCCTTTGATGTTACCAATACCGTAGCCTATTCTCTTACTGTCAGTTTACAATCAAAGGTAGAAAACCGCACATGGGCACGAACCGATAAGACCTCCGCCGGCAACTCCGATGCCGTTCCAGGCATACCACGCCGAAATTCTCGACGGCTGTTCGCTTCTCGTGTAATACATAGAAGTTATAAGCATAAATGCAGGGTCAGCAATAGCCTCGAAGGCTCCTGAAAGAATTCGGAGTGATAGGAGCCCGGCAAAGTTCTTCGCGGCGGCTTGGGCCATGAGGAGGGCACCCCACATGAAGATGTTGAAGGACAGGTACCATGCAGGACGGCAGCGCTGCATTATCAGGTTGGAAGGGATAGCCCAGACAAGCCAACCGAAGTAGAAACTGCTTGACAGCCAAGAGTACTCGTCGCCTTTGAGGTCGAGACCTTCTTTAAGTCCGAAGATGGCAGCGTATGATCTAGTACATCAACTGTCAGTTGAGAACAGTGACTATTAACAAGACATCGGTAGAAACGCACAGTGTGGTCTTGTCGACATAGTAGAAAAAGTAGCAGATTCCCAGCAAAGGAATTATTCGCATGTCCAACTTGCGGACGAGCCTTTTCTCCTCGGCCTGGTCGATAGACTCATCGTTCGGATACCGCGCTAGGGCCTCGAGGTAAATCTCCGGGTGCTGCTGTTGAACGTCCTCGCCCTCAACATGAGGCTTGTGAAGGTCCTGCTCAACGTGTTCGACATCGCTGTTGCGGCCCTTGGCATCGGCCAAAGCCGAGGCGTTGTCGGCCATGGTGGTTTGCTAAAATTGACAAGATGACGGCGAACGGCAAGCAGTCAACACAAATATGATGGTATCCAGCTGAGTTTGAATATTTTGGAGATGACAAAACCAACCCACGAAGAGAAAAGAGGTGTAGTCGAGGGAATTGACAGCGCGGGATACCCTTACTCAAATATTTCGTATTTTTGGGAACAAGCGCTTGTAACATCCTTAAAATGCCCAAAGGCTGCTTTTACCGATCATTCGGTTTTCGGTCAACTCCCGTCGGAGATCAATCTTTGTGGCGCTCCTTGGGCTTGCTGGACAAGCCAAGCAAGCTTTCGCATCCTCCACACACCGTCCACCCTTCCCCACGGGACCAGTCACATAATGGCGTAGGTGACGGGTCCCTGAGTCGTGTGTTGGACGCGGGGTACGTGGGGATCTGCTAAGCCGAGTAAGTGGACGTTAGCACCGGACATCGGAGCGTTAACAGGCTGCTTTGTCGGCTGCAATGTCATGATAGGAATTGTATTTCGTGTGTCAATCAAGCTGGAATTTTGGTAAGTACGAAATCCTTTGGGACTTTCTGTCTTGCCATCTCGGTTTCGCTTTTGCTTCCTTTTGCAGACTTCAAGATCAGCGCTTCTGATTGCCTGTTACGTGCTTCCAAGCTCTTGATAATCAAAGGTCGGATAGCGTCCACTCCACTATCGCGGGGTTCCCGCCGCTTTCTCGCGTCTCCGGCTTACTGCCCTTGGGGAGAACTCGTGGAGCAGGCCGGGGGTGTGGGTGAAAGCCCACACTATTGCGGGGTGCCCACCACGCAGTACTAGTTTATGAAGGGCGCGATGATGTATTAACAGACGGTTCACGAATTCTGACTGGTGGAACATAATTGTCCGTCTTCCTTCCGGAAACGGGGCCGGGTAGTGAGGCTCAAGGCCAAGACCGGGACTTTGCTTGGCTTCCACCGTTTGTACTTACAATTATCCTATCCAGCAAGTCGGTATCAGGACTGCAAATCCAAATATGGTGATATTCGCCTAGGAGATAGAAGAACCGATGTCATTAATCTTGGTCTGATCACGGCTTCTTATTACCCTCCATCGCCAAATCTGCAATTTCTGAAGTTGGCAATGGTCTAGGAATCAGCAACAGAACTACGAAATAGGCCACCTTACACAATCGATTGAAGTTCATCCTTGCAGATTTGTTTCGTAGTCCCGAAGAATATGCTTACCCTAGTGTACTGCCGACTGCCTGTTATTTGTGACTAAATTGATAAATCCCGGGATCGGACCCTGCAGGATGGGGACACACACGCGTGTAAGGAATCCAGGTTCTTGGAACACGCAATCAGCTCGTTATTACTCAGGCTAACAGCTTCTTTTGATATTGAGCGGGTCCAGTGCGTCTTTTTCGGCACGATGATCATTGCATTTGCAGGGTTGTAATGCGAAGCGTAACACAAAATCGTACAACCTTTTATTTCTCCGAGGCCTCCTCGTGTCCCAAACAAATTTGCATATATCTAACCTCTAGCTAGTTTAGTGCCATTCTTACTAAGACGGTCAAAAATCTTTGAAGAAGCGTTGGCCCCTAAACGGAAGGGCGGCTTTTCCATATTCGTACCATTGGTGTTGGGGCCCAGAATCCTTCTCGTCACGATAGTTGGCTGCCTCCTTGGCTGGTGTCTGCCAGCACTGCTTCCCTAGTTCGAACTTGAGTATTTCATCATACATAGTGTCTATGAGCTGTTCTCACGTTTGGTGAGCTTTTACTCCCGATCCCAGTCATTTACGCTAGCGTTGCCCCCTGAAAGCCACATGACAAAATGATGGGATGTGGATTTCTTGCGATAGCCAAAACCATCCCACACCGGGTCCCGAAGTAGTATACTAAAGAAGGTTCAACAAAATTGGGTACTGTGTATATATAGTGCGGGAATCATTTACACACTGCTTACAAACGCTGGCTAACATCTGTCTTATCACCTAAATCAGCAAATAGATCTATGTATTTACCATCGCTTCTTTCTCTTCGGAACATCTACCTATTGCTTGCACTCTAATAACATTCATCTTAACTATTAGCGTTTCGATATGTAAACTTACTAATATGACTTCACAACCTCCCAAAGCTTCGGAGCTGAAGAGTAACAGCGTCGTGCCGTAACCAGCACTTAGCATTTCACGAAGCCTGTGCTATCATACAGATTACATGTTTGGAGAGTGCACCTCGGGTCTGAGAATGTAAAGAATTATGACAAGGTGAAAGCTGAGTGTCGATGATGGGGTCAAACATGGGCGGTTGGTCTACGACGTACAGTGGGTCGAGTTAGTACTTGTTGAGTTTGTTTTCATTCCGAAAAACCCGTTGTCCTGTCTGGTCCGTGAACGATTCGTCGAACATAACTCATGTGTTCATAAAAGACGAACTTGGACATTTTATCAAAAGTACCTATCAATCTACTGCGAGTACACGCCACTGGCCTGGCAGAGATTGGATGGAGCCCTTGCTGCTTAATAGAGGTATGTTATGTTTTTTATAGCTAAGGATGAGCAACTGACTTCTCGACCTAGGATCTAATCTTGCGCGATTATCGCCAAGTTTGGTCTACCGAAGTTGAAATGAAGGTCTGCAATGATCTCGCAGCAGCTGCTTCAAGTGGCTTGCAGGAGGGTAACTAGGAGACGCCGACTACAACCAACGCGCTGGTCAGTGAGAATGAGACGGAGAAGAATAAAAAAGAAGGCTAACAATACACCAGCATCTACCGGTCGCCCAGTTTTCAAGACATGGGATCTTTTACCTTTTATCTGTTTCTCCTGCTGGGGTTATCTAACGGACGTCTCTAAGTTGCTATGCATCAACCGCTGGTCTAACTCTACCAAATAATCTGATACGTGATTAAACGAAAGCTTAAGGAGAAGATACTAAGGGCAATTCATCAAGCAATAAGGCATATAAGCCGTCGAAAAACAAAATCCGGAAAACAGCAAACAAGACAGGGCCTAGTCCGACAGGCGGCATACCTAAAAAGCCTAGAAAGCCTGCCCATCAGTTCTTCTCAGTCATTCAAAAGCAAGACTTTGTGTTGGCTACTTATGTTGAGACCCGATATCACATGTTAGTTCTTCTGAAAGAGGTAGATTGCGAATATCGAAGTCAATAGACCCGCCGAGACACGTTGATCCCATGCTTCAAGGTGTCAGTCTTTCTTACTCATTTCTGATGTCAACCGACAGTTGGGTCTAGTACTTCGTTTTCTCCCCAGTTACAACTTCATACAGCTAATAGTCTACTTTTTTTCTTTGAAAGCAGAATCTTCTGCCACGACTACCATTTTTATTTAACGCTTGTTGAAGAACAGGCGTTAACTACCTCGGGTGCAGACCCAGCAAATGTCAACAGACCCTTTACACCAAGAAGGTTTATGTCATGGGTAACTGGCATAAATACCAATTAGTATATCATCATTATTTGAATAATATTTACGAGTCGTGAAGTGTCTCTTAGTAAGGTTCTGTTGAATAGTGTCTGTTGTTGGGGCGTGACTGACTCGAACTGATAGCTATGTATGACAACTTAGCACAGACAAAAGCAACGAATATCCTTTGCATTCTGCTCTCTAACCTCATAAGGCTATGCGATTACTTTTCTGTACGTTCTGTTGTGGCACGATGGCTTCAGGCAGAGTCAGCATGTGTGACATTGGGCACAGGTAACCTGGGAGGAACCAAAAGAAAGTAATAAGCGCACGAATAGCAGGACTGCCGAAGCATAGTGGAGCCTGGATCGGCTATTCCCCTACACATAATCGGTTAGATACGGAGTAGAGCCCGAACGGCCTCTAACATGGCGGGATTTAGCATCTTACCTTGTTAATCGTCTGCACCGGGTGCATGACGTCTTCTACGGGTTCGCAGATCTTGTTCCATTTGCGTTAAGCTTTCCCACTGCCAAACCCCAAGTCTACTCCGAATGCTGTATTTTGACAGGTCCAAGTAGAGCAAAACCTCTGTACCATCCTGTAATTGGTGATCCTCTGCATAGTCGCTTCGCAATCTCAAATGGTATAGGAAGGAAACAATGAGTGAAATCTCACTTTGGCTCAACATTTGAAGACACCTCGAGTAACCATGAATCCGGCTGATGAAATGATACATTGCCATTCTTTCTTTTTCAACGACTCATCGGGACCTTTCAATCCGACAGACCTGCAGAGCCCCGCTCACGTTGTTTCCACACGCACCAACAAACCAGGTTTGCACACCTTGGCAACAGACGATGGCTTCCCCGCATCCTTATTGGTTTCAGTCGCCGTCATCGGGTTTAAAATTTTTACAATAGAGATCATTCATAAATATTACTCATCTTTTGTTTCTTCCATTTCTCATTCTTATATGCTCGCAAAATCCCATTCGTTTCAAAACAGTGTGAATATAACTCACCTTACAATCCACGCAGGCTGAGTGCGAGCCTTGTAATCATGTCGTCTTCTGGAGTTGCCAAGCTTTCGGGCCGGCTTGGCAAATATAACGTTGCCAACAAGCTTTACAAGAGCTCGCTACTAAACACAGTATGCTTAGTGGCGGGTATCTCCATCTTCTTTTTCGGCTATGACCAAGGATTGATGGGCGGCGTCAATACCGCACGCGACTATGCAGAACTAATGGGCTTCGGTCATTGGGACGAAGAGGAGCAACTCGTCGTTGTTGATAAACCACTCCTCCAAGGAGGAATTGTAGGTAACACCGTTCTGTTTTCTGGTTTACTAGCTAACTCTCTCCATCAGGTTGCCGTTTATTATCTTCCTGGAACCCTGGTAGGATGCTTTTTTGGAGGCTGGTTTGGCGACCGCTATGGCCGCATCACTACTATCGGCGTCGCCTGTATCTGGTCCATCTTGACTGCAGCTTTGCAATCTGCAGCGCAAAACTCAGATTGGATGTTTTGTGGTTCGTATAAGCTATCGGATGTCTTGTACTTTTTGAAAACAGTAATTGACGGTAACAACAGCACGAGTCTTGAACGGTATTGGCACAGGCATCTTGAATGCCATCACACCCGTCTGGGCCACGGAAACGGCTGCCCACACTTCTCGTGGACAGTTTGTCGCGATTGAGTTCACTCTGAACATTTTCGGTGTGGTTGTCGCATATTGGCTGCAGTTGTAAGGTCATAAGTAGAGCCGCCGAGTGGAGAGCTACTAACAGCAAACCAGTGGTACTTCAAAGTACAAGGACCCGACATCGTCGTTCATCTGGAGATTTCCAATTGCCTTCCAGATCGTTCCTCTCATTGTACTTTTCGTCATCATCTGGTTCATGCCTGAGTCACCCAGATGGCTCGTCAAGGTTGGCCGAGAAGAAGAAGCCCGTTTCATTCTGCAGCGTCTACGAGGAACCGAGGGGGAAGACGCCCAACTCGCCGAGTCAGAACTTCAGGACATCATCAACACCAGAAACATGGAAGACAAGACATCGAAACAGCAGAGCTATTTTGCAATGTTCTTTGGCATTGGCTCAGGTAAACTCCATACTGGTCGCCGGGTTCAGCTCGTTATCTGGCTTCAGATTCTACAAGAATGGATCGGCATTGCGGGAATCACCATTTATGGTCCAACAATTTTCACCATTGCCGGCATTAGCTCTGAGCAACGCCTTTGGGTCAGTGGAGTAAACAATATCACATACATGGTAGGTGTCATCCCATGTGAACTGCTTCCCATACGGATGGCTGAACAATCTAGTTTGCAACTCTGATTTGTGTTTTCACACTGGACCGTATTGGGCGTCGCTGGACGTTATACTGGGGCTCGGTCGGTCAAGCGATTTGCATGTTCTGTGCCGGTGGCCTCGCCCGCGCAACCCTTGACGCTTCTCCCGGCAACCGGGCTGGACTAGGTGGCGCCGCAACCTTTTTCGTTTTCCTCTTTACAGCTATTTTCGGAGCCACGTGGCTTACTGTGCCATGGCTTTACCCTGCTGAAATCTTTCCCTTGCAAGTACGCGCCAAGGGAAATGCTTGGGGCGTAGTTGGGTGGTCGATTGGTAACGGCTGGACGGTAAGAAGACTTACTCCCTGAAGACCATGAACTATGTCCATTAACAAGTATTATCGCAGGTCCTCCTGTTACCGACCATCTTCGACAAACTTAACGAGAAGACATTATACATCTTTGGCGGTGTAAATGTTGCCTGCATTTTCATCGTCTGGGCGTTCTATCCCGAATCAAACCAAAGAACACTGGAGGAAATGGATCTAGTTTTTGCTAGCGACAGCATATGGACTTGGGAAGCTGAGAAGAACTTTGCCAGACTAAAGGCTGAGAACCCTGATTTAGTTCAAGCGGCAAAGGCAGGACATGGGGCTGTTGATCCTGAGACTGGTATTTTGTCACGCGGGGGGTCTTCACATATTTCTGATGGTGAGAGACAGACACAACATGTCGATCCGGATAAGAAGTAGGAGCATTCAATTCGGAGGCTTCAAGAAGCGCTGCCGAAAGGCGAGCTCTGGTCAAGAGTGTTGTTTTCAAAATGTCTGAAAAGACGTATGGCACACGCGCACCATCTGTTGAAAAGGAGAAACAGGATTTCTGTGGCGGAGTGGATAGTTAGTATTCTCAGCAAAAAATTAATGAATTAACCTCCGAGACAATTTCTGCCAGACTTTCAGGCCAAACCTAAGCTGTCAGTCGTTTGCTGGAGTTCAATTCGACTTTGTAAATGCCGACAACTAGACAATCGCACTGCTTCGAATTTGAATCTCGTACATGCTATAATCCAAGTCTGCCATTTTTCTCAGGTTTAATGGTCTCCGTCCTTCATCTATTGACTAGGTGCTGGTATTTGAGAGCTTGGCAGAATATTCTAACAAGTGATTCTTGTTGCCAAGAGTGATGCGATGCGTCTGCCTGAAGACCTGAAAGTCACTTGAGGCGGTGTCCCGAAAATTGATCATAACATAAGTGCTGGTAAGCACTGAAACAGAGTTGAAATCAATTGGGACCGTTGCTACTAATATATAATTTAATATGCTCGGTGGAGATAATGTACTAGCGATCATCCGCGGGGATTATCTACATCCATTTGAAGAAGATGCAAGCCCCTCATTCCTCCATCAACCCCGCGCAACGGGCTTCATCACAGGAAATTCCCCCAATCAAGAGCAATTCCACTTGAGAAGAGAGCTTGTCTCCGTCAACCATGCCCTCTATTGACCCGACTTCGACGCTATTATTCCTTAGCTTGAGCCAGTATAAATACATGCCATGACTCAAATATCCGCATCTCCTAGCAGAAAAAGGGAAATTCCTTGGGCAGACAGAAAAGCTCAGGTTCAGAGCTTCCTTCTCTCAAATCCAAGACTTCGTGATGTATACCCTCAATTTGCGGTCACTTCCCACCGCCATTGGGGCACTTTCAATACTTCAATGGCTTCATCCTGTCGCTGCTGTACCTCCACCGCCAGACACCTTGTGGGGGATATCACCACCCCTCGACTATAGCGATGTTCTCTACGCAGGCTGGGACCCGATTCCAGTTGAGAAGGAAATTCAGATATATAATGGAGTAGCTGAGAATCGCACTTATGCTCACCACCCGGAGCTTTTTGCTGTCGGCTCAAACGTCTTTCTGATTTACTCCTCTGCCCCTGTGGATGAGGACAGCATGGGCCAAGACGTCTGGATTTCGACTTCAAAGGACAGCGGCCAGACTTGGAGCCCGGGTAAGAGCCTCATGCCGGCCGCATTACTTCCCAATCAGACAGAGACATACAATTGGAAGTACTGGTGCGATCGTGGTATCGCTCAGCGCGCATGGCAGGCTCTATCTTTCGTGCACTTTGAAGACGGCGAGCTATATGCAATTGGACAGTCTGGGAGCCGATGGTGTCCGGGCCGGTGGATGACGGCTGGTCGCATTGCTGTCAGGATATCTCTCGATGGAGAACCGCTTGATGATCCCTGCTGGTTGGAGAAGAACGAATACACCAAATCGCAACTGTATGTGGAGACTGTTTACGGCACCAAATACGGCATGAAGAACTGCCCTCGAGCATGTCAGATCAATGCCGTCTTGCGCAAGCCAGATGAGGCACCTGCATGGTCACCGTGGCTGTACAATAATGGACTCTACGCCGCTGACGGCAAGCATCAGATGGAGGAGCAGACTTTCGCCGTTTGGCACGATGACAGTGACTCACCTACTGGAGGATATTGGCAACGTCACTGGCGGGACATCACTACTGAAAAGGATAACACGCACTCTGTTTGGGTTGAGTACAACGAAGATGTAAACGGCGAAGGATGGTACCCGAAGGTGAAGAATCAGACCGGGAACAAGATCTACCAGACCAATATTCGTGACGCCAAGACGAAACAATTCCTTGGGCAGATCGACGGCTCTGGCGACAGATTTCTACTCTCGAATCCTCGATACAACGCCGCAGACCCTCAACGCCAGCCATTGACACTTGCTGTCTCGCGAGGGAAGGATCAGACGTATAGAGCAATTGGTGTCTTGCGTACCAATGCGACAAAGGAGATTGTGCCAGATACCAGAGATGGAATCAAGAATCGTGCGCATGGATTCAGCTATCCAACTGCTGTGCAGGTGGGTGACAAGTTGCTTGTCGCCTACAGTGAGAATAAGGAAAATGTCTGGGTTAGTATAGTTGATATCGCTGCGCTGCCAAAGGAGGGGGACGGTAAGCAGTAAGATTAATTGAGTAGGAACATTGCATCAAAATAGGACATTAAAATATAGTCTTGGATAACTTTGATTCTAACTGGTTATCTGGTATCTCTCTTCGTCATTTCAATCCTTGACTCGCTCTTGGCAATGCGAATCAACACCAACGAGGAAATCAGTTGTATTTCGGTACCCCTAACGGTCGGCTCCATGGCGCTGACTGGCCATGACAGATGCTTGCCATCAATTTGCGCCACACTTTGGAACTTTTGCTGATCCGTTTTGGCAACATAAACATCCCGTAGCGGTAGAATGACGTCGAAGACAAAGCTCGGAGGCTTCGGGCGCCGCAGTTAAGCTTAATTTTGGGGCCAGTTCGAACAAATATGTTTGATTAAGTAATTCGGATCTGGCCGCGGAATACAAATTCCCACTGTCATTAGTAAACGGCTACTTTCTGCAGCACCACTGATGTCATACATATAAAATAGAAGCTTAATTCTGTGAAAAGAATATTGTCGACAACCAATTTCACGGTATCGATTGATTACTAAGTTCATCTGTCCGACATTAGCTAACCATCCGACAACATGCCGGAACGACTACTCTTCACTGGCGCGACTGGCTTTGTGTAAGTTGAACAAGCAGGGAAATATTCCAATTGCATAGTAACTAATACTTAATATAGCGGCGGCACAGTCCTCTCACAGCTGCTCAACTCTTCTTTTCCGGAGATCAAAAACTTGCAAATCACTGCGCTTGTTCGAAAGCAAGAACAAGTTGATCTTTTGAAGCAGAGAGGTGTAAACGCCGTCCTGTTCAACGGACTGGATGACTCTGAACAGCTGAGAAAGGCGGCCAGCGATTTTGACTATGTCATTCATGCCCCAACTGGCTTTCATACCAGTTCGGCCGTCGCACTCATTGAAGGCCTAGGAGAGAGGAAGAAGCAGACTGGCAAAGAAGTTCACTTCATCCACGTAGGTAAATGTGACTCTTATCGCCAATTCATACCTAACTATCAGCATAGACATCCGGGACCTCCAACCTTGCCCAGCGCACCATAACCAAACCAGCCGGTGAGGTTCATGAATGGTCCGACAAAGAGAAAGTCTTTGAATTCGAGGAACAGAAGGAGGCGGAGGAAGCATATGCGCAGCGTACGACCGACATCGCTGTTGTAAAGACAGGAGAGCGTACAGGTGTCAAGACGTACATCATGATGCCACCGACCATCTATGGTCGAGGAACCGGCTTCTTCAACCAAGGGTCCATGCAGATCCCCAGCATCATTCGTGCATCCATACAAGCTGGTGTCCCGCGATATGTTGGTGACGGCACGTGCCGTCTTGGTCATGTCCATGTCACGGATCTCGCGCTGCTATATGAACTGATCTTGAGCAAGGTCTTGGCCGGTGAGGAGCTTCCGTCCGGTCGGAGGGGAATCTACTTCTCCAACACCGGTAGTCACAATTGGCGCGACCTGGCGGTAATGGTGGGGAAAGCAGGCGTCAAGCTTGGTGCTTTGAAATCTGCGGAACCGGTGCCCCTAACGCTCGAAGAAGCTGCTTCTGAATGGTTGAAGACAACCCCTCAAGTTGTTGAGATGAACTATGCAGCCAAGTAGGTCCAACCCTGTTTCAGAACCCCACCGTCAAGCAAAACAGATACTAACCAGTGAAGCTCTGCGACTAAACCGGTTTTAGCTACTGAGCTAGGCTGGAAGCCTAGAAAGACGGAAAAGGACTGGGAAAACTCTTTTGAGGAAACGTTTCAGATGGTCCTTGACGAGAAGCAGCGTTAGAAATTGCCATCAGTAGGGCAATGTTGATAGAGAAATGTACTCTCTAATGCTATCATAAACCTTTGTCCGTAGTACTTAATAAACCAATGGGAGTTTTTACCCACGCTATACCTGTTCTCCAATATCGTCATAATGCCATGCTTCTTCCCTCGCTACATTTAGTATACATACAAGTTCGTAACTCCATTGTTCGCAGCAAGCATCTTGCGGTTTTGCCTTTGCAACGCAATACGCATGACCCAAGCACAGACCACCACACCGAGTGAGAAGCCGATACTGGCCAACATGGCCTTCAGGTATCTTGGCTCATCGGAGTCAGGCCACAAGTAGGGAGTGTAGACACTGGCGAGGTTGCCAAAGGTGTTGCACATGGCAATGGCAACAGCCTTCTTCTCATCAGTCTGACCCAGCACGGACGCGGTCCATCCAAGAATGATGTTGTTCACGCCGTAGGTGGCGCCGACGAAGATCATAATTCCGACGTAACGGACAGTGGTGTTCAGGGTTGCCACGCTCATAGCAAAACCAGCACAGGCGATAAGCTTGCTGACGGTTGTGTGCCAGGTACGCTCGTTAAAGCGACCCGAAGAGTGCGAGACCAGGATACTGAGGATACCGGCAAGGATGTAGGGGGGGCACGTCAAAACCAGGGTGATGGTCGTGTTGTACTTCAGAGTCTTGACGACACTTGGCAAGAAGTTCTTGAAGCCGTTCGCCGACAGATGCATGTTGTCCATGAGGCAGAATACCCAGGTGCGCCAGTCAGTGCAGGCCTCGCGCAGACCCTTCCAGACACTGCTTCCGCCTTCGCGGCGGTCGGTGGTGTCATCGAAGATACGCTTGTGAGCCATCTGGCGTTGCTCCTCGGTGAGCCAGCGAGTCTTGAGAGGGGCATCGGGGAGGAGATAGAAGGCAGCCAGGGCAACGCCAATAGAAACAGCTCCCTGGATAATGAAGAGCCTAATTGTGGTTAGTCTCGTAGAAGTAATGGTATTTGATGTTTGGCTTACCATTGCCAACCTGCGAGGTTGTGCTTTCCGTCCAGACCAGCAAAGACACCGGCAGCAATCAGGCCGGAAAATGCGCTGGCCACCATGTTTCCGGTGTAGAAGACGGCCATGCGGGTAGCAATCTCCTTACGTGTGTAGAACATGCTAAGCATGTACAGCGCTCCAGGATAAAACTAGGCTAATGTCAGCTCATGCCCATCTATGCAACCCTAATCAACGCCAGTGTGGGAGATCCTTACGGGAGCTTCAGTAATGCCAAGCAAGAACCGAAAAACAAGCATCGTCTTGAAGTCATGTGCCAGGTACGTGAGGAGGGAGATGATCGACCATGCCAACATGAAGCCTGCGCACACCCTTGGTCAGAATTGAATGTATCTCATAAGGGGACCTTGGCACACATACCAGCCATGTACCAAGATGGTCGCACTCGGTTGAGAATCATGTTGGAGGGCACCTGGCCACACAGGTATCTACCGATGTTTAGTCTAGTGCGGTTGAGCTGCCGATGAAACCCCAACTTACCCGACAAACAGGATAGAAACACAGGTGTTGTACTCGCTGCCCTTGAGCTTCAAGTCCTTCGTGAGAGAGTTGAGCTTGCCATTGATCATGGCATTGCGGTCGAGGAAGTTCAAACTGGAGAACCATTCGTTAGTCCAAGCTGCCGGCGCGCGTTTTCAAGGCGATTGAGATAAACTTACAAGTACATCACCCAGAGAATGGGCTTTCATGAGCAAACCTCGTCAGTATAGGTACCGCGTGAGGGGAACGTGCCAAGACATACCAAAATGTACAGGTCAATCTTCTTGACAAGGGCGATTTCCTTGGGGTCGGTCTTGGTATGCGCACCAAACTCGTCCACCTTGCCATTCTGGTTGGGCTTGTCGACGTCGCCAAGAGAGCCAGCAGTCATGACACGCTCCATTTGGCTGACGTCCGGCTTGCCCTCCTCAGATTTTCTTGGCTCTGCCATTGTGGTGTTTCGAATATCTCCCGCAGCAAAGAATGTGAGGGGTGTTGTCTGTCGTTGGATAATCTGTTCAAACACCCGGCCGAGTCGAGGTCTTATGTTAGATGAACGAGAACCTGAGAGACCGGCTGTTAGTAAGAACGTGTTCGTCCGTGCAGAACCTTCATATATACCAAAGCAAAACTAAGCCGAGCTTCTCCCTGGTGCTCTCCGCAGTCTCCGCCGAAGTCGCGATAAAGGACCACATCTACGTGGAGCCCCCCATGGGGGAGGAGATGGGGAAGACGGGGCGCCCAGCTTTTCCGTTCGTGCGGGGTTTGGGGAATGTGACTGGGTGTTTGATTCAAACCCTGCGCTAGCCCCGACATGGTAAACCCCCCATGCCCTGTGGCTTGCAGGGTTATGTCGTATCGGAAAACCATCCTTTAACAAGGAGCCCTGCTAGTTGTGTCTTTGAAGGGCAGGTCGTTTGCTTTTCCGTCCTTGCTTGGGAGGCGACAAAGTATGGTGGAGAGGACCATGACGAGGGCTCACCGCAACGGAAAAGCACACGCGTAAAGGAGGATGGTATGTGGGGGATCAGACCAGATCTGTACTCCTATCCGAGGCATGATTTGATTTATAATTACGCCTCTCGTCCTTTCAATCTGCTCTGGCACTCTAGCCGGTCTTGCCGTGGAAAAGCATCGTCTCCGCCTTATATGCAGTCAGTCAGTCAACTAGGCACAAATCAACACTACACAAGCCGACATCTCTGCGCTAGTTCATGAACCACGTGGGGTAGTGGAACTCAAGCCGGCGACTACTGCGCATGTCAGCCTCCTCATCAATGGACATTGTCTCTTTAGGGTCACACTAAGCCGATAGGAAAACAGCTAATACCCCTTGCGAAGCTATCGTCACTATCGCGCCCTCTGACGTGAACCCACACACGGATAAACACGGGACCACTTTTCTCGCGAATGTGAGATCTAGTCCGGGAACTGTGGGCTGAAGGAAAAGCACAACCTTAATCAGAGGTCATTTCTTCTCCATGTCATATCCCTATCTAGTTCCCGAACGGTTTGTATAAGAGTCGATTGGTCTGACAATTAATCGCGTGAGGCACATGATGACGGAATTACTGGTTCAATGCCTCAAAAAAACCAATGTTTGTTCATTGTCTCGGAATTGATAATTTCAAAATACGATTGATGACCTGCCTTTCTCGCCCTCAGGGATTGACTCTTTGAAGTCGTCACGATGACCATTCGAGTCGTGGGATTGCGGCTTCGAGGGCTCATTTAACTCGGCGCAAGCCCTAGCACCTCTCAAAGGTCTAGTTTTATCTATTCTTCAACGGCATAAATGATGTGAGCTGCGATGTGTCCCAATCTAAGTCGACATGCCTTAAGGAACACACGACCGAAAATGGCAACCGCGGCTTCATTTATAGTCAAAGAACGTGAATCCGTAAGAAAACAAAAGGAGTGAATCATGACAACACGACCGCAGAAGGTCTCAAGGTCAACTACTCAGAACGTGCATGCCACGCATTCAATACAAGACGCGACAAGGTAACAGCAACATAAATGTAAATGAGTAAACACATATCTTTGGCAATGAATAGGTGATTAAGTTGAGTTGAAATCTACTTAGAGAACCGTCACCAAGAGTCCTTCCAATAGAACGGTGAACCAATGTTGTACTTGTTGCCCATCAGGGAGAATTAAAGAAGCTCTCGGCTTAGCTTCAAGGTAAACAGGAGGTTCAGAGGACGCTCTGTAGAAGTGTTCATGACCACCTTTACCTGATCCTGTTTTTCTCCACTTTGTGTAGTCTCAATGAGATTTTCTTCGCATAATGCCTCGTGTTATCCTAGTGGCGTAACATCGCTAGTTATAACATAATGATAAATTACCGACAACCCCTTGTTCCTTGCTTGACTTAACCCTATTCTTGACTCATGTACAAGGGGTCCTGCATGGCTTCGGCACACTACCGAACCATTCATAGAAAGAAGACTAATGTTGCTTGAGTGTCCAACGAAGATGTTGGAGAAGGCAAGAAAGGGGGCCGGAGGGAGGGGGCCAGAGAGGGGGTTGCACAAGTAACGACGCAAACAGCTATCAGAGAATTTCACTTTTACCAAAATTCTATGCCTTCATGTACGGTTCAATGATTGATAACAATTTTACAACGGAGGCCGCATGGGTACACAACTGTAGAGCGGAAGTCTCCAACGACGCTTACCCATATCAGCTCATTCGTTTAGGATTACTTTCATGACCATTAGTCACGGTGGCGCTAGTGTTGCGGTAATGACTGTATTTCTAACTTAATGCAAGAGTCCCACAGACCAAGTCACCGAATTCATTGATATCGTGTCACCGCTGAATCTGTGCATGATTTCCTTCATAGGTGCGTGCCTTTAACTACACTCAAAACTCGCTATGAACCATGACCTCAAAGTAAAGATGGAGCCATATCATTGCTCTTCAACCTATTGGCCCCTACTTGCACTTCCAGTAAGCGGTGCAAGCACCACCCTGGCCGCAGAAAGTGTAGTCGTACTTGCAAGAACAGGAGTTGCAAGTCTTTGGTGAGGTCGCACTAGACCTGCAAGTCTGACCACAACTGGCCTGGCGCTCCTGAAGGCCGCGAGCGGGGTTGGGAGAGAGGAAGTCGAGACCGCCCACCTGGGATGCCTTGGCGCCAGCAATTAAGGAGTTGTAGTATTCAGGCTGCTCTTTTGAAAAAGCACTTCCAGGAGAGGCATCCACGTAGACACATTGGTCGTCGACAGTGGTCGCGTAGAGCCCCTTGGGACCGGCGATTGGGAGCTCTGCGTTCTTTACGGCGAACAGAGTGTCGAAGGAAACCTCAGTGCATCCTTGGTTCTCCCACGCATCAGCGGCAGCTTGAGTAGTGAAGAAGGCAGCGGTAATGGCCGCAAGACTGAGAGATTTGGCAAACATTTTGATAGTTGTGATGGCTTTGTGATAGAAGAATGGGAATGATTTGTAGCTTGAATAAAAATGTATAGTTTAGTCTTTTAGTCCGATACAACACGACTTTAATATTGGGCTTTTTGTACTTCTTGTAAGAGCACTTATGATTCAATGTATTTTTTATTCGCAACAATCTATTGCAACCCGGCTTTTTGGTCTGATACTTCATATTCTTTCTTGGAAGTGGGAGATCTAGTTCCGTTGGAAGGTTTTGGCATGGCGCAACTGTCCAGAAAGCACCTCCTACCTTGATTGACAGTTTTCCAATTGTCTCACATGTCGATGTATACGAAAACCCTCACGCCAGTCTCAAGGCAACTGTACGTACGACAATAGGCTAAATCTAGATTGCTTCCCTATAGGTGTTGATCATTCAATCAAAACTAAACGATGGCAACATTCCTTACGCGCTGTTCAATGATAGCCAACGAATCCCGTTCGAAGGATCATGGATGGCTTCACCTCTCCGCCTAAACTGTACTCGAAATGCTACCATTGTGCCAATCTCGGCAGGAGCCTTCACAAGCGAGTTCTCCGAATCCTTCAAATTGGGACACATCAAAAGCCACTAAGCCAATGTTAGAAAGAGAGCCTAAACAGGCATATGAATCGAAAAATACAGTCAGAGCACGTTGCCTTTACCAATATCTGACTACTCTCCATTAGCCACCGGTCCGATAAACCGCTCATCCTTCTAGGTCTCCTGGCGGAGTTGATATCCCCCAGCCAGCTATTATCTTCTAGGGTCTGTCTTATAGACACAGCTCCTCAATCCTTCGCAGCCGACGTGACACAAAATTGCGGTACCCATGACACTTTGGACCATGGTTTCAAGCTATAAGCCTGACAACATCCAATAATGCTGAGGCAAGGCAAGTTAACTCGCCTATAACCCTCCTAGTCTTGTATTCTGACAGGCCTAATCTCACTACCGCGTTCGCAAGGAGCATATGGGATGGCTACCTAGCAAGAGAAATTCAACTACGCGCACACGGTTGAACGGGACGGGAGAGCGCGGGTGATGCCTTGTAAGACCCTAATACAACCCAAGTATGCAGCGTCGCAGGGAGATGTCCAATCGGGCAACTTGGACGAGCAGCGATGTAAAGAGGCTATTCTGTTTATGGCATTGGCGAGATCTATTATATGACCTGCCCCTCAATCCTTCATGTATGTTTTGCCGAAAAAGGAAGTAGCCTGTAACTCTATACTTGAAGATGCTGAGTGATTAGACCACACCGAATCCTTCTTGACTTGGCAAACCAATCTTTTAGGTTGACTTTTAATCCTTCCATAAATCGTCGTTGAAATATGACCAATGCCTAACAGAAAGCTTTCAACTGAAGCAGAAGCGCCAGGTTCAAAGACGCCCCCCAAGTTCCAAGCTTTGCAATGTTCTGGGCAGCATGCATGAGTATCGCATCTGCGTTCTCCAGGGAAATATCTGAAGATTCCAGTGCAAAGCTCAGCGTATTTTTCAACTCTGGCTTGCCAGCGACGGATAGGGCGATCTCTGTTGAGTCAAGATACGTCTTCAGTAACACTCGTTCCTCCTTGGTGCTAGTTTTGACCAACGCCCATAGAACAACGCAATTCAGAAAAACGCCTAATATGCTGTATGGAGTTGCTGTCTGTAACAGAAGGTTGTCCGTTATGGCAGTGATATCGGCAATTGCTCGACCGAAGACACTATTGACCTTGAGATTGTTTCCAGTAAAAGATTGAGGCAATCGATCACTCGATTCTCCTCGGGGTTTCAGATAGTCAGAGGTCATAAGCGGATGGCGAAGATGAAGCCTGAAGCGAGAGAGTGCTTCCTCTACGGCATGAGGCCCGCTTTTTCCGAGGGCATCCTGCAGATCCGAGATAGATATGTCAAGGTGCAGGTGAACCAGTCCAACGAGTACGCCAGATGCCCGACTAAAATATTGGTTTACTCCCCATCTATCGCCTTGACATTCATCGTCTACAGGAACAACTGCACGACCCCAATATTCGAGCGAAGCTTGACAGCCATATTAGCACTTTTTTAGCGGAGAAAGAGCTTATGACATACCGCGTATTTCTTGACGAAGATTAGAGATAGAGAACATAAGTACGTTGTCGAACCAATCTGCACTTTCTTTATTATTTGAGGAGTCGGCATCATCGTACTCATCCACCAACATTCTCGCGGTCGGCGTTGCCCAATCTTGTGAGCAGTCTAATGCTCGACTGGCCAACAAGCTAATGACAAGAAAGACTGTCCATGGATTCGCTTTGAGGCTATTAGGCGGCATGTTCATGGCTTGAAGACTCTTGGCTTTTACATAGAGCGTGATGAGCTTGATGGTTGGTGGATGAGACTCGGTTCCTAGAAGTTTACCCCATTCAGAGGCACCTGGTGCTTGCCAAAATGTTTCTTCGCAGGGGACTTGCCAGTTATGAACTTCAGATGTTGACATCATGCCCCTCATATTCAAGATGGCAGGGAACTGGGAATCAAGCATGAACACATACCAACGTAGACGTCGCCTTGATTCCGAGAGTGCCCAATCTCTCCATCTCTTCCTGGTGTCATTTATGGCGGCATCCGAAGCTTTAATGTGATGCTCTGGAAGGCGCCGAATATATGTGACAAGAGTCCCTCGGGATGCTTCAGCAATTTCAAAGGCCCCTTTGTTCCCACACCATAGTCCAGTGTAGCACATTAACGCATATGAGTATATTATTTGCGGATCTCGTGTCAACCTTCTATCCCTGCTCACAAGATCTTGAAGGTTCTGGTGGGAGCGGTAAAAAAGAAGAATTGAGAATCGTCGAGTTTGTCGTAAATGGCTGTACGTCGCGCCAATTGCTATCATGATGGAGAGCAACGCGGGAGACAACTGTTTGGTTTCAAGAGTTGGGATATGCAAAACAGGGCTCTGCTCGTAAAACCTTTCAAAGAAGAGGCCCAGAAAAACATTGGCAATTGCCAGGGAAGGCAGAATAAAGTTGTCTGAAGCCGTTCCCTTGCTCTCCAAAAAGTCTTGGATGCCAGTCCATACTGATTCATTAATGTCAAATCTTGGATTGTGATGCCTAAGGAGGTCATGGTCATGGCTGACGAAAATTGGCTGCGTTTGGCTGATCTTCTCGGATGAAGGGTTCCATGCGAAAGCCACGGCATCCTCTTTCGAAGGGACGTTCGGCGGAGAACACGGTCGTGAGGCAATATCGGGGTCTTCAGGGTTGGCGGTTGTTATCGACGTTGCAGTTGGGAGGTGACTTGCAGTAGGCTTATCAACAACTGCATAGCTTTGGATAGCCTCCGACATGCCAAGTGGATTCAGCCAGCTCCAAAGCTCACACCCATCATTGTAAGCTGGGGCGTCGTGCGTTCTGAGATATGCCGCCGAATTGCAGGTATTTGACGCTTCTCTAGCAGCATCGTAAAACTCCTGTGTGAACCACTCGCTCGAGTTGATACACTCTCCGATCTCCCATGAACGGATAAAACTTGTGAAATCGATGTCTGCATCAAGATCGACCGCATCTGATGCTACAGACGGGTCTTTCCTATCGAGTTGTACGCTTAACGTCGATTGCGTTGATGCACCTTGCACTTTTATAACTCCTTCAGGCCGATGGATCTCTGAACTGCCGGATGGGTGGCCAGGAGTCTCCTGAATGAACCGATACTCACTTTTCGCAGAAGGACGTGTTTGATCGCACACAGCTGACGATTTTTCGCCCTGTTGCCGTTGATGGAGTCGCTGGTGTTTCTTCAGCAAGTCACTTCTCGAGAACTCTCGATGGCAGATACCGCAACGATGTGCTGGGCTGCTTTGATCTAAAGTTTTTGTCACGCTTAAATTAGCCCGTTAACCCATGGCTGGATCGTCTTGATACCTACGTGATTTTTGGTGTCGTTTCAAGTTCTCGACCCGATTAAATATCCGAAGACAGATTGTACAGGGATATTCGCCAGTTCTCCTCCTTGGGGCCATACTTAGAATGACACCCTGAAGCAGTACAGGCTCATGAATGTGTTTGAAGAATCCACGGAGAAGCCGTCTCAGCAAAGGTGGACGTCCTCAAGAAACTGGTGGACACCTGTCCCTTTTAGGCTTTCCGTCCACTTTACCCCACAGAGATGGGTGGACGTACAGCCGTATGAGGATTAGCGCATTGAACTGTCGGATTTCCCGAAGGGGACGGACGATGAAAGTTGATAAACCCCAGGGAGCCGTACAGATAACTAACAGGCTCTCCAGCAGACCTTATCAGAGTACGAAGGGCTTGGTTATTTTTTTATTCCTGAGCCTTTATTTTTTCATCATTTTCACAATGGCTGCTATTAAACCAGAACTGATTGTACCCGAGAGGGTTCTATCTGCGTCAGCCAGTGCTCAACTAGACGCTGACTCGGGGATCTTGACTCTCTGTAACGATCGGCCTTCCGCAACTGCGGTGAACGCCACAATTGTTCTCGATTATGGCCGCTGTATTGGTGGACTCCCTATTTTTACCGTTGATCGTGCAAACGGCCAAGATTTAATAACACTGCAAGTTGTGTACAGTGAGACAATCGAAGGAATTGACTGCGAGACGGGTAAGGCTTCAAGTACCTTACGTTTAAGATGATAGCAGCACTGACCCAGTCACATTAGGCGATGGGCCATTCTTTCTCTTTTCTAACGCCATGGACAGCTATCGCAGTGTGTCCGTGGAAATAAAGCCGTCCGACTCACAGCAAGTTGTCAGATCTACGTTTACACAGAGATCACAGAGATACATAAAACTTGTGCTTCTCTCACCCGAGACATCCGTGGTCATCAGTAAGATTGGGATAGAGATGGTTAGGCCTCTCATAGCACCAAAAGCGTCCTTCTATTGCTCTGACGAGTCTCTCAATCTTATTTGGAAAGACGGCGTCAGGACCATAGACGCGTGCACTGTACTCAAAGGAGAAACCGCACCATCATGGGAAGTCACTGCAACAGGCACCAGAATTCCCGGTCAGCATTGGGCTCCTTGTCGCCGGGGCACTCGGTGGGGCGATAAAGAAGTCTCATTCGAGGTCCTTGCGGAACAGCGTGGCGCCAGTTGGGGCGTTCATATGGTGGCCAATGGAATCATCTTCTGTTTGGACACAGAAGCTGAAGAACTTCGTGCCTATGAGGGTTTGTCGGACCAGCCAGCTGTGTTTCCGGTGAAGAGATTCGGAAGCTGGTCTACCCATGGCATCGCCAAAAGGGGTGAATGGGTCAAGATATCCACCGTCGCAATTGGCAGCGTCGTCACGGTCACAATCAATGATCGAGAAGTCACTACAATTTCAGATGCTCAAGTGCGGCCGATACTTGGTGGCTCAGCCATCAACACCGGCTCTGTGGCCTTTGGTGGACCCAACGGATGGCGATCAGTCTATCGAAACCTGGTCGTTAAAAGCCCCGACGGAGAAATCTTGTACGAGAACGATATGCAACTCGGAAACAAGGACAGAATTCTGTCAGACTTTCAAGTAGGAACCAATGCTGTTTCCTGTATGATTGATGGTGCCAAGAGAGACAGAGCCACATTTGGCGGAGATTTGTTCGTGTCGGGCCGAGGAGTTGCCTATGCTCGCTTGGATATTGAAGCTGTTGCGGGCAGCATTAGACTGCTTGCGAGTCACCAAACAGCAGAAGGATATCTTGGTAACCTCTGTCCGATCCAAGCCCCCATTCATACTGGCGATGAACCGCCGCCGACATACGCGTTCTACTCCATAACATACGCTTTTCTGTTGGTTGTTGCCGCCAAGGATTATTGGCTGCACTCAGGGGATGACAAGTTTATTTGCGATTTCCTTCCCGCCGCTGAAAAGCTGCTCACATTTGCGGAATCACATCTGAAGCCATCCGGTCTCATAGAGGCACCTCCTGAACTTTCAAGTAAGTATGCAATGTTTAGATCACAAATCCAAGCTAATAAATCTCAGTGCACTGGTACCCTATGGGTGGTCCGATATTTGGTGCTTCTGGAACCACAAACCTAGCATACTATGACGCCTTGAATGCCATCATTGCAATGACCTCCGATGCTGAACGGAAAACGCAACTCGCCGGTAAGGCCCAGACTCTGAAGGAAAGCATCCTGGCCTGCCTTTGGAACCCAGAAACACGCAGTATCCGTATGGGTATGGCATTGCCCAGCGACGGTATCTGCCAAGACACAAACGGTTACGCGCTCCATTTTGATAGTGCTTACATTGCCTGCTGGGACGATTGCAGAGCTATCGGCCCCTGAACAGTATGTTAACATGGGAGGCAGTATTGTTGAGGGTCCGTTGGATAAGTTCGAAGTCAAGTTCCAGCGTCGGTAGAAATGCGTAGTTAAGGATCAAATATTCGAATTTCGAGCAAATCTTAACTTCCTCTCAGTTAAGTCATCGTCATATAGGGAGAGGCATATTGGTCAGCAAAATAGTCCAAAGTTCATCCATCCCTTTAGCTAAGCATAATCTCCCTTTGCTTTGCACTGTGAAAGGCCTCCTTGAACACTTTGCCCACGCCAGCCCTTTCCCACTTTTCTTCCTTTCTCTCAACGAGAAGAACATAGTACAAATCCCACTCGCTCTGCTCTCGTTCCTTTGGTATATAGTACGTCCACACTGGACACTCAGCAAGCGTAAAGCTCTTCGCCTCCGAGATGGCGATAAACTCCTGCTTCTCGCCCGCTTTGGCTGCCCATTCAGCGTCCAGCACAATTGACCCGCACCAGTCTCCCACGTCGTCCGTGATATGGTATCTAGTCAGTCCCGTCTCAGAATCCAGGCTCAGCAGCTTGCGCTCGCCCACTTGGCGTTCGGAAGGAGTGCTCTGTCTGATATTGAGCCAAGTGTGCCAGGTGCGGAACTGCAGAATCGGAAGAAGGGGAAACTCGGATGTCTCGGGCTTCGGGTTGAACGGCGCTTTAACGACGCGGTACGGATAGTCTCGGAGGGTGATGTTGAAATCTTTCTCGTTATCTTCGAAAAACATATCAAAGAAGGCGGCGGTATGAACTGGATTCAAGGGTGCTACAGGTTTAGGAGCAGATCTTTTGGGGCCGTATTCAGCATATGCATCCATTGCGTCACTTGCAATCAGTTAGCCAATGCCTTCGTACTCATCATTTAACGGAAGTGACTCTTACTTTCTCCAACCTTCGGCGCGACTCTGCCTCACAGGTGGTCGCAACTTTTGTCGATCTTGTTGCATCAGGTCTTCTGGCGGTGGCGCGGGCGCTGGTACACCATATTCATATGGTGGTCGGTAGTGCGGAGACCCTACAGCGGCCGCAGCTCCCGCAGCGGCCGAAGCTCTCAGGTATCCTTGCGGACGCCGATACGACCTATCAAGAATAAGTTAGACATGCCAAAACTCGGTTTTCAAGCAAGAAAATCAATAACTCAAAGCTCTTACATCTTCGGTACAGATGTACGGGCCGGTCTGGGTGCGGGAGAGCGACGAGGCATGCGGCTGTACTGTGCTTCATTGTTTGACTCCCTTACTCCTCCATAAGGAACATAGTATCCTTCTTCTTGCCTCGGTCCATATGCCGTGTCTCGAATTGGGTTTTCGATCCGGGCCCTGACTCCTGAGCTTCTTTCACGGCGAGGTGAGACAGAGGCACTGTCAGCGTCTTCGCTTTCGCTGCAACATTGATTAGTGATTAGGAACCATTTTGCAGCGTCATTACTCTTACGATATGTCTGACGAGTTATCCTCAGCTGGCGGGTTTCTTGGATCTCGGCTACGTAGGTTGCCGGACTGCATTTCTGCGATGTATGTTAGCCTGTTTCTCTTCTTCCTTGGACGTCAACAAGGCCATACCTTTGTCTACCCGTCTTTCGGTGTATCCTCTCCAGTTCGAGTCTAGGCTCAAATCTTCCACGGACTGATAATAGTCCCAAAGAGGCCGGAGGTCGCCGTGCCCGTCTCGCACCCACCATTGGATCCAGGTATGCGTGTCCAGCCACTGCGAAACGTTGTCAAGGATGCCCCCGACAAGATCATCATGATACTTTGTCTCACCAACCCAGCCAGTCCAAGACCAACTGGGAAAGTCTGGGATAGTGTGGTTGTTGTCATTCGTCGAAATCATTCGCCGTTTTACTGACTTCACCGGCTCCCACAGTAGAGCCAGATCGAAGTGAGAACTGGGGAGGCCATGTATGAAAGGCGCGCACATGCGCTCCTCCATCATGTTTGCCATACCACTGAAGGCCGCCTGTATGTCTTTGACTTGGGTGAGTTTTCTTTCGGTATACAGCTCAACACACTTCATATAAACCCAGAACGCTCGGTTATCCAGCTGTCTGAACATTTGCATGGGGGCATCAACAAGGTCCAATGACCATCCAGCGCCTTTTTGATCACCAAAAATGTCCTCCGACATTCCGGTCGAGCGGCATTGGAAGTAGACTCTGCCGTTGGTGAATATTAAGCAACGGCGGGAAAGCAATCGTTCTTGAAATGTCCAGGCTCGTTCGTTCCATTCCGAGGCTCTTATGTATATCTCAGGTGGACGAGTCACCATCAATTCGAGGTGGGGGTTGATGTTCCGCTTATACTGCCTGGTGTTGCGCGTCTTTGGGCGCATAGCCCGCAGTCCGCATGAGGCGTCACCATCAGCAGCACAGATGGTGAGTGCCGCATTGCCATAGATAAGGTCCATGTTGAAGGCATTCAGCTTCCAAGACCGTGAGCTGTTTTGGACGATGCAGAGGCGATCTATCCACATGTATCTAAACCCAAGTCTGCGAACCAGGTCCATGGCGTCTTGGATTGCCTTGGGTAGTCGATGCAGGACATCTTCCAGCCCACCGTGCATGCGATGCAGCATGACGTTCTCTGCCAGGGTGGTGTACGCCGTCTCATCGGCTCCCCAGACGTAGCTCAACGCCACATATGGATCATGTCTGTCTGAGTCTGCTTCATCGCTGTCCTCTCGGCGGTCTCTGGAGGGTTTGATTGGAAGTTGCGTCAGTTGCATATTCTGCACGTCAATAACTCCGAAGTAGGAGTGCGAAACCATCTCGACGAAACGGTCGACCTGCTGCTCATTCTTTTGGCGACAGGGACCCCGGTGAGACTTTTGGCAGAGATCCAGCCACGATCGAATCAAAGCTTGGTTTTCGATATCTTGCGTGATGTTTCGCCCCAAGAACATAGAGTCTTTCGCCCAGACCCGGTCAGCATCCGATGCGGTTCTGGCGGATTTGTCCGGTGCCACATACACCAGATATGCATCCGAAAGACGAGGATTAGTCCATCGGATGTGCATACGTCTAGTGATCCCACGCACTGCATTCACGGGGTTTTTGCCGTGGCCTTTGGTCGAAGCCGCCTCGCGACCGTCAATCTCCCAGCTGACGGAGCAGAGAGCGTCTTCCAATTCAGCTTCAGCTGCTGCGCTCAGATAGTCTCCGATCGGATTTCGCGTTCCGGCTTCCTCCACCGAGTCGATAATGAGAGCGCACATCTCGCAATTTGAAGAGCGTTGTCGTATCTCACTCAGACTTCCTAGCTGCTGCGGTGTAGTGTATGACCGCAGCGGGGTAACATGTTCTGGCGACGCATTTTTGGTGTCATTTGAAGACGCTGCTTTGACCTTGAAGCAGTTTACTCCCAACTCTAGGCTTCGGCAGCCTGTACACAGTTTCTGGGATTCCGTCAGTCCCTATGGCCATGGCAAACACGAAGGAGAGTCATCACCTTCTTTCTCTGAAGGCGCTGGTGGCTGTTGGCCTCAGAGGTTGGATCATACTTGGTCAGAGTCTCCAAGGGCTTTGGAGAGTCTGGGACTTCGTGCGTGACTCCGTTCTGATGGGTTGTTTCCATATTTATTGCGGTCACTTCATGACAACTCTAGAAAGTGATACAGCTCAGTTAGGTGGATCATGAAGACAGACAGCTTTGTATTTCTGCGGACCAATGCCGGGAGGCTGGGGCAGGCAGGGCATGCCATTCAACCGTCTGATTGGCTAATTTGCCCTGTGGGAAGCGATCATGCTCCTTGAACGACTAATAGATTTTTGTTTTTCAGCTTCTCTCGCAGTCTTACACTAGTTACATCGTGCTTACACAGTGCATTTAATGCCCTAGGAGACGTAGCATTGAAGTAGTAGTAGTGAAAGGCTATTTCAATACATTTTGTCACGGAGCGGAAATTGCTGGGTTTATTTGCCGTCCAAAATGTCATCCAAGTATCTACTTTTGATGTGTGTGACAAAAGACAGGGAGCAGCTCTTAGTTGCAGTTCTGGCAGTATCACTCTTCATAATACCAGACCGAATTCTGAAACTGGAATTAATGAGCGCGAAATAAAATTTGTAGATGCTTCCCTCATTTTGTTTTCCTATTCCATTGACTACAGAGCAAACGGCGCTTATCTGAGGAGGTCTGACAGCTGTCGACACATGGACTCACCTGATCGTTGGAGGATCACGCTAAGGGTGTGACCTCCACTGACAGTTCGAAGTGTCTTTAAACAAGATCCATGTTCTCACACCTTTTCGAGGCTACATTACACTAGCCATTCATTTTCTGACTATAATCACTCTGATATTAAATAACTACCCATCTCACTGAAGTTTACTAAATTCAATCGGAAACTTTGGCTACCTATTGAATGCCACAATGGCTGCTCAAGCTTACTCTTGTAGTACACCTGGTTCAATAGAAGTAGGCTCAGGCAGGCCTTTCCTTGACGATCAGACCGGCTAACACTTTGACAGATACCGGGTTTTGGTCTGCCAGTCAATCATAAGCCCGAAGACCGCTTTCCTTCTGCTGCTAGCGATTGGAGACAGACCTGGCCGCATACAAATCGCGAGCGTTGCATGGTGGCGTTTATGGAAGAGGTCACCCTCGAAAAAGACTGGGACACAAATGTTTTTCTAGACTCAATCATCAAAGAATGGAAGGCACATGCCATGACGAGGAACTGGCAGCAATATGCCGGAATCCGCCACGGTGACTTCACGGAAACCATGTTTGAATGCGTTTGTGGCCCAGCGACTATGGTCAGATGTTCGTCGGCTAACTATTCTATCAGTGTATTGATGAGTTGCAAGAGAAGGCCGAAATTTACAGGCAAACGGGGATCGTTGCAGTACTCGATATTGCTGTCCGTCTTGCGAGGTCGGACAGGGTCATTCCGCCAGAATTACAGCAATCGCTAAAGATCGCCGCGATTGACATTGAGCGGACTACATCTTTTAAAACATACAAGAACATCAGGACAAAAAATACGCAAATTGAAACAACTGACTCAACCTCGGCCAACACAGCGATACAACTCATCGATCCAACCTTATACCCGCTCATCTACGGTCGCTCAAGGGTTTTGCCTGACAAAGAGATCGGTCTCGACGACTGCCTCCGTCACATGAGCAAAGGGAACACAGTACCTATGCCCGATGATACTAGTAGGACGGAAGATTGCGATGATGCTCCGTACCGTGTGTGGTCAGGCAAATCTCAATGGCTACCGTGCAACGTCGAGTTCCCTGACGGCAAGAACGCGAAAATCAACAGCTACATTAACAACCTTCATCTAAGGCACCACGCGGACGTATACAAACACCTCGAAAAATTCATTACGAACATAATGCCACTCTGGAATCTTGTCTACTGTACAGTATACGAGGACACCATACCTTGCGACATGCGCATATTCTGGCAAGAAGCCTATCGAAGTTTTCCAGGAGAAGCGCCCTATGACCCGTTGAACATTAAAGACGACTTGATGAACGGCTTGATTGACGATGACGAGTGGCAAAGGCGAACGGAGGAGTGGCTACACGATCACAGTGTCACCGATCGGCCGGAGCCTCGACGCAAAAATGATAGAAGCTACGTACAGGATAGCCCAGTTACATGCGAGTCACTGGCCGACAACACGGTTATGCTCGGTAACTCAGGGGCCATTCAAGTAATCGTTAAGATGGAAACAATACACCTGACGCCAGGAAGCCCCGTACACGACTTGCGTGATGGTTTCATTTTGGACGGGGTTCTTAACGACCATATCGTGGCAACTGCCCTTCATTTCTTCGACGACGAGAATGTTACAGATTCTCGAATACGTTTCAAATCCAGATTTCAGGGTTTAAACTTCGAGGAGGATTGTGGCTATAATGACGGGGATTTTGCATGCGTTGATGAGATTTTCGGATTCAGGAGGAGCAAATTTCCATCCCTCCAGGATGTTGGGTTCGTCACTATGCGTGAAGGCCTGACGCTGGTATACCCCAACATCTTGCAACACAAACATTCTTCATTCCAGCTGAAAGATGCAACGAGGCCCGGACACAGGAAGATTTTGACGCTACATCTGGTTGACCCACGAGTCAAAGTCTTGTCTACGGCGAACGTGCCGCCTCAGCAGGCTGACTGGTGGGCTGGTGAGTTTTCGACAAGCCAGGGTCAAATGAACGTTCTGCCCAAGGAGTTGGTTGACATCATTGTGGACAATGTATCGGATTTTCCCATACCAAAGGAAGAGGCCCTGCGTCTCAGAGACGAAATGCTTGCGGAGAGAGCAGAGTTATCCGACAAAGTTCGAAGCATACTCTCTTCATACAAGGTAAAACTAGGTTGGTTTACTGATAGCGAAGACGACAGTGGTGGCAGTGAGGATGAATTTTGATGTCCAGCCAGGTGACGGGCTGGCCTTTTCCCTCAGTTGTGAACCCTGGCTGTTACCCAGGACACTTGCAGTGGCCTAACATTAACTTGTATATGGGTAGATTCTAGATTGGCACTTGAAACTCGACGTACAGTTTCCAAAGGGGATGCATCATTTGTGCCGAAGCATCTTATGTTATAGTACTTGGCGCCTCAATCTGTCACACCTCAGACATGGAGTAGGGCTGAAGTCAAGTGAAGCCCACCGCCAAGGGCCCGTCATAGGGTATCATTGTCGCTCCGCTTGATAGACTAATACTTCTGTTGGTTCAAGTTGAAGTCTTTTCAGCGCTCTCACCGCTCTTGACCTTCTCAGACTCCGGACTCTCAGTCGCTTTACCCCCCCTCTCCTCAGAGGCCTTGTCTGAGGCCACCTCCTGTTCAGCCGGCTTTGGCCTCCAGTACAAGCAAGTGCTGGAGAAACTAGTGTAAGTCCCGTCTTGAGGAAACGTAAACTGCTTGTGCGAGCTATGCATGTCGCTCATGCACTTAAAATCTCCCTCTTTTAACGTTCCGGCCCTGGGAATGTCAGTCTCCGCTCACACACTTTGTAATATTGACTAACCCATCCCAAACATCCCATCCTGTCCCAACAAACATCGCAGGTAAGGCCTTCTCCAGTGTAGCTTCGTATATCGGCCGGTACATATGAATGGCAAATACCAGCGTATCTTCGTCGACGGCTTCAAACGCTGCGGGCGACTCAACCACATCATGGCCAAGATTCTTCAGGAACTCGATATCATTGGGCGTGAACCTCGGTTCTTGAAAGGAGCACGGTATGGATTCGTTATAGATCTCGGCTATCATTACGTGAGTTGGATGTACATCAAGAGAACAAAGTCTACACATACACAAAACCTCCACAACAGTCAGGAACCCGTCCAGCTGGATATAACTCCTCCTCTTCGCATCCCATCCCCCGTCCTCAGGGTCGAACGTGCCGACGCCAAGACACACCGCCCGCCGCACCCTTCTGCCCTCGTCGGCGTTCTCTCTCACCAGACCCTTAATTCGGGAGTGACATGCGGTATCGCGCCAGCGGACCTTGAAGGACTCGTACTCGGTCGTGATCTCGGCGACGGACTTGTAGATGCGGGGTTCATCGTTCTTGGAGACGTTCAATGCCTTGGACGGCACTTTAGGAGGATTCCTCCGGAACCTTGACTTGGACTTTACGAAGGTCCATTCCTCCTTCGGTTCGTCGTTCTCGGGATGTACCGTCGCTGCCATGGTATGCCTTTGCGTTTTGGTCCTGGTGATTTGGCGGGGTATGGGGGCTTTGGTGGATGAACTTTTTGACCGGCAGAAATTCCACCGCCTGCTGTTCCTAGACCCACAGCTGGAGGCGGTGAGAAACCCCACCATTTCTGATATTATATAAGCAACAATGGTAGATGGGGATTTGGTTGTTCAGGCCAGTCACTAAGGAATTTAGCGGTCTCCAATTCCGGCCCAGCAGGTCTGCTCAGCTATGGATACCAGCGTTATCGCTGATAGGTACTCATAGCAACACCAAAAGCGGGTTGTCTACCAGTTAAGCTGCCTACATGATGAGCTAAAGTGATAAAACACGACTAATTATATCTACTTTGTATAGATATAGCTCATAGACTTCTGAGCAGAAGTAATTTACTCCCTTAGTAATAAAAGTAGTCGTTACACAAATGCATTGCAGGCAAACGCCAACAACCAGTGACAATCGAAATCACGCAAACCAATCGGCGCGCCTGATGAAGCGCCAGCCTGATATTGTGTCTGACGACACCCTGCGGTCGGTCAAGAGTAATCTAACCATCTCATCCATCGATAACACTTCCTCGCCTTTGCCAAACGATCATTGTGGAAATTGCTACAACGACTTACTACTACGAAGTGTTTTTAAACGGTTCCCCATGTCTAGCCACGCCAGAGCCCTCCGCCGTGAAGACTTCCAGATCGCGGTTATATGCGCCGTGGGCTGCGAATACGATGCCGTTGCCCTTGCCTTCGATGAGATACGGGAAGGGAATGGAGGTCTGGGAAACGCATCTGGGGACAATAATAAATACAAAATCGGTCGGATTGGGGGCCATGACGTCGTTCTACTGCTTCTCCCGAACATGGGAAAAGTCAACGCAGCAAGCGCGGCAACCGCCCTGTTATTCAGCTATCCCGGTGTCAAGTTGGCCATCTTGACTGGCATCTGCGGCGGAGTTCCGAGAGTTGGGACCGACAACGAGGTCCTGCTTGGAGATGTGGTTATCAGCAAGAGCGTCGTACAATATGACTTCGGCCGGAGGCATCCCGATCGGTTTGCCCTGAAAGACACCGTTGAGGAGCGCCTAGGGAGACCTAACGTGGATATCCGGACCCTGATTGCGACTGTTCAAACCTTACATGGCCGAAATAATTTGCAGCGTCGGACAAACGAAATCCTGGAGTGGATCCAGCAAAAGGCAACTGACAGTGGATATCAAGACCTGTATAAGCGGCCTGCAGTAACAGAAGACCGCCTTTTTGAGCCGGACTATCTTCACAAGCACTATACCTCTACATGCTGTGGCTGTAATGAATCAAGAGCCTGTGAAGAAGCACTCCAGGCTTCATGCGAGGAACTCCAGTGCGACTTTGCACGTCTCATGTTGAGGAAGCGCCTCAAGAAACCGAAGTTACCTGACGAGGGACATGAACTCGAAGCCTCAGTGGCACAAGACCTGCAAATGTTCGTTGGTCGTGTCGGCTCAGGCGATACTGTCATGAAATCTGGATTGGACCGCGACCGGATTGCTGAAGATCATGACCTCATTGCGTTTGAGATGGAGGGAGCTGGTGTCTGGGACCAGATACCCTGCATCATTGTCAAAGCAATATGTGACTATGCAGACAGTCACAAGAACAAGAAATGGCAAGCGTTCGCTGCGGCGACAGCAGCTTCTGCAATGAAGGCACTTCTGGAAGATTATCCCCATACGGATGTTCCAATACCTCCCACTACGCAGTGTAAGTAGCTTATCTCAAATGCGTCATCTCTACTGACAGATTTTAGCCGTCATACCGATACTAGTTGAGAATCAAGTCCCCACACGAGTATCAAAACCACAGGACGAGAACGAAAGAAAGCTTCTTCAGTTGCTGGCCGCAAATCATGACGCTTACAAAAACTTCAACCCCAGGAGAGTCACCGGCACGTGTGAATGGTTCTTCAAGGACCACAGATTTCACAGGTGGCTCGACAGCACAGCTTCAAGCATCATCTGGGTCTCCGCCGGTCCTGGATGCGGCAAGTCTGTGCTATCACGGGCTCTAGTGGACAAGATTCAAGAGTCATCAGACCCCGCCACTACCACGGTCTGCTACTTCTTTTTCAAGGACGGCGAAGAACGACGTACCAACAGCCATGACGCGTTGTCCGCTTTATTACACCAACTCTTCGCCCACAGCAGGACTTGCTCTCTGATTAGCCATGCAGTTAAGTCCTACACGGATTACGGAGAAAGCCTGCGAAATAATTTCTACCAGCTCTGGACTATCTTCACAGCTTGTGTGGAGAGACCTAATGCTGGGGAAGTCATTTGTGTGCTTGATGCCTTGGACGAATGCAGCCAAAATGACCGAAAAGAGATACTCAAGGCCCTTGAGACCTTCTACTTCAGTCACCAGTTGCATCAAAGTACAGCGAGGCTAAAGTTTCTCATTACAAGCCGGCCGTATGACGACTTGGACAGCTCTTTCATGAAGTTCAGGAAGTCGCTTTCTGCTGAAACATACATCCAATTTGACGGAGATGAACAGTCTGAAGAGATTCACCATGAGATTGACCTTGTCATTGACCACAAAGTTAATGAACTCTCAGAGGATTTTGATGTAGCAGAGTGTCAACAAATTTCTGCTCGCCTAAAGGCTATGGAGAACCGTACCTATCTCTGGCTTAGTCTCACCTTTGACATTATAACCCAACATCGGAGCGCGTATAGCAGAGTCTCGGATATTGAATACCTCTTATCTGATGTTCCCTCGGGGGTGTTCAACGCATACGAAAAGATTTTGAGCCGCAGTTATAACAAGATTCAAGCTAGTCATCTTCTTCAAATTATCCTCGTTGCCAGGCGGCCTTTGACTCTAGACGAAGTCAACTATGCTCTGACATTGCAAGAGAAAGAGTTCAACAATTATGATAGCTTAAGGTCTAGACTTTGGCGTCGAGAGACCTTCAAAAGAACGGTAAAAAACCTGTGCGGCCTGTTCATCAGTGTGTATGATGACAAAGTGTCTCTCATTCACCAGACAGCTAGGGAATTCTTAACATGCCCTGAACAACAGAACGAATGGCAAGGAAGCGTTGATATATTTCTGGCGCACAACACCATCTTCATTTCTTGCATTCGTTTCTTATCACTCCAAGACCTCAACCTGATATGGCAAAACCAGGCCAGTGATCAGGTATTGTCGTTTGTCTCGTATGCTGCTACGAATTGGACAATACACTATAACTCTCAGGACGAGGTTAAAAGAAACACATTTCGTGGCGATGCTCGTGATTTGTGTCATATATCCAAAAAACACACACCAGTTTGGGTTGAAGTACTCAAGAAGGAACCATATTTTCCTTGGAGATATTCGTCCAAATGGACAGATTTGACTCTAGCAAGCTATTTTGGTTTACTGGAGGTCGCCAAACGTATCTTAGACCAAGAAATGACTGACGTTAACTCAAAAGGTGGGTTCTTCGGCACAGCAGTTAAGGCTGCTGCGGCGCAAGGTCATGACAAGTTGGTTCAAATGCTGGTTCAACATGGCGCTGATTGTGACACTGGGGGTGCTCACTTTGAAACTGCTCTTCACGTAGCCGCATATGGAGGGCATACAAGAGAAGTGGCTCTCAGGTAACACAGGACGACATCGAGGCTGCGAGATGGTGTCGGCGAGATGGGGAAGATTTGATGGCTTTGCTGCTAGAGAGTCTTCGAGATGAAACTGAGCTTACCCCAGAGCTTGTCATAAGCTTGGGTGGTGAATCTTGGCGTAAAGAGAGGACAATCGATATACTTTTTAAGAAGTATCTTGGTAAGGTTGAGATTATGCAGGAGTTTGTCGTAGCTGCGGCAGGGTCTAAGGGAAATGTGATGAGTGTTATCCTGGAGAACCATGGTGATAGAATTGAGATTACTGAAGAGGTTGTTAAGGCTTTATCAGGTAACCGAGACATTGGAAAACAGATGATGGCTTCGCTCTTCGAAAAGCGTGGGCATGACTTCAAGATAACGGAACAGGTTGTTATAGCTGCAGTGTCGAATACCGTTAATGGGGATGTTATTCTAGCTATGCTACTGGAGAAGCGTGGGGATGACTTCGAGATAACGGAACAGGTTGTTATAGCTGCAGCGTCGAATCCCGTTAATGGGGATGTTACTCTAGCCATGATGCTAGAGAAGCGTGGAAATGAGATTAATATCACACAGAAAGTTATTATGGCTGCGGCGAAAACAGGATCAGGTAAGTCAATCACCCTACTACTTGAAAGGAATGCCGGTATAGTTCAGATTGCGACACCTGTTGTTGAGGCTGCAGCGGGGAATATTTGGTGTGGGAAGGAGACAATTACCCTGCTTTTAGAGAAGTATGGGTATGAAGTCAAAATAACACAGGACAATATCATAGCTGCAGTCAGAGCAGGTTGGAGAGACGCGAGATTCGCATTTTTACTAAACAAACGTGGAGATGAGATTGCAATCACGCAAGAGGTCCTCATAGCTATAGCAACGAGTCCTCATGGGGAGCAGTTGATGGCCCTACTCCTTGAGGTGCGTCCAAATGAGGTTCGAATAACGCAAGAGGTCCTCATAGCTATAGCAAGGAGCCCTCGTGGGGAGCAGTTGATGGCCCTACTCCTTGAGGTGCTTCCAGATGAGGTTCAAATCACGCAAGAGGTCCTTATAGCTATAGCGGAAGGTTGGGCTGGGGAGGAAATGATGGCCTTACTCCTAGAGATGCGTGGAGATGAGGTTCACATCACCCAGGAGGTCCTTATGGTTATAGCAGAGAATCGTTATGGGGTGGAAATGATGGCCTTGATCCTGGAGGCACGTGGAGACGAGATTCAGATAACACGACAGCTTCTCAAAGCTGTCGAAGAGTGTGGGTGGCAGGCCTCGCCGGCCCGTCACGTGGGCTGACGGCCGCCACCACTGGTCTTAGCCAGCCTCCACAGCCCTCTAGCCAGTTAGTTAGTTCTTCAACCAACAACACCACTTTTCCCCATTCTGAGCGTTCTGTGCTGGTTTCGCCCATAGGTTATGAGCCTAGCGTTATTCTTTCGGAATAACGTCGTTTTACTTATTATTCTACTCGTCTGTTAATTTTCTATTGATTCACGAATTTTTGCGATTTTATTTGCTTTATTTACCTTTCTATGCGATTTTCTCGCCTTATTTTCCCTTCGCTGACGAATTTTACTTTCTGACGCAATATTAGCTGCCTGGCGCGCACGAATATCACGTAGCACGCGACCGACTACTACAACCTACTGGTTTTTACGAATACTACGGAATTCTATTATAACTAAACTTTTACTTCGATTCCTCGTTCTTACGAGAATTTAACTATTTTAGCTTCGGTTTTTTAAACTAGCCTATTAGTTTCTTATATCTTCTACGAGTATTTATTCTTCCTTTCGATTTACTATATTTCTACGGTTAGATCTTATAATTCTACTTATTTCTTATATTCTTATATAAGATTCTCCTTCTTATAATATATTCCTACTTCTTTAATATTATTTACTTATTAATACCTTCCTTTTAATACCTTCCCTTTCTAATAGTATATATAGGTAGTAGCGAAAGTAAGCTATCTAACGTATAGATATACCTCTAAAGCTATAGCCTTAGAGAAACGCCTATGATCAAGGTATAACTATAAGTCTATCTTATACTATTATAATACCTTTATTTTTTACTTTAAGATATCTTAAAACGACTTTAAGACCGTTTTTACGCTTCTCCCTTACTTAAAAGGTAAATCTAACTAGAATACCTAGCGTATGCTTATTATAACGACCTTGCAAGGATACGACTTCGAGATATTCCTCGAGACTAACGTCCCTCGCCTTGCTAACCCTATCGCTATAAAGGAATAGAGAAAGAACCGTAACGTTACGTATAGTCTCCTTATAAACGCTAGCGAATCAGTTCTTAATAGACTTTATATAGCAGGTTAGGTTGACGATAGAAACCCTTACGAATTATAGCAGGCGTTTAAGAAGTATATTCCGAGAATCTTATAAGACGCTATAGCTACCCTTATTAACGAGTTTGCTAAGACTATTATTAACGATTATAAGACTCTTTACGATACCTTTAATCGCTATTACTATCTTAGAAAGCGTATTAAGACTATTTATAATCGTTTGCTAGACTTCTTCCTTACTATTTTCCTCCTTAACTTTTTTAAAGATTAACTTCCCGATATATATAAGTATTTTATATCGAAAGGCGTTACCTATTCTATATAAAATAAGGTAGTTAATACGATTTATATACTTACTTAAAACGAGGATTAAAAGCATAGTTATGCTACTATTTGCAATATACCTAGAGGTAAGTCTGCTAGTAGTAGGGGTCTTGCCTTTCTAGCCGTTACTACTATTATTACTTCTACTATTACTACTTTTAAGGAAAAGAAAAAGTACGACTATTATAACTATAATTACGAGACTATAAAGTACTATATCGCCTACCTTAATCTTATCCTTCTATACTATATTAACTAAGATAAGTTAATTAAAAAAGTAAGAAAGTATATATATAGCGATCGCTACTGCTAGGATTAGCTTACTTTTATTAATAATACTTACTAGACTATTATCAAAGCATTACCTACTATCTTAGGTTAGTTTACCCTTGCCTTTATCGCTAGCTTAGTAGTTTTTACTACTACTTACGATAACCTTATTACCTAAGATAATATCGTTCTCGATTCTAGTTATACTACTTTAACTTTTAATAACTTACGATATTTCGTTAAGTATATTGAAAAAAGCGATTTAATACCTTCTACTTCTACCTCTAACGCCTTAGTCTAGTTACTTAGCATAAGTACCGTCTTCTTCTAAACCTAAGACCTTACTAACCTTAACGTTATTTACGATTAGATACTTTATAACGTTAAGTATAACCCTTCTAGCCTAGCTAACTTACTAAGCCTTAGAAAACTTCGTCGTAATTACGTAGAATATAATTAGCAAACCTTAAGCCTTATATACGTAATATAGCATACTTTCCTTACTAAAGTTTATTAGGTTTTTAACGTCTACGTTGTTAAGACTTATAATATTAGAAATTATATGCTTTAAGATATTACTATTAGCCTTATAGCCTTCTAGGCTACCTAGCAACCGTCTCTTAAACTAATATACTACCGGCTAGTTTATACTTACCTATTACGTATTATAAAGGCTTGCCGCCGTATTAACATTCGGTTTATAACGTTAGAAATTAACGCCTTCTTTTATAAGTCTTACTATCTTAGTAAATCTACTAAACGGATTAGTCGAGACTAACTCTTTCTACTTATAAGTATTAGTAATAAAATTTACCTTAATCTTATTAGTATTCTTCCCTTATTAATAAAAGGGAACTATTAGGTTTTATACCTTATAGATAAGTATAGTAGTTACTACTAGGTTGTTTTTCTACTTAACTATAAGTTTGCTACTATCTTAATAGCTATTAAGAAATAAGATACTAAATTCTATAGTCTTACTAGCCTTAAGCCTAAGGTTTAGGTTTCTAATAATACTTCTAAGCTAATTAAGGTTTTTAATAACCCCTACTTCGAAGGTATTTACTATAATACGACTATTGCTTATATACTTTTTATAAATAGTATTATTAAGTATACTAGTTATATTATTGTCGAAAGTACTTAGATATAGCTAATTAATATATCTTTTCTAAAGGAATTATAAGATTATAGTATCGATTTAGTAACTTAGATTCTTAACCTCTTACTTATACCTTCTAAAGGTAACTTAAGCCTTTATAAGATTATAGTAAGAAAGCTAAACTTAGCTACTAAACGTAAAGCCTTTTATATTAAATATCTTCGAACGTTTAGCTATACTACCTACGTATATAAGAAAGGCTTTCGACGCCTTATACGCTTTGCTAAGATAGAACTATAAGTAATTAAAGGATTCCTTATTAGTTATAGTTTTCTTTATAGCTATATTTACTATGTTTACCTACTTAATTGAAAGGAGGTTATTTACTATAAAGATATTTGTTAGAAGTATAAGTATATTATACTTCTATTTTACTTATTTATCCTATTTAGTCTTATCTAAGACTTAGTAGGACTTACAAAAGTAACTAGCTAAGAATGGCTGCTTGCTAGTTTAAACATATGACATTCAGATCCCTATGGAATACTCTCTTTAACCTTATCTAAAAGTCTATTTAGTTAAAGAAGATTCTAGTCTGATTTATAAGCTGCTTTATAAGCTAGTTGACGTATATACTTACGTATACTAAACCTAGCTTATAGCTTCCTATATTAGCTATTATAGGCGACGTTATACTACTATATAACTAGCCTAATTCTCTCCCTTAGCTAGCTATTAGTTCCTCAACCAACTCAGCTTCAATATAAGCCTATACATTCTTTACTATTAAAGCCCTACTTCATAAGTACAAGTTCCCTTACTCTAATACCCTGTTATAAGGATATCGTACTATCTACGAGATTCCTACCTACCGTTCCAACAGGTTATGAGCCCAGCGGAGTAATAACTTTACTTATTCTTTTATCCTCAACTCTTCGGTTATTAAATATCTTAAACTCTATTTTATTCCTATAAACGATATAAGTTTTAGGAATTTATATTTATTATTCTTTTAAACCGTATATTATTATAACGGTTATTATTATAACGGCTATATTCCCCTAAGACGAAAAGTCTAAAACTTTAACTCTATTCTAGTACTATTAAGGCAGACGAAGTGTAAGTCCTTAGTACTACTAAATACGAGACTATTAAGGGGATAACGTCTTAGAAACTATTATTCTAAGATATTACTTGCTGCTTTTAGTGCTTATATACCCTATTATAAAGGCATATCCTAGGGCTCAGCACTTAATAACAAGGCAAAATACCTGTTATTTACTCAAGGCATAGCTCCTTAGTATCTTCAGCAGCCTATTAAGGGATAAATTCCCTATATTATAAGCAGTTTTTGGGCTATAAGTCCCCTATCTCAAGGGCAATAAGTACCCAAGGGCTATAAGTCCCTATATTTAAGGGCAATAAGCACCCTATTAAAAGTCAATATGTCTTCGACTACTACGACTACTACTACTGCTATAAGAGCCGTTACAGGCTGTTTAATGCCTGAAAATCAACGATTAAAGGGTATAGATAACTGGAATACCTGGATTACTACCCTTCAAATCTATTTTAAATTGCTGAATTTATCCCAATACTTTGAGGATCAAGAGAAATATTCAGCTATAACCAAAGAGCAAAAATCACAAGCCTTACTAGTTATAAGGCAAAATTTACAGCCAGAACCTCTTAGCCTGGTTTTTAATAATAAAGACCCAGCAGAAGCCCTAAAGTTACTAAAGGATACCTATGAAGGTTCCGGGCCGGTTCTAAGGCAACAGCTATATCTCGAATTCCACGCTATTAAATTCGAGGATTATAGCTCTTTAAATCTATTTATTAGCTCTTTTAAGGCTTATTTATCTAAATTAGCCTCTGTAGGAGCAAAAATCGAGACTATAGACCAAAATACGGTCTTTATAGCTGCCTTATCAAAATCATTTCCTATTTGGGCTGAAAGGCAAAGGGCTGCCTTACGTTCTAAAGAGATACCTACTTTAGAAGCCCTTATTACGGATATATTAGATGAAAATAGGCGTGATGAGGACACCCCTATGTCTAATTCCTATATCCATAGGCAACAGTCTCAACAACGGTCTAAAAAGACTAAGAGGTCTAACTAACGTCGCACACCCACTTCTCGCACACCCCCACATTTCGCACACCCATAAATTGCTCATGTAGAATTTTACCCTCTTCAACATTCTTTAATATCTTCACCACTTTTACAGCGATTATTATAATTCTTTGAATAGTTACTCTTATACGCTTAATGGGCCAGTATACGGAAACAGAAGTCAATCAAGCTCTCAATGCAGTTGCAAGTGGGCAGAGTGTCCGAAAGGCAGCTCATGATGCTGGAATTCCACCATCAACCCTCCAGTCTCGATTAAAGAGTTCACAGGCAAGAAATGTAGCTTTCTCTAGCTTCCAGAAGCTATCTCCAGCACAGGAAAGTCACTTAGCTGAATGGGTGCGTATCCAGGCGGCGTTAGGGCTGCCGCCAACACATCAACAACTCAAGGAATTTGCCCAGCGAATCCTAGACATCAGAGGCACTACCCAGCCACTTGGGAGAAACTGGATTCAGTTCTTTATTAAGAGAAATCCATCAATCAAGGTTCATAGAGCTAGAGCCATCGATTCTAAGCGTGTCAATGGGGCCTCAACTAATGTAATCAGGCAATGGTTTCAACAACTCGCCCTTCCAGAGATCAAGGCGATCAAACCACATCATCGCTATAACATGGATGAAACTGGTATCCTAGAAGGCAGAGGATCAAATGGCTTAGTACTGGGATCATCAGAAAGCTCATCAATGCGAAAAAAACAGCCTGGGTCTCGGGCTTGGACAACTATGCTTGAGTGTGTCTCTGCAACTGGTCAGGCGCTTCCTCCACTTGTTATTTATCGAGGGAAATCGGTTCAACAACAATGGTTTCCTCTTGATATCCATAAACGTGATATTTACAGTGGTTGGAAGTTCACAGCAACTGAGAATGGCTGGACTTCAGACTCTACAGCTGTGGAATGGCTTGAGAACATCTTTATCCCTCTGACTAAGCCTGATCATCCCTCTGAGCAGAGACTATTGATCCTAGACGGTCATGGCAGTCATGAAACAACAGAATTTATGTATCTCTGTTATAAACACAAGATATATCTCCTTTTCCTACCGCCACATACATCCCACGTTCTCCAACCTCTAGACCAAGCAGTCTTTGGGCCTCTCAAGGCGACCTATCAAAAAGAGCTTGGATACCTCATTCAACACAACGATTCTACAGTTGTAGGCAAACGGAACTTTCTTACCTGCTATGGAAAAGCACGCCAGATGGCATTTTCAAGCAAGAATATCAGAAGCGGCTGGAAAGCAACAGGACTATGGCCCATTTCGATAGCTCGACCGCTCATGAGCCCTCTACTGCTTGAGAATGCTTCCAAGCCCTCAAAGCCAGGCTATTCTACGCCTATGAGGGCCTCTGATGGTGGAAAAGACGAAAACTGGGCATCTGCTACATCCATAGTAGCCTGGTCAACGCCCAAGAAGACAGTTGATCTATATGATCAACTTAGCTTATTCAGCAAGTTGGATAAAGATCAGCAAACGCAGCGACTGTTGTTTCGGAAGGTTCAAAGGGGATTTGATGAAAAGGACTATCAATTGGCTACAGCAGAGAAGAAGATTGCAATGTTGGAAGCAGAAGTTGAGGCTGGAATGGTACGGAAGCGGCGTAAGGTCCAAATGAGCCCAAATTCGAAGTTTGCCAACATTGAGGCAATTCACAAAGCCCAAATTGAGGCTGGCGAAATTGAGGATAGCTCAGATGAATCTAGCGAGCCTGAATTACCTATTAAAACTGGCGATAGTATCACAGTTGCAGGAGACGAATCAGACTTATAGTTATGAAGTTGATGAATACCTCATGATGACCCAATTTATGGGTGTGCGAAATGTGGGGGTGTGCGAGAAGTGGGTGTGCGACGTTATAGACCTAATGCCTTTAAAGGCAATAATAAAAGGGAAAACCAACAGCCTCCTAGCAACTCCTACTCTTTCTATAATTTAGAATATTATAGTGGGATTGATGCTAGTTACTTTAATAAGAGGCCTAATAGCCCTAGTTCTAGTTCTAGTCCTAAGAACTGGTGGCTGTATGATTCCGGTTCTACTGTTCACATAGCTAACAGTAGAGAATTCTTTACAGCCTATACTTCTAAAGACAACCTCCCAGAAGTCAAAACAGGCGCTGGACCTATAAAACCTAAGGGCCAAGGTACTATAGACCTACCGCTCTACTTTAAAGGTCAAAGGTCAACTATTAGGCTTGAACAAGCCTTATATATACCGGATTTCCCTATAAATACTATTTCAGGTCTAAGGCACTATCTCTCAGGAGGCTATATTAACGGGAATTATTTATATACCCCGTCTCACAAAGCCTTTGCTGCCTTAAATATCCCTAAAAGGGGATTTTTCCTATCTATATATGGAAAATTAGAACCTGATATTCATAGTTTGAGGAATAAGAAGACGAATAAGTCCTCCTCAACTAATAAGACTAAAAAGTCTACTACCTCTAATTATAACGAGGTTGATTTATCCTCTAGAATCGATGAACTTTCCGATTCTGAAGCCTCTAACTATATGGCTTTTGAGGAATTACAAGGTAACCCTAACCCTAAGGGTCTAAAGGGTCAAAATAACCCTAATCTTAAGGGTAATAACCCTACTAATCCTACTATGGATTGGCATAACAAATTAGGACATCCTAGTTACTCTTACCTATATAAGACAGCTAAGATAACTAAGGGGATTCCTATCAACCAGCTTAAAAAGGACGATTTACAGTGCCCTAGCTGTGAGAAAGCTAAGTTAACTAGACAACAGTCTATAGTTAACTATAACAGGGCTACTAAACCTCTCGATCGACTATGTATCGATACGATTAAGATTACGCCTTCTACTATAGCTGGGAATATCTACGCTATCCCATATACTGACGATTATACTAGCTATAGAGATATAGATTTCAGTCCTACTAAGGATAAAATCTTATCTCTTGTACAAAATAAGCTAGAATATTATTATACGCAGTATAACCAGTACCCTAAGTCATTACGAATTGATAATGGTACTGAATTCGCTATAAGCGAATTAGAAGCCTATACTAAACCTAAAGGGATAGTTATAGAGCTTACTACTGCATACACGCCAGAACAAAACGGTATAGCTGAACGAGCAAATCGAATCATAGTTGAAAAGGCTAGAACTATATTACTAGCTTTAAAACTACCTCTATTTCTATGGGATGAAGTCTTTAAAGCTGTTATTAAGTTATTAAACTATACAGCTACTTCAAGACTCCCTATTACACCATACGAGGCATTTTTCAACTATATATTTCCTAATAAGGATAATCGACCTGATTTATCTTCCTTATATAACATAGGAGATTCGGTCTATATATATTATCCTAAGGAAAAACAAGTCAAATCGAATAAGGTTTATACCTATACTCAAGAGGGCATATACCTCTATACAGAGGCAACGAATATTCATATTATATACTGCCCTACTAAGCCTTATAAATCACGAATCATAAGGGCTACTCATATTCGTTTTATACGAAATACTATAAGAGAGGGGGAACAAGAGGCTCAAGATTCCTCTAAATCCATTACTTCTAGTATTTCTAAAGACGTCTCTAAAGACGTTAAAGAAGCTAAAGAAGTTATACCCTCTAAAGACGTCTCTAAAGACGTTATAGTCTCTAAAGACTTTAAAAACAAAATCGAAATCAGGCTTCCTTCTATTAAGAACAAGGAGGAATATATAACTATTAAAGAGAATAACTATATTATTCACTATCTCTTTTCTAGTTACTATACTAAGGAACCGTCTACTATTAAACAGGTTCTTAAAAGCCCTGAAAAAGACAAATGGCTTAAAGCTATATATCAAGAGATTTCCCAACTTATCTCTAAAGGCACCTTTAAGGCTATAAATTCTAAGTTAGCCTCAACCCAGCCTATAACGGCTAGATGGGTATTTAAGCGGAAATTATTACCTAATGGAAAAATCGATAAATATAAAGCCCGCCTTGTGGCTAGAGGCTTTGAACAACGTTACGGAATCGATTATTTCCAGACTTTCGCTATAGGGTCTAACCCTACAACTTATAGGGTTTTATTTGCCCTTGCCGCCTATTACGATTGGGAAATTCATCATATTGATATCATAGGAGCTTTTTTAAACGGCGAATTAGAGGAAGATATCTATTTAGATCCCTCTAATATTCCTCTAGCTGAATTCTTTAAACAGAACCCTAAACAAAACACTATAGGATATAATCCTACTAGTAATCAGGTTCTAAAGCTAGAAAAAGCCCTATACGGCCTAAAACAGAGCCCTCGACAGTGGCAACTTAAGGTTAAGGCTATATTTAAACAACTAGGCCTACAACCTCTTAAATCCGACGAGGCAACCTACTATAATAATAATAAGGACAATCCTATTATCATAGTAACCCACGTCGACGATTTTATTATATTCGCTAAGAATCTTAACGAAATAAAGAAGCTTAAGTTATTGGTTTCTAAATTCGTTGAAATTAAGGATCTAGGCGAAATCAGCTATTTTCTAGGTCTCAAGATCACTAGAGATAGACCTAATGGGTCTTTACAAATCTCTTAAAGCCACTATATTCAACAAATCCTAGAAAACAACAACTTTAAACACCTCAAAGGCTCAGATATCCCTATATCTCCCGGAATTCTAAAGCAAGACTTAGGGCAGAATAACCCTAACTATCAACCCTCTAAAGAGCTATTAAAACTATATCAACATCTAGTTGGCTCTTTGATTTACACTATGTATATGACTAGGGTTGATTTAGCCTTTAGTGTTTCCTTTATTAGCCGGTTTCTTCATAATCCTACTCAACCGCTATTAAAGGCAGTTATAGGTATAATTCAGTACCTTTCAACTACAAAAGACTTTAGTATTAACTATAAGTCTAAATCGAATATTCAACAGCCTGAATTAATAGGCTATACGGATTCCAGCTGGGCTAATTGCCCTACTACTAGGAAATCAACTAGCGGCTACTTATTTACTTTAAACGGTGGCCCTATTAGCTGGAAATCTAAGAAACAATCAACTATAGCCCTCTCTACAACTGAGGCTGAATTTAACGGCATTCAAGAGGCTATACGAGAGGCTATTTGGCTTCAAGGTCTCCTATCTGAACTAGGCTTTAACTATAAGCCGATACCAATCAAAACCGATAATAACGGAGCCCTAAACCTAGCCTATAACCCAGAATATCATAATCGAACAAAACACACGGCGATATACTATTATTATACTAGGCAAGAAGTAGAAAAAGGAAATATCTCTATATCCTATATTCCTTCTACTAGTATGCCGGCTGACGGGTTAACTAAGCCTCTATCTAGACCTAACTTTATTAAGTTTATTAAACTTATAGGTTTAGATCCTTCTTCTAGTATTAACTAGAATTACCCTTTTATCTTTTCTACTAAATAGTATAAAAGAGGGGGTGTTAGAAGTATAAGTATATTATACTTCTATTTTACTTATTTATCCTATTTAGTCTTATCTAAGACTTAGTAGGACTTACAAAAGTAACTAGCTAAGAATGGCTGCTTGCTAGTTTAAACATATGACATTCAGATCCCTATGGAATACTCTCTTTAACCTTATCTAAAAGTCTATTTAGTTAAAGAAGATTCTAGTCTGATTTATAAGCTGCTTTATAAGCTAGTTGACGTATATACTTACGTATACTAAACCTAGCTTATAGCTTCCTATATTAGCTATTATAGGCGACGTTATACTACTATATAACTAGCCTAATTCTCTCCCTTAGCTAGCTATTAGTTTCTCAACCAACTCAGCTTCAATATAAGCCTATACATTCTTTACTATTAAAGCCCTACTTCATAAGTACAAGTTCCCTTACTCTAATACCCTGTTATAAGGATATCGTACTATCTACGAGATTCCTACCTACCGTTCCAACAATATCTTATATCTTTATTATTAAAAAACCTATTAAAGACTATTATTATACCTTATAATAGCATTACTAACGAATTAAATAATAATAAATTCGTCGCTTTTATAGAAATAATAGAAACTAATTACTAAGACCTTAATTCCTTCTCTATAATTATTAAGGAAGTAATAAGTTAACTAGTAAAGTCTTTTCGACCTTGCTACGCCTTAGCCTAGCAACTACCTAGTTACTACTAAGCCGCTAGTAGCGTATGCTTTTATACTAAGAAGACTTTTCTATCTGCTAATATTCTAGCTTTATTAACTTCTTATTAATTCTCTTTTAGTATGCTTTCTACTACTACCTTTTCGAAAGTCTTACTTAACGGCGTAGCGATTCCGAAGTCTTACCGCAAGGCGTAAAAAAGCTTATAATAGCCTAAGTAGGAGTAAGCCTTTAAACGAGAGATAACTTAATTTATAAAAAAGGGGGTTTACGAAGTTATTTACTTACTACGTAATACTAAAGTCTTGCTTAGTAAGTAGGTATATAATATTAAAACTAATAAAAATAACGAAATTATACGTTATAAAGCTTAATATATAGTTTATAGAAATTATAAGAAAAGTAATTAGTTATTATAAAAGGTTTATACTATAGTTGCCTTTACTACTACTACCTAACTTTTCTTCGTAGTTATTATACTTCTCGATTTTAAATACGAAGTATATAATTTCGATACTACCTTCTTAGCCGCCTTGATTTTAGAAAAGGTTAAGGTATACGTCTAGCCTCCTACTAGCTATACTATTAAAGATAATAAGGTATAGTTACTATATAAAGTACTTTATAGCTTAAGAAAATTATTACTTTAGTAGTTTTATCTTATTAAAAGCGAAATAAAACGAATTAGCTTTACTATTATTAATAAGGAGGTCTATCTCTTTATTAATTATAAGATTAAAATATATATACTTATATATATTAATAATAATATTATTACTACTTTTAATAAGTAAGTTATAATAGAAGTTTATCGTCTTTTTAAAAAGGTTTGTTTTTTTAAAAACCTTAGCAAGGCTACCGATTTTCTCGGTTTTTAGATTGAACGCGATAAAGCTGTTAGTAAGATTTTCGTTTCCTAAGCTAAGTATATAAAAGTAATACTTTAATAATTCGACTTTAATAGTTTAAGTATTATTAAGACGCTTATAGTAACTACTAACGATCTACTTATTACTTAGGATAAGAATAAGTACTTACTTAACGAATAGCAACTTTATATCGAATAGACTAGCTGCCTTAACTTCCTAATAGCTAGAACTTATATTAATATAGCTTATATTATTAGTAAATTATTATAAGCAAATTTAAAGCCTTCTAAGACTTATCTTTATACTATTAAGTACTTATTCCGATATTTTAAAAGTATTATTTATCTTAGTATTATACTTAGAAGCATCCTTACGATTAATAAGTTAAGGCTTTATACTATTATAGATACCTTTTTTACTAATAATAAGCTATTATAAGTCTTAATAAATAGTTATATTATCTTCCTTACTAGTATGCTAATTACTTAGAAGTTAAAAAAATAGACTTTCGTAACTTTAAGTATTATAAAGGCTAAATTTATTAATCTTATACCTATAGTAATTATTATAAAGTAGATTAGACGTTACTTTTCCTAACTACTTAGCAAACCTATTACTATGCTTACTATTATATTTACTAATAATACTAACGGCTATAATAACGTTATAAACCTACTTAACAAGGTACGAACCTACTATATCGACATCCGATATAAATAGATTATATAGGAGGTTTATACTACGAAAAGCATTAAACTCCGACTTATTAAAAACGCTAATATAGCTGCTAATAGACTTACGAAGCTACTAGTTACGGTTAAATATAAGGAATTCGTTTGTTTATTAGGTATAGCGGAGGGATTGGATTAAGAAGGGGGTTTGGAGACTATAGGACTATTAATATTAAGACTTCGGGATTCGGAGGATTTTACAGCCTCCTATTAGCTAGGTCTAACCGGTAATTAACCAAGTTTTCTAATAGTTGAGAACTCCTCGGATTTAGAGGATTTAGGACTTTTCCTATATTTCCTATTATTCTACTGCTTTTTCGCTAAGGAGTCTGAGAGGGGGTGTGGGTGGCAGGCCTCGCCGGCCCGTCACGTGGGCTGACGGCCGCTACCACTGGTCTTAGCTAGCCTCTACAGCCCTCTAGCCAGTTAGTTAGTTCTTCAACCAACAACACCACTTTTCCCCATTCTGAGCGTTCTGTGCTGGTTTCGCCCACAAAGAGAATGCTCGTGGGGAGATAATGATGGCCTTAATACAGGATTATGGTAAACAAACAACAGCTTCATGTTGGAATATGTGCAGGATGTCTTAGTTTTAGATACAAGGAGGTGTTGAATATTATTTATTTTTAAGTTTTCTTTACACGTCGTCAACCTTCCGGAGCCGAAAGCACCTTTATGTGGATCTGCGATAGCTAACCTGTCGTCAGAACTGTGGTGCGGGAAGGTGGCGGATAGTGCCCACTCTTTCCCAGTCATTTCTGTAGCATCCGGCTGGAGCGCTGCTACCGCGGTGTCTAGGATCCAGCGAACGAGCATTGTCATCGTCATCAAAGACGGCTGGCGCGGAGATACTGGATGGCACCGTTTGAGCGGAACGGGCATTTAATAAGGTAGGTTGTGAGGGCTTCAAACTGAGCTATTAATCTGCCAGACCATCGGTAAGAAACCTGTCTCAAAGTTGAGCGACACCTCAATACTACTTTAGTATGAGTAGAGTCTCGACAGGAGCTTGTTAGTCGGAAAGACGTAGAGCTTTGGTTAGATAAGTTTTGACCGGCAGAAATTGCCACCGCCTGCTCTTCTTGGATTTTGAGTCAAAGGCGGTGGACGGTGGCATTACATAAGCGACACTGAGGAGAGCTCGCCAGCTGCTGTCAGAAGGTCGTACGCCTAAAATCTCACTGTTGCTTCGCACCAGCCAACACGGTTGGTAACTCAGAACCAGAATAGAACCAGACCAATGCAGGCGACGTTCTCTCGATACCACCTTGATAATGTAATCTTCAATATTTCGGAATCTTCACCTCCTTTAACAGGCTTTTTGCCTTTCGAGATTGGCCTTGTGAGTGAGACACAATGTGGCACAACGGTTGGCCTTCTCAGCTTCGACCCAGCCGGTTCTCTCGGGCCATTAGAACGGCATAAAGTAATCCATCCGATCGGGACATTACACTACCTCTGAGTGGCAAGGGGACTAGAGGCCTACGAGGCGGCCGTTGATCAGCGAGAGCCAAATTCCGGATGCTGCGCCGTCAGCTTACCTCCCTCGGCAGTTGTCCCCATCATCACAAGCGCCAAAGGGGACCAAACGTGCCGCCATCACGTCTATTACGTTGAATCACATCAGTCAAAGTAGACGCCGCTCGACAAGTTATGGAATCATCACGAGAGTGAATCGCACGACGTGAGGCTTGAAATCATCTGCGATAGCCCGAGATCGAATCCTGCATCGCCGCCATCCCGTCCGGCCCCCATCAACAGGGACCCCCGATTTCAAGGCCTCGCCTTGATTTTTGGATGTTTGCCTCCCCCCTCGGCCAGCCGGCTACCCCCGCTTGCAGCTTGCAGCTCAGCAAATGCTGGGGATGGACTATGGATAATGGGAACTGGACGATGGGTATGGTTGTATGGTAGCATCGTCTGCCCGACCTGCAGCAACCCGGCGCTTACACGCTTCCTCATCCCTGCTCGCCCCAACCACTCACGGTCGAGAGGCACCTCTCCCATCAATGTGATATGACACCTCATTGGTCTCCCGCCCCCTCTGTCTAGCGACTCGCTCAGCGCTGCCGTCGTCCATTGGTTTGCTCTTCAGTAAGTGAGCGACAGGGGTCGATCTGCAGTCCAAGGCACATCTTCCCGCCGTCTTCACTGGTTCCGTGCCACTCAGAACGGGCATTCTTTCCACTCTCCTCCCGGTGTGCACCCACCCCCCAGCTCACCTCGACCTCCGAGAGTGCCTTGGTGAAGCTCGATTGGATGGCTGCAAGTGCGCATGCAAAATGGCAAAATGGCTCCATGTGCGGCGGCTGGAGACCGCTTCCCAGGGCCAGATAATAGCCTGTAAGACCGCCCTCTTCCAGACTCCTCTTCTCTCCTTTTGCTAGTGCAGGTTATTTTTTCCTTGAGAGAAGTTGTAATATCTTTGCGACGAGATCACCATCGTTGAAACCGACAGAGGTCGACATATAGAGAGGGAAAGTTGTCTCGTGGACAGACAACAAACCAACCACCCAGCAAACAAGAAGGCGGGGTCAGCTCAGACATATCGCACAGCTGTGTGACGGGAACAGGTCGCAACAGACGAAGAGAGATTTGAATACCTGTGAAGGAAAAGGCAACTCGACAGAGACTCGCAAAACACCTAGACTAATCGACAAAAATGCTCTTCTCAACACTATCAGCCCTCGTCCTTGCGGCGACGGCCTCTGCGCACATTGTCATCTCCTACCCGGGCTGGCGCGGCAACAACCTCATCACCAACGAGACATTTCCCTATGGAATGCAATGGAGCTACCCATGTATGTCCTCTCCGCCTCCACATCTTCAAACCCCGTTCTCTCGACACAGAAACTAACAATCAGCAGGCGGCGGCATGGGCGTCACCAAGAACAGGACCTACTGGCCGACATCAGGCGGCACCGTAGCCTTCCAACCCGGCTGGTTCCAGGGCCACGCCTCGGCCTTCATGTACGTCAACATGGGCTTCGGCACCGACGGCCCCGACGGCGGACCGGCCAACATGTCCAACCCCATGGTCCCCGTCTTCCAGATCCTCGGCCCCAGCAAGAACCCGTTCCCGGGCACCGTCTGCCTCACCCAGATCCCGCTGCCCGTGAACACGACGGTAAAGCCCGGCGACCACGCGACGATCCAAATCGTCGAGCTCGCAATGCACGGCGCCGCTCTGTACTCTGTAAGCTTTTTTCCAACCCATTCACATCTTGCTCGAGGGAATCACAACTAACACCAGCCGGATATAGTGCGTCGACATTGAATTCGCCGAGCCAGGAGACCCCAAGATCGAAAAGGTGAACGAGACAAACTGCTTCAACTCGGTCGACATCGGCATGGCGGACGTCTACACCATCACCACCCGCGCATCCGGCCAGACCATCGAGCAGGCGGCGGCGACCTCGGACGCCGAGCAGACCGTCACGTTCTGGTACGCGGGCAAGCGGCCGCAGTCCGCCTGGGCCGTGTTCAGCTGGGTTCCTTTCGTCCTCGGAGGACTCTGGATCATGCTGTGAACGGAGCTGAACCGAAACCGGAATTGAACACTGACGCGATGTGAAATGAAGAGTTGGGGCTGGCTTGATGATTATCATCATTCTTTCTTCTGTTTTTGGAGAAATGGGATTATACCTCGGGGAAATTATTGTATTATTTGGGCATAAAGATGGCGTTTGGAGTCTTCTTATCATCTACGGAGGCAAAAGCCCTTATCCTATTTCTACATTTCTTACCTATCAAACGATGATGGCGGCAGCGGGTGTCAGTTACCCCATATGTCACGAAATTCGTTCTACTCCAAGATGCTGGAGCATCATATAATCCGCTTAGCGGACTGAATAAACATCTTGTCATTCAATGTGTGACTTTTGAATACCGGTGAGGAGGAGTGTCGAGCACAAGCTTTACACGGAGACATCATTACATTTACTTCGAAACACTCGAATGGACATGCACTACCTCCAACGAAGCAAGGCAACCAACTGAACACTTGAATCTCCTGGGAGCGGTTTCATCACGCTCTAAAACGCGTTCTAAAGCTAGCTGTTTCTTAATTACTCATGCTGCGTCGCAAGTTTGCATTTCCCCTGCCGGCTTTTCGCCGCGGCCTCAGCAAGCGCGGGCACCGTCACATCACACGGCCGTCACCCTCCGACCTCGTGCTTGCTTATCCTAATTACCAAAACCATTCGCTGCACCTATTTCTCATCACAATTGCTGAATAGCCTCCCTGCCCACCTCCTTCACACGCACCTCCGACACCTTGTCCACGGCGGATTTGATCCAGCCCTCACCTCCGAGCGACTTGATCTCCGCCTTACTCACAGAAGCAAATGTTCCCAATGCAACAAGTGCCCGGTAGATAACCTCGGAATCGGTCTGCTCCGAAAGTATCTTTCCAAGTGCGGTAATAAAACGCTTCGATTGGGCCGACGTCCGTTCCTTGTTCGCATAGGCGGCGTAGTTGACGAGGATTGTGGTCGCTGCAATTAGAATGTTGCGGTTGAACCGGCCAATGGCTGCACCGCCAGATAAGCCGAGTACTCTCTCCAGAAGTAATGCGGCGGTGTCAGCCTCTTTCGCCGCTAATGCTTCGCCCTTGGGGGAGCCGAAGATGTTAGCAACAGTACGCAGGGCCATCATGACCGAATTCTCGTTTGGCGTGGCACCGTCAGGGGCGTTCAAAGCACTCGAAATGGCGACCTGAAGGATTGAACCCTCCGATCCCGAAAACTCGGCAGCAAACGGCGAAGGGGCAACGCATCGCAGCAGGTCCAGGCCAGCAAGGCGATCTGAGTAGGGCCAGAGAGTCACAATCTTAACGGCGATATCAATACCTGCCTGCTCGACAGGCTTCGAATTCTCGATGGCCTCCTTAACGGCCTTCAAAGTGTTCTGCTCGGAAGGATTCAAAGCGGCGTCCTTGCGGCCAGAGGAGATCATATTCGCGTTGATGGCGAGGATCTTGTTGATCATGGCCTCGTACTTGCCGGCCGTAATGTTCAAATAGTGGGCTTGTGGCAGCACCTTTGGCCTCAACTCCGACTCGCCGGGGCGGTATCTTGATTCCGTTCCGTACGGGTCCGAAGTGGCCGGCGCAGACTGGCCAAGAGTCGCGCCTTGTGTATTTTGGGTAATGAAGTTTGCCACGTTATCTAGGTAGCTGATGGGGAGCTCGTTGTCGTTCAGGAATTTTGTCGCGGCATCGTAGGGGTTCTGAGAAAGGTTGTAGGGCAGCTTCAGGGGAGGCTTGCCGTCCTCGATATCAACGTCGAACACGTAGTCGTAGGATTTGCCGTTGTACTCCGTTTTCTTGCCGCTGCTTCCAGCCGAATCGACGACGGTGCCAATGTTAATCCATTGCTGTTGGCCTGTAAAAGGTTAGCAGGAAGAGCAGCCAAGTGCTTGCGTTGGGACCACATACTTGCTGACCACTGGTGAGCGGTAATGTTGCCATTGCCCTGGTTAATCATCTGCACCTGACCCTCCTTGGTGCCAGACTTAGTCTGGAGGAACTCTGGGCCAGGCAGCTCCTCCTTGTTGATGGACGGAAGCTGTTGTTGAGGAATGGAGGATGCCTTGACAGACTCCTCAAAGTCAGAAATAGCCTGGGCGCTTGCTGCCCGCTCGTTGCTGCGGGTAAAGACACGCGCAACACCGTCACTCGCTCCCGACACAATATCACCGTTCTCTGGGTTCGCTGCCACAGTCCATACTGAGATGGCAGGATGTGTGATGGTCTGGACGCAGTCGTTGCCCTTCCATACACGTACGGTACGGTCTTCGCCTGAGCTGACTAATTCACCTGAAGGCAAGCTTGTCAAGGCGTAGATGAAGCTCTCGTGGCCGTGGAGCTCGCCAACCTGCTGGCCGTTAAGCTTCCACAGGCGGATGATGCCATCGTTGCTCGCGCTCGCGATATCAGCGCCACTGGGGTGGCCCTTGGGAACTTTGCATAGAGCGCGGACGACTTCGGGAGTGTAAATGGTAGAGCGGGGTTCGGCGTCACCGGCGACAGCAGTGCGGAGGTTGTATATGCGGATACTTGTATCCGCGCATCCGGTGACTACTGTCTCTTCGTCCAGGGCAAGAACAGACCAGACACTCTTCTCGTGACCACTGAGGCGAATCTCAGGCTCCCACTTGCTGGTACTCCATACAATGGCCTGAGAGTCCCAGCCACCCGACACGATGTATGTCCCCTTGGGAGAGACGTCCAGACTGCAGACGTTCTGGGAGTGGCCAATCAACAGCCTCTCGGCATGATCGCCCGGACTTGACTGTGGTTGACGGATCTCGACAATGGTATCCTTGCCGCCAGAGGCGATGAGGCCATCCGGGTAGGATTCGGAAGGAGGAAGATATGTGACGGAGTTGACGAATTCGGAGGTCTGACTTGAGACGGTAGCTTCGAAGGAGGGGGGAGAATCGGAAGTCTGACGCCAGACTCGTACACTGCCATCACGCGAGGCAGACAAGATGGTATGGGAAGCTGGGAAGCTGACGGCCTTGACCTGTTCATTACATAATTCATTAGCAGCGGAACTGGACAGCAAAGCTCCATAAACTTACGTCGGAGTCGTGGCCAGACAGCTGGGCGGAGAGCTTGAAGTCGGCCATAGCTGTCAAAATTGTGATGTATGAGGGAAAAGATGAGGGAAGAAAGGGCCAGGTGTAGACAGCTCACACCTCGGTTGATGTTCCGGAGGAGAGAAGACCGTTGTTATGGTTTGTGGTGCTGCTGGTGCTAGGTAGTGTAGGTACTGAAGGCAGTTGGCCGATGACGATAGAAGCGGGAACACTGAAGCTCCACTGCGCCACAAGGGGAGGGGGTAAAAGGATACATAGTACAAGCGGGGAGGGGCCATTTTGGGGGGGGATAGGTGGTGCAGGTGTCCCCCGGGCAATCACCAGCTCCATCCCTGCCACTTTACTGCTTCCATTGACTTCCTTTCCGGGAAAGGTAAGGCGTTTAAGCATCAGCCACAGCTGGCGATTTGCTTATCAAAGCACGTGGTTTCATCTCATCTTGAACCAATCAAATCAGCCTTATGCAAACAGAGCCACTAGTGCCTCCTTTCAAGCCACATCCCCTCGACGCGGGGTCAACTCTGTCCTCTGGGAAACCGTGATCTCAGTGCTGAAAAGGAAAGCAGCACCGCGGTTTCAGGGGTCCATTGGATCTTTCCTTTCCAGAACCACAATCGGCCCTGATCCGAGTCGGAAGGAACCCCACTATTATTTTCCTTTGCGCTGTTCTCATTTGCCTCTTCTGACTTCTCTTGTCTCGCAGCTCTGCGCGCCCAATTCCCGATTTTTTGCTTCAGCTTCTGCTTCTGCTTTTTTGCTGCGCTGTCAGAGCCCATTCTGTTGACGACTCATCGCATCCTCCACGAACATTCACGACGTTACGGCTGTATTGACTGTCTCTCTTTTTACTCGGTCTCTAACCTTTTGACTTGAAATATCCTCATCTCTGCCATTGGCCCCGCGTCAATCTCCGTTTGATACCCCTCCCCCCCCCCCTTCCAGCGCACACGTTGCGACAACGAATAGCTTCGAAACCCCTTTTGCCAAATACCGACATCATGGCTACTACGCCTGTTCCCAACGCCGAGACCTCGCGTCAATATGTTCCTTTGACTTGCCACGGTCACTCTCGGCCTGTTCCCCACGTCTGCTTCTCTTCCCTGGAGAAGGGAGAGCAGTACTACATGATCTCCGCCTGCAAGGGTAAGCTTGCGATGAGGTCCTCGACGCTGCGACCAGGGCTCTGCTAACCCTGTCGCAGATGGAAATCCTATGTTGCGCGACGGTATCACTGGTGACTGGTACGTCATAGAGTTCTGACGATCCCAATCGCACCGCTGACTTGACAACGACAGGATCGGAACCTTTATCGGTCACAAGGGTGCCGTCTGGCAGGCCAGACTGAGTCCCGATGCCTCCAACGCGGCTACCGCCTCCGCCGACTTCACCGCGTAAGCCTTGTCTAACATTTATTATACAACCGAGTTTACTGACAAGCCACAGCAAGGTCTGGGACACCCACAGCGGCGAGGTCCTCTATACCCTCCAGCATAACCACATTGTTCGCGCCGTTGCCTACCCCCCCGATAACTCCGAACTCATTGCGACTGGAGGAATGGAGAAGAAGCTCCGAGTCTTCGACCTGAGCGACTTTGCCCCCGACCCGAACGCTGCTGCTGGTTCCCCTATCATGGTGCAGGCCTCGGCCGGTTTCGAGATTGGCGAGGGCACCCATACGGGTTCCATCAAGTTTATTGCCTGGACCAAGGACCCCAACACCATTGTTACCGCCTCTGACAACACCATTCGCTGGTTCGACCTTCCCACGCGCAATGTCATCCGACAGGAGGTTCTCGACGGCGAGATCAAGTCTTGCGAGCTGGTTTCCCTGGCTCCCGAGTTCACCTCTCCTGGCGATATCGGCGGTGGTCTTCCTGTTCTGGCTGTCGCCGCTGGCAAGTCGGTCTACTTCTGGGGAGGCCCACAGGCCATGGACGAGCTCAAGCGCATTGAGCTGAAGCACGGTGTTGCTAGCGTGGGTCTGGACCTTAAGGGACGCAAGATTGTCGTCGGAGAGGAGCCCGGTACCTGGGGCCGCGTTTGCCGCTGGGATGACGGCAGCGAGATTGGTAAGTCGATAATGAGAGATCGAGTGGAGGCCCTACTAACGCGGTTTCAGAAACCATCAAGGGTCACCACGGTCCTATCTGGTCCATCACCTTTTCCCCCGATGGCAAGCTCTATGCCACCAGCTCTGAGGACGGCACCATCAAGTTGTGGAAGAACTGCGACGGCTTCTACGGCCTCTGGCGTGGCGGTGCTACCAACGCTGAGCGAAATGTGGACTAGAAGAGCACTGACTCCAGCGTGGTGTCACAGAGCGAAGCCAATGAGATGTACACTCCCCCAAGCAGCCGAGTCTCGTCGGCCTCGCACTTGGATGGAAACTCGCATATGAGCAACAACTCAATCACCGAAACACCGGCGGTTTCTCATCAGCTCATGCGATGCTTCCTCGCCTCCGCGACCGACAATCATGATGCGGAGACTGAGTTGTCCGCACAGATGAGCCGTCGCCATGTCGCTCATACCGACTGAACTGAGTGCGCGGGGTTACGCCTGGAACCTGAGACGTTCCGCTTGCCGCTGGATCTCTCGTCAGGCTAGAATGTGCGTGAGTAGAATACATGTAGTGCTAGAGTTTGCAACAGGTTATTGCGGATGCGGCCAGGCTAGATGATAACCATCAATGGCGGTTGATATCTGAATACACGTTGCCAAAATTGGAGTATCCTAAGTCCACTGCGGTGCCTTGGTGATGTAAGAGTAGACTAGTATCATCGTATCTAAGCAATTAAACATCTTGGACGTATAGTTACAAAGTTCTCCCTCGCAAATTGGGTGGGAGGCAGTCTTTCTACAGTGAATCATGCCTTCATCGTTTTTACTACTTCATGCCGTGGTAAAATGATGCAACTCTCGCAGTGAATCTTTGAGATTTCGTTCTCTTTGCTCTTTCGCCTGATACCACGCCCTCAGCAAACACAATGAAGGTCGCCTGGGAACAACACAATACCTACTCCAGCGCCTCATGGGCCCATCATGGACTCACTGTTCCCTTCATTGCCTCCCATGTCCAGCCATGTATTAGCAGCCACACTGACTACAGCACCTTCCTAGGAATGCAGCCCAGGAATGCAGAGACCGGCAGCTAGTATTATTCATCTCTCCGCCAACGACGAAGTAGCTTGTACCGGACTTTGTTCTACAATCTTCGGTCCATCCAAACATCCTAGTTGAGACAAAAGGACGGAAGTGAAAGACTGGACACGTTCATGGGATTCCTTTGTTCAATATCTGTTCCCGATGCCCGCCGTTTTCTTTCCAACGGGAGATGGATGTTGATCTACTTGCATGATAGCAGCTGAACGTAATTTCCGCATCCATGGTAAGGTAGCCACCGTTTAATTTAGGTGGCGGCGTGTCAAACTACGAAAACAGCCAGTAAGACAGTCAATAACCTTGGGAACTTGTGTCTCACAAGAAGACGGTAAGCAGTTACATGCCTACCCACGTGTTGGGAACGCTCCTCGCGATCCTAACGGGAATTCGAACGGCTTCGGCTGTTTGCTATGCATCAAATGTCCATTTGAGGAAGTCTCGGTGGCTGGCTTGATGGCATGAGTACCTGTGTCGGCCGTTCCTACGAGCAAATGAGTCGATACCAGCTTGTACCAGCCTAACTCCAGTTCCATGCCAAGTCTTGCTCTGTGGAATGTACGTTGGATAACCGTGAACGTGGTTTACATCGTTTGCTATAAGACACAATATGCGATCGGATTGATACATTACTACAACAATTTCGGGATACTATTAAAAGAAGCCTTAGCCATCTTTCCTCCGTTTGAACTTCTCGTCTACTAATAGTTATATCGTATCCATTTATCAATCTAAGCCTTGCCGTAGGCTGCCGAACACCAACCATGAAGTTCCTTGCACTCATATCATCTGTAATAGCCCTGATCATTCAAGTCACGGCCTTAGAATTACAAGCCCCGCCAAACGTCGAGCCGTTGTTTAACATCACAATTTTCGCTAATCCCATACCCCACGGACCGGTTGCAATCCAAGGAGGCGAACAAGTCGGTAAGACTCCCGTATATCAGTCAATCAATATTGGTCTCGGATCTAATTCATAACGCAGTGCTCACCGTTGCCTTCGGCGCCATCACCGGGGCACTCGAAGCAACTATCAAGGGCGGCGTGGTCTACCCGTCGTTCTACGAGAATGGGACCATCTGGCACGTCGAAGGAAAGATTTGGGGCACAACAAAAGACGGTATCGATTTCTTCGCGGATGAGGTTGGGATCGGTGGTCCCGTGCGGCGGTTAAATCGTCTTGTAAGTCTTCAAAGTGTGATCACCGGAAGAGAGGTACGCTGACTATCTGCAATATCAGACTTTCAACATTGGCGGCGGCCATGCATACCTTACCACGGCGTACATTATCACTGTGCCGACCCAGCTGAACAACACAGTCATTCTGAGCCAGGCCTTCTTGATTAATTAAGTATATTGTAAGTCTGCGGCCTTCTTGATGTATGAAGGGCAGCCGATTTTCCGGTCATATTGTGGTCGTTGCTGGTGCTAATTCCTTCTGGCATGTAGATTTGTAACAACTTTGAGCAACTTGGGTTTGTTTTTGTTATGTTTTTGTTAAGGAGCTTTACCACAAACATTGCGTTGGAAAGCAAGACGTTTGTCCATCTTTGAAGTATGAAGAGATCGATGTGGGATTGGAGAGACTAGATTTGGTTTGAGCCCGAACGTTTTGTATGCTCGTTTGCAAATTAGGATACCAAGGCAGTCAGCAGTCACGATATTTTACGTATATTACAATTCTACACCCGTTTTATGAGCATCTGAGTGACTTCGCTGGTGAAATTCATGAATTTTCTCATTGACCGCGCCCTATTCTCTCACGCCAGCCAGTACTCCGTAGGGCGTACGATGGGGCTTGAGTCATGGTGTTTACTCAACTTCTTGTTGAGGTGTTGTTGAGGATTAGTGAACGTAAATAAAACATAATCTACTTCTAGTAAAGTCTTGAAAACCTATCCAACACTACGCTGTATTTCGCTATAATCAATTTACGTAGTCTTCACGCGTGTTAGACGTGAGTCATCAGTAAATCAATTATTCGGAATTTTTTTAAGGTAGGATTGGGTTGATTTCTCACTCCTGGTCCAAACAGCGGAGCACAATTCTGTAAATGGACCAAGTAGGTGCCGTCGAATGACTCGAGCCGAAGGCCATAGAGATGGATCTCATCGCTCTACAATCACATCGGCTCCCGGGAATAGATCGCGCTGCTTTTCGGCCTGGAGTTAAGAAGCTAGGATCCGGATCCATATCACGGAAGATCGGCCGCTACTAGCACCGACTCGCAACATCAATCCCGGGGTTCCGCTAGGGATTTGCGTCCAAGCTACGTCCACGATGTAAGTTCTAGAGATTTTCCAACATTCATTCTCTCGATTTGGGAAGATGTCTATTCATTTCAGGTTTAACTTAGTCCCCCAATGACATCGACCCCTGCATGGTCCGGATCGGAGGAAGTAAAAACTGAAGCTTAACAACAGTAGTAATCTCAGTTGAAGATGCAGGCTCATTTACACACTTCGCCTCAGCACCCTTAATATGGCAAGATATCGAAATCCATGAACACTACGATAAGACGTGAAGCCGTCATGGTAGACTTTGCAGTATAATTTATAGTAAAGTCATACAAGTTGACAACTGGCTATTGTGGTTTTCTTTTCTGGTAAAGAAGTCATAACATGTTGCTGAATCACTGGACACACATAATGCCAAATTTGGGCCCTCTCAACAATATTGTGCGTTGTTAGCAAACATGAGCTAAAGAATGATAACCCCTGTGGATTACACCGTACCACAACCTTGACGGCATATCCTTTGTGCCACTATACTCTTAATATTAGTTACCTTAGAAGTAATCAACACCGGCTCTCCTCTCGGCATTTGAGAACGCAGGGCACTCACTGCTCTGGTCCACAGTAACAGATTGCTTGGCACATACTGTCTCAAAGCCACTGTTTCCCTTCGCTCAACCCCACCTTGGGTCCGGACATAAACGCTCGTCGCTACTCGGAGTGACCCGACTCCGTCCCCGCCGTATCTCAACGCAATCCTACATCTGTCGATATATAAGCAGCATAACGACGCAGGCTCTACACCAGGACAAACTTCAAAACATTACAAACCGAATCTTGTTCTCTCAACTCAACATCAAGCTCAAAATGTCGGAAATGAAGCTTGATCCTAACGATATGTCCAGGTTCGCCAACCTGACGATCCTGACGACCACATACAAGACCGTCTCAGGGCACTCCATCTCCACAGATGTTCTTATCCCCAAGAGCTTGACGGAGGCCTCGACAGCATCTTCATCTCCGTCGCCAATCATTCTGCGCTACCACGGTGGTGGTTTCATCGCGGCTTCCAGTCTCTTCCCCAGCTTCTTTCAGCCATGGTACTTTGAGCTGGCAGAGCGCCACTCCGCTGTCATCGTGAGCCCCAATTACCGCCTTGTGCCCGAGGCCTCCATGGACGACGTGCTTGAGGACATTGAAGATCACTGGAAGTGGATCCACGCCGAGTTGCCATCGTTCATTCAGCAGCAAACCAATAACCGCGTTAGCGTCGACACCAAGCGAATTCTCACAGGAGGTGACAGCGCCGGCGGGTATCTCAGTCTGATGGCCGGCCTTCTCCACCCAGACGAAATCAGAGCCAGCGTCGCAGCTTACCCTTGCCTGGACCTCAAGGCTGCACAGTTCAAGGACGGTGCTCAGGGTCCCACACTTGGTCATGAGACTGTGCCGTATAGCGTCGTTGAGGAACACCTCAAGAAGGTCCGCGAGGGTGTGCTCCCCTCTGTGGTATCCGAGGATCCCAAATTCGAGCGCGCTTTGTTGATGTTGGCCTTGACGCACTACGGGCTCGCGAAAGACATGTTTCCCAATGAGAAGCGGTACCTCTTTCCGTTTGACAAGCTGGACGACGGGGCTCGATTCCCTCGTGGTGGCGTTTTCGTCTGGCACGGTAACGAGGATTCCATTGTCCCGGTAATTGGAAGCAAAAGGTTGAAGGAAAAAATTGAGAAGTTGGATCCTGAGTTGCCATTCTATTTGGCTGTGCGGCCTGGCGAGCATGGATTCGATCACGATGCCAAGATTGACGAACCCTGGATGGCTGAGGGGCTTGAGAAGCTTGTCAAGGCTTGGTTGAAGTGATTCTCTTAAGTTAAATTTTCAGAGAAATGCCTTCTTATGAGTCGCATAAAGGTACAGGAGTCAATAGCACAAGGATCGAAGGTGGGAAGAGGAATCTAATGTCCGCGCCACCGCATCGAAGAACAACTCAATAGATAAGAGTAAAAATAAGAAATGAATAACATCAGTAAATTAAACATGCCTCCATTTCTTATGATGTTAGTACTTGACTCAGTTCTTTACTAAGACTGAAAATAACGACTACCTACCTTTGGTTCAACGGCCTCTATTGGAACGAAAACATTTTTGCCACCGCACAAATATCATGTAGTCTCTCAGAATACACGCATTATTACGCTCAATCCTATCATAAATCATTTTGGTGTGCCCCAGATCCATGTCCCAACATATCCCAGCAGCCCAGATGACAACACTGCTTCCTGACACTTCTCCTTCTCTTTGAGGGCATCCTCAATCTCTCGAAACCTTCTTTTTGGCAGATCAAGCCCCCGGGCGACCTCCAGTATGCCAATCTTGTCGCCGTGCCGATTTTCCCTCGTTACATGGGTGTCAGCACCATGGCAGATCATGGCAAGCATTGTCTTCGAAACCTCATCTCCCTTCAAGGTGTATTTATCGCCTTTTATGCTATGGCTGAGGCAAACCGTGAGGAATAGCTCCCAAGGGGTTTGGTGGTCATAAAAGCGCAACTTTTGATTTGGATCGGCGCCTTTGTCCAGAAGGAATTCGACGATGGAACTGACGGGACCCTCTGGGATAGGTTGCTCTGGTTGCAGAGGTGTTACCATCGTAGGTCGTAGAGCGTAGTCGAGGAGCGGTCTCCCCCCTTTGCTGTCAATTAAACTTCTGTCTTTAACCTTATGCTGTACGTATAAAGACAACCTTGACTGTATAGCAGTCGCAAGGAAAGTCTTCTTCCTAAGCTCTTTGAAGTTTCCTTTCGGCAAGTCCCGATAATTAGACCAGTGGAAGCCGTCTTCATTCAGGCGTTGCGTATTTGATCTGTCCAACTCGTCCAAAAGTTCGAAAGAATCTTCCAATCTTGTTTCGTCTTCTGGAGAAGGGCTAATTCACCCATGCGCGTCCGTGTTGCATTCGTCCTCGATCCTCCAAGCGTAATACATCAGTCCATCAGCGAAAAGGAAGACTTGGTTACAATCCACAGGCATCTCGTCAGGATATGGGAGAGCCTTGCCACATGCCAGCATGATCCTGCAAAGAGATACCAGAGGGCTGAACTCGTTGGTCTCTCTGAGCAAGATGGTTTGGTCCATGGCTCCGGTGTCACGGAAGAAGTCTCTAACCGTTCGGTGAAGAAAATCCACCTGAAATTGCAAAAACTTCTTGTCTGAGTGTTCTGAAATGTGCAGCAGATCTCTTCCTCTGGCTTCAACACGCTTTTTCAGGCGTTTGTAAGTGGAACCTACCTTTTCCAATGGGAATGACTTGAGGTCCATTTGTAGCGCATAGTTCGGGTTCTTTTCCTCTCGATCGAGGAACTCGAAAGCCAGTAGTGGCAAAGCTTGCCCGGAAGCAATCATGATTCTGAAAATGCGGGACGTATTTTCCCAGTAGTTAGACTCGATGGACTCAAGCATGTGTCTAAAATAGTCTCCCAGGTCGCTAGGCAGCTTGTTGAGTCTTGCTAGTAGCTCCTCGTATGTGTCCGCCTTTGCTAATCCCCGGATCAAGGATCTGACGATTAAATAAACCCATAGGAATACTCCTTGGGCCCTGTTGACAACGATGCTGGCGATTTGAGAAAACCGACTATCCCCTTCAGCCAGTTCTTTGTAGTCATTGTTACCCTCCAAGTTTTCTTTAACATACTTTTTGATGTCACCTCTGGTCAGGTCCTCTACTTGCAGCCGCCATTCCATCACACGCGGCCCTAAAGAGAGGTCGAAAGCATCCCAAGGTCGACTTGACGCACAGATCTTGATGCCCGGTAAGGATACAAGTTTATAAAGCGTCTGAAGCAACTCATCGAACATGCCGTGGTAGCGTTGCTCCCCAGCCGTATACTCATCTAACCCATCAATGAAGAAACAGAATTTCGTTGGGAGGTCATTCTCAGTTTTGAGTGCAAGTTCATTGAATGCTGCCACCAGTTCCGCTTCTTCCCATGGATCTGCCATGATATGATCGGACGCATCCCAGCGATCGCCGCAGACCATCTCAATAAGGTCTGGAAGCTCTCTCAGCACCTCGAACAAGAGTGTTTGCAAAAGCCCTCTCTGGGACTTTTGCATGCTGTTTCCGGCATTCCAGAAGTAGTGACTGGCCATGACTACTTTCTTCTCGCCGCCCCAACACTGAAGCTTCGCTTTCGTGGTCGGGTGGCCAGCAAGGAATTTCATCAGCGTCGACTTTCCACTTCCAGGCTTGCCTCGGATCCAAAAGATATCTCCCTCTGATTCTAGCCACTTTGGAAATGTCGTGTTGTGATGTTCAAAAATCCAGTTGAATGTGGCTTCATGATGCGGCAAAATTGCGTTCTGCCGATCCCGCATCTGAACGAATCGCAGGCTTTGAAGGATTCGTTGCTTCTTTTCTACCTGATTAGTCTCTTCTGCGAAATCAAAGATTTCCTTCTTAAGTCTGGCGAGCTGAGTGCTGAACTCGTCTGCCTGCTGCTTTCGCATGTCGAGATTTGTGGACTCGATTCTTTGAACAATATCTTCGAGCTTTTCAGTGGTTTGAGTTTCCAGCTTCGCGTTCTGGAACTTTAAACCCTTAACAATGTCCAAAATCTCGACTTGATTTCGTCTAAAACGTCGTCAGTCTCTACGTCGGGGACTATAGTTCGGTCATAACCCACGCAGCAGCTGCAGCGAGATAGGTACGAAGTTTGGCCTGCAGTTTTCCCAGCTTTGTCTCAAAGCTTTTGGTTTCCCCCGAGTGTGTCATGTGCCGAAGTGCCTGTGCAAGGCTTGTCCATACTTTCTTATACACCTTGTCGCCCGTCTTGACGCCTAGATCCAACTTGTTCAGGTATTCAATCAAACCTTGGGCAGTCTCATCACATTCGCTTGCTATTGATCGTAGTTCGGATCTTGTGATGGCGAATTTATCCTTTTTACACAGTTTGCGGATTTCTGCAGCAAGCCTAGCTAGTCGCCAAGCTTCGGCCTCCAGGGCTTCATTCTCACTGATTGAACCGGACTTGTAGATGCTTCGGGCGAGAACGAACAGCTTAACTCCGTATTCAGCGAATTGAAGGAGATTGCTCGCAAGCCCGATTGCGGCGAGCTCGGCCATGTTGCGACTGCTCTATCTGGCGCTCGATGATCTTGCAGTGACAACGTTGGCGCCCGACCGGATCAGGCTTTGAGAACTATTGCTCGGCGACGAGGTGGTGGTGATGGGCCCGCATTGTCTTCCCTCGTAAGCAGCGTAAGATTCCTTGGCTCGGTAACAATTTGCCGCTCCCTTGCATGTGCCAATCAGAGACCCCATCATTCCAGTGGAAATACAAGCGCAAGGCTGAGAATGTCCAGCTTTCTGGACTTCTGCATCCCAGATGAAAAGTGAAAGCTTCCTAGCAGAAGAGGTAAATACCAATCTGGCCATGCCTGATGGAGCTTGGCTGACTAAAACATCAAAACCCAGTGACGATGTTGCGCACAAAGGGGGGTTTTAGCCATGTTCGTGGCTATAACTCAAGAGAGTCGAGCTCACGTTGGACGTGGGACCTCCCCCGATGGTCATGGGCCTCCCCATCGAGGCCTCATTGGCAGAGGCTTACCGAAGCTGGTGAGAACCAATCTCCGGAGCGTCATAGAATCTGTACATGATACACTGATACAAATAATTCAGAGGAGGGTACGTTTGCGAACCAACGCCAACCATTGACGTCGGGCGGTAATCGGGAGGATATCCAACCCCACGAAGATGACCGGTGGTGGGTGCGCTTGTACGGCATAATTCTTGTCAACGTGCTCTACAAGCCGGCACAAATCTTGATCTGGCTTGTTATGCCGCTGGCACAGTTCTTTCGGGAATTATTTACAAGTATAATACTGGCGCTGCGGCACTTCGCACTGCTTACGATTCGAGCACTCACCCCTGGGCCGGAATGGCGTGCGTTTTTGATATTTATTACCTTGTTCCTATGGATGGTAGCGGGTATTCCGTGTCTTATTAGCACAGGCGTCCTTTGAGATGTAGGCTCAAGTTCGGGGATATGGTTGGAAGCTAAGTAGACAAGAGGTTCTGATCGTTGCATCAAGATGTAGGCACTTACTGAGCTGGGTCTTGTGTGTTCTGATCATCTTAACGAGAGGGAAAGCCGAACACACCTTAAATTTGAGAAAGCCAGAAAAACCTGAAGTATTGTATAAAGGCAAAATAACATCTAGATAGAAGGATTAGAAAAGCAACAATGAATCATGATAGTTGCCCAAAACCCACTTCATCTGCTACTCCAACTCACCATAGTAGCACCATCCAGGGGTACAGGCCGTAACTGATTACCGATCCTTGATTGATGGCTAATATGCTACCGTCTCAAAGCTCAAGCGACATCTTTCCCCTCCCGGGCGACTTCTTATCGCACGACAAAGACCGTGATAGGAACATTTTCAGTTGTTCTCCCTTTCATAGCATCATTTCCTTTTCAGATAGGATGAGAACGTGGGCGGTGTACTTATGCGCAACTGAAACGGGCGCTTCAGCATTTCTTGATGACATATCGTTGGAGTACTCAGCAAGTCCTAGATGGGGTGGACAAAGACTTCTGTCATGTTCACGTATGAGAAAGTTGAAATTGAAACTTGAATGTATTGGAGAACGAAATATTAATCTATTCGTCTATCGGTAAAACAACGCGAACGCCTTCCGCAATTTGTTCTAAATCTCATGTTAGCTATGAACACAAACTTCATACGTTGTGTGCACTTACTGTCCAGATACTTCATCATCTGGCCATAGTCCTTGCACACATGCTGGCCATTCCAGCTGCCATCCTCTGGCCCATTATCATCGGAATCAGTTTCTGCATGCGGCTCTAGTGCTAGATCACCTGTACTTATGTGTTAGTGGCGCTGTTTGTATTTCAATATCAGGCGAGAGGCTGGGCCTCAACGGCCACCTGGCTCGCAAGGGCTGAGGGACAAGACAAACCTGAGCACATGACAGCCTGACGCAAATAGTCAACGCAATGGTAGTAGTGTGTTACGTAGTCAGAGGGAACTTTGTCCATATTATTTGACGTCAAGCCGGAAAAGATCTTGCCCATCATGAACTACATTCCATTAGTAAGGATAAATACAAGAAGAGTATGTATTGCCAGGTCACTCACAATGCAATGCAATTGATGGGTCATTGAAGTGGTAAAGAAAGGGTCGCTGTCAACCCACTTCCAGCCAGAGCCGTCTGGTACAATGTTAGAGGTTGCTAGTGAAAGAGGGCCTGGGCATTAGTACCTGGCAGGAGAGATCTCCATGAATTCAATGTAGCATCGGAGAGAAAGTCGGTAGCGTTGGGCGGCACGAATGCGTAGTCTGCTGCGAACGAGACAATCTTGGTGGGAACTTCACTCTTGTCAGCCTCATCCATCTTCATGTCCAGATCTTCGTAGTGCCAACTCACATCTCGGGCCAGCAGCAGTGTAATCACCTCCAACCTGCCTTGTGCTCACTGAAAACTTGGCATCCTCAAACTGATAGTACATCAGGAGTGATAAGCCCAGTGACAGACCAATGTTGGTAAGGAGTAACAAGGTGTCGATAAGCCACCGGTATCTCCTTAACAAGGACTTGGTTTCCTTCCACCAACTACGCTTCGGCGTCTGATTGGCATTCAAATCAATAGAGTGCCAATGCTTCTCCTCATCCATCAACTCATCTTCAACCTCGGTACTGGATCGGTCATGGTCGTCATTGTGTGACAAGGTCTCGTAGTGTTTAGTCTTGGGAGGCATCGTGTAAGTTAGGGAGCAAAGTCTGTATTGTGCTTTGCTTATTGGATGATGAAAAAGAAATTTCAAATCTCACGACACCGGTCTAGCACTCACACACGAAAAGAAAAGAAAGACACAAAGACCAGAGTCAAAGCTAAAGCGGGGGAATTTCGTGGTTTTGTTCGGCGGCCAACCCAATCCCCTACGCAATGGGAACTCTTCCACTCATCTCCTCGGCTGCACCATCCGTCTGAGAAACCGGTACCACCCAACTTGAGATGAAATATGCAGCGGTGCGGTACCCCTTCACCTACCTGAAGGGGAAATAATACTTCGGCCGATGCACCCTTACCATCTTGTCTATAGCCAAGCAAAAGTTTTGATACGTCTGTAGTTGTGTTCTGACGTGTTTCATATGACCTTGCACTTAACCCTTAGGGGAGGAACTTGAAACGAACCTTGGGGATCTATCCGCAAGTCTCTTTTGGCTTTATGCTTTAGGCTCGTACGGGCAGGATAACGTTGTGAAATCGGCTCCGGAGAGAACTCAATTCCTCCGGCCATTGAAAAGAATATCATTTCTAGTTTAAATTTGAATGTTTTGTTCATATAATTAAACGAAAGAAAACACATTTGTTCCTCATCGACCGGGGCGCACTCGGTCACAATGCCGTTAGCGGAGCTGTGCTCAGTGATTCTAGTTTGACCAGGGTGCCTCTGGAACGCCTGATATGATGGGGACTTGTTCGATGTGTCTCAAAACCCATGCCGCTCAACCCGTGACCCACAGGCCAAAGGTCCCATTGTCGGTCGTAAGCCGAGGAGATCGCCGTTGATGTCTGGAAATAGCCTAGAACTTCCGATCTTGATGATTTTCATAGGAGCGGTGGGTAGCGAGCATGCGGTTAGTGTGGTGATCATCGGCACATTCGCACATTCGCACAGTTGGGGAATCGGAGGCTTGATTGCCCATGCTTTCTCTAAAGTCGGCTAAAGTCAACAGGCGAGCAAGTCGCGATACAAATATTCTCCTAAGGAGGCCTAAGCGAAGCCAGCTATCCGTGGTCGGAAGCGATGCGTTCCTCCGCCGTAGGGACCGTGCTTCAGGCTTGCTACAAGGGGCTCCTTGTGTCATTGCATTAAGCTAGGAACTCAGGAAACACATCCGCTGCCGAGAATTGAAGTTGACGTCTGAGCAGCCAGCTCACAACACCACATTTTCCTTCATTATGATTAAGTTCTAACACAATCAAGAAGTGAGGGTAATTGCTATCTTATAAATATTATCATCCAAGAGTATAATCGATCATGGTGTCTCACGGGTCGAGTCGATACTTTCTACATAACTGAGCCATCTGCAGAGCCTCTTAGCCAGGCGAGAGTTGATGAATAGCCGCGGTTGTCGCTCTTGACGTAATACCCCATGTAATAATTTTTCTGCCCCATAACCCTACGGTCTGAACTTTGTGAATGGTGTTGAGGGAAGTTAATTCCATTTCGCATGACTTAATGACTCGAGGTATGCCATCGTCGGTAACTGGAATAGTCCGGCAACTTGGCTTTGAAGGTTTGTTGAGAGGCAACTACCACACATGACCAAGACTTCCAAGCAAGTTTAAAAGTAACCAAGTAAAAGTTCTCTCATGCTGCGGTGTATCAGTGAGTCTCATAGGTGGAAGACTACTCTGCGACCTTGGATATACTTAGTGACTTAGACGCATGTCTGAAAGCTCGACACCGTTAGTACAACTGCAGCAGACCTATCAGGGTCAAGTATACTCTGTCTTATGAAACGCTGTGCGTCGACATTGACGCATGTTCAAGTGTGCTTCTTACAAATTCGAATATAACCTAATGCACGAGATTCTACTCATCTAGAATTCTCGATTAAACTCCAGTTTACGCTGACGCGATGTGTCTGCGACTTTTTCGCCCACTCACTTCGTAAGCTGAATTCAGCCTCCACATTCCTACCGCCTGCTTGCTCCAGCACCAGAGTTCGATTCTCAGATGATCTGCCAAGTGATTTGACCTTCTCTAGGTTATGGGCGATTGCTGCTTTGAAGAGTTCAGGATGACTTTTCAATGTTCCAACAGACATCCAGGGCCTATCCAACGAGTAGCTGCTGGTAAAGCCCAAGGCTATAACTATATCGCAGATTACAGGCCCGCTAATATGAACAATTACAAAGCCTTCAAAGCTTCTTAGTCCTTCTGTCCGAAACTCCTCGGTCATGCGCATCCAGTTGCGAGGAGGAAATGATTTAACAACACGGTATGTAAGGTGCTGGTGCGAGGCGTAGGGAATGGACGAGAACAAATCCTTGAAAGGAAATGAAAAGCTTCGGTGACATGTTTCCAGAATCCAAGACTGTCGGTCGGCCAAATGTTTTTGAATAAAACATGTGTCCGTTTCGTCGTCAGGGGATGTCTTTTTGAATTCAAGGGACTTGAAAGCTTCCTTTGGGGGAAGAACTCTCACATATCTGCCTTGTCCCTGATCCTTGAGCCAGATGCCAATGTCCAGGATATCGTGAGCTGTAAAGCCAAGGAAGAGGAATCTCCCCTCAAATCCGTCAACTTTTTCCAGTGGGGCTTTGATCCGCAGTCCTTTATTCGTCATCGAATACTATAGGTTTGGTCAAAATAAGATCCCGAATCAAGGGAACAATGGCTGATCAAAGTAGTAACGTGATAAAATGGGATGGATTAAAGGCAGGAGCCAATAAATACGGCAATGGTGGACATACCTCCGCGTCGACTGTAGATCCGCCAAAATGCTCCTCGAGCGATCCTTCGTTTGCGAAATCGTCTGGAGATCGTGCCAAGATACCGAAATAAACCTGCTCAGAAGATTGGTCTTGCGGCTTCGGTTCCGTGCAGCCCCATGCGAACAAGGAGAGATCATCGCTCTCTTTGATGATTTCTTCTTGAAGTCTTGTAAACGCTTTGCTCCCTTCTCCATACAACAGCGGCATGTTAACGTTGAATATGCCCAAAAGACAGTATGCAAGGTCTTCTTCTCTCGTAGTTGTCCGCCCCGCTGCCCACGACATACGGTGTGCAACCAGAACTTCCGAGAGAAGGTCCTCGATTTCATATTTATCAGTTTCGGAGTGTTCTAGGATAGTTTTGCTGATTCCGGTTCTTTTCGAAATAACTTCAGAAAGGCCTTGTCTGGTGCCTATGGCCCGCCAGTCCTTGTCGTAGAACAATACCCGTGGTGGTGCAATGAGTTCTTGTAAGGTCCAGCCTCGTGTGAACCAACGAGACTCCCGGAGATCTCTCTTCTCATCTTTCGCGCTGATGTCTGATAAGAATGCATAGCATACCGTCGATCTTGCGTACCAGTTAAACATTGAATTGATGGCTTCAGTCAGCTCAGCGGAGTTCGTCTTGTCAATGCAGCAGGTATCGATCCAGACGTATGAAAACCCTTGTTGCCGTGCTAGGCTGCACGTTTGTTTGATCTTGGCCCATCCTGGCTTCGTTGCCTTGGCCTTGATATTACCAAAATCCTGGAAGCTGGCTTCACCATCTTCCCACATATGAGATAATATAGCATATTTTTCTGGTATAAAGGAGCCAAAGAACTCTTCGATCTCAAGGCTCATGCAATTGAGCAGCTTCATCGCGTGACTTGGAAAAGAGTTGATAAGCTGAAGTAGGAGAAGTTCAACCCGGAGGATGATAGAATTGCCACGAGAGGATGCTTCTTTGAAGTCCCTAGTCTCTGACGTTTGGTTGTGTTTGAGATTGGTGAGCGTTGATTGAGAGAAGGTATTAAACGCAGGTGCGGGGAAAGGCGAAAGTGAGTACGGAAGAGCTTACCAGAAGACCAATCAGACGATATTGCGACTGGTTCAGCTCTGATATCTCATTCTGAGTACCAGGTATGGTAAGCGGTTCTCCAGCTGCAGCAACGTGGCACGCTTTCTCTGTCAGACGCGGTGTGGTACCATGCAGCCTCAGATCCTGGCAACACTGCCCAGGCCGCAGCCTGCTGATTGTTAATTAGCAGTCCCGCCCTTGATAACAAGGAGTCAGCTTAATTATTCATCGAAAGTCGGCAGAGCAATAGAAAGCCATATCTATATTAACAGAAAGACTTGTAAGCTTGTCAGACCTTGAGCCTTTCGATTTTCCCCAAGACCTCAGCTGTGAGCCGCAGTGACCGTGAAAGGTGTTGGTGTAGCTAAGTAGAAAAAACTAAGAAATGACCATATTATTGAGGATACGGCAGAAGTTTGACTCGGATTCAAACTTGCAAGTTCGTGATGGATACTGATTAAATTGTGAGATACGACTCCCAGCCTTTGTTTGCTATCGGAGGCTTCCCATGACCCATTAGGGAGCATCTAATAAACCGAAAGGGCTACTGCAAAATGACTCCTCGCTGGACCGATTTCTGTATAAATGACGCCGGCATAGCTAGGACGTCTTCCAAGCACCAGCAAAGTCATGGTGAACGAGTTGATGAGATCCAGCCCCTTCCAAGACGCGCATTTCCGCCGAAAGCGTCATGAAGGCATCCATAGGAAGAAGCAGGATGTCGCCAAAGACCCTTGGTTCGGCGAAACGCGACAAGTCATGATAGGTCTGAATTTCCGGCGCCGCCTTCTTGATGTTCTCGAAGATAACTTCCGTCCACGCCGGCGGTCCCGTGGCGTTCCAGACCTGAGCGCTCGAGGGACGCAGATCGTTGATCTCAACGCCCTGAACAGCTGCCAAGTCCTGAAGTCCCTCTAATGCTCGTCGCACCATTTGCTTCAATGCAAGATGTCCAGGCGCTGCTACAATAGTCCATTGGCAGAATTGGACTGGATGAGGCCACTTGCCCAATGAATTAATGCCATCGTCATGCTCTGGGGCGATCATTAGACGAATTCTAGATTTGTATTCTAGAGGCAGCCATTCGTCCAGGGGTTTCACAGGACGAGTGTCCAGATCGCTATAGTAGCCGCCTTCTGCTGAGAGCAATAGATATCGTAGGAAGTCCGATTTCATGGCCGGATTGCGCAATAATTTGTATGTTTTGGCGACTTCAGCGTCGAAGTGCTCCGAAACAAAAGCATCTCCCAACTCGTCACCCACGAGAGTGTATGTGAAATCTTTGGAATTCTTCTTCCACTCGTCCACATATCGTAACTGGTCATGATGGTCTCCTCCTTCTGGAGGGAAATAAATCTGCCAAATCTTTTGAGGAATTGGTTCCACCAGAGTTAGGTCAGCAGGTGGGTGACGGAAGAGGACACGGTGTGACAAATTCTTGTTGATAAGGAAAATAAAAAGCAGTATACAGCCTGCGAGAATCCGGCAACTTGCTCGGTAACTAAGCCGAAACATTTGATTGCCATATGAGAAGTTGAGATAATGATAATCTGGAATGTCGAGTAGAAAAGGGGCTTGTGCATAGCAGCCATATATAAAGGGTGAGACGATACGGAGAGCAGTAAAAAAGAAACCTGAGCTCACGTGGCAATGCTCAAAACTTATGGGTAGCAGGTCAAAGGTCCATCTAGCTCGGTTTCTAATTACTTTTAAGAGATGCCAAGCAATATTGTATTTCCGAATACGAAGTCCTAGCTCCCTGTTTCGAGGTAAATATCCACTCCATATAGCCGTACACCTTGTCTTTAGGAAAGCTTAGTAGGATGCTATTGGTTGCTTTAGGTTTTCTTTGATGTAATCTGGGGCCTTTAGCTGTAAATGTGAAAAAAAAATCCATAGATAGTAGGAAGGGTGCCCTATATAGGCCCGAAACCTCATTGGGTGAGTCGTCACGTAATCCCATAACGGCTTTATCAAGGTGCAACTTCACTTTGCGAACTGAAAAAAGAGTAATGGTAAGAACTGAAATTCACTATCTTAACTACCCGCAGATCATTCAAAGCACGGCAATGAAACTCCTCAAGAGAACAGAGAGCCTCTAAGCCACCACTTCCGAACATCTGTCATAACAGTCTGAGGGAAAACCAAACTTGGGGTTCGGTAACATCGTGGCCTAAGGTAGAAACAGTTACCAAAAACATCTCGGCTACTTAGACTCAGTAATGCATAACCGTACCTAGGTAGCCCATCCCCACATGTTCTTGATAGCCTGGCAAACGTTGACTTGTTTACCACCCTCTTCGGCGACGATTTGGCAAATCCCGTTCTGGTCAGGAGTCTGCCAACAGCTGTAGTTGCCGTCCCAATCAAGGCAAACGATATGAGCGGACGAGCCGCCGCCGCCGCCCTGGTGAAGGTTACAGTTCTGGTCGAGAGTAACGGTAACTTTTGTATCAATAGACTGCCACTTCCAGCGTCCACCGTCAATCTTTTGAAAGTTGAAACCAGTATTGGCATCGCGCTGCGGGGTCTCCGAAGTTTGACAGAAGTCTGCCAAGGCACCAGAGATGCCGAGGGCGAGGACGGGAAGGAGAGCAAACAGCTGCATCTATGACTTTGGTCAGTCACACTGGAGTACAAGGCTATGTAATATCAAAGTACCTTGTTGAAGATTATGAGTCTGAATTGAGTTTATGAAAGAGTGGTTGTGGAATCTTTTCCGTGTTGTGATGAGAAGACAACTTGCCAGTTTTAATTGGGAATGCGATGGGTACTTATACGCAAATCGTTGAAGTCTCACGAAATGATGATATCGTGACCACCGGATGAACTTGGCCATGAGACCTCCGCGGACGAACTGTAATAGATTAGATGAATCATTGTCGAAGTGTTGATGTTCATGCTTCTCTGCCCGATACCAATTCTGACGGTGTCCGCAGCCCCCGGTTGCAGTCTTGTCCAGATTGGAGCATTCTTTCCGAACATCTAGACATCAATTACGAATCATGAACAAGTCTAAAGAAGCCCAATAGTGTACCACTTACCTTATCAAACTTTAATTTCAAAAGCCCTCGGCTTTACGGCATCTCGCGATTCAGTCTTGAATAGTCTATTCCAAGTCTTTAGGGCTATCCGGAGCTTTTCGGACAACTGCCCGCCGTGAACCGGCCCGCAGCTCAACATACATAGCAAGGACCTGAAGAGCCCAAGCTTTTCTACTATCTTGATTTATGTATGGCCTTTAGTTCACAGCCAAGGGCCCCTCGACAAACCATTGTTGCTAAGTCTTTAGCCTCCTCCTCCGTAACCTGGTGATCTCTATTGCCTCTATCCCAAATAATTTCTGTGATCTTCCTTTGAGGTACATCCGAAGCGTAATCTTTAACCGATGTTGCTACCGTGAGCTGAAGTTGTTGACGTCCAGTCCAGCTTCTATACACGTCGACAGATATGTTTCCTTGCTCATCCGGGCCCTTTGCACGGCACATCCATCGACCCTCCATTCCATCGGGCTGATAGCCCCGAAGTAGCTTGACGACGTCTGATCCTTCAAGACTGAGATTCCATGCTGCGGTTGCGGGGTTCTCCATGGGATGAACTTTCCAGTGGTCGCCGGTTACGCGCTTGTCGAGTAAGTTATTTGCGGAGACGTTGGAAACCGAAGTTTCCGATGAATTGCTCATGATGATTTCGCAGACGAGGTATTGTTAGTCAGGCGGGGCGGATTTGATGAAATTGATGAAGAGAAGGGTTTGTCAAGAGTATGGTGAGTGTGGCACTTGAGGGTAAATTTGTGCCATGTTGAATCGGATCTCGGCTTTATAGAATTTAGATCTAGATCTCACACCCCTTTGATGTTAAACGCTAGACAAGTCGTTACCATCTTGCCTGCGCGTGGCTCAGATCACTCAATTGGGGGCGGGTATGAGTCAGAAACAACTGCAAGCCAATCGGCAGTCTCGGAATCAGCCGACGGGATGGTTCCAACGTGCCTATTTGATGGTAGAGCTACCGTTACGACCCTTGAGTAAAGTTTAAAAAGCTTGATTTTACAGCTAGTATCATTAAGTAAGTTGTTTGCGCTCCTCGGAACTGCTCATTGATGGAGTAGGGAATTTTAGTCAAAGTCTAGAAAGTAGCAATTATCATAGACAACGCCAACCGGCCGGACATTTTCAACTGCCCAAAAGTGCGAGATTGGCCGCGTCGAAAGTGTGTCGAGGACGCAAATAGCTCAGAACGGACTTACACAAGACGACGACGCTGTAGCGTTGACAATCATACCCGTGGCATGAATAAGAACAATTTGAGTTAATGAAGTCAACATGAATACGGAGGGCGTGGGATAGCCTCACAGAGATTCTCGGTGCTTTCAATGTAAGACCATTTTGTTATAAAGTGACATCTTTCGGAGGACACTTCCCACAAGCCTCGCATCTCACTCTCTAGTCATATGAAAACTGCAAGTTCACAGCACACTCGTTCATCATTTCATATTCTGTCTCTATCGACATCTGCCAAGATGCTCAGACAGCAGCCACTCGTTCTCGGGCTCTTCATCGTAAGCCTCTGGTCTTTCTTATGCTACGGTATAGACCTCTACCGCGCCGACTCCAGGTCTCCAGCCGCCATCGAATCTGCGGGTGGATTCTTGCCCAAGGGTCTGTCCACCGTCGGGGCCGTCTCCGCGGACATCAGCTTGTGGAATCATGTTCACGGCGCCCCGTCTGGCGCAAGCAAAGACAATGACGGATACGTCTCCACTACGTCTGATCCAGGCCTGGCCGCAAGATGGGTCACCAACTTCCTCAGGGGAAACGGATACATCTACCGGATCCATGCTGCTCCGAACATGATCGATTGCGAGGCTACCCTCGGCCGCTTCAACCCGTACCCTGACGAGAAGGAGTTCGCCGCCATTGGCGGCATCAAGAACGCACAAATCATCGGCTGGACCCCTGTCAAGAACGGCGTCAAGGGAAAGGAGCAACTCAATCCCTTTTTCAGCTCCCATATCTACAGCCAGATGGGTAACGCAGGGGCACAGTATAAGCTCGCGGCTTTCCCAGCTGGTCATCAAGCTTGGAGCGAGGACCCGTGGAAGGCCTACAGCTCATGCAACGCACATCCTAAACGTTCTGCTAGAGATCTTGGGTTGAAGCGGGCTGGTTGCGGACCGGCAAAGAGCAACCAGGCTTATGCTCATGATTACCTTGGCTTTGTAAAGGCCGTTTGCTCTGAGTGTTGATCGTGATGATCGGGGGTTCTGACAGCTATCGCGTCACGGCAGTCAGTTTCTACTTCATTCTTTCATAACTCTATTTGCCATGGATAAGGACAATCGAGCAATGCACATGTCAGTTTTTGAAGTTTGTGGAAAGGGGGGATGTTCTTGCTTCATTCTGTTATACTGGTATGAACCAGTAGTGGATGTGCAGGTTGGTGTAAGTAACCTTGCCGCTAGATCTATGAGGACTCTTCAAATGTCATAAAAAGAAGACAAATGCAGGTATACAACGGTAGACAAGAGACTCTCTCACAGCTAAGAGGTTAGATATCGTGAGGCTAGACAATCCACCAAACCATTGTACTTGATAAAGGTGCGAACCCCCAACTGTAGACTTTCATTAGGGCATAAGAAGAGCTCGAGCGTGTCGTGAAAGACAAAATGAGTATTCTAGTGAAGACTTATGGTGTGCCGTGGATGGAACGGACTTCTCTTGGCTGAACGGTTATCAACAGACTGTAGCAGGCATGCACGCCAGATACGCATCTTCAGTCGGACCAGCTCGTTCTTTTTAAAAACGTGTCTTCTTCAAGAGGCGCTGTTATTGTATTGTGCTCTTCCAAAGCATGATCCAAGACTTGGTTGGAAACCCCAAAGAAGTCGATTATGATGACTACCAGTAAGAAAATCTAACTTTGGCTTAGAGAAAGTCGTCTTACTCGTAGTAATAAATATACCAGCCATCTTGAAACACAAACGTAAAAAGGGTGCTTCCAGGAATGTCACCACGTCCATGACGATGACCAGGTTGTACTTTTCACAATTTGTTATCAAGGAATGCCCCAGTTCTTTTTATATCATACAAAATGCCTGGAACAGATGTACCAGTCCGGATGGAAAACAGGTTGGGGAACATCAAGAATAGAAAAGAATCATGTCAAGATATAGCGAGAAGCAGACAACATCACCTACCGAACAACCATCGACAGCAGCCACCAACCCGACACAGCGAAATCTTCCAGAACAGTGCATGCGAAATGGCGCCATAGGCTCTGTCCCCTCTGGGTCTGAAATGGTTTTTTTTTTTTTTTGTCTTCCGGACTATGCAACTCGTCACATAGAAATCACACCGACTCTTAGTGGTACATCGGCCGCTGCGCATGCAGAGCTAGCGACCTACGTTGCTAGCATTGGATGACTACCAGGAAAACATTTACCGCGGTAGGCCTGGTCAACCGTGGTACCGTTTAGCTCCCCACAAGCGACATGTTGGTAGGCTATTCGCCGTAGCACCTCAGTAAAGAACTGTATTTTCTGATGGAATACCAGATGCGTCACGTTTGTTTCCAATTTGGTTGTTAAAGGCAGCATCCTTTGGAGGCAATACAGATAAAAATAAAAATAAAAAATTAAGACGGCTGAAATACGGTTACTCTAAGCTGTTGAGCCCACCTAATTGTGGCACTGCCCCTTTTGAAGCTTGTTTTTTGCCTTGGTCACTCTAAAAAATGGTAGCGAGCTCTACGGAGCACCTGGTGTGGGCCGGATCTATTTAGGCTTGTCGACTTGGAGCCGATGGACGCTGCTATTTCTGGGCGCTGAGCTGGCAAGCTTTACGAGTGTGGCATAACATTCAGTCACCCAAATCTGACTCGCCGATACGAGGTGCAGAACCGTGGCGGCGAAATACAGAATTGTAAGTGCTTACGTAGCAAATATACTAGGAAAACAGTCATTGGAAACTTCTGTCAAGCACAACGACTGCGAGAACAGATTGAGCACTGAAAGCTAGCCATGCGACGATGACAGAAGTCGACAGCAGATGTGTGGCGCCAGAGCTGAGAACGTCGGCCGCCCGGCTAGTTTAGTGAGCAGTGTGGCTTGTGCTGAAGTGTTTGTTTTCGGGACACACAGGAGATTGAAATGTGATGGTCAAATTGCCGCGGCGCATCCAGCAGCCGCGGACACCATTCCATTCCACAAAGCCATGATTCGTGATGGTGGTAATCCGACAAAAGTCGATACAGGAAGGGGGCGCTTGAGAAATGCAGGCGGGAAAATCCTGTTTGAAGCAATTTAGTGATGTCATGCGCGGACATGGATCAGCGTTGCAAGGGGGGTTAACCGCTGGAGGGAGGATGCCTCAGCGTGCTTCAGGTTTGTTGGTTTTGGTTGGGGTTCTCCAGACGGCGGCGGTTGCAGAGAAGGAAGATCCCGGGCTTCGGAAGGGGATTGCTTTCTTCTTTATGGACACAAATGTACGTAGTAAGAGTTTGGCGTTTACGAGAATTGATGTGAATGGCAGACTCTACTGCTACTAGTACTAGTCGTAGTAGAAGAAAGCAGTCGCAGGTCTGAAGGTTCAGATGACAATGTGTCGAGCGCCGATCGTGGTCTGATGTGGAAAAAACGGCAAACTCAATGGATGGTACTTTGGACCGTAGAAGCTTACTAGCAAGCATCGAGGACAAAACGTGCCTGTAGTCATAATGTTTGTCGTCATTCGTCGCATTGTTAGCCGTTGCACGGGCTTGCTTACCATCAGAGCCTTGCCTGGGCAACGGGCCAAAATGCTGCCAATGCGATCTCACCATCCATCCCTTCCCGTCTGTTCGCCGTTACTCGGCAGCCTCACCAGGCTGTCGATGCCGATGGACCGACTTGATAACAGGGTCGATGGGCCGCGGGGGCCGATGAGCGGTGGGATGCGCGCACACAAATGCGTGAATGAGGCTGGGAGGTGATGGAAGTGATGGAGATGGATGGATTGACAGAGGTTGGTGTTCAGAAGGGGGCCCCCAGAGACAGTGGCAGCAAATAGAATGAGCGAATCACCAGGAAGGAGCTGTAGGTTTCGAGAGAATTGGGGCGCAGTTACAACTAGAAAACGAGGAAGGCGCCAGTGGTCGCTTAGCCAACCACGGAGGGTCCAGATGGCTCCATGGGCCCGCTTTCGAGCCTTTTGGGGGGGAGGAACCCCGGCGACGGGGCAAGCGCTATCAATCCCAAAAGTGCAGGGGGTGGGAGGGGATGTGCCACAGGGCCTCAGCCCACTAAGAGAAACGTCCCCAAGGCTCCAATGTCCGAACTTTACTACGTAATATAGTTAGGCAGTTGGGTAGTTGGCCAGATAGTGTGCGCCGCCTCTTCAGCCAGCCCACAGCTGTAGTCTCACATTAGGTGGCCGACTCAGGCAATATTGGCCTGGATGCCAGCTAATAGGGGGGAAGAACGGCGGAAGGAAGGAAAAAAAAAAAAATTGAATGTAGAAGTACATTCGAGGAGAGGCAAGTCCATCAAGGAGAAAGAAATAATACCCCAACACCGTACTAACAAACATACCTGCAACACGGCGGCAGCTCTTCGGGCATTTGTGCGCTGAAAGTCGACACAGCCGCTCCGCAAAATGCACATGACGTCGTCGACCCCAGTTCTGACACCTTGATTATGTATACGGAGGAATAGTAGTAGTGGTACGGAGTAGTAGTAGCCGCCTTTGCATTCCTTCTTCAATTATGGACAATGAGAAAATTCATTATCGACGGGCAATCCAGGTAGGTAGACTCTGCAGAACACTGCCGTTGCGCCTGATTCCTTCTCTTTGTGTGAAGAAACAACTTGGCACTGGGGGGGTCTTCCTCTCTGTTGCCTTGCTTTCTTTTCTTTTTTTTTTTCTCTCCGATGTCCTCACTGTGCCTCCTGTCTACCGGGTGGGGCCCCTGCTCTGTGCATAGTAAGCTGCAAACGGCTGGCCCACAACTACGGCATTCGGCAGACCACTGAACCCAGCACAGGGCAGGCACGGGCGACAGGGTAGGGCAGGGAAGGCACGGCCAGAGCAACGGCAAGGAAGGAGGGACGGAGGAAGAAAGGACGAGGGGAAACAGGGTAAGTGTGGTTAAGGTACCTCCTCCCCCAGGTTTTGCTGTGGAGGTACTTGGGCTGGGCTATTGTCATTGTTGTCTGGTGGTCACTGCGGCACCCACTCTCAAGGCGACTTTCCTTGCAGGTTGGCCCATGATTGGGGAAGGAGGGCCTGCCCAAACAGACGCTGAGAAAACTGAGAGGGCAGGAAACGGGTTGCGTCCCTTTCCTTGCCTCCTTGCCGCGTTGAGAAGGGAATGGGAAACAGCGGGCTCCCTTCTTGCTTCTTGTGTCCGTTTTCCTGGTCGTCCAGTCTTTTTACGTTCCTTCACCTTAAGGTATGTACGGGATACGTACCCTACCGAACTGACAGTCCTTCAATTTGTCTCACACACTACTACGTACCTAGTAGACTGTCCGTCCACTCCCCATTTGCATCTTTTTTGCTGCTTCAAATCTCCATCTTCAGACCTCATCGCATAGCCTGCCGCAGCCCTTCTGTCTCTCCATGCCATTGTGCACTAGTCTGCGACCACCCGACGCAGCAGATCTCCTCCCCACGGCCCCAAGGACCCAGCTGCAAAGATCCAAGACCCTAGGCCCAAGCCACCCTTGAACGTGCAACGAACTGCGACCTGACTTAGACTAAGACTTTCCAAGCAGCCAAGGTACGACCACCTCACCATCCCGCACCACACCACCACGTCGCATCTCATTTCCCCATACCATTTGCCCCTCTCACTTCCTACCAGAGTCGGCTTCTCTTTCTCTCTCTCTCTCGCATTCCTATTCTTCCCATCCCTCTCGTCACTGTTGCTTTCTATCCACCTTCAAGTTCGGACCCTCCGAGCTTGTCGCTTCAAAGCCAAAGCACTAGAGGAAGAAAGCAACAGCTTGACCGTCTCTCGGCCTCATTCTTCCGTTGTCCGATACTGATCTTTTTGGGTCGATAGGAGGAATACGAGCGAGCGCAACGCCAGCCAGGGAGTCGCACGGAAGACACAAAAATACGAACTGCTGATCCGGCGCCGCCACGGCGCAGCTCCCAAATACGTAGCCCTGGTCGCTAGTCTTCTGCACACTTGCGCCTAGACTCTACCCGTGGCTTACGCTCCATCATCCTCCCCATCAGCAGCACCTCACCATCCTTCACTGGTGGTTTGAATCACGCCTGGTTTCTCTCCGAACCTGCGCCTCCACGAAACCGAACTCGATACGGCTCATCGCAATACGGCTTCAAGACAAGATTTCACTGCCCCGACCTCGTGCCGCCGAATTGTGTGCCTCTCTCTTCCTGTGTGCCTGTGTGCATTTTCGGAATCGTCGCCGTTGCAGTATCCATACTCCTCCTGACCTTACTGTCGCTTACCCTGACCAACACGAGTACGCGAGGAATTTGCCATCTGGTACGACTTGGCCGCTGTCAAACTCCACGACTCGTACTTGGCGCAGACGACAAACTTGCGTCGTCCGTCCGCCTTGTGCTTCCCAACCCACTGGGCCGCCGACCCGTAGTGCACGGAGGTTAGTGATTTTGTTTTGCTTCTGCCGCTTGCTTTCCTCCGGCATCCTTCCATCTGTTCTTGTCTCGGTCGTCTGCACGGCTGCAGTGCGCTGGAATGATCCAACGGGGTATCAACACACACAAGAACCACGCTCACAATTAAACCAGACTTCGCTCCGAGACCTTTTGAGATTGCACCTGCATTCCATTCCGTCGTCGCACACTGCCACTGACCCAGCTCGAACCCCATTTTTTCAACGTCTTGTTTGCTCTGCTTCTACCTTACATCTTCATTCGGAGAAGACCCTTGGCTGTCGGTCAGTCAGCCCACGAGGGTTGCGAGACGTTGGCTATTTTTCTTCTACCGCCTGAAACATGCCGCGATACGATTTTGACGACCGCAACGCCGAGCGTGAGCCTCTCGACAATGGCTACGGGTCTCATGCACGATCGCCCAACTCTCCGGAACACTACCAAGACCACCAGCAGCAGTACTATAACGGACCACCCCCGAGCCATCAGCAATATCACGATTCGAGAGCACAGCAGTATCCAGGCGGCCATCCCGACACGAGCTTTGGTCGTATGAGAGAGGAGCGAAGAAACGACCGCCAAGGTGTCCCACAGGCTGCAGTCGGAGCCATTGGAGGTGCAGCTGCTGGATACGGCGCCCACCAGGCTGGCTCCCACATGGCTTCACCACAAGTCCCACCCCACCGCGATTGGGCCCCCGGCGGTCACTCGCCGCCCCAACAGAGTAATCTCAACCCGAACGTCACTCCTGGGGCGGACAACTTCAGTGAGGGTGCGTCAGGGGGGGTAGCTGGGATTGCTTACAGTGTCGCCGAGCGTAACGCAAGGGAAAGCGGCGTCGACGCCATGAGAAATGTCGGCCAAGCACAGCCTCAACCCCGAGTGCCTTATCCTTCTGCCCCTCCCCAAACTTATAACCAACCTCACGACGAAATATACGAAATGAGCAACGCTCCTCGTCCTTATGCTAACAGCAACCGTACCTCTCACTCCAGCCTTACTGCACTCGGTGCCTCTGCCGCATCACCGGCCAGACTGTCGCCCTCCTCAGCACCATACGGCTATAGCGATTACTACAACGACAACCCATATTACCAAAGGAACGCAGACCATCTTGGTGTCGTAGACCCCAACTCTATAGCAGACGACGGCGACGACGGTTTGGATTACAGACGTAGTAAAAGCGGACGCAACTCAATGCTCAGCCTTTCGAATATCAGTGACCGCACAGGCAACAGCCGAGCGGGAGCTGCGGCTGGTGCTGGTGCTGGTGCTGGTGCTGCTGCAGGTGCTGCTGCCACTGGCCTCATGGCCAGCGCCAATCGGTCGGCCAACAGCAGCGGGTACTATGATCCCGTCAAAGGGACAGCCGCCGGCAGTAATGTTGATCTTGGTGCCCCCGTCGAGGCAAAGTCGGAATGGCTCAAGTCAAGTGACAAGGGAAAGAAGAAACGGAAGTGGTTCGTTATTATCGGTCTCATCGTCATCTTGGCTGGTGCCATTGTTGGCGGTCTTGCAGGTTGGCTAGTTCACAGGAACAAGGGAGACGGCGTCGGCAGTGGGGGCAGCTCATCAAGCGGCGGCGGCGGCCAGTCGGCAGACGATGACAAGAATGAAAACGGGGACCTCAACATCAACAGCAAGGAGATCAAGGCGCTCATGGGCAACAAGAATCTGCACAAGGTCTTCCCCGGAATGGACTATACTCCCCTCAACACCCAATACCCCGAGTGCATCCACAACCCCCCTTCCCAGAACAACATTACCCGTGACCTAGCAGTGCTCAGTCAACTCACCAACACCGTTCGCCTGTACGGTACCGACTGCAACCAGACCCAAATGCTCATCCACTCCATTCAGCAATTGAAGATGGAAGGCACTGTCAAGATTTGGATGGGTGTGTGGCAGGACAAGAACACGACAACCAATGCCCGTCAGCTGGAGCAGATGTGGGATATCCTTGATGAGTATGGTGAGAAGCACTTTGAGGGTATCATTGTTGCGAACGAGATCCTCTTCAGACAGGAAATGACGGAAGCAACATTGGGCACCCTGCTGCAGGAAGTGCGAACCAATTTGACGGCGAAGAAGATGAGCCTCCCGGTCGCCACATCCGATCTGGGTGACGACTGGACATCATCGTTGGCGTCAAAGAGCGACTACATCATGGCCAACATCCACCCGTTCTTCGCGGGAGTCAATGCCAAGGACGCCGCCATGTGGACATACGCTTTCTGGGAAAACAAGGCCAGCAGTTTCTTCAAGTCGGATCTGAAGAAGAACGTTATTGCGGAAGTCGGCTGGCCTAGCCAGGGAGGTATGAACTGCGGTAACGGCCAAGCTACCGGCTGTCCCGCCGCGTCGGTCGCGGGCATTAGCGAGATGAACGAGCTTCTTGATAAGTGGGTGTGCCCCGCTTTGACAAATGGCACCAACTACTTTTGGTTCTCGGCTTTCGACGAGCCATGGAAGATTAGGTTCAACGAGAAGAACAAGGAGTGGGAAGACCAGTGGGGTCTGATGGACGTGAACCGTAACCTCAAGCCGGGCGTCAAGATCCCGGATTGCGGCGGTAAGACGGTTTAAAATAAAGCTCAGTCACGATGTTTTTGATTTACGGATGGACGAGGCGAGAGCGGGCCCGCCTCTCGTCCGCTGCTCGTCTACGCAGCGGTGTACATGACGGATTAATTTTCTGGAGTTGGGGTTCAAGCATGCCCGGCCCAAGTGTCGCGGCATCATGTTGTATGATGTTTGATACCGTATATAGCCACGCTCCTGTATGGTGCAGATGGCTTTTAGTGTCGTTAGTATTTCACCGAATGGCATAGACTAGTCTCATTACTTGGTTCCATACTGTGTGATTATGTGAAGCACGCATAATAAATTTGTGTTGTTCGCTTGTTGACTGGCGCACGTGGGTTAGAAGGTTGGATTCTCGGCGTCTGTCATTGGTGGGGCTCGGACGGCTACGGGCCGGGCGGAGCGCGCGGGGACTTTGCCAAAACGTCGTCTCATCATCTCCGGCGCGCCCGGGTCGGAGTTGACGTTTTCAAGTGACGCTCAGCAGAGTGTGCCGTCTCTCTCTCTCTCTCTCGTTTTAACTGTTAATTATAATCACGGGATCTCTCAGTTTCAGACCTGTCAGATCACGTCTAGTCTGACATGCGAATCGGCGTCTTTTCCTTTCTCGCCCTCTTCTCACGCGCGGCTACCGTGGCAGAAATATCCGCCGCCATGGCCGAGAATATGGCTCGTCCGGATCCCTCTGCCCCCCTTGCTCCCACCCCGCTCCCGTCTCCCGGTCCAGCGCGTGACAGCGGGGAGATCATAAAGCAACTTATGACTCTCTCGCGAGCCAACATTGACAGCCTCAAACTCGTCAAGAAGGTGGAGTTTGAGGGGGATCTATGGGAACCCGAGGGTATCGTCAGGCTTTCTCACCCTTCCAACGGGGATGAAGAGAGATTCTGGGTGTCGGCGGGTGAGTATACCACGCCGACTGTGAAGTACCCCGGCGGCGAATGGAGGGACGGAACGGATCGGAGTGCCGGGGAGGGATTCGCGCATTTCGTGGTGTTTGACGGCGAGGGGAAGAGGTTGGGTGATTGGGTTGTTTCCGAGGAGGGCGATATCGAAGTGAGTTGTCATCCCGCCACATGCAACATTTTTTTTTTCCAGGTCCGGTGCTGATGTGTGTTAGTATCACAACGGCGGACTAGATTACGACGGCCAGCATATATGGGCTACGTTATCGCAGTATCGCCCGAATACCACTGCCACCGTCGTCAGAATCGACCCCGTGAAGTTGGAGATGGAGAGGGTTCTGCGGGTTCGGGATCACCAGGGCGGGATCGTCCGCGACACGGAGAAGAACACCCTTACGACGCTGAGTTGGGGCGGTAGAAAGGCTAGGTTGTGGTCTCTTGATGAGCGCGCCCTGTCATCCAGGGACGAGCAGCAGCCGTTGACCTCCGCCTCGGAAGAGTTTAGCTCTCCTCGGAAGGAGGTTGTTAACCCGTCGTATTGGATCGATTACCAGGACTGCAAGTTTCTGGGCTACTTTGAGGGACGGCCCGTGATGCTGTGCTCTGGCATCGCGACGCTTGCGCTCGGGGTGGACGTCGGCGGTCTGGCGATCGTGGACGCCGAGACGATGGTGCCTGTTTGGGAGGTGCCGTTTATGGAGAGGACGGCGGAGGGGAAGAGGGTGTTGATGACGAAGAATCCGATGGATGTCGCGCTTGTTGGGGGGAAGTTGAGGTTGTTTTTCTTGCCGGAGGAGGGGACAAGTACGTTGTATGTTTATGAGTTGAGTGGGTAGTACGTGATGCCGTGTTGACGAGTCCGCTGTTGTGGTTTTAAGGGCTGGCTTACATGATAATAAGTGGGTTGTTTCACAAACGTGAATTATGCTTTGTATTTGCGAAAAAGTGTCGTAGGTAGTAGTCTTCAGCACGGTGTTTGGCCATTGAGTTCCGGCATGATGTAGCGGGCTATTGGCGACATGATATGATATTGGACCTTCTTTTAGATAGAAATTTATGTTCCCGAGACCAAATTCCTAGCCCTGGCTGTTGTTTGTTCTTCTTGCGAGGTTTCACCTCATGGTGCGGGACCTTTTCAACTGTTTCACTTATTATCATCTCAACCCCGTTGAGACCCCGTTGAGATGCGCACGACGGGCACGGTTTACCTGGGGATACTCTCATCTGGAATATCTGAAATGAATAATTTCACTTAAATCGGGGATGTCGTGGAACCGATCCCAAATGCGGTGCGAAGACGACGCTAGCGAAAGTAGCAAAAGGTTCATCTCATAATCGATAGAGAAAAAAGGTAACCACTAATGCGTTGCCGCCAAACAGGGTGGGGCCGTTGTTTCTTGTTAGGCATATTTACCAGGCCGTTACAGCTGGGGATGTTTTTGCAGTTATTCATTTTCGGGCAGCACCTCGCAAGCAAAGACAGTTAAATTAGGCAGGAGTAAGATAATCATACGCACGATTTTTAAACCAAAAAAAAAATTACGTCAAGGGGCAGATCTAAATACTGTTGGGTTGGAATTTGGGGAACTCCGTTACATAATGGGAGCAAGTATAAGGTACAAACAAAAGAAAGTTTTTGTCCACGCGTTAGCATCTCATCTGTTGTAGAGTCAAGAGCCCTCCCCTTTCTACTTTAGCTCTTTCTGCTTCTGCTATGGGAGCATACGCTGTAACTGGGAGCATGCGCTGTAAATAATTACATCACTAGAGAGAATGTATTCCACACGACATGTCATTAAGCATACTACAAAAAGACCCTTTTACACAAGAAGATCTTGATAACGGTCTTCGTTTCAGAGAAACTCTCGTTTCTGGAGTAAGTACTACTTAATGTTCCTAAAGCGAGAGAATGAGGCAGTTCGTGTTTCAGAAAGTTAAGCTTTGTACATCACCATTGCCATCCCATTTTAGACTCACAAGCCGAGCTGGCGAATAAACGTTGGCGTAAAAAGTCTACTCAGGAGTGTAGAGCTTAGTTTCCTATTTAAATGTTTCACGTCGCGTCCCTCTGCATTTGTTGCAGCCCAACATGTTTTTAGACATCGCAATACCAGAAGAACTACTGCTACATCCCCAGATCGCAGTAGTAAACATGACTACGCTTATCCGGAGAGTTGGCAACCTTGAAGACCCAGTACCGGTGTTAAATAAGCGACCAACAATCCTCAGCATAACTATCGTTTTTCTTGTAGCCGCCTGGATTTGCGGAGCTTTGCGACTTTACGTCCGCTTCCTCATCACAAGTTCTCCAGGATGGGATGATTTGTTTGTTATTCTGGTTCTGGTAGGATAATGCTGCGCGAGTCCGGCTTGGGAAGTACTAATCCTCATGTACTCTCCAGATATTCAGCTCCTTCTTGTCAACTGCCACAATAATAGCCACAAACTACGGTCTCGGGCATCACTTTTTTCAGTTGGGTGCTGCTGGTATGAAGAATTTTATTATGGTGAGACCAATATTACTAAAAAGCCTCTTAATGATATGCTGCTAACGTTACAGTAAATAGAGCTTTTATTTTTGCAATGCGGCTTACGCTATAGTTACAACTCTTATCAAACTAGCTCTGTTATTCCAATATCTCCGCATTTATCGACGCGGCACGAAAACACGGCTTGTAATTATCCTCACTATTATGCTGACTATTGTCTGGGGCACAGCGTACACCTTCCTCGCATGGGTGCCCTGTATCCCTGTATCAGCTTATTGGGATCTCGATTACTATACAGCCACTCGATGGGGTTTCGGCTCGCGAGACCTCATTGTTATGGCACATACCTTCGAAAGCCATGTCGCCACGAATGCCATCCTGGATGTAACTGTCTTCTTGATACCTATTGATTTATTCTTGAGGCGAGGCCTAGAGGCTAAATCTCGATTGAGTGTTCTTTGTCTGCTCTTCCTGGGACTTTCGTAAGTCTCCTTTTCCCTAAGCTGAAATTTCACAGTTAGTCTTAAATTCTATTACACGCAACACATAGTGACTTGAACTATTAATCGATATCATGTTAAATCAATCTAACTAGCTTTTAGAGTCAACGTCGTGAGCCTTTTCCGCCTCATCAGTTTGGTTCAGTCCAAAGCGGGGACATATCCTACATTTGATCCAAGCTGGTTTGCTTGCGTGCCTATTGTCCTTGCTACTGTTGAGGTAGACTTGGCTACAATATGCGCCTCTTTGCCAGTTTTCTGGCCCGTCTTGGAAGTCAGACTCAAAACCATCCTCATCACAAGGGAGTTTGAAGTTTTGACCGACACCCGACAATCGAACAACGAGTCGATAGAGTCGCAGACATTCAATCTTTCCTTCCACGAGCTAAACCGGACTGACAGTACAAACACCCGTGCGACTCTGAACAATCAGGTACTCGGATGGACAGTGTCCACAACAAACACACTTATAACAGGAGGAAAGATGAATGCACAAACAGGGCAAAAAGTTGCGCATGTCTGATGGGCTCCAGACAATTCTTTATAGACAAACGACGTAATGAGAAGGGCGCTGGATCCATGGCCGCATAGGAGCCACATCACACCCAATCCGCAAAAACAACTTAGTAGACGAGCGGCACATTAATAGAACAATAATCCTCGAGCCCACAACGCTTGGTGCACAACTTACGTCAGGTATTAGCATCTCAGACGGCGCGAGCAAACAGGCTGGGATCTAAGTCGAGCCAAGGTGTAAGGCTCTCTTAAGTAGCCTGTGGGAATTCGTCTTCTTTCTTATCGCAGTGTGCTCACCTAACGTGGCGCTGGTCATTCATGTATCCCAAACTATTGTTAGCTTTGTAGTGACTCACGTGGTGTCTCGTAAGTCGTTGAGAAACCTTGACCCCCGTGTCTGGTTCTCGGCTCCTACTCTCTGGCTGGATTCAGGCTCGAGCAATATTAATAAACTACTAGACCAGCCAAGTGAAAGAGGAAACAATGCCAGCAGCTTTACCTGCCTTACTATGTTCAGGCAGCTTGAAACCTTGGGCATATCTCACTCCTCATGTTTGCCAGGAGCCATCCACCGTGTTAGCAATAGTTACACTATCCTATTTGAGCTTTAACTGTGGGCACATCCTGTGCGTGGAATGTCGAGACAACCATGGTATCGTACGGAATATTCACCGTGAGACATGTGTTTCCTGTAGCAAAGACACGGAAAGAGATATTCCATACATAGACCGAAGATTTTATAATCAACCTTCATCTAAGGTTCCCGCGCCACTCAGAAACATCAAGGAAGGCAATGAAGGTAGCACTGAACGTCCAATTAAGAGGTAAGAAGCACATAGCTTAGGCAAGGTAGTTGTAATCCTCCGCTAACAGACACACAATGTGGTTCTCTCCAGTTTGAGTGGTTCATTGGATTTGGTTAGCCAAGCGCTTCATGGGCAACACTAGGACTTTTCGAGGGTTGATGGAAGCTTGTCAGGGTCTTCCCGCCGTGAAGCCATCAAAAGGTTCCGGTCTGAGGAAAACTGCAATATCTTGCTAGCCTCGATTGGCAGAGCCGGCGTAGGTTGAGGTGTTCTATTGCTAATGCTGTGGTCTTCATGCTAATACAAACTAGGGCTCGACTTAACTGTTGCTTCTCGAGTCCATTTTCTTGAGCCTTGATGGGCACCTAAGGCAGAGCTACAGGTTTTGGATCAAGTGCACAGAATCGGCCAGACCAAGGAGGTTTTTGCAAGACGATACTTCATGAAGGGCTCCATTGAAGAGGTTTGTAGTCAAAACACCGTTCTTAATGTTAGCTTCACCTGTTAACAAGACACAGTACATTGTAAAAGTGCAGCAGGTGAAATCTGCCCTAAAAAGCCAGTCGTTCGCCCCCGAAGAGCAGGAAAAAGCTGAAACCGCATGTGAAAGGTTAGCAAAGGTATGGGTCGACATATACACATATCTCAATCACAGACTAACAAGAAGTTTGCAGTATCTCACGAGCAATAACATCGATTAGGCGGTGTTATTCGCAAGACGTCTAGTTAACAGATTCAGTACACACCGACTTAAGTGACGTAGGTATCTGCTATAAGTAATGAATTGCGTCTCCTTGTCTAGATAATGATAGTCTTCCGCATTGCAAGAAACTGTTTACCGAAAGAAACGAAGGTTGTAGATATAAACGGTACACGGTCCTTCAGGCGCTATTGACAGGCCTTCTTCTCTGACGTCTGCCTCTATTTGTGAGGCCCATTATGTAATAATACTGCTAGTTATCGTCAGAAAATAGTGGGTTAGACGACAACAAATCTAATCAGCATAGGATGGGTGGCGATTGATGAACAACCCGACAGATCGACAACAGCGACATGACAGTGGGGGGAGGGACACAGGTAAGTAGCAAGCGGGTGACAGTAACCCGTACTCCTACGAGCAGGTTTAAGCCATCCTGTTCTCGTTCAAGGTAAAGTTGGTAGAGATTTAGAGGCAGGTTTACTTCAGAATGCCAGAGTAACAAAATGCAAAGACTCCAAGAGTAGGGAATCCACATCATCACTACTTAGGTTCATTTACTTTCATCCTGCTTGATCAGAAGTTCCCTGAAGAGAGTTGTGAGAAGGGTTGTGTTTAGGTGTACAGCCGCTGCCACCAACATGCAGAAATCCCCCAACGCCACTGGGCTGATCAGACTAGACTCCGCAAGTAAGGTATAGTAATCCGAAGTTAGATCATTCCCCTTGACCTATTAGCAAGAGCAATTAAACCTACTATACAAGTCTTAACTGCGGCCTGAGTATTGAGCATTAGGTTTTGTTTAACAGCTTGAATAGCTACTACTTAAGTCGAGAATCATAGTTATTTATAGGCATGATTATAGTGTAAACAAACCCCTTTGAGATTGTCTAGGGAGTAAGTTTATAGGCAGGTAGCCTACTCGCTTGAGTTACCTATTCGATTATTTTTACGATATATATAACCCCTGCACTACACAATTGCTATTTATCTTCCCACGATGTCCCTGAGTTCCCCTGTCCAAGCAACAACGCTCTGGCGCACAACTCCGAAGTTCCGCCAGTACCCCGCTCCCTTAGCAGAACGCCCTCGTGTTAACGATGAACTCCAACGCGTAGCCGCAGCACGTTGTGCCTCCCGCGATGCCGCACCACCTCTCGCAGTTGGTATTGACTTTCGGGTGAAGATCGACGACGAAGTTGCCATGGTTTGTGTTCCAGTACAACTTCTCCATCTTCTCGACATATGCGTTGTTAACGTTTCCTCTGCAGTTCAGATCGCATCGATCGAGTCTCGAGCAGTTGTCCGTCTCACAAACAGCTTGCCCCCCATTGTCGACTGCACGGAAGGGCTTCTTGTTCTGTCCGGAATAGATGCCTGAGAGGAACCACCCATTTATCTCTAGGCATGCCTGGGCGCCGGTAGCTGCGAGGGCTACAGTTAAACCGATGGGTCCTGAGAGACGCATCTTGATGAAAATCGAATGTGAATGCTTGAAGTGCTTGTTTCTGTTGCACAAGGCACGTGTGGTGGGCGTGGGACGTGGTTGCTCCTCAGAACGAAATTATTGTGCTCGTTATATGTATAGGGATTGTAACTGATGCAAAGACAATTTTGGCTGTAGATTGACTGAGAGCAAGAACAATAGAGGAGAGAAGTTATTCTGATTTTTCTAGGGCGTTAAATTAGAGATATATATAGACAGGTAGCGACTTCGGTCGTTCCCCTTGTCCGGGGCAGAGCACGACGCCTCGTCTGATTTTTAAATATTTTGAGCGAATATCGTCCAATCCTTGATCCTAACAGACCTTTGCATCCTGCATATTGCTCCTCTCGGCTCCTCAATCGCTTAAGAAAGGTAAGCTCCATAATTTTCCTTCCCCTCGTGACAATGTGGTGGAGAGATTATTGCATATATTCCCCGCTCTTGAGGCCTCAGCTATTCATTAACAGTCGATACCTTCTCGCAAGGCACCATATGAAAACTATGAATATACCCAGGATAGCCTTATAAAAAATGAGGGTTGTCTCCTTTATACACATGGCTTAAAAGTGCGTATTCCAAGTTCTGGTACAACTCGTAGCAGGTACTTGAGTATCCGAGGGGAAGTCAGCAAGTTGGAACGATGGCGGCAAGGCTGAGTGTATAAACCTGGCATCGATGGAATAATGGGAGCAACCCTCCCAACTCAGCCAGACTAAGCAAGATAGAGGTTGGGGCCGGAGACGTAAGCTTAAATCGTTTTTGAGCAAGGATTCTGACTCGACATGCGGGGATTAGATACAGCTATACCTGTCAGCTTCACATGGGGGCTGGAGTCAGGAGGAGGTGTACAAAGCAATACCTTGGAGTCATTTTGTTGTTATTATTCTGCTAAAAGAGAAATCGTCGCTTTATGCTAAACGTAGTAGTGACAATATGGACAAATTCTGTCAGAGTGCTCCAAAATAGGTTGAGGTATTCGTCTGTTTTGCTGCTTCTCTATAATCTGAAAGATGTGCTCCCCTGATTTTACTAACCCAGATAGGATAATGCACTCTGCATTGGCCTCTCTTGGCATTTCGGGATTTTAAACACCGACAAGCGAGAGCATGCTTGCCGCAGTTTCATAGGGATAGTGATGGGGTGCACGCGATGCCTCAAGTGCAAGCCGCAATTATAGTAGACACCCATGACAGTATCATCATGAGAACCTCACGACAATTAAAGACACTTAAACTAGGCCTACCGTTGCTTATCGTCGTTGATTCTTATCTGCTGACTGTTTTGCTGTTCCCTGTGTGTCTGTTTTTATCACTCAACTGGCCTCTATCCAACAGGGAGAACTGTGCCAGGTGGGATACTGATTTGGATTAACTAGATTAACTTATAAGAATCCAGTGAGAAGTGTCTTCATTAGTCCGACACGTCGCCAAGGCGAACGTTGCGGCCTTTGTCCAAACGAGCGATATCACCATCGATGCCATCACCGAAACCAACCAGAAGGCAAATTCGGAGAGAATATAGCGATACCATCTAGTTTGAGGCGGTGGTGGCAGCTGATATAATTCCATAGGAGCTTACAGCAAGAGAGATAATTGCAATGTTATTCTACCCCATGCAGCTCACGTATAGCCGTCCGTGTCATTAGAGCGCCTTACAAACGCCTTAAGTCCTCCAGGCTACTTACAGAGAATAGAGATTGCAGTGGCTTTCTCGACAGAAAATGCAGCAATTCAGGCGATGGCATTGCAGCTGGGGCTACTTAACGCCTTGTCGAGTGCGATACTGCCCATGAGATGAAGTCAATAAATTGTTTGAGGTGTAGAGTTCTACCTGATGGGAAAACGGGAGGCATCTTCCGTAGGATTTAAGTAAATCAAAGCTGGAGAAAACCGGTAACGGAAAGGTCCCCCATGAGTACCATCAACCATCCTTGTCAAAGTCATTGCCAGCATCTAGGCTAGCCACGAGCTGAATGACTCCATGATCCCAGATTTGCTGTCAGTCATGCTGGAAGAGGGACCTAAATTAACTAAAGTATTGGCACAGACTCTCTTTTACGTTTATCAAAGACTCTACGTATTCAAAACACCAAATAAACATAGCGTCGGCCCAGACTGTCGTAAGTGTGAAGTAGTTCAAGTCGCATAACGGCGTCAGCGAGGCACAACTGATTCCGAGATTCGTTATGATGGTATCGCTCCGGTAACCTTTTTTTCCAAAGATGCCTGCGGTCGAGGCAGGCTTGTCGCAGATACTGGGGAAGATTGCCCCTATTTCGTGATGGAAACTGCGGGTCTCATACACTATTTCCTATGTCTTGTCGCATGGTGTCTGATTAGGCGAACTCTTATAAAAGTTACACGTGGCAGCTGTGTATTTCTTCTACCGATGTTTCCTACGCCAAAGGCCTTCTTGCATACGTGCCAGTTCCAAAGTTACAGGAAACGACAAGAGCGTCCGGGTTCTTCAAGATTGCTTAGATAAGATACTTAGTTGTAAACTGACAAAGGTGATCTTGCTAGATGTCTTGGCCTTGAAGCCCTTCAAGAAAACCCTGCAAAGATATCCAGGGATCCAATGGAAACTTACGATCGCACGTTGAAAAGGACTTTGGAGGACTATCCCACGAACGCTATATACCTCTTACATTTTCTCGTGCAATTAAAGCGGCTGCTAATATTCTTTTGGAAGCATTAGAGATCACAGTCACAGATTTAAATGAAGATATCGAAAGTCGTACGTTTAGCGGTGATGATATTGTGCGGTATTGTCCTAGTCTGCTGTCAGTAGTCGGTAATGATCGAGACGGCGTGAGAGTAAAAGAGGACAAGCTTGCTCACTTTTCAGTCAAGCATCATCTGATACTACCGCCAATTTTCAACCTTTAGAACTGTCAGTTTGGTGATTGTCAAAAACTGCTTGACATATCTTATAGGTACTTGGCGTGGTCGATCAAGCAAGACCTTGTATCGGCAAAACACGCCGCATGAGCTTGATAGGATTTGCCGCATCATTCAGGCCATTAGAGCACACTATCTAGATTATATTCACATATTTGCAAAGAGAAGAACCTTTTCTGAGACGGGGCCGTTCATCAAGACGACACTGTCTGGAGAGTTCACAAACTAGGCGTACCAAAAGAATCTAGAACATACCTTATTATGCCTGTCTAAGAGGACTTACAGTAGTGACACAAAATGTCCTTTGACGATAAACAGACTTCAATGAACGGGGCGGCCACACTCAGTTCTACAAGCTTCTCATAGATCACATTATCAAAAGCCATCCCACTGTTGAGGACCGCAATAACAATCCAGACATCAGAACAGCTGCATTTGGCAGCCATCCCGTATGGCGCAACGTCACATAATAACTTTGTTTTTTGGGATCTGGGTACGTTTTTAAGATTTGTCATAACGGCATGCTGTGCATTTGTGATGACAGTTTTTAATTGGGCATGAGGTTTGGTCTATATATCAATTGGAGAAAGGGGTCCGGGATAGAATAAATAATAAGATTGCGTTAGGAAAGCAATACTCACCTATCAAGCTTGGACATTAAACAGAGACTTTCCGGGATGAAAGTTAGAAGTAGAATCATCGCAGATCCGCTTCGGATTTGATCGATGGACATAACCTAAAGTTTCGTTATTGCATGAATGGGCCGATGTAAATCCCATCAGCGACGTCCTCTTTCAACGGTTAATGCAAACCGGCAGGTCTAGGCGCATGCCGTGTTCTCCAGCATCATGACCAAGTTGGCGAAGGAGATTTGATCAGCCTCTTGGTTAAACATGAACAGCATTCTATTAAGAAGACGACACTGGGCTCGTTGCGCGTTCCAAGCAATAGACAGCACAGAAGTAATCAAACTAATTTATATGGCCATAAATCTTTTTCTCCATCTGGAAACAATCGACGGTAGGCACTCAAATTCTAATTATAAGCTGGGGCGAGCACCTAATAGGGCTATAAGATAAAGTTTAGTGCTTCATGAACAGAATTTCCAAGTAACCGCAGCGCAGGGAAGCATGCTGCGCTTGACTAGATATTACAGTAACACTTAATTTGAAACCCAGCTGATGCAACTACCGCGAAATGCCTGCGAAAAAAAGTTTAAATTCCCGACATATTGATCCTACGTCACGATTCCACTCCCAATTAACCTTCTCATCCACAGCCCGCCGGTCCACAACCAACCAGGTCTCGAAACCGGCACCTCTAGCTACTCCGGCGCTCCCGATGGCGCCACAAGATGATGCCCGTTACTGACACCTATTAAATATGGGTCTACGGTGCATTGCAAGGTGGCATTCTTGTGCCTCACGCGCTATTTCTGAGATCAGAAGATAAAAGGCGGCAAACCTTAATGCTACTACGCGCGGTCGCACTTTTTTAAAATCTCCTTGCACGGAGCGGTCCGATGTAATATCATGGTTCAGTGTGTTAGGGTTACTCCGTACTTACTAGGCAATACCAAACAGTGAGACATATGAGCTCGGCAGAAGCTTGAGTTGTCCTAGTACACGATGGCTTTCGACTGGCTAATAGCTGCTGTACAGTTCAATGGGGAAGTCTGCCGGGGAAGAAAAATAAACTCGACGACTTCTAGGCTCCCTAATAGGGAGGCTAAAATGCGAGCGTTGCCGTCACTGTCTGAGCATCGCTCCCTGTCTAGCTATCCCTGCGTACGAATGAGGAAATCCTGCCACTCGCAGACGCTGCAGATCTCACATATGGCTGGCTGTGCATTTCGGTTCCGCGTCGCCGTCTAAGCCTGCTTGAAGATCGAGATTGACTGATGGAAAGCCGAGACATCAACAAGCCTGACTCACTTTGGTCAAGCCACATGCTCGCATCCCTATCGGCTCATAAGATCGGCACCATCTCCGACACGGATGTACCCCATGGGGCAATGGTACCCTGTCAGGCAATTGATGCTCTCAAGGACTGCCAGGTCCAACGGCCAAGGGACGCTATCGTCCATAACTTGTCGCGCAATCGTCTAATTAGCGCTGCAGTTGTTCAAGAGCACCTGGTGCAGTTGGAACTGGCAAGATAAGAGACCGTAAAAGGTCATGTTGAGATGGTGCGTGAAGGCGAAGTTGTTGGTGACGAGATAGTTGTATGTAACCTTCCGTTTTAGAAAAGTTAATTTTTCATTAACCTATGCAGAGGAGAGGGGCCATTTTGAAGCGCCTACGACGTGCCAACTGCAGTTGGTTCAATGTACCTATCCATAGTCCCAACCGCGTCTAGTTGAAACTCATTTGCAGGTTAAATGCTGCCGAAATACGCATGGGATGGCACACGAAAGCGGCAAAGCAGCTCGGCATACCCACACCCTCAATTCAAAATATTTCGGGATGCCTCCCGGCTTAGCTCTGTTTGCAGAAAGGGTTCAGACCATGTGTGGTGGCTGCCACGAGCTCCTGTAGCTGCACGACAAACACACCTTCACGATGCGATCTGTCATGCATTTCCATCAATAGCCAACTTGAGGAAGCCCCAAAAGGGTTCTTCTCCCGCAAACAAAGTCCTAGAAAAAAGCAAATCAAAATTAGGTCGGCTCCCACATGGTAGTCTAATCTCGCAGCAAACGCATCCGCCCACAATTGAAGGGGGAAAACGATACGAGAGATGGATGGGGCGGGATCAGTACGCTGGGATGGTCTACTTATCTTTGCCATAACTAGCTAGGTAATCGAACCCTTGTTAGTTGTTGGTTTATGGGGTCTTTTTTCCTTTTTTAGCGTAAAACTCAGTCCAACCAGCACAAGATGCATTGGGATTAATTGGACGAATTGGGTGTCTGGCTCGTATTGGGGGTCTCTCAAATGCAGGGGAGTGGCATGGAGAGATTGAACAACGGCGCTCCTGGGCGCAAAGGAAAAAAGACGAAGCAAACTGTGCCGTGCTTGCCAAGTGATTTTTATCATATGATTGTACAAACGGAGTAGTAAAGGCGCAATTTTGCCCCCCCTCCTCGGAGAATCCTCGTCCGTTTGCCCCCAACACCATGACATGCATGGCTTTGCATATTTTCTTTTCATCTTTTTCGATTTATCATTTGCTTTTTTCGGTCGACTACATGATATGGGGCGAACCGAGATAGCGAGTTTCCATTTCGCCCTTCTGAGACTGTTTGGCTCAAAATGAAGAGGGGGAGATGGTAAGGGAGGGAATATACCTTGCGTCAAATATTGCCCTGGTGTCACTCAGATACATGAACATGCGACAGCGAGCCCAGTAGATTGGTTCGTCGATCAAGTTACAGTGAGACAGGCATACCCTTAGAAACAAGCTTCCTCGAGCGCGACAATCAGTGGGAGGACGAGATTAGTTCACCACCGACGTTGAAAACGCGAAAGAATTGATACCCTAGAAAACTTAGCTGAACCAGATCCACGGTGCCCCCTGCCTCTCTCTCTCTGTCATCGAATGAACCCTTCCCACATCTTAGCGCTTTCCGTCCCATTCTCGGTGCGCAGAGCCGGGGAGACCTGCACACAGATGGGGTGACGGAACTTTGGATACCATGCCCCCAAAATGTCGCCGAGCTGTCCAGTAAGGGAGGGCTTAGTTGCACGAGGTGGCCCCCCCCCTCTCAACCTCAGCCGCCGCCCGGTGTCGTGTTCTGGCCCCACGTTGGCTCGAATCGTAATCCGAACCTCTCGGATATCAGACAAGGTCTTCCTTTCGAGGGGGGCGGACAGATGCAAGCCAGGCGAGATATTGCTGCCGTGCCGTGCCGCCATTTAAGGCATGTCTTCCCCATTCGTCGTGGGGGAAAAAAAGGTTCCGTCCCTTGAGGTTTGCCCTTTTCTGTTGGTCGCAACATGTATTAAACCCCTTCGACGGCGCATCCCAGCGCATTCCCATTGATTTTCTTCTCGCTGCTCGGCTTGATCTTCGATACCCAGTCCCGATCCTCGACAACATGCACTTGACGGATAAGTCCGAGGCAACCGGCCTAAGGTCGTTGCGGGAGCGAATCCTACACCAAATTTCCCGGCTCCGATACCGAACGTGCGCCTTCGTCGGACTCGTCTTAATTTTCCTCTCAACTTTCTGGCTCTACGAAAGCAGCGGCCCGCTTGGACTCCAGCTACCCTTCAACACCGACATATTCTCGAAGGTGGGCCACATTACTTGGAGCGATGACAACTCAACACGGTCTGACTGGGTGAAGCCGCATCCCGGACACCTCATCCCACCCAAGATCTGGCAAATCATGCTACCGAAGAACTGGAAAGAGAGGAACCCCATCAACGACCCCACGAAGTTGAAGGAGACGGCCACCTGGCTGGCGATGAACCCTGACTACACTTAGTAAGTGCTTTTAAAATTTCCTTTTTTTTTACTGTCTGAGGCGCGCGCTGTCAATCTATCCCGTTTACCGGGTAGATCTCATGGCATGTCTAGTACCGAACCGTTTACACCGGAATTCCCGCGACGACGAGCTAACTCACGATGTCCAGCACGCTGGTTGGCGGTAAGGGAGGCAGAGAATTCGTAGAGCGGCGCTTCGGCAATACTTCAAAGGTTTTTGAGACCTATAACAACCTCCCCAACGTGGGAATGAAATCAGATCTCCTCCGCTACCTGCTCCTCGACATCGAGGGCGGCGTGTACACCGACACCGACACGGTCGCACTCAAACCCATCGACGCCTGGGTCCCCCGCGAACTTCGACAGGAAGCTCGGTTAATCGTCGGCATCGAGTTCGACCAGCAAGACGGCGTCGCATGGGCCGACATCCCGCACCCGCTGCAATTCTGCCAGTGGACTATTGCCGCCGCTCCAGGCCACCCGGTCTTCAAGAAGATGGCCGACCGCGTCATTGCTTCCGTGGATGACCTGGTCGAGGAGCACAAGGTGAAGGAGAACCAATTGAAGCCGGTCAGCTTCGAAGTTATGAACTCGACGGGGCCGGCGGCGTGGACGGACGTGGTGTTTGAGCATTTGCAGACGATCGAGCCGAGTCTGACGGATCTCCGAAACCTGTCGTACATGAAGGAACCGACGCTTTACGGCGACGTATTAGTTTTGCCGATCGACGGGTTTGGCATGGGCCAGCAGCATTCTGGCAGCACGCACGACGGAAGCATCCCAAAAGATGCGTTGGTGAAGCATTTGTTCGGAGGTTCTTGGAGAGGCGATTAATTCACGGGGGGAAACGAGCATGGAGTTTGGTGTTTGTTGATGAAAAACGAATTGCCAATACGGCGAGTTTATTTGTATAGTTGCTTTGTAAGATACCTAGATTCAAAGATACCCAAGAAAACTTTGAAATGTAATACAAGTTTTGCACGGCTGTTGCTTGACGTTGATGATGTGGTCAATCTCCTCCCCGTACTCATGTCCACTGCACAATCTGGGAGTTGTGTACCTCAGCTGTACCCATTCATTAAGAAACTAGGATAGTTTTATCAATATATTGGATCATGCTACGGGCAGTCTGTTATCAAGTCATTTTGTCTTGAGTGGTGATTCCAGAGTGTGCAACACGAGAAAATGGCTTCAAACTCAAAGACAGCCCAACTGCGTCAGCTCTCACCTTCTACCTGCCTTTAAAAGAGCCTTGCAATTTGAGTACCGCTCGTAGATGGACACGTTTGATGTAAGACGCGGCACTCCGGGTCATCTCTTACAAAGTCAGGGGGGCTAGTAAGGCGAGTGCATCGGGTCACACAATCCGGCCTAAAATCTGACTGCACCGCTGGCAGTTGCAAACGGCAGCGCCCGCATGCGTGGTAGTAGGCTACTACTTGCGCCCCGATTGTAGGGGAACCAAAGGGGCCAATCATGTATGCCATCCTCTTAAGAGTGTCATTTAATACCGCTTTTCCCTTTGTCCCAGTCGATTTCAGCTGCCTAGAGTACGAGAATTTTGCCAAGCCACAACCTGCACTTCTGTCCATATGATTACGCGTCAGGGCTCATCTTACTTATGATCGTTGTTGTATTGATGCTACTAACCATAGCCTCACTCTTGGTCCTCTACAGGTAGTGTTGAAAGAGATGAGATTTGTTAAGGTCATATTATTCTCATCGACGTTTTGCGACTGTTTTGGTGACAACTTCAAATGGCCTAGTTGATATCTGATGTCTCGAGTATAAGACAAACCATGTATATATGCTTGCTGCTCGTAACACTCCTAATGGTGTCCTTTGAGAGAAACCTTGATCAACTGATGTAAGTTTCACGTTGCGTAGATGCACATTGGGAAGCTTAATCACATATCCTCGAGGTTCAAGAAATAAAGAGTCGTTGATTCAAATGCAAGCCTGCGATGTTGTGTTGTAGCCCCAAAAGCTCCAACTGAAACAATGCTTAAGGGTCTATGGGACAGAACTGATAATTCAAAGACTGGTTGTCCTATATCCTCATAGACGTAGGACCGATACCGACTAAAGAGACATGTTGTTTCTTGAACAGCCTCAACCGTGAGACCACCGAGCTTATTTTCAAATTTGAAAATGATGGAGCTATGGCTAAGAGAAACTGAGCACCCCAGCATTTACTAGAATCACTCTTCATGGGGAGCAGCACAGCAATACTAGAGCACCAAAATAATATTTCATGAAGCGAAAATCACTTTGCGAGGAACATGCAATATCGTGGAAATGTTCTCTGAGAAAGACTGCAGCCACAAGAGTATCGAGAGGCATATTTTTTAGACCGGACGTTTGATTCCAATCATAGGCATCACGGGATTTCTGATATAAGTAGGTCTTGATTCTTGAAAGATTGGCATTTTGTTATTACGATACTAGAACTATGGAATCACGCCTTCCTGGGAAGAACTCATATGATAGGTTTCATACTAATATTAGCAGCTAAAGCAATATGTTTACCGATGCTACCGTGTTTTTCTTGCGGGCTTACTTGGGTTAAGGTATTCACCTGCATTTGGCTAACTTCTTGAATACTTTAGCACTTGGTGAGTGGGAACGACTAACACACCATCTTGTCCTTTGTTTAGCTTAAGGTAGCCAGGCCAATGGTAAGAACCCCAGTAATTCATCTAAGCTTATCAGTCTTGCAATGTTATACAAAAAACCAAGTAAGATGCAAGCAGCAAGACAGCGCTTTGCAGCTTCCCAAGGCCAATCAATATTGAAGGCATCGAAATGAGATTGTTGTGAGTTGATCCATTAACAGAGCTCTTGTACCATTTTCAACTTCCGAGACTCTCAAACAGAATGAAACGCGACAATACTAACGTGCTCCAGATGTAAGAAAGCTGCAGGTTTCGGAATACTTGTGGTATCCCATCGAGGTCCAGTTGGCTACAGGTACATCCTCGTAAGGACAATGAGCCGCTAAGTGATCAGTCAAGACAGTTACCAGCCAACCAAACAATTTGAGTGAGCAGAATCTAGAATTGAAACAAGTTCGTGCATTATCAGAGGTACAGTAATGCAGCCAAGGAAACATAGGGTTTAATAATCTACGGTCATGTAACTCTGATACGAGAGGAAAAGAGTGGGCGTAAACGGGGGACCATGTAGCTGTAGCCAGCTGGACACTGATGGGATAAAGTTTCGGTCAAGGTACTTCTCGATTAGCCGTCAGGGCCGTTGCGTTCCCCAAAGTTTGAGTGGCCACAACTCTTGTGTGACAAGAATAGGAAGACCAACTGAACAAACTGCAACCGTCAAGGTAATTTCACTTCACTTCGGATGGGTTTGAAAACTTTATTACTTACTAGAGACATATCTCGTCGACTGCCACAAGGCAGCAGGTACATGATATGTAGGGTACTAGCAAATCATACTCTCTGATAGTGCGATTTTGGCCGAATGATCAGCATGATGTGACTAGTCATAGGCTTTCAAATAGAACGGTATGTACTTGTTGCCTTGTGGCAGCCGATTGGATAGAGACAGTATCCTGCGATGTCTGCAGTACGCTTAACACAATCAGACACAAACTAGTGAGCGCGTTTATATACACGGCTATTCTTGGCATACGGTGAGCCGCATGTTGTGTTAAGTTCAGCGAGGTTTGGGTCCACCATTGACGGTCATTGAAATGATTTGAATCTCCCCGAAAGTGTCAAAATGAATATGATTAGGAAAATTACATGTTACCGCGGGAAATCAATGTTGGACAGCGTAAGGCCAACCTACGTTATGTTGACATTACCCATTCGTACCTAGTTTTCAGTATTCCTGGAATGGATAATACAGAGTGGATAACGCTATGCATCTCTATGGCCTCATCCGCTGACGACTATGAAGGGCTTATATGAATAGTGATGAGCCAAGGCTGGAGAATAAATCCTCCCGCACTAGGCTTTGCGGCTGCCAGCTCCTGACATTTTGACATTTTGAGTAACGTGACACTGGCTACCTAGGGAGTATGTGCAGTGCACAAAATGATTCGGGAAGTAGAACGTCCTAGTGCGAAAGTTATGCAGGCGTCGACTCGCCCTTCGCAAAAGTCTTGTAAGCGACTTATTGAGGGGCTCGAGTATTCTTCAAAGCATGTTTACATCGCTCGGGGTCCTGTGTCCGCTCCGTTTTCAAGGATTGGCCCAGTTTTCGTCGGACTGTCGGTGTGCAAACTCTCCGCCTAGTCTAGCATACAAGTTATGTATTTTGTACAATAATTTGTACAATAGGAGTGGGGCCCCGTTCTGGATGCGCCGCCAAGCATGGGTCATTATGATTCATCCGCGCTAGCAAGGGTTAATCCAGTCCTTCTCCAGAAACGGCTAGGATGATCCCCGGTCAAGAAGGTTGACCAAGTGGCACGAGCCTTCTGTCCCTTTCACCTCGTTGAAAAGCGATTGGTATGCAAACAGCAATGTTTGAAAATGGCATCTTCGAGGGAACACCTTTGTCGATATATGTACTGTAATGGAAGGTGAGATGAGCCTTGAGATTTGGCCCCAGCTCATGAGGTTTTTTCGCCTTCATGTAGCGCGATTACCGCTTTTGTCTCCTTGCAGTAGCGGAAGGCTCCGAAGGATTTGGAACAGAGGGTAAGCCTCGTAATCTAGTATACTGAATGAGCCATTCTTAATCACTTTGAACCATCATGACATGGTGATTTCTTTGCATCACAAGTCTGATTAATAGCATTGGGCATTTTTGTATATAAACCCAGGGATTTCTGTCGCGAGTCAAGACATTCGTCTGACGAACTCATGAAAAACATTCAAGATACCTACCCAGCAACGCAATCTAGCCGATGATGTTACACCTCTTCGCTCTCAAACATGAAATGGACAGGTCAAAACGTAACTGACCTGGACAGTGACTGGCTAAGGCCTCAAGCATTGCGTTGACAAGACGACACAGCCTTCTTGAGACAGCTCTTGACGGCGACGGCCTCTCTGCAAGTCAAAGTCCAAGAGAATCGGCGAAGCTACAACCACCAACTCCAACACTTCAACACGGCAATACAAAGGCAACAAGGGCGAGTATTACGATTAACCAATTGTTCATTTCCACAAGCTACCTGACGACAATACCGGAAGGTGACTGAACACAAAATTCGCATCGCAGAAAGCGAATCCATCAGGCTAATTGCAGCCGAAATCATCTAACCAACACCAAGCTAATTCCCCCAAACTAAAATCCAATGGCGATGCAATCAAAACAGAGAACAAGCTATGGCTTGGAATCCCTCAACATAATGCTCTTGAGAGCCTCCGTCTCAGCCTCTTGACGCGCGAGACGAAGCCGTAGTTCATCACGTTCGCGTGTCATCTCCTCCAGCATCTTCTCGAGATCCGAGATGCGATCGACCTTCTTCTGACGATATTTGCGTGCCGCAATAGTGTTGCGTTGCCGACGAAGGATCTTGTCAGCGTGGGGAGTCGAAATCTCCTGGCCTTGGCCGTCAGAGTTGGGAGAAGAACGGTGAGATGCTGGGGCCTCCGGCACAGTCGTGAACAGTGACATGTCCAGAGGCGGTTGGTTGGGGCTGTTGTTGTTCGAGCTGTTGCTGGACGCGAAGAGGGGGTCCAGGTGAGTTGGGAGGAGAGAATCAGGGAATGTTTCGAAGAGGGTGGGAGGTGTGGTGTCAATGTAGGGGAACGCTGCATTTATGGTTAGCCGGGCGAATACCAAGCATAAGAGTCATCGCCGTATAGTCAACTAACATTGGTCAATCGTATTCTCGAGGGGACTGGCACTGACGTGAGGCGTCACAGAAGCGGCAGACGTCCACGGCAGAGTGTCCCAAGTGGTCGGGTCAAGGTAGGACGATAGACTCGGATCGGCGTGGACGGACTCAGGGGTGTACAGCCCAAAGTCCGCACCTGGGAGACCAGCAGCCGATAGCTTTGGTGCTTGATACTGGAGCTCGTTGATGAAGCTGACCTCCCCGGCGAGATTGAAATTATCCGGAGCCCATTGTTGGCAGTTGAGCGGGCTGGAACCACTGGGTGACGACCTGGCGGCAGGCCGCGGCTGCTGATGCTGCGGCTGCTGACATTGTTGCAGAGTGTTAAAGGCCCCTTTGACTTGGGGCCAGAAGTTGGCGTTTGAACACGGGTTGGGGGTAAAGGATCTCGACTTGCGAGAGGGTGTTGAAGAAGAAGATCACGACGATGGGCTCGGGGCGGGGATGGGAATTCTTAAGGGAAGTGGAATTGGCGGGGGGTAAGCCCGAGTTTACGATGGCCGCAGTAGTACAAATGACGTCGAACAGCGCTAAGCTGAACGTGGGAGGCCCAGGTACCAAGTACATCGCCCGGCTCAAGTTAGGGGAGCTGATTGCGCTACGATGCCTTAGAAATTGTCGATCTCCGGGACAATGCCTCCACCTAAAACACACTCTGATTGGGTCTTACCTCGTTTTTCTTATCATTGCCACCTAAGCGAGACACAATCACGTGATCGGACCTGCAAGTCACTCGAACAAGACACCTGCAAAGCTTCAAGTGCCTTAGTAAGTGTAAACTTGGGTATGCATATCCGTTTCATATCTGATTCCAAACTCCAGCGGATAATAGCCAGAACCTCGCTGATGCTTCTTACACCAGATAAGTGCTCAAGCCCGTGATTCCTGATTCCTGGCTGGACAATTCGTGCCTTTTGGGTAGTTAATTTACTATGTAATGCTAAGAGGTCGTTTGTTATTGTTCTAGAACGTAATGTATCCCTTGGACCCCTATCGATGTCCAAAAAACATAGCACCCTGTACGGAGTAGTGTAAAGATGTTCTTTTAGTGTACACGCTGTGTTGTGAGTGGCATAATTAGTCCCGGCATGGGTTGGACAAAAGTACGGAGTACGCAGGTACGAACCTTACAGAAAACAGTGGGCCCATCCTTCTAGCGAGGTCACCTAGCTAACTAAACGTAAGACTAACACCAGGAAGCATAAAATATGTATTTATACCATCCTATTACCAAGCATCAAATAAGTACGTATGTGCCGCGTGATTACTCGAAATACGACGTGGTATGCCTAGCTCAATGAGAGCTGACAGGTTCACCTTGATCTTGATGACAAAACGTGTTTGCTTCATCCATGAGACGCCTCATTGAGAGCATTCATTGACCAGAAGCAACCTTTTCATGATACAACGACTTTTTGACAACCTAGCTGCAGTCGGAAGATCGCACCACACATCGGCCCACTTTGAAAAGGAGCTGCAGAGTCTGTAAAACTGCCTAGACCAGCTCTAACGGCGCTCTCTCGGCCCCTGCTAAGGCTCATCGGCGACTCGCATCTGCATGGGTCGGGCCTTACGGAGACATAACGACCGACACTTCGGCAGTCTTTCCAACCCTTATCCAACCCTTATTGGAGTTACCCTTCGGACAATCCCACCATCAGATGGATCCAGTACAACTTGCAGATACGGAGACGGCATCGGCCTCGCTAGAGAAGGCTCCCAGCCTAGCGGGATCTCTTGAGAGCGATAGCAGTAGACTGTCTGTATCTCACCGTCCCAGACATACCCGCACCAGCACACCCAAGGTGAGGACTGGATGTGTGACCTGTGAGTAGTGCTTTTCTCGCTTTACGATTACTGGATTTCGCTTACCTTTAGCAGGCAAGTGAGTAAGCTCAAAATCAGTCGGCTGTGGGCGTGACCTCTAACTTCACTCTTATAGGAAACGGCACATCAAATGCGATGAAGCCAAGCCGCATTGCATGAACTGTCTCAAAACCCGTGGCGTCTGCGATGGATATGTCGTCAAACCACGAAAAACGAGGGGAAAACCAGCTCAAGAAGCGCAACGTTTGAACCCGGTGCCAACATGTCGCAACAGCTCACGTACACTCCCAAGAGAACCTGACATGAACACCCTGGACTTCGCCGACGACATGCAGAGCGTCTATTTTAACGACTGGAACGAGCTCGTCCGCGTATCTCTTGGCGGCGCATCCTATTCGCGGACGAAGCTCTGGACGACTATGATGCCTCAGCTCAGCCGTCAGAACCCGGCGTTACGACACGCAGCAATCAGCATCGGCGCCATGAGCAGAGCACTCGCACAAGGAAGCTACGTCATCGTAAGGAACTTCACAAACGTCGCAAGCCTGCTACAGAGTCAGCATTACCAGAGCGCTATTGTGCACTATTGTCAAGCCCTTCGTCTCCAAGCTCAGACCGACTTTCAAACTGCAAGCATCCAAGAAGCCGTGCTGCTATCCATCTTATTTGTTGCCTTTGAGGCGCTGCGCGGTAACAGGCACTCTGCGCTACAGCATGTCAAGTACGGCTTCGTGTTGTTGCAAGAACTCCTGACTTGTGCAGATTCAGATGCTCGCGTCTGGAACCTCGCACCCGACCCAAGAGAGCTCATCACCGAGGTCTTGGATCTATACAACCACTTGGACCAGCAATGCAAGTCCATCGTTAGCGCAGATGTTAAGACGAGCCGATCGCCGGCTTATGAGCTCATCAGAGGTCTCAAGGCCCGTGGCCACACCATTGAGACGTATAGCATGCAAATTACGCGGTACACAGACCCCGGTGAAGACAGGAGAACTATGCCAGAGGTGTTCTACGATGCGGATGAAGCGTATGCCTGGTGGCAGGTGTGCCAACGGCGGATTGCGAAACTCAGTACACTGCTGCTGACAGTTATTGACGACTTCAAGATTGAAGACGTCACTGACGAGGAGGGTGTACACAACTTGCTCAATATGATGCAGACCCATCCGGAGCTCTTGGCGTTCTCTGAAAAGTCTCTGAAGAACCTTCAACAATGGCGAGCATCCTTCGAGCCTCTTTACAACAAGACGTTATCCGACCCCTCCATCGACCGCAGGGAGCATGTCAAGATGTTACATCTGCGGATGCACTACCTGATCATGTTCCTTTACCACTTCTTCCCCAAATACTCCGACGAGGCGACCGTTTCAAGTCTGACGCCGCACTGTCGGGAGATCAACGACGTCATTGAAATCCTGCTGGAGGAGCAGGAAAAGGACGTCAAGACGCCGGCGAACCTATTCGCCATGGAGTTCGGCTTGGCATGGCAGTTGACCATTGTCGCCATGACCTGTCGCGACCCACTCGTGAGGGAGAACGCCATGCGCATTCTGGAAAAGTATCCTCGCAGAGACGGGCTGTGGGATAGCCAAGGATTCTTGGCAGTCCTGAAGAAGAACCGCGAGATAGAGAAGTATAACGCGAAGGAGGGCACGCCGTCGGAGCAGTGGAAGCGGCTGTGCAGGCGCGAGTTCATTTTCGAGGATGCTGGGGAGACCATCATCTTTCGGTCGCTTAGGAAAAACGATGCCACGGGCGAATGGGATCTGGTGGAGGAGAAGGCGGATTTCAGAGGCGATCTTGAGGGTTTAGTCTGGCAAGAGAGACCACTGAGCGCGCCTGGGCTCCTCAGATCAGGCGCGATATAGCTGAAAACCAAGGAGCTTCTCTACTTGGTCATCCATCTGTCACTAGTCATCCAGTCCCCAATTGATACCCAGATTTTCTTTCCGTAAAACAAGGCGCTTGGGGCTGCCGAAGCATGTACACTGCATTATTGGAAATGTTTTGAGTGAAATCTGTCAACAATACATGCTCTTATCAAATGAAGTTGAAGTGAAATCTACTTCCCAAATGCCTTTGACGTTCTCTCGCCATGAATGTTGTACCCCATACTTTTGGCGGAGAACAGAAATATTGGACGCTTAGTTCAAGGGATTCACATCTGCTTCACTCAGCTGACAGTTTGAGAAGCGATCACAGTTAGGTAGCAAAACCAGAAAGGAATTCTATTGATAATTATTTTGTAAACATAAGCAACGTGTATATCTTCTAAGTGGATAAATCTTTACTCATCAACAAGAGTTATATCATCGACCAAGACTGGGGCATTGTTATTGTTGACGCGCCACGGATCGTACGGCCACGAAAAAAAGACGTTGAGATCGTTGGCGCCCGCCTCATATGGAATGACCCATTGATATTTGTTGTATTTTGCAAGAGGCGTGACAAACTGTGTGCATGGGTTGCTGCTGGATCCGCACACCTCAACCTCTGGAATGTTGTTGGAGCCGAACGAGTACGAGATTTTCGGCGGAGGCATTGACGCAGGGGTATCGTTCTTCCTACCCACATACACGGTAAGGATCTTTCTTTTGTTGCTGATGGGTGCCGTGATTTGCTGTTGAGGAGCCACAAGAGGGAGGAAGGGGTTCGTCGCCACCAGCAGGCTGGGAATGTATTGTTAGCCCGAAATGAACGAGAGAGACTTGCTCTTGAGATGATGGCACCACTTACACAGCATTGCAACCAGACAACTGTAGACCGTTGCCGACAATAACGCCGGGATCTCCATTCATCAACCAGCCATCGGTGTTGTTGTTCCATCCGGTATTTTTGAGATAAGGACCACCGGCAACTTATCAAGAGTTAGCTTTGTAGCATATGGTGTACATCGGGGGAACTCACTGGTAGGGCTAGGGGAAGCGCATGCTGGGCTTGCTGAGGTAGACGTAGCTGCGACGGTGGATGAAGAGCTGGTACTAATGCTTGACGAAGAAGAGGAAGTAGAAGAGCTGGTGCTGGTACTTGACGACGAGCTGGACGAGACGCTGGATGAGGTAGTGCTTCGCGTGCTTGATGTGGAAGAAGAGGTTGAGGACGAACTGCTAGTTGTGCTAGAAGTCGTAGATGGAGAAGTAGTACTGGTGCTAGAGGAAGAGCTGGATGAGACGCTGGATGAGGTAATGCTTCGTGTGCTAGATGCAGAAGAAGAGGTCGAAGACGAACTGAGTGTTGTTTGGGTCGATGAAGAAGTGGTTGAGATGGCAGAAGATGACGAAGACGAGCTTCTTGTCGTTGATGACAAGGTGGTTGCGGAGGTTGTCGAGACAGAGCTGGAAGTAGAGCTTGAGGGAATGACCAAGTTCAGTGGGTAGTTCGCATAGACGTTGAGACGATTGGAACCACCGCAGGTCTCCAGGGTGTTACCCCTGCAGGGCATATTGCAACCATCACTGGGGAGAGTAGGCACGCCTCCGTTCTGGATAGTGTTGCCACACCAGCACTCCTGAGAATACTCAACGCCAGCAATCTTATAGCCAGCGGATGAACAGGCGTCAACACAGCCCTCGGCGGTCATAGATGCGGGGCCACCAGTAATGGCCATTGCCACAGTAAGAGCCCGGCCAAGGACATTGTCCTTTAGACAGCCTTGCGCAGTCCATCCAGACGGAATCTCACCAGCAGTCTTTCCCTTAGCAGTCGACTGGTAGACGCTGATTCTGTTTGAGCCACCACAGTATTCTGTGCTATTGCCAGAACAAAGCATGTTGCAACCAGATTGTCCAGACTGAGCTCCGCTTAGGATGTTGTTATCACAGTAGCACTCTGAAGAATATTCAACTCCAGCGTAGGCGAAGCCAGCGGCCTTGCAGGCGTTGGCGCACAGCTGTACAGACATAGCACCATCCCCGCCAACCACTCCATAGCGGTATGCAAGAACGCGTCCTGGGATGTTGTCGTTGTAGCAACCAAGAGAAGTCCACCCAGTTGGGCCGGGGTTGACGCTTGGAGCTGTAGATGTAACGGTTGTCTGGAAAACTGAAAGCCTGTCGTAGCCACCACAGACCTGATTCTTGTTGCCGGTGCAGGTATAACTGCATTCCGAATCGTCCTTCTTGGTAGCAATTGACCCCAAGCTGTAATCGCACCAACACTCGGAGGCAAACTCGAGACCAGCAAAGGGGAAGCCGTTGTCTTTGCAAAATTTGATACACGCATTCTGTGTCATCTGCTTATAGTCGGCATAAGTAGCTCGAGCCAGCTGTCGACTGCCAACGTTATCAGTATAGCAGCCGTAGTACTTGCCAACCGAAGTCAAGTCGTTGTTGCCATTGGCGGCTTGAACTCTTTTGGTGAGAGCGGCTGTGTTGCCAAGTGTGGCGAGGGCCAGCATTATGCTGGAAATAGTAAACGAATGCATTTTATCGCGCGGGAAAGAGTGTGTTTCCACAGAGTGGAAGAATCATGTAGTATTTTGGAAAGAATGGCTGTTCATGCTGAAGGAGGGGAAAAGAGACTAGACAGAACACTTTTTATGCTCTCATTATAAAGATTCAGTGTCGTTCATGCCTCTTAGCCTCCACCTCCAGTTTCCACAAAGCCTATAATGCTTAGCCATGCCTCTTCTGCATTGTAAGGCCTAGGGCAAGTAGAAGTCATACACTCTCGTGGCTTAGCGTTCGTGTGGCTTGTGGCGTCCAGGCTAGCCCCGTATGTGGAAGAGCACTGTCAACAGATCAATGAGAGTGCTGATCTTATTTGAAATATTTCCCTTGTTGAAGGCCTTTCATGGCCACGTGGATCTGCATTCTCCTTAGCTGAGTGCACTAGTGATCGACCGGCAAGGGCAGTGCTGGGGATCTAGATGCGAGGCTCGGGTCAATAAAGCCTGCACTATAGGGTTTCAAAGATCACATTGTGTTCATTATGCAGAGAAATGTCCTAACTTGCCACGAAACACTGCTGAGAATGCAGCTAATACTGTCTTGTCTTCAAAGAATCTCCAATTCAATACACGATGTCATTCGTCTGTGAACAGAAGGCACCTTGGCTTATACAAAGATAAGTTGAAAGCCCAAAGGTTGTAAAATAAAAAATTGAAGCAATTTGAATACGACTTAATACCTTCTGTCTGCCTAATGTTTACATGGCCTAGGCCAAAGAAAAGAAATGATGGGAGCCGTAAAGCGTATGGGATAGCGTGTATCTTTCGTGGTACAAAGTCCCTACTCTGTCGAGAAGCAGAATGCAAGAGCATCATGTCAACTCTACAAGAAGGAGAGTCTGGTAATGGGACCCGAGGCATGCCTTGCAGAAAAGAGCCGACTGGTTGGTGATAGCTTCATCAATAAATGCTTGCACCAGCTTCTAATACAAAATCGTCGGCTATGTTTAGGCCCACAACGCTCAGTTCTTTAAAGACTGTTCAGTGGCGAGTTGTAATCAATGCTGACTGTCGAAGAAGTATCTGCAAGCAAAACCCACGTAAGTTCAAACTCTCAGATAACTTAAACGTACGCTTTTCCTTTAGTAACCTGATTCGAGATGCTTCTCCCGCTTAAGCGGATGTTCAAGATGCGAAGCACATGATACGACTTACAATTAGCAACATAATCCAAAAGTGATGGTGTAAATTGGTGCCTTCAACTCGCTACCCACTACCAGGTTGTATCAAAACATCCTTGATTGGTAAGATCCCCTTTACTTACTGACCTTACTAGCGTATGTTATGTTTGCTATGCTACAGAGCGTCTCTTGAGGTACATAGAATATAAGTTGCCCATGGAGCACATGTTTTCAGACAGTGGTGTTGGATTTGACATAGTTCAAACGAAAACTATGTTGGTGCTTAGATAACTGCGTCACCTCCTCGCCATTGAACAGATAGTCAAGATCTCAAACCATCAAAGGTATTTCCGTACAATCTAGGCCCTCTTTATTTGTAGGGGCTTATAGTTCGTCTTCAATCACATCTTGTTGCCCACTCATGTGTTATTCGTAAAATTTGCGAAAATCATATCCCTTCCTTCCGAATGACCTCGCCAACAAGAAAGACAGGTTGCGTATTGGAGAATTTGGAGACGTCTCCCATAATCTCCGCAGCCTCCGGTCCTTCGAAGGCTGCTTTAATCTGTTCCTGATTTCCCCAAGTGACCGTCGAGCCAAAAGCAAACATCGGGGCGGAGCCATCGATACCGTTGCTAAACTTGGTCACCGACCAGCCCTGAACGCCGTATTTTTCCCATTGCTTCTGAATCAATGGCATATGATTGTTTACGTAATATTCGATATCATGTTCGGCATCCGGTTCGTTTCGGAATAGTACAGTGATTGCGACAGACATTTTGGAGCTGGAAGACGGGCTCTCCAGGAAGTGTGGTTTAAAGGTGCAAAATGGTCGATAAAGGTAGCGCTGTAAAATTGATATCCTTAATGATAAAGGCAATTGAATTGGTGATCTGGTCAGACACCAGAACCTTTAGGGCAGATGTCATCAAGATATATGTAGATTTTCCGTTTGTATCAATTAGGACTTGGCTGTGCCAAGCCATTGAGACGACAATCCTGCAAGCCCATGGGTCATCTAAATGTTACGATTCATGACCGGCACAGAAATCCGGCTTTGCGAAACCGAAGCATTCAACTATTCAGATGTACTAGACGGACGGGAGCAGTCGTCGATTACTTTACGTTCGACCAAGGTAATCTGTGTGCTTAACCTTGCACAAACCCTGTCGTAGCCACTTTTCCCCTCAAGGCACTACTCAGGTTTCGCCAAACCTGTCGATTATTTCAAAGCCTGCTTATTTTCAAACAATTCTGGCTAGCCTGACTAATGTTGTAACCAATCCAGCTTATGGGACAGAGACAGCCACCCCATCGTGAAGCACAATGCTGCATGTGTATCGAAGAAGACTGGCAAAGTTGATCCACCAGCCCCATAGAATAAAGTTTCAGCAACGGAACGCTAGCCAGATTCGGCGACGCTAACGGAAGAGTTCCTGAACGCTGAACTTTAAGTTTATGTTTAGTTGACGCAAGTCCATTGAGGTTGGAATTTTTTATACCAAGAGTCAATTATAGAAACTTGAAATCACACTTCAGTTTAAGTCCTAAGGAATTAATAAGTATCAATCATTCTTTCTGAGCCTTAAGATTCATCACTTTCACTTTCAGCTGGAAAGAATTACAATCTAAACCTAATGGTGAATCGCGGTCGATTGTCGCCGGCCTGCTTTCCTTGCAGATCGAGGAAGCTGAGGGTAAGTAGCTCAGTTCTCAAAGTCTCGTTTCAAAACACGTCAAGCTGTTGACCGCCTCAGATGCATGCTGATGTCATTGAGGCTTAGTGTGATCTTCAGAAGGATACCTGTGGACAATGCCAAAGGGCTAAGATAGCTTGTCATGGCTATCGGGACCCGGCTGCCCTGCAATTCCGAGATGAGTCTCTTTCAATTGAACAAAGAGCGCTCTCAAGTGGAGACGATGATTTCTTTGTCAGAATGACAAGTCGGCCGGGCACTCTCGAACTAAACTGGGACGCTCGTGCACGATATGCGTTCTTCTCAACTTATATCAACGGGTTTACGCGCAGCATGGGGGAGGTGGCCTACTATTGTAGGACGGCCCGCAGCTCTGACCACCTTTCCGCAAGTGTGGAGGCCGCCAGCCTAGCGTTCATGGCCACACAGTTGAGTAGCACGTACCTCATGCGACTGGCGAATGCGAGTTATGTTACGGCGATACGAAGGCTCAATCACTTCTTGACCGAACTGGAGTCCCAAGGGGCAGAAGAGGCGCTTCAGTCAGTGCTTCTCCTTGACATCTACGAGAAAATGGTTCATCGGGATGCTTGGGCTTCACAAGCTTGGATGAGCCACTCTCAAGGAGGTCTATCCCTATTAAACACCCGGGCATCAAGCATTCTATCAAGCCCAGCCGGCTGCCACCTCGCTGCACGATTAGTTACAGCAGTTACTGTAAGCTGCGTAACAAAAGGCGTCAACACCCCCAAAGAGTTAGCGACACTGCGTCGCAACATCGGCTACCGTGTTAGCAGTCCTAAATGGAGTTTCCTTGGCGTGTTAAGCCGGGTATATAATCTTCATTTCGATTTTGAAAGAGGAAAAGTTTCTAAGCGCGACTTCGTTGTGAGAGCGAAATGTTTGGATGATCACTTGGAGACATTGGACAAAACCGTACCGTCGGCATGGCGGCCTCAGACAATACAAATCTCTGAGAACGATGTGAATGTTCTTGGCAGTTGTTACGACGTTTATCCAGATCATTATACCACTCAAGTCGTCAACGCCCTTCGAACTATGCGCCTTATCCTCTACAGCATATCGAAACATCATGTTTCAGATGTCAATTACATACAGAAAACCATTTCCCCAGAGACAGTTTGTACCTTAACGCGTCAGGTGTGTGCCTCGGTGCCACAGTTCATACTGCCCGGCGTACGCACCTCAAACTCAATCCCGTTCTCCCCGTTGCAGCAGCTGCAGTGTAGGACCTTTTTGACCCCTTTATACTTCGTTCACCAAATTTCTGAGGAAGCTTCGGTAAGAGAATGGGTCCGGCGTTGCATGAGGTTCATGTGGGAATATGGAAACATGAGAACAGCGAAAGATATTGCAGATGTCATGGAGACTAGACCTAATCTGAATTACTGGACTGTTTTTGCTATGACAGGGAGTTATGCATTCTCAGCTTGATGTTTTCAGGGGAGTATTAGGTTTCGCATTCTTACAGCACGATGAGATAATGGAAGGAAGGCTTTTATCTTCTACCTAAAACAAGAAAGATACGACGAGAGCTATCATACTCCACTCAAGACTTTAATCCATGCATCCAAGCTAGCCGGTGATACGAATAAGCTGTATGACAGAATCGTATGGTCACAGATGCCAATGGTCTCGGTAAGGGCACCTGGCCATGACCATTGCGATCGACACAGGGGAGTCTGTATATGCTACTCAAGTTACGTGATTCACATGCTCATAGGTACATTACATAGGCCAGATATCTATACAGAGTTTAAGGTTTGCTGACAGCGACGATCGCGGCATTGAATGCCGAACGTCTAACAGAAACGGAGAACATTAGAGCCTACCAGAATTACTTCATGAGGCAGGGGTATGAGATGTATTGTTACTGTCTGCTCGCAACTCAAATCTGGTAATTCTGCCTCCCACCACTCCCTCTCCTCCTTCTTGTAGTTAGATTGCCCCCATTAGGTATTTGAACACATAAACAGGTCAAGCTTTAGAGATGCATGGCGTAAGGCTAACTCTTTTCAGATAGACAGGCTCCATACCAGATCCGACGATGTGGGGCAGGGACCAAGGCAAACTTCCAAACTCCGATATTTCCTGGTGACTTCTATAGACACATAGCTTTCTCCAGAATGGGCCCGAAACCGAAATTCATCTTGATTTCAAATCCGCTACTTGCTTCTGTGTCGAACAGGCTTAGTTACCCATTTATGTCATCAAATATGGACTACCAATGCCGAATATGAGATGGCCTGTTTCCCAGTCTGTAAGGGGACATAAGTAAAGAGTTTTTAAGATCATTTTAAGAACTTGAAATCCCAAGTTCTGACCTTTTCCACATCCCGATTTTTACCAATTCCTCTTGGCAGCCATGGCTCATAAATTCGCCAAAGACGAGCCGAAAGGGTTTAACAACTCTATTCAGAAAGTCGCAGCCGTCGGAGTAAGTAGCAGCAGGCGATAACTGACAAGCTGGGCAATTGTATAAGAATGCTAACAATGACGAAGGCAGGAGGCCAAATTGGCAGACCGATCGCAGAGCAACTTCTCAAGACTGGGAAGCATGCGGTGACTGCTCTCACCCGTGCTGGCAGCAACAGTCCCTTGCCGCCCGGTGTGAAAGTTGCCTCTGTTGATTACGACAATGAGAGCTCGCTTGTTGATGCTCTGAAAGGACAGGAGTTTCTAGTCATCACTTTATCCCTGAGCGCGAAGCCAGGTACTCATAGCACCTTGGTCAGGGCTGCAGCCAAAGCAGGGGTGCAATATGTCATGCCCAATGCATATAGCATAAATTTCACGACAAGCGAAGATCTACGCCGGGATATCCCAGTTAGCAATACGGTTCTTGCCAACATTTCCGAGATTCAGCAGTTGGGTATGACTTCTATCACTCTCATGAACGGTTTCTGGTACGAGTACAGCCTTATTGCTGGCCCAAACACTTTTGGCTTCGATTTAGACAACCGCGTCGTCACCTTCTACGACGATGGCTTAAAGCCTATCAACGCATCTACATGGCTACAATGTGGTCGAGCAGTTGCCGCACTTCTCAGCTTGAAGGTACTCCCAGAAGATGCCGATGACAAGTCGATGACCATCTCCCACTACCACAATAATACGCTGCTTATCTCGAGCTTCAAAGTCAGCCAGCGGGATATGTTAGACAGCATCCAAAGAGTTACGAATACGACTGACAAGGATTGGAAGATCTACAATGAGCCAAGCAGCGAGCGGTATAAGGCTGGAGTGAAGGAAATGGAGCAAGGAAAGCCTGAAGGATTTTACAAATCAATGTATGCTCGGGTGTTCTACCCAAGTGCAGATGCAGACTTTGAATCCCATGGTGACCGTCTTGGGCTTCCGGTGGAGGACTTGGACGAAAGCACTCGCTTCGCTCTTTCCTTAAAGAACTAGGCACGCGCAGGATCTGTCAACTTAAAGACAGCTGCCATCTGCTTATCATCTGTCAAAGACTCCGAAATTTAGAATATAAAACATTAAAACCAGCGATGTGCAATTTTGTGTAACCAATCCAGATCTCATCGTGCTTATGGACAAAGCTTGTCACCTTCCAGCTCACTGCTTACCCTAGGTAGGTTCCTTTTGTTTAGCTCATAAGGGACAGATGGCGATGGTAGCGTGGAATTTTACAATATGGTCTTATGAGATTATGGATATATGCTAAAACAAGCGCAAGATATTGACTTCAGCATCCGAAACTTTGACACCGTATCAGCATCAGCACCAACAATGTAGGGCTTCGTGGTACGTTTTCCTCGGTCTATGCCAGTATTTAAATTGTTCTTCACAATCTTTACAAGTCTTTAAACTGGGAATCCTTCTCCTTTGCGGCCTTCTCTGCTTCCAGGGTTTCTTGCCAAGTCATCTTGGAAATGCGCGGAGGAGGTTCGCTCTTGCCCTTGATCGAGCCGGGGATATCTGCGGGCACGTTTGTGACAACGCCGTCAGTGTATGGCGCACTCGACGCTGTATTCATCATATTAGTAACAATCGGTGAAGATAGTGTTTACTTGAACATGAAACTAGGTTCTTCTCAAAGCTGAAGGACAAAGCCTAGAGGATAGAGGGAAAATGAAGTAGCTGCAAGAACGTACCGACGGCATTAACAGTGTACATTGCTGCAGTATCAAGGGCACCGCCCACTTTCTTCACCTGGCTGGATGTTAGTATAGTCATATGGGCAAGAGAAATTGCAGCACATACAAAACCCATTTTATCTTGTGTATTCTCTTGTGAATGGTGAGACAATCTTCTGAAGTGAGTACAAAAAAGTTGGTGAAGAAGTCTTAGACTTGCAGTCCGCTTGTTATATGTCCTGTTTTACCCAGCTGACCTTCCAAACAAAGGATAGCGACTGAATCTGCCTGCGGGAGTGGCTGCACGAAGTAGAAGGGCAGCTGATGCGTCATTTCGCACAGCCCTGACGCCCGATGTACGCCAAGGGAATTTTGCCGCCAATCCCACGTGAGGTCACCGTGGTATCTTCCGGCCAAGCCGAGTCCAGGCGCATATCGCCCCAAAGCATTTGAAGTCCGCCTAATCACTGCGCCGCAGGAAGTAACATCAATTAAAGTATGGTGAACGCCCCTGGAAAGATAACCCATCGACTGCTAAATGGCTAAGGTACGTTGTTCCCAGTTTTATGTACACCTTTCGCGCCTAGTAACAGAGATACACAACGCTATCGCATTTCGCCCCTTGTTTCCTAGTTGAAGCAGCATCTAAAATGTACCTTAGATGATTACAACTGCTTCCGCAACAGCCAGGGCAAGTAGAAAACATAATTATCTAAGAAATACATTATTTGGTTGGCTAGGAAAAGTCTGGGCTAACCCTTGACTGGATATTTCTCCTCATGGCATTGTACCTGTAGCCTTTTAGCAGTCGATGAGATAATGCATTTTGAGGTTGTGATGAGGCAGTAAGCAAAAAGAGTTTCTCGCCTGTTATCATGATCAAAACCAAATTGTGTTGGGGTTGGTCTTTTGGTAGGGTTTTACTTGCTTACGGAGTTGTCGCAACAATGTCTACCTTTTCCGTTATCATTTTCGTTCGCGTGGATATTGTCAAACTTGTCACATTTTGTTCTTTTACATGGTCACAAGCTGCTCTGGTGGTAAAGTGTTTGTGAAAAGAAACATGATCAAATGCTGTCATTGCTATCGATAGATCCGCGATGGAAGTCACTGTGACAGCATTCGCTGACGCTAAAAAGGAAGCGTAGAGATGAATGTCGGACTACAAATCGGAAAACATGTTTGCATGCATGCACGCACACGATACATACATGTTTTCAACTATATTATTGACAGCGACTACAACTTTGACCTTGACAACCATAAGCAGTGAGCCGTGCAACGCACAAGTCATAAGAAAGAGTAATTTATGTTATGATAAGTTGGCTAACACCACAACGAGGCAAAAGAAGAGTTTTCCGCTTCTTAGCATAGACAGCGATTACGCCAACGAATCAAGGACCAACCTGTCTGTGAGACCCTGGGCAGCGTGTACAGTGCGGTTATAGTAGCAGTCCTTCCCGGGCAGGAGATAAGTTTAACCGCCCGATCTTTTTCCAATAGTATCGTGAACGTGAACAATTGTATAGGTGGTCCTGGGTAGTCCAGGTGGAAGATCAGAATGACTTACGACAAGACTGAGGCAAGGATAGGTTTGATTTTAAATCCAGCGCTAACAGTCTCGATGTTGAAGATTTAGCGGACACAAGCAACACAAATATTAATGCTCTTGTTAAAGCCGAAGAGAAGCGACATCTGGACGTCCTCAGCGAGAAAGTGCTGGGCCTTGTCGGCTAAACATGAAAAGTACTGGGGCAGTCGTGGGTTATAGGTACATTTCCGAACTCTAATACAAGGGGATATGGCTCATTAAGCAGTTTTGTCGATCCAATCCTCATCAAGTTGCGGAATTTTGAGAAAAGTTTCCTCTTACCGAAGTAGTGCATACGAAACACTCTCGAGGCAATTTTCACTACAAATCACAAATATTCTGGCAGACTCTCCAAAGAACTTCGTCTACGTTGGCGGTGATAAGTGGCTGAGGAAACATCCTTACTTTTACCCTCACTATATGCAATCAAATCATCATTAGCAAGCCTATGATCCGGGGTGCATTTGGCGCTCTTCATGTTACGCGTACCTAGTAAGGAATGGTGCAGCCATAATGAGTTGGCGAGGAGAATACCGACCTTTTTGTCTTTTTTTCTCATCTTTTTCTTTTTGGCCAACAAGGGTAGTGTAATTGAAGACGCCCAAAAATTGAGATGTTATGAAATGGGGAATTAACTAATATGAAGTCCTGAGTCGTTACTTGATTTCGCTATTCGCCATCACTAAGGTATTGAGTAGATTTGGTTTAGGATACGGACATAAGGGTTTCCATCTGAAAGTCGCAATATCTACACCAGGAACCCCACGAGTCATGATGGAGCTTACAGGGCATTCAGGAACCCACCTACGTTTGTATCTCATCATAATAGACAAAAGTCTCCGCACAGTCGGCTTTGGATTGGCGTACCCTCTTTCATAGCCAAAATAGCCAAGATCGTCTTCAGCACCCCTTGGAAGTGGTTCTTTGACTTGGTAGGGCACCCCAGATACACCGCATGATAGGATGTCCGGTTTCCCTTTTGGGTATGACAAGACTTTAAGAACTCCATATTGCATGATTCATTGACCGTCACGGGATAGCCAACCAACCAGCCATACTGCGTACAGCTGTAGCTGCGGGTATGTTGACGTGATAGTTGCCTTGCAATACCAAAACATGTAGAATTTGTTGGATTGGTATTCATTACGGTGTGTAATGTTGGTCGATAGTCGGTTGCCAATATATTACTCTCACTCAATGAGGAATAGTCGCAATGGTAGCGACTTCCATCACGCAGCAAGTCCTGGCTCATCCGAGCTTGAGTGTTGAAGCCGATGATCTGGGCTATTCAAATCCGAGTTTGTATTTCTATATGAACATCCCTCTACGCTGTCGTTCGTAGCTACCCACAGATTACACCTCACATACATCTCACCTTCCCCAGTCGCTCTTCATCTTAATACTACGTCACCCCTTCCAAAGTTATCTGTCTTTCGAACTCAATCATCAAACATCTCAAATCCAAGATGCGCACTCCTTTCTTCATTGCCGTTATCACATTTGCTACTAGGTTGGTAACTCACCTACATAACCAACTAAGATCATCATGATAACCATTGTCTTAAAAATGCAGTGCTGTCGCCGATTTGCACAACAACGCTTTTTGCGTCACTAGTAGAACGAATTTTGAAGGCGCCAAGAAGTACGAGATCCTTCCCGAAGCAACAAGATGCGCCTGCGAGAGGTATAAGTACCGTAACACTGGCAACAAACAATGGGATAAGTGCCCCGACTGCACTTTTGTAAGTCCATGACCAGATTTGAATAAATCCAGACTGACTAACTGTTTTTTGTCAGGACGGCCTCAGCTGCCTTTCTGCTGATTGGCACATTGGCGGCGACGAGATGACCTATTATTGCGAGGAGAAGTGTGGTGCCCAAGGCGCTGAGGCGAACTGAGTTTAATGAAAGGATTTACGGAATGGGAATGAAGAATTCATGAATTTGTAAATACTGGATACCACAAAGTCGGCTTGAGGCTGGCTTCCCGAGTACATGCTTATCTGCTTCGTCGAGAACTGCAATTATCAATGGCTAATTCTACACTATTTTGCCTCTTGCGGCGATAATACGGATATCGACTATCTTGACCTAACACTCTCGCACGGACCTTATATGTGATAGTACGGGTATATTGCTTTGCGTTCGATTGGAAAGGTAAATTAATTGACTGCTGTGGGGAACACGTTCTGCCTTCTTTGAACATCACACTTTGATGTCGACAACACGACGTAAGCTTCATTTCGAATCTAGTAGGAAATTTCACTACAGTAGGAACCAGAAAAGGGGAAACAGTTCGTGCGCCTTGGAAAAAATGGTGTAACCGCGAAGCACGTCCATCTCCACCCCGTTCCCACTACTCAGTATGCTTCTTCAGAAACCCCCCACAACAAAGGCTAGAATGCGGATTGACCCGGCCACATCTAATATAACATCAGATTACCTACTTAGGTCTGGAGGGAGAATCTAATAGCTTAGCACTGTTGTTCAGCAAGATGACATCCCGAATGTGGGGCAGGTGTAGAGGTAGAGATACTATGGGCCCTGAGTCGGGCACCAGCCACTGGTTTGAAGTGATGTCTTCATTCTATTCGAGACCTCCTAATCGCGCCAAACACTAAGCAGAGTTTTGTCTGTTATGTCTATATGCAGAGGGAATGTACAAAGAACGGCGCATAAAGTCCCCAACGGTCCTAAACGACGACGTTTTGGAGCCGAGAAACTCGGGATGCTAGACACTAGTCCCCAGAGGAGGCTTTTCTTCTTTCACTTTTTATTGCATTTGACAGTTCGTAGTTTAAAACCTAGTATACGTCGGATGGAGAATGGAAAAGATGTCCGAGTTGAGTAATTAGTGTGCTCGAGCTGACAGTGAGTTTCAACCAAAGCTGAGCTCTCTAATTCTACGCCATAGTCTGCAGTGCTGTACGCAGAACGCTTAATTTTGCTACGAGTCATTCATCTCATCTTTATAGTAGTCGAAAGATCGCCGTTGTAAGTTCAATACTCCATAATAGTTGCGGCGGAGCTCCTACACGTGGCCGAACCTCTTTGTCCTTCCCTACTGCAATGGGCATACTCAATGCGGATCTATACTGTAGGTCTTCATATGGCTTCTGAGGGTAATTACATAGCACAAGAGGATAGTAACCCAACAAATTGGTCTTGAATATAAGCTTAACGCCCCCAGTCTGGCCAAAGTCACGTTGATCCCAAGATTCATAAATGTCCTCTTATGACAATTTGAATGGGGTTATCGAACCACTCCACGACCGAGTCTGGAAACGCGGACGTTGATGGTTTCACATTGAGATGTTATTGGAACATCAGTGAGATCATGAGATGAAGATTTCTGTGCGTGTTGCCGTCCTCGCTGACAGAGATTGCCGATCACAACTTGAGTGTATCCACTCATTGGCCCTAGCCGTTGCATGACACGTTGGGTAACGACTGTGCGAAGCACCCATACGGACTGGTACTGTGCGATACGACTTAATGAGTGCGGGGAAATCTGCAGCCGGATTTTCAGTCAATGTTGGCGTTCATATTCGAGCCCTTGGCCAAGAGATAAGCTTGTAGATCAACACCGCAATTGGTTGGTGGCCCAGCATCACCAGATGCGCATATGATCATGAACTCATCTAAGTTGGCCCCAGGACCCTTCTTTCAATGACGAAATGCGGCCGGGGTACTTAATCACGTTATTCTGTACGTGGGTTTGCTTCCTATGTGATGTTTCATTCCTAATTTTCAGCCGTGTTTCTGGAACCTTTTAAACACATAGCGGAATAATGGTATAATGTATTTATTGCATTCACGGCGGAAGTATAACTTTGATATTTGGTGACGTTAACTTCTTCGATATTCGTGGTCAGCGTGCGCAAAATTAAACAAGCATATTAGACGAAGCCTTCAATGGGCTCAACTTTCCCATCTTAAAAATAAGCCTTGAACCTCTGGGTACTAGCACATCCACAGCTGCCAGTTAAACAAGGTCTAAAAGACGTGCTGCCAGGTCATGACTCTATTGCTGAGTTGCTTAGGCAGGCCATAAAGGTCTGTCTGTGTTATATCCTAGCTTTCGGGGGCCAATTAAAGCCAATCCCGACGCTGGCCTCGTGTGCACCTAGTTGCCACAACTCGCAAACCGACCGGCCCTGTTCACCAATCAGACTAACGCCGCCCCAGCAAAACCCAGCAATGTACGCAATAAAAACATGGTACGCTGGGAGAGAGAAGAAAGTGTATGTCATCAGACCACGAAGGCTGCAGGGCAGAAGAGGTGGATCGGCAATGATAAGTGGTCGCTCCAGCATTCCGAAACTCCGATATTGAACTGTGAGCAGCTCAACCAACCCTCCGTATCCTCACAACGAGATCCACATCAATTGATGTATCTATTAATGATAAATGACGTTCATAAACCGTGCCCCCGAGTCAGATAATTCAGCAAGTTGTAGAACGGTGCCCAGGGCAATGGATACTACCTGTATGAGTCGAGTCATCAGTCATAAGGGCAGCGGCTAGTCTCAATGGTAGACTTCTATGTCACCTAAAGCTTCGAGGGCCTGCCATTGGAAGTGGCATCTGACTCGGTGCGGAAGATAACTAGAATGATAATTGGACCGCAAATGGGGGCATGACAGCCCCGTCAGTAAATTTCATCTGTCATATTCAATCGACAGGAAACGTCCTGTGGGTATCTCTTGGCGGAGCTGTCCGCACCTTTCTTTACGTGACGGCGGGCGTTCAGTTTGTTGCCGAATGTGGCTGCCTAAGATACAAAACTGCAAAGTAGCAGGGTACATGGATGAATATGATTCCAACGTACAGATGGCTAGCCAGGGCTAGACAAATAGCCTGACACAAGAACCTATCACAACATATGCCTTCTTAATTCTCAATACAAGTCAGTGCCCCTGATAGTTCTATTTGGGTCAAGTAGGATTCTGCCGTGAGCTACGGATGACGCACAAAATGAAGACACTTTTGCAGCAAATGCTGGACACTCCTTGGGCAATACAAGCAAAACAATGTCTCTAAGCACTAATATTCCTCAAGACCGTCAATAATTCATCAATTGAAATGTTGGGCTGTAGCGGCCTGATTGATTTAAGCCTCATGTTTTTCTGCCCGCAAAATTTGCGAATCATATAATTTAACCTGAATTGAGAATTATACACGCTCTGTCTATAGCTCATCATTTTTTATAGGCTAAGAAATCGGCTTGCAAGGTTTGGATTGGACCTAGGTCTGAATTGTTATCTGCGCATATTCCAAATACATATCCATTTTACGTTTGGTTGAGGATGGATCAAGCTGCGATACTTCTGGGGACTGTTGTTCGGCTTGCCGAGATCATACTGACACCTAGAGCCGTACAAAAATCAATTTCCAAGATTGATAGATCAAAACCCGAGGGCTGACCACCCCCACAAGGGACTCAGAGGCCGTTACATGAGGGTCTGGAACGAATCAACACTTGCATCGGCGCATGTTGGCCTTCAAACTATGGGACGCGGTTTCTGTCCTTGTCACTTGCTGCCGGTGTGCTAAGAATGCAAACAAAGCTCAAGTAGCCAGGGTCTCTGTTGAATTTTGATTTCTTTGGTGTTGCGGTCTCTGTTAGGCACATTTATTTCCTTTTATTCTGTTCATATACTATTACTAAGTCCGCGACGAGAGCCATCGCAATGTGCCCTCGAGATGAAGTTGAAATCCGAGCCAGTTTTGGTAATCCGATGTGTGTATTTCCTTGCAGAAAGGTTTCCAGATTTGTTATTGTTTAAAGTATTGTTGGTTAGTTCAGTCATCCTTATCTTCTTTCTCATCAGTATGTTTCAAGACGTTGATCTCGGCGGGAGGGCGCAAAGTTGGAGAATAGCCGCCAGGGAACCCCAGTGGTAGATGGGGCTAACAATAGCGCTAACACATCATTTCTGGTCAATGAGTGGTCGAGAGTGCCCTGCCACCTTTTTCAATTTTGACGGGCAACCAATTCTGCTCCTGAAAAAGCCTCTTGAGTCGGGAGCTCATAAACAACCTCCAGAAGGGTATGTGAGAGAACTGCCAGAGAGAGCGTCGATACTCACCGTGGTATACCGGATATGAAAGACGGGGACATTCCACACGTTCCTAGTAGGCATTAGCAAAGATGTAATCCCAAGTTCCAACAGTTCCAACGGCCCCTTGTTGGAGGGGGTGAAGTGTGGTGTAACTCAGCTCATAGATGTAATTTCTAGTTAACAAGTGGTAGATGGTGTTCTGCCACTTGACAATCGATGTAGTGAGTAATACCTATGTAGCGGAGGCACGCAGAAATGTGATGATTTCCCTGTCAACTCTCAAAGGATATTGCTAAGAACCCCCGAAGTAGCCCTGGATGGAGAATTCCAGGGTAAGTTTCGCCTGATGTACGGTATCTTACAGACTTCTAACCAATGAAGTAGATGGAACACCAAGGGCCGGGAGTGGGCCCCAGTCCCGTAGCCGGGTGGCCGGCCACATCGAGCCTCCGCCGACTACTCGGGGCCTTCGGTCGGCATCAATTAAACTACAACAGTTACCGGTTCATATCATGAATCCTAGTTCAGGTATCACAGATGTCAAAATGTGCCATATCCGTCCGATACTTCTGGCGACACAAAACATTCGCCCCGAATCCAAGTCATGACGTCACTAAACATCATCGTCATATGCCACTTCCAGAACGCGTCAATGAACTTGTATCCCTTTAAGCAGCCAGATCTTGCTCATTTTGTCCTCCGACATCTCACCCTCCACACTCACTCTGAATCGCCCTGATGCACTCCACCGCCCGCCACATCGCGAAACAAGTCTTATCCCACCCCGAAACAAAATCACTAGCAAAGCAGGCCCAGCGAAACATGTCCGCCGGAACGCCCTCAGAAAGCGCAAAGGCGCAGGCCGCTTCGGACGCGAACGAGCCCACTTTCGAGTCGGTCGGAGTCAAGAACACCGACATCATTCAGAAGTCGGGCGTCTCGCTGTCGAAGCATCAAAAGGTGCTGGTCGGCAGCGTGCTGGATGTAAGCGTGGCTCCCCTCCCCCCGCCCCCGGCATCCACAGTTTTGAAGACTTAGCAGAGGGATTAACCGGGTTCGCACAGCTCTTTGAGGGAAACCCGACCCTGAAGCACCTTTCGCTCTGGTCCAAAAACGGCACTTTCCAGGATAACATCACCGTCGCAAACGGCTACGACAAGTACGCCGCGCAGTGGTATGGTCTGCCGGCGCTCTTCAACCCGATCAAGATCCAGTCGCATACCGTCGTCTCGGCGGGCAACCCGATCGAGATTAAGCTGAAGAACAGCTACACCGTCAAGGGTGTCAAGGTGGAGCAGACGATGGACAGCCTGGTGCAGATCGAGGTCGGCGATGACGGCAAGATTGTCAAGGTGAATGACAAGTGGAACAATGAGCTTCCCGACGGGGCTTTCTCGCAGGTACGTGTAGCTCTTGACGAGTCTTATTTCACCGCCGCGTTGGCGATTGCAAAGTTGTTGAGAGAGGTCGGGGTTGTGGTGTTCTGCCGAGTTTCATTGTGGTGGCCCTTTTGGGTAGGCAAGATTGCTCATAGGACCAGACATCGCTGACATTTTGTAGGCTTTGAGGAAGCTTAATGCTGTGACGGTGCCGGCATTTGTCAAGGTTCCCAAGGATGAGGAGGAGGATGCCAAGTTGAAGGCTGAGCGGGAGAAGCAGAGTCAGTAAGGGTCACGACTGCCACGGAGATAATACGGCATGAGGCCTGCAGGCTCTATGTTCAGCCAATGTACGATAGATGAAATTCATGGCATTGAATTGATAACGAATTGAAACAGTCGCTTTTGAAAGTGGACAGAATTCAAAAGTGCTTAGCAAATCATCATATCTATTATCAGCGATAAAGAATCGCCGCCCAGTGGCTCCTGAGTTTAGACTCGTCGTCTAGTTAAGGAGCTGCGCGAGCAAATTGCAAGGTCTCAAGACCTAGCAGGGTAACAAATAGGTACCAGAAGTACGCCTAAACTCCTGTGCCTCGCCAATTAATGGCGTAAAATACAGCTCATGGTTAGTAACCTCTCCGCCATCTAGAGTATGTGCTGTGGTCTGTGCCATAAATCAGTATAAATGAACACTGAAGAGTCTCAGACTGAACGAACCTCTCTGGGCGCTGATGCCAAGCTGGTCAGCAACATTAACGTAGCCTTCATACGTAACCCGACCGCCCTTCTTAATGTTTCTAATCATGTCATCATCCCCTTGCCAGACGCTCCGGCAAAACGGACACGTCACATTGGACGCACCATATCCTTTGCGCTTTGTCGCGGCCCAAGTCTCGAAACATGTCTTGTGAATATTCTGTCCGCAAGCGGCGCGACACCAGACTATGGTTTCCTTGCTTTCGGACTCGAGCTCACAGAAGCATATTGGACAGTCACCTTCAACAGGTTTCCGATTTTTATCTTTGGAGGAATCGGACGGGGTATCGATTGGAGGAGCATTATCAAAGATGTCCTTTAGTTCGGTTGTCAAAAGGGCGAGTTGGTAGGTATACTCGAACTTGGCATGCAGGACTCGTGACATGACCTGTGTCTTGTTAGAGGTAGCTGGGAAAATGACGGGAACTAGGTACTTACATAGAGCCAATGCTTGCACTGGTTACCCTTCAAGAAATGTGGGCAGCTGCATGACGGACGTTGGGCAATCGTGACTGTGTAAATGTTGCCCGTCGAGCCTGTTAACTCGACCTCCTCCTCTGGAGCTTCCGCCGTGCCACATCGCCGCCGCTCAAGGACATAGAATCTGCAGGCTTAATCAGTATCAGAGGCTCAATCCACAAGTAGGTTTGCGCCTATTACCTCTGTGTTAAGGCTCTGCTGTACACGTCGTCAAAGTTCTGGGGCGGTTTAGAGCGGAATCGGCGCAATCGCTTTTCTGTTGCCGGATCTTTCTTCGGCTTCTTCTCGGGAGTTGCGGCGCCTACGGCGGAAGCCTTCCTCTTACCCAACGGCGAAGCTGCCGGCGTTGAAGCCGTGGGATATGTGGAACCCCGGGTACTCTTCTTGTATGCGTATGGTGACCCGCTTGCCGAAGACGCGCGCGTAGTGGCGGGGCCCCCCATTATGATTGCGATGACGATGGGGGTCGCTATGGTGGATATGGGAAACTAGGGGACAGTAAGGGCAGAAATGTGGTAGGGTAATAGCAAAGACAGATCAGGGAGCTCTCAGGTACTCCGTGTACATGGTTCGAATCATTTCAATCCGAAAGTGCGTGTAGCAGTTGGTTGCTTCCTGCCAGTTACATCTTGCCGGACGAGGAAAGAAGCTCCGGGCCTGGCAATCTAAGTTCACCTTCCAGAAACTGCCCCACGTCCCTTCCTCGAAGGCAATTTGCCCCCCCCCCCCCCCACCTACCGACGTCAATGATAGGTGATGCGACGCACGTGCCTTGACGCGATACCACGTGACTAGCTTCTGCGTTATCCTTTTTTAATTTTTATTTCTATTTCTTTTTGGCAAAGGATCCCTGTTAGTTCTGGCGGAAGGTGGAACTCATCCCCGCCGTTATCCCACAGGCGTCTCTCAATAAGGCGGAATAACCGCCGCCTGTACCGCCAACAACGATGCGATCCTCCGGTCTTCCATGATGAATCGGCGGCTCAGTTCCCGCGGCAGACTACCTTGATAGCGTTATCATTTGGCGAACTTGGCCCGACGGGGTAAACTGATGTTCAGTCCGTCTTGTATCCCTCTCCAGTCATGACATTGAAGGCTACATACTCCTCTGTATATAGATCGAGTCGATTGCTTACAGTAAACAATGTCACCTTCACATTCAAAGAGCTCTAAGGGAAGCCAATCCCTAATTGTTCAAGTCAGGCAACCGATCCTCCTCCTGGGACTTCAAGATGGCAGATGGCGCTCTCCCTGAAAGACCGCAGTCTGACGACCAGCTAATTTCCAAGATCCTCGAGTCTCTCACTCTAGAGGAAAAATGCACCCTTCTCTCTGGGAAGAACATGTGGGAAACCGCAGAAATCCCACGCCTAGGCATCAAAAGCCTCAAGACAAGCGATGGACCAGCAGGCGTACGCGGCTCGCGATGGACTGATGGCACTCACACGACGTACATCCCTTGTGGCATTTCTCTCGCCGCCACTTTTGATCCGGACCTCGTCCAGCGCGTCGGCAAGATCCTTGGCGCTGAAGCAAAGACCAAAGGCGCCCATGTGCTTCTCGCACCAACTATGAACATCAGCCGCTCACCCTTTGGTGGCCGCAACTTTGAGAACTTTGGCGAGGATCCCTATCTTACTGGTATCATGGCCACTAGCTACATCCGCGGCGTTCAGGACGAAGGGGTAGGGGCTTGCATGAAGCACTACGTAGCCAACGACATGGAGACCCGGCGCTTCAACATGGACGAGCAAATCGATGAGCGCACCCTGCGAGAAATCTATCTCAAACCCTTCAAGATCACCCTAAAAGCGAATCCATGGACTGCTATGACGGCATATCCCAAGATCAACGGCGTGCATGCCGATATGAGCCACTTTCTTGTTCATGACATTCTCCGAGAAGAATGGGGTTATGATGGTCTGGTCATGAGCGATTGGGGCGGTTTAAACTCCACAATCGATAGCATCCGTGCCACCACAGACCTGGAGATGCCAGGTCCGCCGCTTAGATACGGAAAGGCTCTTCTCAAGGCTGTACGCACCGGTGCGGTTTCTGAAGAAGAGCATGTCGATCCGTCTGTGAAAAGATTACTACGGCTACTCGCACGAACACAACGGCTTACTTGCGCGAGCCAGAACGGGGCGAGTGGTGCAAATGGCGCCAACGGTACAAATGGTACTCATAACATGGTAATGGATGCCAATGAGGGTGAATCCGATACCCCTCAAGCCCGCCAAACTGCCAGAGAAGCAGCATCACATGGCATAGTTCTCCTAAAGAACAACGGGATTCTCCCCCTGAGCCCCTCCAAAATTCGCAAACTCGCCGTCATTGGGCCAAACGCCAAAACCCCCACTACAGGCGGCACTGGAAGTGCAATTGTGAATCCATACTACATCACTACTCCCTACGACTCTCTCACTCACGCCGCCAAGACCGCAAACCCAGAAATACAAGTCACACATGAGCGCGGCATCTTCACACACCTTCAACCACCCCTCATCGGAGACTGCCTCACGAACCCAATCACCGGTGGCCCCGGCGTCCGCGTAGATTTCTTTGCAGGTGACCGTTTCGAAGGGGAGATTGTCGCATCCTCCAACTGGCAAAACTCTCTCGTCTACTTCATGAGCGACGGTGACGTCCCCGATACCCTTCGGGGAACTCGCTACAGTTACAAGGCCAGCGGTCTCCTTCGCCCCAGCGTCACAGGCGTCTACGACTTCAGTCTTTCCAACACGGGCAAAGCGCAGTTGTACATTGATGACGAGCTGCTCATTGACAACAGAGACTGGACGCAGATTAGCGGCAACTTTATGAACTGCGGCAGCGTCGAAATCTTTGCTAGCAGGGAGCTGGAGGCCGGAAAGACGTACAGACTGCGGGTTGACAACCTCGTCGTCCCGCCGCCTACGAAACCGCACGACAACACCCTCTTCCACAAGATTTCCGGTGTCCGTGTTGGGATGCTCTACAGACATGATGAGGAGAAGATGTTCACTGATGCGGTTGCCGCCGCAAAGGACGCTGATGCCGTGGTGGTTGTAGTGGGTCATAACAATGATACGGAGCGCGAGGGATCGGACCGGACCTCGCTTTCGCTGCCGCGCCGGACGGACGAATTGGTGGCTGCCGTGTCGGCCGCGAATCCCAACGTCATTGTCGTGACCCAGTCCGCTTGCGCTATCGCCATGCCATGGGTTGACGCACCTGCTGCCATTGTGCATGCTTGGTATCAAGGCCAGGAATGCGGGAACGCCATCGCGGATGTGCTTTTCGGCTCAGTGAACCCCTCTGCCAAGCTGCCCCTAACGTTTCCGCAAAAGATTGAGGACCACGGCTCACACAAGTGGTTCCCTGGAGACGCCGAGAACGATTATGCAGAATACGGCGAGGGTGTACTTGTCGGATACCGCTGGTTCGATCACCAAGGCACGGAGCCGCTATGGCCTTTTGGGTTCGGGTTATCGTATACTACGTTCCACATCACCAATGTTGCTGTCAACGGCAGCGTAGCCGTCAACGGGGAGCGATCCGCCGTCATTAGGGCTGTAGTCAGTAATGTAGGTGAGGTCGCAGGCAGCGAGGTCATTCAACTCTACGTCTCTCCTTCCCCGGCGATCCAAAATGTAGGCCGTCCATCTGCACCAAAGGCCCTTGCTGGATTCCACAAAGTTGGCCTCTTGCCAGGCGAGTCCAAGCCGGTAGAAATCAGCATCGATGCGGAAGCGTTTTCTTGGTTCGACGTGGAAGTCAAGGGAGGGCCAGGGTGTGGTGGGAAGTGGAGAGTTGACAGAGGAGTTTACAAATGTTTCCTCGGCACGAGTTCGCGAGACATAGTAGCAGCCCTAGATGTCACCGTAGAGTGACGGCATATATCAAGGCCGTCAACTCCAGCTCTTGGTCAAACTTTAATAGAGAATCTGATATTTCGCCCTCATTGTCCGTAAAATGGAGAGCATGCTCTCTATGCTCGACCCCGGGAACGCCCACTTCTCGACCAACAAAATCGCGTGGAGTTGAAGCGTATCGATATCCGGGACGGCCGAAGACAGAATCGGTGACAACGAGGCCAGCGTCAAAAGCAAGATCACCGCTAGCGTTCTACCCACATCTCTGGTTAGCTATCCACACACCAAAGGCAGACAATTTCTAGACTTACGAGTGCAACACAATCTCCAAAGATCCGCACGACGCCTTTAGCCGGTGCTCGACCACAGCCAGGTACTGCCTGCAATGATACAGACACTGCTTTGCGTTTTCCACGACCAAGTCCGGCGGAGTCGAACCCGGAGGCGATCCACACACTTGGTGTAAAAAGGGGCGGAAAATAATGTCCCCTGCCGCATTATACCTCAAAATCATGATTGCCTCGTCGACACTCGGGGCCGGGTTGTTCAGATCCGGTTTGATGGTCGACGGGAGCAGGTCGAACCACGCCCCGAGTTGGTGATTGAGCTCTGCTGACACGGATATCAGGGACGTTGGCGGGTCGGGAGACGCCCTCTCCGCCGACTCCTCTGTCGGTACTGCGGTGGCTGTGAGGTTTGCGGTGTCGTACATGACGTGGTGTATCCGGTTTAGGAGGCGGCGGGCGGAGAGGTCCGCCAGCCAGTACAGCATCGCGGTGTCGGGTGGGTTGCCGCAGCGCGGGAAGGGGAGGTTCTCGATTACTTGGTCGATGCCGCTTCGTGGGAGGTGGTGCTCGGCGACGATGTCACTAAGGGAGTGAACGGTCAGCACGCGTTAGATTCTCATGTGGCTTGGGTTTCGGAAGGACGTTACCATTCTAGGACGAATATGGCCCAGCATAATCTAGTGACGGGCTGATGCTTTAGGGTCTCCTCCAAGGGCTGCTTCATGCTTCGATGCCTGGGTGACACGAATGGTTCAGTTTGTGCTATCTGCATCAACAAGGTAAGCTGTCTTACCGAATAGGAAAGTGCTGGATGCTAGTCGAGGCCATGTGCACAAGCCTCCACGCCTGGAGCGGCCTAGAAAGATAGCTGTAGTATAACGCCGCAAGGTACAGCCCCTGCGGCAACAGGATGTTATCCCCGAACGAGTCGAACCACGTGGCGAGAAGTACCTGCAGCGCCGGCGTGAAGAGCTCCACGCCCGGCAACCAAGCATTCTTCGTGAGATCGGGCGTATCCACCGCTGCTTCTCCCAGAGCCAAAACGATCAGTACCAGCGCGGTACGTATGTCCCGCTGGAGAGGCTGGCCCACGACATCTTGGTAGATTGGGTCAAAGTCCTCCCTTTCGAGCACGGGATGCTGCGGGTTGACGAGATTGAAAAAGTTATCAGCCAATGGCGCCGCCGTTTCTGCGGATAGTGTAGGAAAAGTAATCTGGTTCAAGGGAACCGGCGTGAGTGATAGCACCTGGTGCAGGGAGCGTTTGCTCTCGACGCGGAGGAAGACGTCGGACGGGTAATCACCAAGCAGAGTCTTTGCGGACCGCGACTGGAGGAGGCTGCCCGTGGTGGTGGAGTGAGACATGGGTATCGCCATGGGGGCGGTGATGTCCGTCCCCATCCCAGTGGCCCTCTGGCGGGAGGAGACTGCCGCAGCAGCGGGCGTCGGGGCGGAGGAGCTGGAGTAGACATGGATGGATGGGTCCACGGCTAGAGGCGCCGCGTAGTCTGGGGATGGGAAGGCGGAGGCTGGGGAGGGATTATGCCTCAGCGGCGGCCCATAGGAGTGCGGGGTGAAGTGATCGCCTGGTTGAATGTGGGAGTTGGGCGGGATGCTTGTGAAGTTGTTGAAGGACTCTTCGAGTCTATGCAGCCTGTCCAAGATCTCGGCCGTATGGTCTGCCGAGATTTGCCTGATTCTGGGCCAAAGTCGCGAATGTTAGCTTTAGTGTTTAAGCACGTTCCTTTGTAGGTAAATCCTTCGTAGGAGGCCACTTGCTTGTTTTCCTCTGTGATGGGGTACTCGCATTCTGAGTTGTTGGCCTCCTCACAGAGGGTGCAGACTGGTTGCCGCCCATCGCATTTGCGTTTCCTAAGCGGGGACAGGATGTTAACACATGGGCCTTCTGGTTAATCGATTCATTGGTAACAATTAGATCGTATCATCAAGATAGTCTTGAATGATAACCGTCAATTACTAGGCGAAACCTGCTTGATAGGGAAGCGGTAGAGCGGATAGATATCCCGCCCAAGCAGACTTACCTCCTTCGACAGTAGTGGCAAGCGACGGCGGTTCTCTTCCGCTTCTGAGAGTCCATGAGTATGATCGCGGGTGAAACAAGGCTCGTATCTATGTTATGTGGCCAGGAAAGAGTCAATGTCTGGGGCTCATCGGGAGAAAATAGAGAATCTTGTGCGGCGGAACGGCGGGACAGGCGGCGGGACTGGCGGGAGTGCTTGCGCCTTTGTAGTCATTCCAGAGTGGGGGTATTCCGGGCTCTGACGCAGAAGCTGTGCTGATTTTGAAAGTTAGTCATTGCCTTTGAGTGGCTGCGGCTGGACCAGAGGACTGGAGGCCAAAGCTTGTTTTGTTCTGGGCTATTGTATAGCTGTTATGTTTCCTTAGGCAGTACCATAATTTTCACTAACACCCGCTTTCAAAGACTTTTTTCTGAAATGGTTTGGTTGTTTGGGTTTGAAATCCCAACGTTTGATTGGACATCTTAACTCGGTTGCCAATTGAATTATTTTTTGTTGAAGACATATGAGAAACATGCACACATAGGATAGGATGCAAATACATGTCTCTCGAATTGATGAATTGCACAATTTCAAAGAAAATATTCAGTTGTGTCTCAACGTTCCATGACTCTGTGCATCAACTCCGCTTTGCACTGACTATTTTCTCGTTTATGAAATAAAAAATCACAAACGTTCTTCAGTAGTTGGCTTCAAAACCCCCTCCTCAATAGTCTGAACAACCTTTTGGCTGTCGAACAAAACGTCAACCTCCTCCAACGTCAACCCCTTGGTCTCCACCCACTGAGAGTAAATGTACAGCCAAATAAGAATGTTCCACGAGGCATTCACGATGTAAGTCTTCCATCCGATACTCTCAAAAAGATACGGGAACGCCATCGACACCAGCACACCGCAAGACTTGATCAGGATACCCTGCATCGCGATACCGTTGGCGCGCATGTTATACGAGAGCACTTCAGGGGCGTACATAGCCGTAAGTGGCGTAATGCCAAATGAGTATGTGCCGAGGAAGAGAAATATGCATGCAATGGTACCGTATGTTCCCGCCTTGTCGCCCGATGTCCCGTATTTTGCTGTTAGACCGGCGAGGAGATAAAAGAATAGCGAGCAACTTCCCAGGCTCCCAAGCGCGAGGAATCTTCTGCCCAGCTTTTCGGCAAGCGTAGAGCCGGTGACTGCAACGACCAATTGCCACGAAGAAAGAATTACATTGATCTGGAGCTGCGTGGTTGGGTCGGTGATACCGGCTTGGCTCAACATCCGGCCAAAGTAATATCTGCGCCAAGACGCATCAGCTTCAGTCAAACTTTAGGATTGTGTAGAACTTACGTGATTACGTTGGAGCCAGTCAACATCGCCAGAGGCGCAACTGACAATGCCAAGAGTAGCCGTTTCCGATTGGGTTTGCGAACCATTCCTCGGAAACCAATAGCACGGCCCTTTTTCTTCTCGTACTCCAGAGTCTCGACGATTTCCCTGAATTGCATTTGTACGTTCTCGTCGCTGGTGTCGGCACCGTTCACTTTTGCCAGCACATTGAGTGCCTCTTCTCTTCGGTCCCTAAAGGCAAGCCATCTGGGAGACTCCGGGGCCAGGTAGATGAGTATCATGACGAATAAGGGCGGTGCAGCTTGTAGAATCGAAGGAACTCTCCATGCCCAGTTGGATGGTTCAAGCGCCGAAGACTAAAGGCCGGGGAAGTTAGTCAGTATTCAAAGAATTGCTAGGAAAACTCAGAGACTTACACCGTAAGAAATGCCAGCTGCCAGCAGGGCACCAACGGCCCAACAGGAGAAGTACAGTCCCAAAGCGAGCGACCTGATCGAAGGTGCTGTCGTCTCCGCGACATACGTTGAAGCCGCCGTTTGCCCCAAGCCAACACCGACACCAATAATGAGACGTCCGGCAATGAACATGGCAATGTTGATTGCCGCTCCGGCGATGATGGCCCCGACAATGTTGACGATGCCAGACGCATAGAGTCCGGCCTTGCGTCCCTTCCAGTCTATGAGCATGCCGGTAAAAGGCCCAACGAGGATGGCTCCGAGAAAGGTTGCGCAGGTATTGACGGCCGTTGTAGCGGTTGTGAGCTCAAAATACTTTTGGTACGATGACATGACATTCAAAGAACCCATGAGAGACCCATCATAGGCGATGGTGACGGAGTCGACGACGCATACTGACACCACAAGAGCTGTGCTCATGCTCATACGGAGGGAGGCTAGAGATGGTGCCATGATGGTAAAAGACGTAGATTAATAGCTTCGGATGGCAACCAGTCGCACAATACCCCATATGACCGAGCAGAGAAGGTTTGTTTTATATTGAGAGGAACCAGGTATCAACCGGCTACTCTTTGGCCTACCATGATATGGCTCGATCAAGTGATCTCTATGGCATACCAAGATATGAGGTACTACACCATGCAAGCGTATAAGCTGATTGGCGACGATAGTCTGGGGTACTGCGTACCCATCGGGCCTGGTCTGGGGGAGTGGTAGGTGTGGAGAGGAATTTGGGATTTAGAAAAAAAAAGTCTGCTATCACTTGCTAGCTCCGTTGGCGGATATCCCGCCAGAAATGCCGCTGGCGCACACGCCATTCAGTACTACCCCTAAATGAGTGCTAAGCATTCTAGCTTGGTTCAACTACAATATCTAAGTGGAATGACACCGGACGATTTCTTCTTATCGCGGCCTCCATTTCATCCTCACCTGTTATCAGCGGATTTGTTCCTGTGCTATTCGTTTTCTGGAGATGAGAGCTATCATTTATCAAATAACCAATGACGCTGACGCTGGTATCAAGATAAACAGGCAGCGGATGATGTTATGTGGGACATAAGTGATAAAGACTTTTGAAAAAGACGGCATCCTTCATGTCAAAGGTATGACAGCTGAAACACATATCCCACAATGACCCAGATTTATTTTTATCAACAGGGCTGTAATATGAAAACGCGAGGAAGTGAAGCTAAGATTCGGACAAGATATTGATGTTGTATTGATATTGTAAGTATATTTGAAAGTAAACAAACAGTAAGACGATTGAGTTTGGTGATAGTCAGATTGTGAAAGTACAGTGAATGCCAACATTCGAGATAAGAGGTCAGATAAATCTGTCAAGTTAGCTGTCATATACGGAAAATGACTGCTTTTTCTCTGTCCTATACGATGATCGTAAGGCCCGGTAGCCAGGTGGCTGCACGGGTCCGTATTCCGACTATTGCAACAACAATCAATGAGAACAATACTTTAGGCATCTTGCGGCCAGCACAAGCCAGTTATATATGAAAATGCACGTGAAACTGAGGAACGCCCTCAAACCCTTGCAATTTTAGCCTACGGGCTACTCCGTTGCCTTAAGGGTGAATAGCGCGAATCTCGGACAGAAACATCCTCCGGAGTCCGCCGTCAATGACCCGATGCCAAGGCTCCGACAATCCCCGCGATTTCTCTTCCGGAGTGGATACCTGTTTTACAGGTTGTGGAGGAAGCCGCTCGGGGTGTGGAGGAAGCCACTGCGGGGTCTGGGGAAGTCTGGGCCGAAGAAGATACCAACCCTTTGGTTTTTGATCTGACAGGCCTGGGGAAACATTCGATGACGGGTGAGAGCTGGAGTGATACAAAATAAGGGCGAGTGCTCGTGCTCCGACGCATCTCTACTGCAACCCTCCCCATCCTCCATCTCTACGACAACTTCTTGGGTCTCGCCTTTTTTGCAGCACGATCAACAACTACCAGCAACATGGTTGGACTCGACCTCAGAAACCGCCTCAAGGCGACGGGGTACGACGATAAGATTGAGCAAGTCCGGAACGTTGATGGCAAGAACGTCGTCAGAGTCAATGGCACGGAGGTTGTGGTCAGCTCCGCGACGCAGAAGCCTAACCGCTCGTTCTGGGTGGCGTGGATGTACATTTTTGATGTAAGCACGCCTTGTCAAAGCTTTTTGCTCCCAAGATGACGTCCGCATCAGTTTAGTTACTAACACAATTGACGGCAGTGGTACCCGAGTCACTACTCCAAAGAGGAGAAGAAGCTAGTTCGCAAGTTGGACTCAGTCCTGCTGACACTCTGCTGTCTCTGCTTCTACATCAAATGGCTTGACCAGAATGCGCTCAACAGCGCGTACTGGTCTGGTATGAGAGAGGAGCTGAAGATTAAGGGCAACGAGTGAGTTGTGCAGGATGGCACCTCCAGTCCAAAGCTAATCCCAGTAGATACTCTCTGTTTGGTACTTTCTACAACATCGGTTACATGGTCTTCGAGATCCCGAGTATGATGATTATCTCGCGTCCTCAATTCGCTCGCTACTACGTTCCCACAATGGAAACTCTATGGTCCGTGTTGACCTTCACACAAAGCAGACTGGGCAGCGTGAATCAAATCTACGGCACCCGATTCCTTCTTGGTTTCCTTGAGACCCCAGCAGCCACGGGATCTATTTACTTGCTTACTTCATGGTATCGTGCCGATGAGGTTTTCAAGCGCGCCGGTGTTTGGTACGTCTCTAGCAACGTCGGTGCCATGTTCAGTGGATATCTCCAGGCTGCTGCCCACAAAGGCCTGAACGGTGTACATGGAATGTCTGGCTGGAGGTGGCTTTTCATCATCGATGGTTGCATTAGCATCACCATTGCTATTGCAGGTTTCTTCCTGTACCCCGGCCTGCCGACTACACAGCCTAGGGTATGGTGGTTGACCGAAGAGGAGCGCCAGCTCGCCGTCGCCCGAATGCAGAGCCAGGGCACCAAGCAGAGCTCCAGAATCGGCAAGCGCATGCTCAAGCGTGTCTTTACGCACTGGCACTTTTACGTGGCCGTTCTCACATACGTCTTCTTCCAGTGCACTTCTTATGTTGGAGGCCAGATGGCGGCTTGGCTGAAGAAAGAGGCGGACATGAACGGCACTTACACCATCGAGCAGATCAACCTCATCCCAACCGGCGTTCAGGCGCTAGCTATTGTCACCGGTGTTCTTATTACCAGTTTGGTCATGATCTACCCGATGTGGATTGTCTTCTCAATCGTCACAGCAATCCTCCTCTTCTCTAACGTCTGCCTCCGCATCTGGTACATTCCCCTCGGTCTGCACTGTAAGTCACCCCATGGAACCAAGCCGAAAGTCTCTTGCTAATATAACTTAGTCACCTGCTACTACCTTCTTGGTCTGACCTCCTGCGTGACACCTATTCTATTCCCCTGGATCAATATGGTCATGAAAGACGACAACGAAGCACGCAGCTTCACGACCGGCGCCATGATGACCATCGGCTGGGCCTTCTTCAGTTTCTACCCAATCACTGTATTCCCGATCTTGGAGGCTCCTCAGTGGACCAAGGGCTTTACTGTCAACATTGTGTTCATCGTCTGCTACTGGACGCTGTTCTTGGTCGGACAGTACCTCTGGCGCAGGGAAGAACAGACCAAGAAGTTTGACATCAACCAGCCTGGAAACACGAGCTCGGACGAGTTCGGCAAGCCGGAGGAGCTTCAGGTGGAGATCAGTGATGAAAAGGACGTCAAGGAAACCAGGCCTTGAAAATGGTGTCTGTCCGCGAGTGATGGCGTATGATTTGAGACAGCTGTTCAATAGGAGCTAGCGACGATCAATTCGCCTTTCGTTGTATTTCTTTCTACTTGAGTACTTTTCTACACATCCAGATAATCTAGTTCTCTGATGGACTTAGTTCTTCTGTCTTGGCATCCAAAATGTCACCAGTAAAGGTTGCAGGCCCTCGACGTCTGCGGTCGACTTTCAGATCAAAGACGTCTAAGCGCTGATACCCGCCAACGACATCATGATACTGCTTTCCCTCAATACAATCTTCTACATTCATGTCCGCGTACAAGATCCCTTCCGCCGTTTGCAGAAAGTCTTCGTGCTTTTGCTCCTGAGTGTCTGCGTCAATCGTGAACCCTTGCAATAATGACCCGGCAGGGTCCAAGAACATGGTCGCACCGCGCTGCGAGTTTTCCAGCGCTTGGGTGACGACATCGGATTGACTGGCACCTGATGACACTGCTTCGATGGCATCTTGGCTAAGGAATCCCGAACAAAGGACTCCGAAGCACTTCGCCTCAAAGCAATGCGCCGCCGCACGCGTCCTGTTCGCGGCAACGTTGTCGTAGTTCGCACCATTAGCCACGCTCGACCCGCCCTCGGGCTGCTGAGCTTTTGGCTGGGGGATTCTTGTGGGCCAAATTGCCGGCCAAGTCGAGAGATGAATCTGCTCTCCCTGTGCCATGAGCGCGTACCTAGCAAGCGGGTTTGTATTCTCGCCACAAATCAGGTTTCCAATCTTGCCGAAACGCGTCTCCGCAACTCGCAGCCCGTAGCCATCTCCAGGTGACCAGGTCAGCTTCTCGAAGAAGGTCGGCATCAGCTTCCGATGATGGACGAGAATCTCTCCGTCGCTGCCAATAATGACGTTGGAATTGTAAAGGGTCGCACTGCTCGTGTGAACTTTCTCCGAAATCCCGATGCTGACCATGACGTTCAGCTTCTTGGCTGTCGAACGGATAGCTCCGACTTCATCACCATCGGCATAGACCGACTCAAGAGCCATCCGCTTGAAGAGGTCATGGTTCTCCGTCGGCGGCCGTAAGGCGGACCATATTGGAAATGCTGGGATATAGGTTTCGGGAAATACCACCAGGTTGGCATTGTTCTTGGCGGCTTGCTGGATTAAAGAGATGGCCTTGTCGGTTGTTCGCCGCGCAGAGAGGAAGACAGGCGAGACGTGACACGCGGCGATCCTGATTGGAGTGGACATGGCGGACAGATTAACAGGGTTGCGGGTGCTCAACACGATTAGACCACAGCTATATCGGGGTTTGTCTAACAAATTGACCTTTTATAAACGGGGAATTCAACTTTAACGGGCACCGAAGTTGAATGTGCTTTGTGATAGTTAAGTTAGTGAAGCCTCCAGCTGTGTCGGCGCTTCTTTTGTCTCCGATCGCCTAAATTTTGGGCGGCTTCTCATCCGCCGGGTGGGATAGTAGTTGACTGACTAGGGTCTCCCTGGTTTCTAACAGGCACTGAACCGGACAGACGGGCTGTCTTCGATGCAGGGATACTAATGGGCGCTCATATTCTCAGCACACACTGCAGCTACTGAGTCCCTTGTTGTACCCAGCTTAATCGATGCTGTCCGTTTTACCAGGACGAAATTTGGCAAGGCAGACAGAATCAATGTTGGCAACCTCACCAAGTCGGCACTGCGGCCAACTGTCAAACGCGATTATAGCTGATGGTGGCTTTGCACGTACCTTCCTGGTTCATCCGGTCTAAGGTGTGATTCCTTTGTGGACGTCCACAGTATCCCTTCTGTAAGCCTCTCCCTATGGACTATTTTCTTACTAGTAACATTTTACGGAAGCTCCTCGATGTTCAGTCACTGGTTGGTCGTATTTGTGTACCTTTATTTGCTGAGTAATGCTGGATTTGTCCAAATAGTTCATATATACAATATTAGCAGCGTTGCTAGCTAGTATTATAGCCACACCAGAAGATTATCTACACTACGATGACTCCAATCGCAAAACCCCCTGCTCTTCACAAATAAAATGTGCACAATGAAAGTGACAGTGATCGCTCAACCAATCCCTGGCCCCGAAGTAAAAATGACCTTGAGCATCATCCAACTAAGTTATAAGTGAGGCTACGCACAGCAATCACGGGTTGCAAGGGTAGTTGGGCGAGTCACCGTAAGCTTTTCGGCCCTTGTTGAGGTTCTTCGTTGCTTCTTCCGCACTGCAAACAGGAATGCGGATGAGGCCGCCTCTCCGAATGTCCAGCCTGCTTCCTTCATACTCACCCATGACGGATTTGTCTGAAGCATCGGGCGTCCCTGTCTTTGGGTCCATGACGTTTTTGTGGCCGTTTTTGACATACGTATTGACGGCGCTGTGAAGGGAAATGTCAGTCAAACTGCTTGTTCCGCAATATGGTAATTCTAGGGAAATGAGTAGAAAAGGGCTGGGGATTCTTGCGACTTACCCGATAATGAGGTCATCTACCGTAACGCCTCCCCATTTATTCGTATCTTTCTGGAGCTGGTCAATGCCCTTCAGGATGTCGAGTGTCCATTTGAAGGTCGGCGTACAGCCGCTGCCACCAGGGACAACAGGCCCGCAAGGGTTTTGGGGCCCATCGCGGACACCGGCAAGGATGTATGAGTGCCCGTCAGGGCACCTCCAGCCCGAGTTGTAAACATCGGGCTTCTCGGCGAAGTACTTTCGTGCGTCGATCTGGCAGCTGGGACCGAAGTCAACCACAACAGGCGCGGGACGGTTAGCGCCCCATGCTGCTGGGATAGCGGCTGCGTAGAATGCCCGCTGGATGTTCGCCTCTCGAATCCAGTTATTTGTGTAGTTGCTGGTGTCCCCAGTGCCCTCCTTCATTCCAGCAATCATTTTGCCGCCCGAGATGATGCTGTTCAACGCCTTGATACTGTCACTGGTACCGCTGAAGATGTCCTTGTTAAGCCGGTCAGTTTGTTCTTTCCAGTTCCCGATCAAGTCGTCGTAGATGGCTTTGAAGGATATCTCCTCGCGAGCAGCAGAGGCCTTGCTAAGTGCGTCTTTAGCAATAGACGACCCGGCATTAACCATGTTGGAGGTTGCGGCTTCCCACATGGAGGCCTTGCCACCGGTGTCTCCAGCGAAGAACTTCGTGGCCATGAACGCTGTCTTCTTGTTAGTACATGTTCCTTAAGAGACGAAATTGTAACTAACAGCTTCCAAAGAAACGGGCAGCTGCTGTGTTCAGGGGGATTGGAATTAAGGTCAGAAAGAGATTAAGAATCTCTGTTCCGTCGTTTGGCTTCGGGGCAAAGGTATTAATGAAGGTTTGGTGGCTGCTTTTAAGCTCATTTCCGGCATTGATCAGGGAGTAGTAATAGTTTTTAATCATCTACCGGCACACAGACTGGTTAGCAATCTCCCCGTGACAACCTGAATACCAGACCGCAAAGCTTCCTGCTTGCTACTCACTCTGTGAAGTTCAGTGAGCGAGTTCCAGATCTCATACGTGCAAGCACCCGTCTTGAATTGGTCCAGATCGTGTTCCGTATTATGAGCTTCGCAATCTGCGGAGTCGTCGCAGTTGCTCTCTATAGATAGGTCGCCACATCTCTGCACAAAGCTGTCATTAGTCGTTGCATCATGTTGTTTCTGTGCTGAGTTATACTTACCCGGTTCGAGGATATATGAAGGAACTCGGCGATACTTTCGGAAAAGTCATAGCCCTTTTTGCCATCAGCATGGCACGCCTTCCACACGCGGACGGCATCCTCCCAGCCACTCTGGCACTCCATCTCCTTCCACCGGTACGAAGGCGTATAGTCAGATGCCGCTGCGACTATTTTCGTGTTGCACTGATGTTTGACCCATGTACCAGTGCGGACTAACCTCGCGGCATCGCAACCGATTTGACCGGCATCGCTGCCATCCATGATCTGTTTCTTGACCACGGCCCAGCTGAAGCCGACGCCGCCACCAACGCCACCACCTGCACCGAAGTTGGGAGGTTCGTGAAATTTGACAAGATCTACAGCCCAGTCGATTGTGCCACCCATGTTATATCGTTTGTAGAGCTGTGTGCGGGTGTCCTTCAGGCTGTCGTCCATGTACGACACCCAAAGATCTCCATCAACCATGATTTTTGAGTTGCTCTCAGAGTCAATCCACGAGCGTCCTCCAATTTCATCAATCTCCGCATTAGCAATGTAGCCTCCAGTCTGCGTACATCTACCCTTGCGGGCAAACGAAGTCTTCCTATCGCCTGTAAACAGGCAGTTGGGACCAGTGCAAGATGGGTCAGCCATTTGGAAACTTCTGCCATAACTGCTCACGCCGACGAGAACTTTGTTGGACGGTACACCAGCCTTGGTGATCATAGTCAGGGCACTCATTGTCTCAGTCCGGTTGATGTGACTTCGCAGGCAATTTCCGCTTGGGCAGCCAGTGCTTGCCCACTTGTTACCTGCATCCCACTGACCGTGGAGATCGTAGGTCATGTAGACGATGTAGTCTAGTAATTCTGAAATAGCTTTAATAGGAAACTGCTTCAGATACCAGAAAGAGGCGGGCGCGGCAATAGACAGACTCTTGTCCTTAGGAAGTTTAGACCTAATGAGGGCCAGAAGACGGAGGTAATCTGTGGCTTCCGAGAGATCTCCCTTGGGGATGTCAGGTAGATCAGGTGCCTTTTAGGCCATTGCAGTTAGCGTACAGCTACGTAACACAGGAAAACAGGTAACTATCAACTTACAGAGGGATATTCCCAATCAAGATCGAGACCGTCAAGGCCATTATCGACAACGTACTTGACAAGATTGTCGGCAAGTTTGTTACGGTTTTCGGCCTTGACGCCGTTCCTGAAGATGGGATAGTTAGGGGCTTCAGCAGAGAAGACCCAGCCGCCGAACGAGATAATTCGCTTCGGGCCCTTGAGTTTCTTAAACTGCTGGAATTGGAACTCGGCGTATGCATTCTCCTGGTAAATCTCGAATTTGTCGTTGATCATGCCGAATGCGAAGTGAACGTGGGTGTAAGAAGGATCAATCTGAGAGGCGTCCATGTTCAAACAGTCTCTGCTGCCTAAGTTGAAGCCCTCGAAGTAACCAAGTTTTATGAATTGTGCCGGAGGACCGCTTTGGATAATCGACATGCCGCAGTTTGAAATGCAGCCAAAGGTATCCTTCTTGGCTGTGCCTGGAGGACCGGTGTTCGTATCGACGCAGAAGTCGGTAGTCGTACCACATTGTCCCCACTATGTTTTTCTATTAGTATTTTCAGGTAATTGATGTGGATGTCATAAGTAAAGAAGGAAATCAAAAAGTGAATAAAGGGAGCTCCGAAGAAGTCGGCTGAGTTTCTTTTGAACTTACAATATTACAGCACGAATTCAAAGGACACGGGTTAAGTTTGGCCCAGTCCCTCGATGTTGACCCGCTAGGCTGTACTGTCCCAGGTTTCTGGGGACCACAATCTGCGTTGGGAATAGGGGACGGGAAAGGCGGCGTGCCCTTGCTGAGACAAATCCAGTTGTCAGGCCAGAAGCCGTTGTCGCATCCGCCCCAACCTGCAGATGATTATGTTAGTGAGGTACGGCAAGAAGAAAAGACAAAACGTACCCCAAGTCTCCTTATTCAAGTCTTCAAGCTCCTGAACCGTCAGTCCGTTAGCTACAGCAACCTTGTTACAGAAGTCGCCCTTCTTGATCTGATATTTGTAACACGACCCGTCTGCATTCTGCTTAGGCCGGATATCGGGCAGTTCACCAGCAGTACAGCAGACGCGCTGACCGGGCTGCAGCGTCGAGCAGAGCTTGGAGTTTGGGTTGAACTTGTAGAAGTCTGCCGCGGTCAATCCGCCACCGCATCTTGTTACGAGCTTGCCACAGTCGTCGCCATCGTCGACCGTCACGGTCCGACATTCGGCGCGCGCCTGAAGTAAACCCCTGACGGCCACGGTTGAGTTTCCAGCCGCTGTTCCGTTTCGAGGGTTGGGTGCTATCTCTGGCTTGAAGAAGCTGATTGAAGTGGTTTCAAGCACTCTGGTTTCTGCGTATGAAGAGGTGTCAACGCAAGATCCGTTCGACCACTGGCCAACGGCATTGTGAACGGCGGAGAAGTCAGCACTAGAGGCAGCGATGAGGCCAAATATATCGTTTCCGGCGTAGCCATTGCACACCTGAACTAGAGCGGATTTAGAGTCGGCAATTCCAGTGCTGTAAAGGTTGTTCAAGAAGGAGGTGAAGAGGTCTCCTGAAACGCTAGATCTCAGGAGATTGGCGCCAACGTAGACACCAACAGTGGTGTCTGAGACGGTTCCGAATAGCATCAATCGATCTGAGGTTTGACCGACGTTCGAAAGATAACTCTTAAGGTGCTCTACACTCTGGGTGACGAGCCTACCCCCAATGTCATCCTCGGATGCGGCGGGAGTCCAAGCCAGTTGAGGCACAACTTGCCTAGTCTCAGTATCGTTGTCTGTGGAGGACAAGGCCAGGTTCATGATAGCTGGGCTATCAAAGTCGTTTATAAATACGTTACAGACCCGGATTTGCTGCTTATCGGTAACAGGGACATTGACTGAAAAGTCGAGTACCATAGGCCTCTGGCAAGCCTGAAGCTGGCTGAACTCGGCAATCACAGTCCAGTTAGCCGGGTCAGCACCGGCCTCCAGACAGGTTATCGGGCAAAGGTCTCTCACTGGTGCCGAAGCATAGGCGCCGTTGAGTACCATGCCCGCTAAACCCATGAAGGGGAGAAGCGAGTGACGGTGTTGGCTCATCATGGGAGCCAAGGGTTTTGGGCTCGATGTAACTAATGAACGAATCTCCGAGGAGAAAATAGCGTAAAGATTGACGAAGAAGGTGGGCAAAAAGCCATGTCGAGCAAAGGTTTGAGGGAAAGCTTTGGGATCTGTAACCAGTGGTTATATAGCTTTTTTTCTCCGTCTCGTAACTTGCTAGGCGTCGAGTCAAAGGTTGTCAGTCAGTCAGCTTTGGTCGAGACCGTTCTCATTGCATCTTGATAATTTCGGTTCAATCGGCTGAGTTGCGCATGTCGTGAGATATCCAGCCTTACTCTCGTTGATTGTGCCTGCCTTGATGGTCTGCATAGGAAATCGTGACTAAACGAAGCTGAAAAGAGGCAACTCGTACAGTCTCTGATACGCATCATCATCAATAGAGCATCATCTAGTCCAACCGCAGTCATATGGCACAGCCTGTGAAAATGGGACGGCTCGTAAATAGTCTAGGCAAGACCGAAACACTAGACCAGAAAGACGGACAGTTAAACAACTAACTTGGTTGCTATAATCCAGTGTCAAGGAATTGTCCCCGTGTCTGACATCAAAATGAGCCATTAATTGTTCAGCTTTATGTAAAATATGTCCAGAAGAAGAAGGTAGCATTCTTCGAAAAGAACTAGGGAACCTAACTAGCTACACTATCATGTATTCTCAGGGGAGAAAGCTTCATTTCCTCACACACAGGCTTGGCAGACAGCAGGCGGAGTCCGCCGGACGCGAACGCTTGGCAAGGCTTTCCCGATACGGCGGACACCATGTTACCAGGGGCTTAATAGAGGTGTGAATGGATCAGTTGGCGAGAACAAAGAGTGGTGGGATTAAGCATGGAAGCGCTAGGGGTAAGTGATGATAATTGAAGCAAGGAAAAGAAATACCCCCTCCTGATGTCTGTAACAGGTATCTCGTATCGGAGCTCGGTTCGCACCGCGCCGCTTTTCCCAATTGAGGTTCGAACAGGAGTGAGCGGTGGATACTAAGCATGCATGTGGTGGTGTTAAAGCAGGACTGTAAATTGAAGCGGACTCAGTAGATAACTACTTGGGCCTAGAAGGATAGAGGTATGGATGTAGCAAATATAATCTAAGTAATCCACTATACCGAGTTGCCTGGTTTGGAAGTTAAATGCATATAAGCAGTTCGGGTTACCGATTAAGCTTACAATCGCCATGGTCATACCACAACCCCAGTGGTTCACACTCTTCTCCCCTGCTTGCGGCACAGTTTACCGGTTCTTGGCGTCATTTTTCATACATGGATGGTCCAGCAGGCCCCCAAATGCATTCTCCAACTTTCACAACATTTGTTTCCTACGTCAGGCTTTTTTAACGTCTACGAAAGTCAAGAACTAGCGCTCTGCTGGCTTCATATTGTGTTCTCTGCTCGGCCGTTTACAATTCAACGAGACTATCATCATCATGAGAATTGCGCTTGTCTTCTCGATTTTCCTTTCTTTTTTGTGGGTGCGGTTGGCAAACGCGGAGCGGAAGCTCCCCGCTGATCTTCAAGTCGACCTCATCTTTCCACGCAACGAGACATACGCGCCATCGCATCTTCTGCCCATAGTCTTTGGCGTGAACAACATCGACGCCGTCTGGCCTCTAGACCTTCGCCTCTCCGTGGAGGTGCAGTCAACCCTCACGCAGTCGAATGCAAGTCAACCCTCGTGGTTGTATGAAGATGTCAGCCTCGAGCCGAGCGTGTTTGCGCAGACTGTCGGTCAAACACCGGGCAAGCAGTTCTTCTACTTTCCGGCCATCAACATGACCAAAATAGCCAACGGAACGGCCAACGAGTTTCGTATTCTTTGGAAATTCTCCATTCCACGTCGGTGCTTCGCTAACAGTACGGATCCTCGAGACGATGATGGAGATACCCACTGGTCAAACTCGCCTTTGGAAGGCGGCTCACGTGTGGTCTGGTTCAAGACAGCACCAGGGGCCCAGCGTCCCGATGTCCAGGCTACTATCAACTCATGCTCGGATCCTGAAGAGGCGACTTCAACAGCGGTTCGCGTCACCGAAGTAAGGAAGACGTACAGTGACGGCCAGTTTTGTCCGGTGCTCGAGACAAATATCAAACCAACCAAGTGCACCTTCCAGTCAGCCGCCAAGGAGCTCGCAGCGAATGTTTCTGCAGCTATGCTGAAAGAAATGGGATGTAAGGAGGGCGAGTGGCAGACACTGACTGAGCGGTGTCCGAAGGAGGAGAACATGGCACCGTCGCAGACTGCAGCCTTGGGAATGGGATCGGCATTACTAGCACTGGCCATCGCTTTGCCGATTGCTCTTTGAGCGTAGACTACTGTTTGGCTTCTTTCGTACCATTACTTTTAATTGACATAGTCCTCAACCCTTACACTCTTGTCAACGGATAGTGCATGTATTCATCAATCATCATGTCAGCCTCAAGTCAACATCAAGAACTACCGCCCCTAATGCTACACCAGGGGTGCCAATCCGTGTCTACAATGCAGGATAAATCATTGCAAAGTACTAGGGCCATAGATGTCCCTGACAATTAATCTTTTCATTTTAGGATGCAGTGAGAAAGCCTCGGGTATGCACAGTTCAGGGGAGCCAAGATCTAACGCGCACCCAGCCCTACGAAACCCCACCTCCACACCAGCCCCTCCCCCGATCTCATACATAAAAGTAATAAGCAAGTGAAAAGAGGCTCGTAAGATCTATAACCCATGTCTATAAAACACGGCAGCAGCGTTCCGATGATGTGTCATCTATTCGTCGTTACACGAGCGGGGGCGGGTACCTTGCTGACGCATATGCATGGCCGAATTTAACCTAGTCAGTATCATCACGAGGCAGGCAGAGAGAGCATCGCAGCTTCGTTCCGATAGGAGCATTTATTTCTCTGCTAGTAAATCTATGCTAGTAAAATTTAGCTTTCACAACTCAAACAGGGGGTCGAAGAACTAGCATCGTACTATATAGCAAAGGTACCAAGTGACGTAAAGTAGAGCCCTTCGTCGGTGGAGATGGCAACCTGAAAGACAAAAGTTCCCCTGTGGTACGAGCCTCCATTTCCAGACTCCCTCAAGCTTGTTACCTCTTGTATCTACACTCTCGTTGCACTATACCTAACGTTGCATCATGTTTGCTAGCACCAGTGGGGGTTTCTACCTGCTAACCAACTCCAGGCAACCTCAGCGAGTCCACAACCCCATTGTGATCTGACATACATAGGTTTATTAAACAGATCTGACAACTTAGTCCAACTTGGAAGTTTAAAAATTTTCAATCATACGAATTGCCTCATCTAGTACCCAAAGTGAGAATGTCCATCAACGCATGACCAATTTCAAATTTGCGCAAAGTTCAGCTTCGCCTTGGCGAGCTCTAGGGCCTAGGCAGCCTCGGATAAGCTGGCTTGATGCGCAGAGAACGGCGTATCAACCGAAAGAGATAGTGAACAGCGCTTTTTTCTGGATGTTGTGATGTTTCATAATGCCGATAGCCATCAACTATAAGAATAGAGATTTGCCCGAGCAAAGTAACTCGAATTATCAAGCACCATCACACTATTTCACTACCACCAACATCATAAGCAATAACAATAGCTAGTCTCTCGTTCTTCTAAAGATGCTTCGTCTTTCAGTCTTTACTGCCGTCGGCATCCTTGCCGCCCAAAGCGCCGCTGCCAGCGTGAAACGCTTTGACAGACTGGCCCCTCGCCGCTTCGACAGCTCGGTGCCCTTCTACGACCACGACTCTAACACCCCTTCTGACTGCACTGTGTGGTGGAACACAGATGACGGCCTCAGCTGTGATACAGTGCTCACCATCTCCGGCATTACTATCGGACAGTTGAGCGCAATGGTAAGCGTACATCGAAATACAGGCCTTCAATATTGACCCTGACACTCATGACAGAACCCTTCCACCAAGTCTTGCAACGACTGGAAGACGGACTACTCCTACTGTGTAAACACTGCTTCCGGTGTCCCCGATCCGGCTCCGGCCCCGAACCCGGTAACCACTTCTACCCCACCGACAACCACTTCCACCCCGACCAATCCGGGCAACGGCGTCATCACTCCCGAGCCAGCCCAGCCGGGCATGGTCGACAACTGCAACCGCTTCTACCAGGTTCAAAACGGCGACACCTGCAGCACCATCGCCTCCAAGGCAGGCGTTAGCATCTCCCAGCTTACGACCTGGAACACGCAGATCGGCGGCGCCGCTTGCACGGGCTTGTGGGCCGGTTATAACATCTGCACTGGCGTCATCGGCGGTTCTCCTACGCAGCCGGGACCCACCATCAACCCCACGCCTCAGCCCGTCCAGGACGGCATGGTCGATAACTGCAACCGTTTTCACCAAGTTCAGAGTGGTGACACTTGCGCCGTCATTGCCTCCAAGGCAGGTGTTACAGTAGCTCAGCTTGCCGAATGGAACAAGGGCATCGGCGGCACCGCTTGCACGGGCATGTGGGCTGGATACTACCTTTGCACTGGTGTCGCGGGTGGTTCTCCCACCCAGCCGGGACCAACCACTAACCCTACACCTCAGCCTATCCAGGATGGCATGGTCAACAACTGCAACCGCTGGCACTTGGTGAAGTCGGGTGACACGTGCGGAACTATCGCTTCTCAGACCGGCGTCACCGTCTCTCAGCTCGCAGACTGGAACAAGGGTATCGGCGGCACCGCTTGCACGGGCATGTGGGCTGGATACTACCTCTGCACTGGCGTCGCTGGTGGCTCTCCCACCCAGCCGGGACCGACCGCTAACCCTACGCCTCAGCCCGTCCAGGACGGTATGGTTGGTAACTGCAAGAAGTTCCACTTTGTCTCGCCCGGCCAGAACTGCGATACCATCTCTCGTCAGTACGGTATCTCTGTTGGCGACTTCATCAGATGGAACCCTGCTGCTGGCGCGACCTGCACTGGCCTTTGGGCGAACACTTACGCTTGCGTCGGTCTTTGAATTAAGATCGAACACAGCGAATAAAGGGTTTTTCTTTTTGGTGATGTTGAGGGATTGAAGGTTATGGCTGGGGTCCTCACAGCTGGTAGGATCGAGTCATCGATCTGCCCAGCTGTGAAACGTTAAAACATAATCCGCTTGAAATAGTTTTGGTTTTTATTTCCTATGTATCATATAATCTTCGAGTATATAGCCTTAAGCAATACAACTCTCTTGCACATGAACATTTTATCCCGCACGGCTTTCGTTACCTTACTGTGAGGGTCTTGTTGATTGAGTGTGTATCTTGTCGGGAGACGTTGTTGCGGTTGAGCAAAGATCTGGGGCTGTGTTTGACATTTTGCTCTCTAGATTCACATATATTCGCATGGTGTTGACTTTGCATTCGATTGGTTTGCTCTTTGTAGATATTAAAACATTTATGGCACACGACCAAGCCGCTGCGCCTTCGCTAGGCTGTCATAGGAAATCCCATGCACAAACGTCCATAGTTATACGTAGGGCGTCTTTCAGAGTCAAAGGTCGCAGCAACTGTTTGAAACAATAGCACATAAACTGGACTAACGTTGGTCATCCGGGATATCTGAAGCCTCGCTAAATCCCTAGTAGGTCTGATGATGAAGGGTGGAGATGTGGGTGACTTGCAAAGAACATGTAGATTATCAACGGCTAGTTATCGTGGAAGGAAGGATGCTATGCATTGATATTATTGCTTACCCTAACGCGTGGCAGGAGATGCAGTACAAACGGCGGGCGGGGCATTTTTTGCAAGTGATGTGGGAGATCCTTAGTTTTACCTGAGGATCGTGACAACCGTTTCCGCCCACTAGCCCGGCCCGGAACATGGGGACTGCCTCCCGCCGCCTCCCGCCTTCCCGTTCCCGGCATCGGTCCTGCTCGGGAATGCAGTTGCCGGACACCCCGGTCCACTATTTCCGGCGAAGCCCATGTCTACTTCTGAAATCAGGGGTCAGTTGCGTAAGTCAATGCGAATCATCCCCGTCCAGCTGAGGCCGCGTGTATCCGAATTGTATCTATCCTTGGAACTCAAGGGGGACAGTCAACCTAGAGAATTGGACCTCGTCATCAAATGCAGAGCGACTGATTCGGGCCTCATTTGTGGTCCATTAGTATCCATTAACTAGGTAGGTATGGAAACTTAGCATACAGCCTAATTGATAGTTGCCCAGTCTCGAGGGGCCCCCAACTTCGTAGATCTTGCTTTTCCTCATTATTATTACTTCCTTCCTCATCAAACCTAAGTTGAAATCACATCGAAAATGAAGGAAAGCGTACCCGAGTCTTTACAAGTAGTGTGAGGGCTTATTCTCGTCACGTGAAATGGATGAATACTATCTCTACCTAGGCTAATGGATTGATGGAACATAACATATCTGGGCAGACCACTTCTGGTCATTGTAGACTTATTTTCTTTTTAATTTATAACTCTCGTCTACATCGAACTTCTCTATCCTGAAACTGACAATGCCTGGAGCCTGTTTCTAGTCACCAGTACTTCGCCGCACGTCCCCGCTGTTAGACATATGCCAGAGAAGCGCCTCCGAAATTCTTGACAAGCCTAGAGGTGTCATCTCTCGGAGGGAGGAGATCACGCTAGAAATGGTGGACGTCAAACAGCAAGTTCATTCCTCAGCATAAGACTATCTAAGAGAGCTGACAGCTTTGTTGTTTTCAAACTCAAAAGTAAGATCTTGCGGTGTCTTCCCATTATTATCCTGCGCTCTATTATTGGCGTTCGCCTCAAGCAACAAACTGATAATACGGCGCGAACCAAACTGTACAGCTCTATGTAAAGGTGTTTGACCCTGATTATCTTGTGCTTCCTTGTCGGCTCCTTTCTCGATAAGCTTTGTAGCAGCATCAAAACTTCCGTTATACTCTGCAGACATGTGCAGTGGCGTCCGGCCATCTCTATCTCGGGCGTCTATCTTGGCCCCTTCTCTAAGCAATATAGCTATGACATCTGCCTCCCCGTAGATGGTTGCAATGTGCAGTGGTTTTTGGCCATACTGATCTGAAGCTTCTTTGTCAGCTCCTTTCTCAATAAGCATCTCTACGATGCCTTCAATTCCTGCTCTTGCGGCAAGGTAAAGTGGCGTTCGGCCATAATCAGCCGAAGCTTCCTTGTTAGCCCCTTTTTGAATAAGCATTTCTACAACGTCCTTCATACCCGCCCTTGTGGAAAGATGAAGTGGTGTTTGACCATAATCATCCGAAGCTTCCATGTTACTTCCTTTTTCAATAAGCATCTCTGCAACGTCCTTTATTCCTGCCCTGATAGCAAGATGAAGTGGTGTTTGGCCATAATCATCCAAGGCTTCTTTATCAGCCCCCTTCTCAACAAGCATCTCTACTACTTTCACTACCCCTACCCTGGAGGCAAGATGAAGTGGCGTTCGGCCGTAATTGTCCAAGGCTTTCTTGTTATTCCCTTTCTCAATAAGCATTTCCACGACGTCTTCTATCCCTGCCTCTGCGGCAAGATGTAGTGGCGTGTGGCCATGCTGATCTGAAGCTTCCTTGTCAGCCCCTTCATCAATAAGCATCTCTACAACGTCCTTCATTCGTGTTCTTGCAGCGAGATGAAGTGGCATCTGGCCTCCTATATCTTTGGCGTTCTTATCGACTCCCTGGACGGCTACAAGCCAACTGACAACATCCTCATGCCCCAACATGGCAGCCGAATGTAGCGGCGTACGGCTGCTGAGGTCTCGGGCATTTGCATCGAGTTTGCTGTGAATGATAAGGCAATCTACTGCTGTATCGTGGCCCCCAAGAGCCGCGAGGTGTGATACAGTTCTTCCATGCTTGTCTGCCGCATCCGTATTTGCTTTTTCTATTAGGATCTCCATCACAGCCGCATGTCCGCCGTGTGCAGCCCAAAGCAACGGCGTCTTTCTTGATGCATCTAATACGTCAATGGATGCTCCTGACCCTACCAGCATCTTGACAGTTTCGCCTCTTCCTTCCATCACTGCGCAGTGTAACGGTGCTATACCATCTCTACCTTGAACGTTGACGTTGGCGCCGCCCAAAAGCAATCTCCGCGCTGCGGGAGTGTTACCGTAATGACAAGCGTAATGTAAAGGGGTCCAGCCGAGCAAATCAGGGGCATTGGGATCCCCATCAAACTCTAATAGAGATGATATGATATCGGTATTTCCCTCTTTTGCGGCGTAATGCAGAGTGGTCCAATCGTGAATGTCCCTTAGATTCACGCCGATTCCAAACTTCTCGATACGGATGTCTCTGTCTCTGTCGATTGCTACAAACTTATGAAGATCTGTGAATTTTAGCTTCTTTAGCTGTATTGCTAACTCTTCTTCGTCCTCATCATCCCAAGCCAATTTGTGGAATCCCAACGGCGGGGCAGAGTCGTCCTGCCAATCGCGGCCTTGCAGCTTGTACAAACCCATAAGGCTCGAACGAAATTTCCGGCTGGCAGACTTCAGCTCTTCCGCAATATGAGACGCCAGTCTTTTCAGATGCTGATAGATAGGAGTATCCTTATTTTCATGTTCAGCTAGCTCAGCTGCCGACACAACTTGTCTGTGGCATTCGAACAAGACAGCCGTAGCCTTAGCTACAAAGTCGCTTTCGGCCGGGAACGTCTTTGCTTTCCGAAAGAGCCAAAGATACACTTCGGCAACTTGCTGCCACTGCTGAAGCTTTTCATGTCGCAAGGCTTCCTGTTGTGTCAGGCTAATAATGGCATTGGTGCGCGGCAATCTGTCATTGACGCTGAGCGGTGGTATGATGCTCAGGTAGACTTCCTCTGGAGTCCCAAGCCCAGTGTCATAAATCTCTTGGGCCATCTTTGATAATTTTGTGTTTTTGAGCGTGAAAACTTGCCAGTTTTCGCTTTTGCTGATATCATTAGGCGTGATGTCAGCTTCGTTTTCAACTGGCTGTTCCTGGACACTCTTTTCTCTTGTAATAGACCATAGGAAAGCCGAGAACATTTCTTGGGCAAAGAGCAACTTCAAGGGTTTGTATGACTTCGTAGCAAGGAACGACGCTTGTTGGTCTTTTCCCCCCTTCGTTTCTTCAGCACCATTACTGCCCAGCTCTGCATTGTTATCCAGCTCGTCTAGCTCATTGATGTTGAACATGATTTTTCCGTTTGCCCCCTCAGACGCATCGTAGTGTACGGGTCCATAGCCGACCACCTTGTAATTGTCAAATGCCTCGCCCGAACTACTTTCTGTTGCTGCCACGAATCGAACTGCTTTGCTAGGCATCCACCACGCAAGATCTCTTCGAAGACTCTCTGTGTTCGGGCCGAGAAAGCGCAATGTAACGTCCGAAGCAGATGCTTCTATGCGGGGGCTATGCGATTTCGCAGTCTTCGACGCACTGGCATGGGTTTTGTCTTGATTGTGGCTTTCCTTGCACTTGTGTCGATGAGCAGAAAAGAGCCATAAAGATAGCGCTGCTTCAATATCCTCTGCAGATGAGTTCCACTTTCCATCTTTTTTCACAACTTCAAACTTGATCTCTTCATTATCGAGCGTTGTGAGAGACCAAGTGAAAGTACCATCCAAGAAATCGAAAAGAGATCTCATCGTGATCTCTATCGCACGCGCAACAGCGACAGCTTCTGCCGGGGCAGGCCCACTCCAACTTGCCAATTTCTTTAGGTCTCTTCTTGTCTGCATAACCATCTGCGCTTTTGAGGGCTCCTTAAAAGCCTCTTTCGAAGGCTCGCGCTGGTTCGGTTGCTCATGTGGCTTTGGAATTTTTAGAAGCCAATGCTCCGTTTCAATTTTCATGGCCATGTCTTTCTCGGACTTCGGCTCAGATCTTAGAAGTTCTAGTCCTTTGTCTCTCAACGCTATTGCAAACCAATCGAGTTCGAATCCGGAATCAAGCTTGTTCGATCGCAGGGACGAACCGAGTCCACGACGCACTAAAGCCTTGAGGCCTACCATCAAAAGAGTCGCTCCCAGTTGACAGACTGAAACAGACCAGTGCATACCGCGTAGGCCGATAAACTGCACAATGTAACCGCAAAGGCCAAGAATTGTTCCAACCAGCGTTTTGACCCCTAGTTTCCAGCGTTCGTCCTCTTCAGTCAGTCGGTGCGATCGACAGGATGTGAGGATGAGTTGTCGTTCTCCCATTGCAAACAGCGCAAAGGAGCCAAAAATCTGATCACTTACGGTTTTGGTCCGCTGCAACCATATCAGTCGAACTTCCTTGCCTGCCGGCTGATATCTGTCCTCATGGGTGCTATCTTCCACGACGTGTGAACAGAGTAATAAGCCCAGTGATAACACAAATGTGCCAATTGCGAAACAGACAAAGGTATATTTCTCGATGGTGCGTTCGTCTTTCGGGAAACTCAGTGTCGGGTGAAATATCGAGAATCCAGAATAGACCAGAACCCCGAGCTGAAGCATGATTCCAGCGGCAGCTACAAGCCGGAGCTCTACGTCTCGTTGTCGAGGAGGAGAGTTGAGCGAGATATTGGGAGCATCGGCTGATTTATTCTGGACAATGATAAGGTCATTGGGCGATGTAGCAATGCTGCTCTCTTCATCTCTGCTTTGCTTAAGATTACTAGTGGCACTATTTCTTGATTGGCTGTTCTCCTCTGTTCAACGTGTGAGGTCGGATCTAGTCAAAGAGATGAGGAGAGAAACATGTTACCTTCTATTATATTACCATGCTTATTAACATGGTTAAGATAATTCTTTTTTGCCTTTTCAAGATCCATTACTAGTATCTTGAAGTTGTCAGACAGACTCTTGTCACTCGATTTCGTGCTAGAGCCAGTATCATCAGGAGTAGCTGGCGGTAGCAAGCAGATGAACTCTGCCACCGAGTCCGAGGCTGAGCCCATGCTTCTCACCACCTCTTGACTGTTCCACAGCTCACAGACCTCTTTCGAGGTAGACGACATCAACTCTTGTTCGGCCACTGCAAGGTTCTCTCTAGCTCTGCCAATGACAGCTTTTAGCCATTGGAAACCTCCCACTCTTATTGCGCTGACAAGAAGAGTGATGATACCGACGGGAGCCATTGCGAGTATGATGTCGTCAGCCCAACCCATGGCTTGACTCATGAATTGCATGGTAACACGTTCTCCAAAGAGGGCTAATAGGCTAGAGGTTACGCATCATTAGTATTCTAGTGCCGGTATTCCGAGAGATGATGAGACGCACGGTGATAGGTCTGAGATTAAGTTGTTGGAGAAGTCGTCTCCTCCATCGGCATGCACGCCATTAGCGAGAAAAGCCGCAAAGGGCAGCAGGTAAATGAATTTTTTCATTACCGCCATCTTGTAAACCAGGACTTGTAGTGCTGTAGAAGCCAATGGTAATCTCGAAGCTTGCTTGAGTGAGTAAGGTAGGCTTAGGCAGCTAGGGCAAAATTCCTATTTCTTGTGCGGTGCGTAAAGCTGCAGAACGAAACTCGAGGTACAACGACCTTTTCAACAATACCACCCATTGCCCAATGAGGATGCTCGTACGTATAAAGTACTATTGCTGACAGACAGAAGATCGCTTATCATGTTGGCCGATGCCAGCTGCAGGTCATGGACACACCACTACCCCCTCCTACATAATCAGTCGGAATGTATCCGCGAAAGTGGAGATACCTACATGCATCATCACAATCTGGCTGGAACTGGTTGGTATAGAAAAGCCTTGGGAAAAGCACAAAGCTGAATAAGGTTAGATGTTTAGGTAGGACGCATGAGGATTTACATGGGGGGACGAAAGGATCGACCCTGCCCGAAATCACGCAAAATCAGTATGTCTCAGCGTGAGTGGTCTATTATAGTGTTTATCCCATTTTCTTTGCTGCTTGATTAACGTATGCCGAAGCCTCAGACCCAATGATGGATAATTCTAAGCCAGGCCTGCAAGTCATCAAAGTTCTAATTACTTTTGAAATACCGCAACAGTGCAAACAGGTCTTCCATCACTAAATTGATCTCGGCTACAGGGGGCCTCAGCACCTTGTAAGGGCGCCACATCCACTGTGGTCAGACATCCAGTGAGGCCGCACATTATTCCCTACGGCTCCAATATTTCAATACAAGCCTGACCAAGCGCCGAATAATGTCTTGTGTGGATAAAACATCATAAAATGGCTGTTAAATTGGAACAAACTTTTTACATCATGGGGATATATCAAAAAGTCGAACCAAGAGAGTATGGTTATTGCCTATCTAAAACGAGTGTGTGCAAAGAAATGTTGTCTTTCGATGTTTTTCCCCCCTCCTACCGTCCATTATTTATAATTTTGTATATTAATGAACTTATAAGAATTTGAGTTTAGTTATAGAAACTAGTTGTTGTAGCTCTTCCTGCTAGCACATGGCTACAATAGGCAGAGGTCGGAACCGTGATAAGAACGGAAATGTAAACAGAATAGTACAGAAGTCAAAAAACGGTCACAAGGCAAAAAACAACGACGAGGGCGTAAAAGTAGGTGTATGGCGATTGGGTCTCTTCTTGATCAACGATCCCGACTGCAGAGCTATCACGAGTGTCTCTTATACGGGTCCGGCTACCACGTGAGATATCACATGCCCCAGGTAACTAATCAATGGAACTGTAACACAAGTCCGCTCCCCTTACCACCGTACTCACCTTGCTCACCTGAATTATTACTTAACCATCTCAAAAGGAGCCACATCTGAGTGAGGAGGAGGGCGAAGAGATTACACTTAGGTTATGAAATGAGATGCCGTTCTATGCCAACCGCATGTACGTCTTCTCTGCGTAGTCTGGCATCAACGGAAATCTCGCCATCTTGTCCCGTCAATACAACCTGAAAAGAACTCGGCGATTGCCGCCTGAAAATATGTACCACAAATTACGCATTATTATGATAGGCTTATTTCGGTGTCGAAATGTCAACTCAGTCCACACCCTCTTCTTTTATCAGGCGGTCTAGCCACAGCATGCCCCCCCCCACAGAACAGCACGAAGAAGGTTCCACAAGTCAATAGTTGATTAAAACTTCTAGTCTTGATATAAACGCATTTGCAACAACTTCTATTGATGTTACGCAGATTAAAAGATACGAGAGTAATGTGAACCTCTGAATGGCCTGGTGACGTTTTGTTTAGTGTAACGAGTCAGGAAAGCCTTGTAAGCGGAGCGCCAACGAGTTTTAGTTGCATTCATTAGCGTGGGGATGCTTGATGGCATCCAATTCTATTGAAGTGCAGGCCTGTATGCCGCAGGCCAAGCACTAACATTACCGCAGAGCCTCTTGCCTATCTTTTTGAGGGTTGCGATTGGGAGAGAGTTGTCATATTACAATCCAACATGGTTGCAGCACATAAAAACTGACAGCCTGTTTTATACTAAAGGAGAACACCCGATGGATAATACTATTGTTTTCTTTCCAATCACATGCTGGAAGTGCCGGCTCGGGCTCATTCTTTGCCGAAAGGTCTGAATACCACGACTAGGCAAGTTGCCAACTCATCAATGCATTATGAACATTTAGGATTGGTCAAATAGTGCAGAAGTATAATGTGCATATAATCGCCCGTTAGTCGTGACATTGCGTGAGAGGCCCGCCCCATGAAGTTGCCTTACGCCCAGGGTTTGGGGCTGCCTTCAATGCCAACGGTATGGTTCGCCATGAAGACATTTACTATGCAGTACAGCTGGCGAACCTTGAACATTCCCCATATTTATGCACAGTACTTTATAGGCGAATATGACTGGTGCGTTGTATGCGCGGTTTTGTGGCTCTTCTCACAAGCGACTCGCCTCGATTGGGTGGTTTTTGATATCTGACATGCATCTCATCTTAGTAGCTCCGTCCAAGCTTGAACCAATCCGGAAATCATTACATTCTGTGCCACCAAATTCATAAAACCCCATGTCAGTGCCCCAAGACGCTTACATCGCGCTGCCCTTCACCGCTTCCAACGCCCTTCGAGCCTCATCGCATCGTCGTGTGTGTTCTTTTGTGTTTCCATAGCCAATGACCAACATCAAGACGTAAACGACACCTTCGTCAATATGCCGGCGTGGGCGCCGCCGACTGCGGAACAATGGGAACTCCACCGGCCCGTTATATCCAAGATGTACACGGAGCGGACATTGAAGGTGATACAGGCACACATGATAGACGCTTACGGTTTTCAAGCCACGTAAGATTTCGCCGCCGCTAACTGCGTCACAAATTGCGCTGATTGAGATGCTATTCCAGGCCTCGTATGTACAAACAAAGATTCAAGTCTTGGGGCATTGAGAAGAACAGACGTCACAAGCGGAGCTCTCACACACGACCGGACGATCGAACTTCTCCTCCAGTGTCGCCGCATTCTGAGCTTCAACCGGCAAGCCCTCGAGATGTCGTCCCATTCTATGAATCTTTCCAAAGCAGACTGACCTACGACTCCGTGATAACGCCTCCTGGCGGGTCCCCAGAATCCCACGATACCGACACAGACAACCGGTCCACAACGTATACTGCGACCCCAGGCATATTCCCATTAACCCCTGCTACATCTGGAGACGGGTCTCCCATAACACCTCATGTTGAAGAAGAGAGGCTCGATGCAGACTCCATACGGAAGGAGATCATCAACTTGGCTGCTTCCATATTATCGAGATTGATCCTTGAGCAACAAAACAAGACAGCCACCGAAGTGTCGGCACCGGACGATGATCACGCCGACATCTTTCAGAGTCTACAGATTAAACTCCGACACGAAAGCAAACTTCGGGGGTGTTTAATAAACCGTCAACTCGTCGCCTCAAGATCACTAGTTAGCGAGGCCATCAGAGATATGCTGAAGCCACTTCATCCAGCCGCTCCGATCGGTGTTCTAAGCACGTTCAACCAACTGGTAGACTGGGTGGTGGTTCAAGAACTGGCAGACTGCTTGGTTGAATCTGCCATAGGTATCCTCCCGCTTCAAGACGAATTCACCCAACTCGCGCTTGCGATCCGACGCCTCCTTGTAATCACTACTTTGGAGACCTTCCAGTTATCGATGGAGTACATTTGCAACAACCTCGAAGATAGAATTCTCGATATCCTTGGACGACGAAGCCTTGTCAGAGTGTATCTTGTTCTGCTGCTCAATGCCAAAAAGGCAAAGAGCACGCACCAAAAAGACAAAAAAGTCTACGAGATGGCTCATGATCGATTCTTGTATGTTCAGCATGCTTACAAGCACAATCCCAAACTCGTCCTCGAGTTCAACTTGTTCGTCATTGGCTACTTGTCTATCGTCTCGCCAAGTGTGCAGGACGTTTTGTACATGGCAGAGACCTGCTACAACCGTGCAAACGAATATTTCAAGAGCAAAGAGGCGTCCATTACAAGCACAGAAGCGGAGATCAGGAACGCAAAATCACACCTCGGAAAAAGTTGCGGCTACCTGGCAGACTGCAACTATGCTCGAGGACAAGAGATAAATGACGAAGAGCTCAAGAACGAGGCCCGCAGAATGCTGCTGTTCGCAATCCATTTCCATGCCGAATGCGCGGAGGCAACACTTGCCCAGGCTGAGCGACAAATAGAAAAAATGAGAAAATGGTGCAACGAAGCAGGTGATACGGAGCGACTCGGGCGATTGGATATAATATCTAGTATGATTGAAGGAAAAGAGCAGCGTCCCAAAGGAGAGCCATTGCTTCCTCCGCTGAGAAGAGATGAGACCTAGTTCGAACGCAATATTCGGCTAGGCTAGCTCACGGCTTGACGAGCTACAATATGACGACAATCCGGACATGCGTTTGAAACTCGGCCGATCATCGGCAAAATGTTATCATTGTGGGCACATCCCGATGCACAATGCGGAACGTGCCTTGTTGAGGACTCGAGCTGGAGATTCGGAACATTCGCGAACGAGCTTGGCTCAGAGGTTGGGCCAAGCTATCAGCCGCAGCAAGTGGAGAGTTCCTTGCGTCATATAACTCAAAACCCCCCTTCACCCCGATGATCGATCTGGGTCCATTTCGGTGAGCCTGGTAAGGCTCGGTGAGTTGACCGAAACACACCGATTGTCCTTGGTCACAACCAACCACATCATCATTTGGCCACCAGCACCTTGCGGCGATCGGACTTCTCAACCACAACCACCCAGGAAACACTGGACCCTTCAACAGATTGTCGATTTCGATTTGTAAATCTTGAGGCTTTTTGCCATTAACTTCTTTAATCGGGCTTACTGACATCACAAGGGTCTTTGCGGCGTTTTGGCTTCATCGATCTATGGGGAAAAAGTGGCTCTGTTATCTCATCTTCATCGAATGTGATGTAATTGTGATGTTACATCATAGACACCTCAACAACAGCTCATCGAGGTGCATTGACGACTTTCGACAAGATACTTAAGCGGACAGTTGCTGCTTGCCAAATGCCAATTCTCTCAATCTACACAAATCAGTTAAGAAACACATTCAAGATACCCCAAACCAAACATCAACCAACCACCAGCATCTTTTTTATCTACCTTTCAAACAAATACCAAACTCGAATCTTTTGTCAAAATGTCTGCCACTAGAAACATCGACTCCGTCAACCCCAAGCAGGGCGAGTTCCACCCTAGTGTTCCCCGCTCCGAGCCTCTTACCACCAAGGGCGTAAGTTATCCCATCACCAGAATCTTCAATTTGAAGCAGCGTCTAACATCACCAAAGCATGCCCCCGGTACCAAGGTCGGCAACGATGCCCACCCCGAGTTCCATGCCCAGGCCTACCCTGCCGGCACCGCACCCTCAGAGAACACCTTCAGACCCAACGCGACCTCCGAGACGCCCGGTCAGGCACTGAACCCCGACATCGACCCCTCAAGCCGTACCGGTGCCACTGACTTCCCTGGTGCCACTTCCGCCGATGTCCACACTGGCCTCGGCAAGCCTATCCAGGGCCAGACCAGCGCTGAGCTGCATGGTTCCAACGTCGGTCGCCGCAACAAGGAGAGCGCTGGCCTCGAGGGTGTCGGCGCCTCTGGCAAGGACAACTTCCGTGACCGCCGCCTTGACGTTGGCGTCGCGCCTGGTGCGCGAGGCGACTCTGGCAACCCCCAGAACATCACTCCTGCGGAGGACCGGGAAAACGTTTCTGCTGAGCAGGTTGCGAGCGAGCGTCGCTAAACTTTTTAATGAGCCCATTGTACTATTAGTTATATAACGTCACGAGCAAAATGATGCTTTGCATGAATTGGCGGGAAACGGTATTATATCCGGAATCAAAAAGAAGAATTTCACGTCATGTTGTTTTCGCACTTCCCAAATTCTATCTCGCTACGTACTGAATCCCACTGTATACCCTATTTGCCATGACACATTGGACGCCAAAAACGTTCGACCGTGTAATGACCTAAGAATGCCCATTCAAGCCTAAACAACCCCCTTCATACTCCGCGAAGTATATAGATTAAGCGGAAGAGTTGGTGCGAGCATTGGAAGGAGGGGTCTTCTTCAAGGTGAGGACGATCTTGTCGGACGTGCTGTCGCCGGTCTGGTTCCACTTGAGGGAGTAGACACCGTCGACGCTGCTGGGGGTGGCATACCACAGAGACTCCATACCGCCGCCGGTAGCCTCGACAAAGATGAAGGTACCGTAGAAAATGAAGCCGCTAGTTTGGCGGTCTGACGTTGAAGAGTTAGAGAAGCCGACGTTGTGTGCGCTGGATCCGATGCTGGGGACGGAGAAGGTCAGGTTAGACCAGGTTGGGATGGTTTCGTTGCCGCCGAATTCGGTGGTATTAGGGGCGCCGAGCCAAACATTATTATCAGTGGGAGTGACTGCCGACAATTAGTTGACAGTTCCAAGACGCAGAAACTGTATCGAGTCGGTGACTTACAGACTACGGGGGCCGCGTTGCTATCGTTCAACTTGGTGTGGTCACCGAAAAAGGCATCGCCTACCAGTTGGTTGTTAGCTATGTTCTATGTCTTCAAAGTGCACAACACAAGGAAGAAACGGGATAATCGTGCACTAATGAGCCAACTGAATCATAGATACAAGCTGTGAGGAATCCCATGATTCTCAAATCCCAAAAATCCGAAAGCTACTGTATTCAACTCACCTCCAGAGGAGAACATGGAAAGACCGCCAATGCCGGTGCCGTAAGCGTAGATTTGGAACGGGCCAGAGTTGTCAACGGCACGACGCGAGTCGGAGGGAGCCGCGACCGCGAGAGCCGCGAGGGACAACAGAACAGTTCCGATGGGCTGCATGATGGCGTGATGAGTTTTCAGGGGGGTTAATGAATGTGAGGTTGGCCAAACGATTGGAAGAGGCTATAAAAGACTCAAAAGAATGATAGACTACAGTAGGTAAGTTGGACTGTGCTGAGCGGGCAAAAGGGTGGGGTTCCAGAGGACTTAACTGAGGGGGAGGGTGTTGGTTAAATAACAGAGTGGTATGTCGAGTCATCAGTACAACCAGGGCTCCTTTCCGGAGTTTTCAAGTTGCTAAGTTTTCTTCCATAACACCACCATCAGATTTTCTTCCCATGCCTAACAGGCCTAACTTGAAAGGTTAGACGTTGCGGCGTTCCAACAAGTTAGGATGCATATTGGTGAGACTCGGTCCCCACTGTGATAGTGATGGAGATGCAATTGATCATCGCATCTCCTTGAAGCATCGGTCATTGCCGTTCGGCACCTGGCCAAGCTTTGCAACCCAAATGGGACAACAACAACTTGAGCCAACGAGATGTTGCGGAAGCACCGTTGTCGTTTATTCAGTGCTAGGACCATCCCGGGAGGTGGCACGTCAACCCGGCATTTGTTTCGGAATGTGGGATGAACTGGGATCCAAACGGGTCCGGACCGGGAAGTGTGGAGCGTAGCCGGAAGCTTGATATATCGGAGAGTATTATAGGCCTAGGCCATCGCCAAAGGGGTATGGCTTCGTTTGTAACCACGTAAGTCCAGGAGGCTTCGTAGAAGACGTGGGCAGCCCTCCTGAGCACAGACAACTGTGTCTATAGAGCGGAGCCGAAAGTTCTAAATGTAGAGTCCTGAAGCGGGGGCAACGGCCGGCCTTGAGCTCCGACTGCTCCCACACTCCCGGAAGCTCGGTCATACCGGCCATCGACGGCTCAAAAGGTCTGCCGATCTCGCAAAACCAGCCATCAACTACTATCTGCCCTGTGAGGCTAGAGCGGGGCTGCTCCAGAACCCAACATCCCTATGTCTCTTTGATACTCGTCCTTGCAATGTAAACTAGCCCTATAGTAGCTACGAGTCAGCCTACTGCGGTTAACTTACACGCACCATCTTACGACCCCGTTCAGCCACGCATGGGTCACATAGGGGTTTGTCTCAGGAAACTTCCTTCTTCGACATGGGGATTACTTTGCCATAGTGTTCTTCTCCATCGTGTCTTTCTCTCGCTGAATTCATGCATGAAGATCAGGGGCTACTGGGGCGAGTCCGAGCTATATCTGGTGAATACGGCAAAATTAGGCCATGGGAGAATGATTCGATTAACTGGGGAAATAGAGTTTTTAGCATCCGTCTACTTTCGCGCTTGCCGTGAGCCGACTTAGTTGTTGCATACTTAAGCTCTTGAGACCCATCAGCTTGTTGAGACTATTCACACTCACTCGCCACCCAGCAGAGTTCAGCTGCGCTTCCATTCGCTCTTTGCCCATTCACTCTTTCCAACTTGTGTCAAACAGTCTTTCTTTTACCTTCTCTTGGCGCATTTCATCATCCAACATGATCAAGTCTTTGTTTATGGCCGGTGCCCTCGCCGGCTCCTTGGCTTCTGCTTTCCCTTCCTTGGGCTCTCTCCCTCAGCCAAACCTTTACCCTCGCGCTGCTTGCAGTGGTAACACTGCCAGCACCCGAACTGAATGGTGCGATTACTCAATCGACACCGACTACATGAACGAGGTCCCGGACACGGGTGTAACTCGCGAGTACTGGCTTGAGCTCACCGACGTGACTGTGGCTCCTGATGGCGTTTCGCGCTCCGCTATGGCCGTCAACGGCTCTATTCCTGGGCCTACCCTGTTCGCTGACTGGGGTGACACTGTTACGGTTCACGTCACCAACTCTCTGACCACTTCCAACAACGGAACCAGCATCCACTTCCACGGTATCCGTCAGAACTACACCAACGAAGCCGATGGCGTCAGCTCCATCACCCGGTGCCCTCTTGCTCCCAATAACACCATCACCTACACTTGGAGAGCTACCCAATACGGCTCGACTTGGTACCACTCTCACTTCGCACTCCAGGCTTGGCAGGGCATCTTTGGTGGCATTATCATCAACGGCCCTGCCACCGCCAACTACGATGAGGACCTTGGCATGATCTTCTTGAACGATTGGGACCACCAGACCGTTGACGAGCTGTACTCTACTGCAGAGACCAGCGGCCCTCCCACTTTGGACAATGGTCTCATCAACGGTACCAACGTTTATGGCGATGTGTTACGGCCAGCTAACTGACAGTGGGTTTGTGTTAACAGTAAGCCAGGGATTGAGAGTAGTAACAGTCGTTCCGTGGTCCTGGTCGAATAGATCGTAGATCTTCAAAGGTCTTGGTGATCAGTCAAGGCCTCAACAAGAGTCGTAGAGTAGTCGTCACTTAGGTATAGCTGAAAGTACCGGTTAGGGTAATCACGAAGTTGATTGCTGAAGAACTAGGAAAGGTAGGACTCGAGAGGACTCGAGTCCCAACTATATACAAGTCTGGTTCCATGCTGAACACTTCCTGATCCTGGGGGACCGACACCCAGGACGTCGGTCCATCGCCATGGACCGCCCTTGGCACCGTCGGTCCTGTTGATTGATTGATTGATTGATTGATTCCTACACGGTTATGAAGCCGCTCTTATGCTAGCAGCTATGCCCGGAAAGCGGGGTTTGGCAGACAGCCGAAGCATCGACGATAAACCGCGACGCCCCACTTCGCCCTGTTGTTGGATCAGGACCAGCTGTCCCCAAGCTCCCACTATGCTATCTATTCTTGTGTGTTTATGCCCTCTGTTGAAGATTGTTGTCCTCCTGCCTGCTCTCTCGCTTGGTGTTGCCTTCTAGAATCCTTCTTTCGCGTCCTCCTACTTCGGTTCTGTTGGTGCTAGGCACCATGTCTGGTTCTGTATACCTATAGTCTCCCCCCAGCCCTCAGCTTCGTCTCTTTATCTTGTCCGCATCCTCTCAGACTCGCATGTGCTATATCTCAGTTGAATCTGTAAATCTTTTTGTTGCCTCATGCTGGGTTCCTATGTGGCTCTATGTTTCCATCTTTCGACCACCACCTCCATCCACCGCCTGGAGTCGGACTCAATCCGCAAAACACAATGCTCTAACCGCTTCGATTCGTCCGATTACTAAGTATGAGAGCTCGTACACAGATTCCGCAGACATTGTCATACGTTGAAGGGGCGACAATCCTTCTTCGCGGAGGGGGCGACAGGGGACTAATCTGTCTGCAAACTGTAGTATTTTGTGGCATCGATCGTAGCATGCCTGGTGTCTGGTGCTTTCTCTATGCAGGAGGTGATACCGTTCTGTCGGGCTTGTCGTCGTTGTTGTCGCGGGACGTTGCAAACTTTGTCGGGGGTGATAGGCGACCCATAACCTATCGGTGGCTGTGGTGTTGATGTTTGTTTGGGCTTGGTCGTTGTGCTCACGTGATAGCCCGTGACTCAACCGCGGTGGTGTCGATGGTGTTGTCTATTGACGTGTCATACTTTGTGGCTTGCTCTCGAATTTTTCGTGGTCAGAGCCCGCCCGCGGCCACGAGCAGGCTCTTTGGGAGCAGAATCAATGCCGAGGATGACATTATGCCCAAAGTGACCTCTGAGAGCGCGAGCGGGCGTGGTTTGATCAATTTGATGCTGTTTTCAAAAATTTCGTTCTCGCTGTTGTTGATGTTTTTCACCGTCGGTCCTGTCCCAGGACCGCTTATCGTCCGTCGGTCCTGCTTATCGTCACGTGACCTGTATCCTAGTTCTTCCGTTCCGTGGGGGTTGTTACGACGTAACGGCTGACGGCCGTCCCTATAACCGCTGAGCCCCTGCGGGGTCGTCGTCAGTGGTCTGTTAACTGTCGGGTCGTAACACGATGACGGCGATTCCTCTCAGACTGGCTCCCGCTTCAACGTCACCTGGACCTCTGGTACCTCCTACCGCATGAGACTCGTCAATGCGGCCGTCGATACTCACTGGAAGTTCTCCATCGATAACGAGGGTGTGGTCAAGGCGACCATTAGGGGGGGGGGATAACCTGACCAATTACCTACTTATTTTGTGATTTATGGGGCTACCCTGAGATCAGCTGACCATGGTCAGCTAGTTAGCTATGGTCAGGTTGAAATTCCTTAGCGCGGTTTGAAACCTTACCCTTAACATACTTTTTATAAGAACATACGATATTTAAACGCTTCTAAATCTGTTCCGAATCGATTTATAATAGCTTTTTAATCGATTAAAAATCTCTTCCTTCGCCTAGAAGGAATAAGTCTTTTATTAAAACTTACTAGTCTTAATATAAAAGCTAAAGAAGACTTAAATCTTTACTATTAACTATTAGCCTAGGCTTAGTCTAGCTTACTAGTAAATAAGGAGGTAAGGATATATAAGAACGACTTTAGAATTAGTTCTAAATCGATTTAGGATTAACTCGAAACCGATTTAGAAATACTTTTAATACTTATTTTATTAAAAATAACCCGTTCTAAGCATAATAGCTTTAAGGATATTTATATACTTACTTAAAAAGTAATCTTTCTACTTATATTTATAAAATATCTAGAAATAAGTAAGAATAAAGTCTTTTATATTATTAATATAACGTACATGATAAGCGAGTGAGACAGACAAGCGAGTGAGACAGTAAACCAGACCTTCGCGACAATAATATCGAAATCTATAACAAGAAATCTTAGATTGATTAATACTACTCGGATTCCTGTTCTTCGGATGTTTCCTCAATAAATTGACATGTTCTCGCGTTGTGGCCTGTATTCCCGCATACGCCACACCGACGATGAGTCGTCTCAGACCTCACTTTGCGACCACTACTCCGTCGCGTTTCCTCTTGTAGTTGCGTGTCTGCCTCTCTTTGCGACTGTATATCCTCTCCAGTAGATATAGTAAGACTTCCTCCTTTCTGTAGACGTGTTTTCTTAGCCCTTCGACGCCGACTTAATATTGCATTCTCCTCTCGAAGGATTTGAACCTCTGACTCTAGTAATGCTACCCGATGCCCTAGTCCTTCTGTCCCTCTGGCTAGCTTACTCACAGCACTATAAATTGATGCTGGAGAGCTGCTTCGGTGGCGTGAGATTCGACTCTTAATAAAAGTAGACTGTGATCTTGCTTCGCTTGGGTTGCTCGGCGTCCTAGAGATCCAAGGGTCTGGTGTCTGAGGGACCCCCTCCTCAGGCGTTGGCGTTCGGAACTTTACATCCAGCTTTGAGAGAACACTTTCTGCATTCAAAGGGACAAGTCCAGCTCCTCGGAAACCTCCCTGGATATTTTTCCTCGTAAAAGACTGCTTAAAAGCTTCGTGAAATGCTGCAAAGAAATCTTCCTTCGAGATATGGGTTATGCCTCGCCGCATCTTATTCTCAATTTGCCGACCGTAGGCATTCTTTAACGGCTGAAAACAACCAACATCTAAGGGTTGAAGTAGATGAGACGAGTGAGCCGGCATGCACAGTGTAATAATGTTGTTTTCTTGACAAAAGAGCTCGAAGGCTGCGGAGTGGTGACTTTCATGACCATCAACAACGAGGAGGCGATATTTCCCAGACGTACGTGGTTTTGTATAAATGTCGAAGTGTCTGATCCAGTCAATACCTCTCTCGTTTGTTGTCCATCCATTTTCAGACGTTGCAATAGCCCAATCGCCCGGAAGAGAGGTTTCTGTATACCAGCTTGAGAGGTGATACTGGCCTGCAACGATGATGTATGGCGGGATGCTCTCCCCTTGGGAATTAATAGCCTGGATAACTGTAACCCATTCCCTATTGCCAGGCTGTGTCATCTTCGTATTTGAACGCCTTTCAGCACTTGTAATAACCATTCCAGAAGCAATAACGCCCATCATAAAGCCGGTCTCATCAAAGTTGTAGATATCAGCATCAGCAATACCATACTTCGCAATTGTATTCTTCACAAGCGAAAACCAGCCACGAATCACCTCTGGATCTTCGTATTGAGCTCTCTTATAGTCATACTTGCGAAAGAAACGCGTCCTAAGCTGTGGTTGTCGCTTGACGAAATTAGAAGCCTAGCGCTTCCCAACTGGAGGCGCGTCGCGCTCTGCGAGAAGTCGATTGGCCATTTCTTCCACACCACTCAGCCGGGGAGGAAATGATCGCGCATCTAGGTCGAGAATATACTCAACTATTGTCTTCTCTTCTAAATCTGATAAATTCCGTGAATTAGGCATGCTGTCGCGTCGTGAGACTATTCCCTTTAGTCGCCGGCTTAATGTTGCGTGACTGACTGTATAGAGTGCACCTGCGGCCCGAGCACTAAGTTTTGGGTCATTTCTCATTGCTTGAAGGGCAATTTGTAACCTTCTTTCAATACTAGCTGATTCCATGATTTATTGTAGAGGAAAAGGTGCCGGTCGCGTCAAGGTGCGACGGTCGCGGTTTACTGTCTCACTCGCTTGTCTGTCTCACTCGCTTATCATGTACGTTAAAGACTTTAAATAAGGAGGATATTAAATCGCTTTAGAAAATAGTAAATAAACTACTTTTAAATCGATCTAAGATCGATCCTAAACTATTTTAAAACTAATTATATTATAGATTTATGTTACGACCCGTTGGACATGGTCGCCAACACGACCCCGCCTGGATCCCGGCGGCTAACGCAGGGCATAATTGATTGATTGATTGATTCCTACACGGTTATGAAGCCGCTCTTATGCTAGCAGCTATGCCCGGAAAGCGGGGTTTGGCAGACAGCCGAAGCATCGACGATAAACCGCGACGCCCCACTTCGCCCTGTTGTTGGATCAGGACCAGCTGTCCCCAAGCTCCCACTATGCTATCTATTCTTGTGTGTTTATGCCCTCTGTTGAAGATTGTTGTCCTCCTGCCTGCTCTCTCGCTTGGTGTTGCCTTCTAGAATCCTTCTTTCGCGTCCTCCTACTTCGGTTCTGTTGGTGCTAGGCACCATGTCTGGTTCTGTATACCTATAGTCTCCCCCCAGCCCTCAGCTTCGTCTCTTTATCTTGTCCGCATCCTCTCAGACTCGCATGTGCTATATCTCAGTTGAATCTGTAAATCTTTTTGTTGCCTCATGCTGGGTTCCTATGTGGCTCTATGTTTCCATCTTTCGACCACCACCTCCATCCACCGCCTGGAGTCGGACTCAATCCGCAAAACACAATGCTCCAACCGCTTCGATTCGTCCGATTACTAAGTATGAGAGCTCGTACACAGATTCCGCAGACATTGTCATACGTTGAAGGGGCGACAATCCTTCTTCGCGGAGGGGGCGACAGGGGACCAATCTGTCTGCAAACTGTAGTATTTTGTGGCATCGATCGTAGCATGCCTGGTGTCTGGTGCTTTCTCTATGCAGGAGGTGATACCGTTCTGTCGGGCTTGTCGTCGTTGTTGTCGCGGGACGTTGCAAACTTTGTCGGGGGTGATAGGCGACCCATAACCTATCGGTGGCTGTGGTGTTGATGTTTGTTTGGGCTTGGTCGTTGTGCTCACGTGATAGCCCGTGACTCAACCGCGGTGGTGTCGATGGTGTTGTCTATTGACGTGTCATACTTTGTGGCTTGCTCTCGAATTTTTCGTGGTCAGAGCCCGCCCGCGGCCACGAGCAGGCTCTTTGGGAGCAGAATCAATGCCGAGGATGACATTATGCCCAAAGTGACCTCTGAGAGCGCGAGCGGGCGTGGTTTGATCAATTTGATGCTGTTTTCAAAAATTTCGTTCTCGCTGTTGTTGATGTTTTTTCCTAACGCAGGGCATATGTAACCCAGCCGGACAGGTGTAACCAGGGATCCTCGGAACGGAAGAACTATGGACAAGTCACGTGGCCTCGGGGATAACGCGGGGTAAGGACAACCCGGGCTGGATATGTTGGATATGTCAGATATCCAACCGATCCCCGGATATGTTGGATATGTCAAATATCCAACCGATCCCCGGATATGTTGGATATGTCAAATATCCAACATAGCCAAGATAAGGAGGACCGTTCAGGACTTGTATATAGGATGGACTCGAGCCGGGCTCGAGGACAGACTTCCATAGCTCTTCAGCAATCAACTTTGTGATTACCCTAACCGGTACTTTCAGCTATACCTAAGTGACGACTACTCTACGACTCTTGTTGAGGCCTTGACTGATCACCAAGACCTTTGAAGATCTACGATCTATTCGACCAGGACCACGGAACGACTGTTACTACTCTCAATCCCTGGCTTACTGTTAACACAAACCCACTGTCAGTTAGCTGGCCGTAACAATTTAGTATAACTATGCTTAGTAATTCCTATTAAAACAAACAACTTTAGTATTTTTTTAAAATACTATTTATTTATATTTAACTTATACTTATATAAGTAGAAAGGCATATTCTTATTTTAATTAAAATCTTCTATATTAAAAGTATTAGAAAGTTATTTTAGAAATCTTATAAAGTATTAAAGTATTACGAATAAAAGTATTATAATATAATCTTAAATAGAAAGTAGTTTCGTAAGCATTTAGAATCGATTCTAAATAGGTTTAAAACCTTTTTAGAAATAATATACTAATATTTATAAATAGATAGGCATAAGCATAGATAAAACGTTTCTAATAATATATTACTTACTAACTATTTATAAAAAGATATAGTTTTGAAATAGTTAATATAAAGTATAAAGTAAAAAGCCTTTCTAAATAGATTAAGAATTAATTTAGAACTAATTCGGAATTACTTTAGTATATTCTAAGAACTTCCTAGATTATAGCCTACTATATCTATTAGTTATAAAGTCTTTAAGGAGAAAACTATTATATTAGCTTTCTTCTAATCGAATTCTAACTATATTTACTTCTAATTAAAACTATACTTTAAGGGGGAAGTATAAAAGAAAGCTCCCTTACTGTTAGAAGTATAAGTATATTATACTTTTATTTTACTTATTTATCCTATTTAGTCTTATCTAAGACTTAGTAGGACTTACAAAAGTAACTAGCTAAGAATGGCTGCTTGCTAGTTTAAACATATGACATTCAGATCCCTATGGAATACTCTCTTTAACCTTATCTAAAAGTCTATTTAGTTAAAGAAGATTCTAGTCTGATTTATAAGCTGCTTTATAAGCTAGTTGACGTATATACTTACGTATACTAAACCTAGCTTATAGCTTCCTATATTAGCTATTATAAGCGACGTTATACTACTATATAACTAGCCTAATTCTCTCCCTTAGCTAGCTATTAGTTCCTCAACCAACTCAGCTTCAATATAAGCCTATACATTCTTTACTATTAAAGCCCTACTTCATAAGTACAAGTTCCCTTACTCTAATACCCTGTTATAAGGATATCGTACTATCTACGAGATTCCTACCTACCGTTCCAACACTTACTAATAGCTATTATCTTTTTACTAGTAATAAGAAAAGAATTATACGATATAATAAGTAAATTAGTATTAAATCGATTCTAAATAGGTTCCTAACTAATTCTAAATCAATCTAGACGCTAATTATATCGTTCCTAAAATAATTCTTTAAATTACGTATTTAGTAAAATAAAACTTCTAAGTCTTGCTTAATCTAGAAGCTACCTTAGTTATTCTTCTAACTTCTTATAAGGTTTATTTATATCTACTACTATTACTAGTTAAAGCCTTAGCTAGTATTATATCTAGGCTATAATAAGTAGTCTAGAAGATTAATTAACCTAAAACAAGGTTAAGTAAGAATCTTTTTAAAATCGTTTCTAAACCGATTTAAAACTAATTTAGTATTAATTCTAAATATATTCCTATAATCTTATAAACTTTAGGAATTCTATAATACTTATAATAGCTAGACTATTATAAGCGTTTATTAAAGTCTAGTAAATATAGACTTCTTACGCTTAATTATCTATAAATAAAAAGCAATTAGCTTTTTAGCAAGCTATTTACGTCTAGCGATTTAGTATAAATACTAGTATACTTAAACTAGGCGTTAAATTCGGGTATAAAGTAATTCTAAATCGGTTCTAAGTAGGTTTAATACTAATTTACTTATAGTATATTTAGTACTTTAATAATAATAGCAATATATACCTATATATTATATTTTATATAAAACAAGCTAAATTATAGAAGAAAGAGGCTTTTAATACTTTCTAAGTAGATATAAACTATAAATATCTAGCTAGAAAGGAGGAAGTTAAGGTTATTTAGGGATAGTATAATTCGATATCTTCGAAAGGTACGTAATCGCTTCTAAATCGATTTAGAACGGATTCTTAATAGATTCCTAACTATTTTAATAATTCTACTTATCCGAGTTTTTACTAATTCTAAAAGTATAAAAATATATTAGTAGATATATATAATTATATTTAAACTACTTTATAAGAAATTTAGATATAAAGTTAAGTAGAAATACCTTTATAGTAAGGGTTTACTAAGTATTATAATTAATTAAGACTATAAAAACCTTATTAGTATAGGTTCTTAATAGTTTCTAAACCGATTTAGAACCGATTTATAACTAATTATCTAGGGTTTAGGAAATATCTATCTTTAGAATATAACCTAGAGCATAAACTATAAGCATAGCAGGTTAAACGCTCTATATACTTCTATTTAATTTATTTCTAACGAAGGATTAAGGCATACTATATAGAAGACCGTAGCCCTGACTCTCTATAGAATTAAATATATAGCCTACTATTCTACTATTCCTTAGAAGACTATTTTGCTTTATGTTAAGCATTTAAGAGTAAGGATTAATTCTATATCGCTTCCGAATCGCTTTAGAATTACTTAGGAACTAATTTACTTAGCTAAACCTTAAATAAAAGCATAAGCTTAATATAAAGCCTAAAAAACAATTATAGCTAGACTTAATTAAAACTACTTTAAAATCCCCTTATTAGATTAGAGTTAATTTATACTTAATATAAATACTATTAAGGTTTTATATAAAGCCTTATATACTTAAAGTAATCGGTATTTACTATTACTTATATATATCTAGAAGTAAGTTTAGAATCCCTTCTAAATTAATTCGGAATTAGTTTAGAATACGTTAAGAACTAATTTAAAAGTACTTAGATATATAGAATACGATCGCTATCTTTTAAAGCAGGATATAGTATTTATAATACTAAGAATCCGGCTTTCTTAAAAAGATATTTCTATTATTAGCTATTATAATATAGCTATAAGCCGTTTATATAAGTTAAAAATACTTTAATATTTATTAATAATTATTTCTAAATTATTTTAAAACTTAAACGCTAATACTAAAAGGAATCTTATAAGTAACTAGATAATAAACATATTAAAAGGCTTTTATTAACCCGACTCTTTACGTCTAGTCCCTTAAAGGGTATTAATTTAAGAAGTCTATCCTTAATTCTAAATCGATCCCGAAGTCTTTTAAAAGCGATTCGGAATCGATCCCCTCGTCTTTCCTATACTTTATCTTCTAAGGTTATTAAGTTAAATACTTTTTAAAAAATATTTATTTCTAACTTAAGAAACGAAATTAGATAGGGATAACTGTTAGAAGTATAAGTATATTATACTTCTATTTTACTTATTTATCCTATTTAGTCTTATCTAAGACTTAGTAGGACTTACAAAAGTAACTAGCTAAGAATGGCTGCTTGCTAGTTTAAACATATGACATTCAGATCCCTATGGAATACTCTCTTTAACCTTATCTAAAAGTCTATTTAGTTAAAGAAGATTCTAGTCTGATTTATAAGCTGCTTTATAAGCTAGCTGACGTATATACTTACGTATACTAAACCTAGCTTATAGCTTCCTATATTAGCTATTATAGGCGACGTTATACTACTATATAACTAGCCTAATTCTCTCCCTTAGCTAGCTATTAGTTCCTCAACCAACTCAGCTTCAATATAAGCCTATACATTCTTTACTATTAAAGCCCTACTTCATAAGTACAAGTTCCCTTACTCTAATACCCTGTTATAAGGATATCGTACTATCTACGAGATTCCTACCTACCGTTCCAACAATAACAAGATGACTTTAACTTATAAAAGCAAAGTCTAGAATTAGAAGAAAAGCGATTAGAATTAGAAGTAAGAAAACTTCTAATTAAAAAATAAAAGCTTAAACTATAAGAAAAAGAACTAAAGTTAGCAAAGTAGCGGAAAAGGTTAAGACTTTAATAGTATATAAGATAGGTAGAAAATCGATTCTAAATTATTTCTATATTAATTTAGAAATGCTTTTTTAAAAAAAAGCTTAAAAACTAAACGCCCTAGGTATTTATAAAGAATTAATTCTAAAGCAGTTCTAAATCGGTTTCGAAAGAAGTCTTAAACTAGTTCTAAACCGATCCTAAATTAATTTAAGCCTTATCTTCTTTATTATCTTTAAAGCAAGCCTAGACTTTATATTCTTAATTACGAAAGGTAAGAAGATATTTTAAATCGATTTATAATTAGTTCTAAACTATTTTAAAACTAATTCTAAACTTACTAGTATTATAAGTAGTAGTATAGTAGGTATACTTACTTTTAGTAAGGAAGCTAGTAGCGCGACGTATTTTAGTAAAGTTAATTTATTATAAAATCGATTTAGAATAGGTTTTAAAAAGATTCTAGATCGATTAAGAATTACTTACTATAGTTTAGTTACCTTGCTTATACGTAAGTATAGTAAGAAGAGGGGGAAGGGTTTATACTTTCTATTTCTTAGAAAGAGTTTATAGCTTACTATTATCGTAAGCGCTAATAGCAATATTATAGATATAGTTATAAAATTCTATTTATAATTAGTTTAGAACTAGTTTAGAATTAGTATAGAATTAGTTTAGAATTACTTACTAGCTATATTATTATTCTCCTTAATAAAGTTTGTATTAAACTTATAGCTTTTAACCTTAGCTAAGACCTTATTAAGCTTATACTTCTTAATATAGTTCTTAAAGTTCGACTTATTTAAAAACCGTTTTATCTAATCGATTCGAAATTAGTTCTAAACTAATCCGGAACTAATTCTAAATTACCTTAGTATACGTAATACTACTAAATCTACTACCTTAGTAGTAGTAAAGTTTGCTAGGGGTAAGCTTAACTTCGCTAGCCTAAATCGATTTAGAACTATTTCTAAATCATTATAGAATCGCTTCTAAATTACTTACCTTATTAAACTTAAAAGGAGGAAGATCTTCTATACGGTAGTTCTTACTACTTTAAAGAAAACCTTCTTTATAAGTCTTATAATCATCCTAATTCTAAATCAGTTCTAAATCAATCCTAAACCGATTTTATTATACTTATAGAATCCTTATATAAAGGCATAATATCGGATTTCTAAACTAATTCGGAAGTAATTAGGAATCGGTATGCTAGGGGGGGGGGGCGTATATAATTTAAAAAGGTTACGGAGGGAAAAGGAAGAAAATCAGAATAGAATAGGGATTTAAATATTAATATAGGGTATATACCCTAATCAGTAGTAGGACGTAATTAGTAACTAGTCTATATACCTAACCGATTAAAAATTCCATAGTCAGGTAGACCTACTTCACCTTAATATAGCTAATCATAAAATTGGTCAGATAGACCTATAATTCATTTAAATAAGTGGGTAATTGGTCAGGTTATCCCCCCCCCCCAATGGTCGCCTTGACCACACCCTCATCGATAACCACACCATGCAAGTCATCGCCGCTGACTTGGTCCCCATTGAGCCGTACAACACCACTGTCCTCGACATGAGCATGGGCCAGCGCTACGACATCATCGTCACCGCTGATCAGGCCAGCACGGCCGACAACTTCTGGATGCGTGCCATCCCCCAATCTGCTTGCTCGGACAACGATAGCACTGACAACATCAAGGGCATCGTGTCTTACGGCACAGTCGACACGCCCACCACTACCAGCTATGACTACACCGACAGCTGCGATGACGAGACTGACAACCTCGTGCCCTACCTCTCCAAGACCGTCTCCGACGCTAACTGGGACGATCTTGAGAGCGCTACTGTTGGCAAGAACTCCGCCGGCCTCTTCAAGTGGTACCTCAACAGCACCAGCATGCTCGTCGACTGGGCCAGCCCGACCCTGCAGCAAATCGTCAACGGCACCACCAGCTGGGAAACCGACGACGCCGTCATCAAACTCAGCGAGGCCGGCCAGTGGGTCTACTTCGTCGTGGAGACCACTCTTGCCGTCCCCCACCCCATTCACTTGCACGGCCACGACTTCTTCATCCTGGCTCAGGGTTCCGGTACCTACTCCAGCTCCGTCACCCTCAACACCAGCAACCCTCCCAGAAGAGACACGGCCCTGCTGCCCGCTTCCGGATACCTCGTCATGGCCTGGGAGACCGACAACCCGGGTGCCTGGCTCATGCACTGCCACATTGGCTGGCACACATCCGAGGGCTTCTCCATGCAGTTCGTCGAGCGTTACAGCGAGATTTCCGCCCTCACCAACTCCACTGCGCTGAACAATGTCTGCTCTGACTGGAGCACTTTCCAGGAGGAGTACTCCATTGAGCAGGAGGACTCGGGTGTCTAAATCTCATGTATCCGATATCATCACGAACGCGTTGGGTTGAGCGTGGGTTTCCTTGAGTCTGCGATAAAGAATGGGTACAGGCGAATTGGGTTTCATTTGTGTATTCCATAGATCAAGTTTCATACACGAAGAGCAATAATTACTTTTCCATAAGCTAATGTTCCAATGGAATGCCAACAAATAGTGCGTATTCAAAAAAGGTATCATAGTCCATATCTAAGCCTAGAAGATCAATGCCAAATGATCTTTCAATGGTGGCTCTAAGATTTCTCACGATCGTACAACCGTTTAAAAGCCAAGTTCAGGTATAACTGTCTCAGCCCCAGTTCTGCCCACTCTGCAGCATATGAAATACTCGCTTTGCCTCAAGTACGGAGTAACGCCACACACTTTTGAAGTTCGGCTAGCTTTATGATACTATCCACATTCCTGAAATGCCTGCTTCCGTTGATAGCTGTCCGGCAAGCTGAGTTGCCGAATATTCTGCAGAGAATATTCACTGCAACCCACACACACAAAGTTTCTCCATCTAGAAACGGCAGCCTCTGGAAAGTAACCAGTTGTAGAATCACCTCTGTTACGTTCTTGTGATCACCTATACTTTTCCCCTTTGCAGGAGCCCCTCTTGCAAGAGCACTGGAGTGTATCGAAGTGTTCTTTTATCCATTTTCTTAACATGAATGATACTTCGGAGCTAACAGTACTTGCTATCATAGTCATTTAATGTGTTTTCATGATATGCATATGAATCCATGACTGAACCATGCACGGATACTCGCCAAGACGCTAAGAATGCCGTACACCGCAAGAATGAGACCAACTGCACAAGTTTTCTTCATCGAGTTAAAAAAAGAGCGAAAGAATTTAACAACATAGTAATACATTCACCAACGCTATGCATAGTAGAGTTGCGTGCTGTCTAATTGAGTTTTGTCCTCAAAGACAGCTCACGCGATTCATGCCATCAGAACCTCAAGGCCCCACAGCATCTGTGGTGGAAACTGAGGATGATCCTCATTTTCTTTTACAACCGTGGACTTTCGCTCGCCCGCAATAACGGCCCAAAATCCTACACCCAAATAAAGGTCTATTTTTACTCTGATTACGACGCTGAAAGGATATCTTTATCGTCATGCTTTACCGACCAACTTCACTCCCGTCACCCATATGTGCCGTTCACCAGGTCCACTTGAAGAGCCATTCAGCCCCCAATGGACAGCTTCGTCACCTTCACTGTTTGACCAATAACCGTTGATCAAGAATCAACGAAAACGGCATCGTCAAACACGGCAACTCAGCCTCACGAGGGCTGCCCCGCACTTGAATATTGAACAAAGTTGTTTTTGTGATATAGACAGGGCTGCTCGTTCGAAAGCTCCCCGGCTTAGCTTTCATGCCTTAAAACCAAAAGAGTTAGAAGCATAATTTTCGGGGTTTTTGGCACCTGTGACAGGAAAAACTGAAAGCATTCCTATGCCTCAAACCGGCTTCTTCCCCGTGAATAAAATCCCCCAAAAGGCTTGAATAGGGCAGAAGACCGCGAATGCCTGGCAACATGAGCCCACATCACTTGAAGGATATCCATGTCGAGTAAACTATTCAGGAGGAAGAATGTCAAAAAACGCACCCCTGAAAATCACCCCTGAACACCCGAATTGGTTGTTTGATGGAATGGTTCTGGAATGTGGGGGAACTGGCGTCGGGAGCCGCAAAGCTTGGAGCGACGCGTGTCAGGGGTATCCCCGCCTCCCGCAGCACCCCGGGAAAATGCCATGGCTGTACCAGCGCCCCGTCGCAAGCAGGCCTGCAAGGTCGGTTTTAAGTGTTACGACCCGTTAAGTATGCCTAACAGAGAAACTAGCCCCACTCGAGGACAGCGGCTAGAGACAAGATATATGCAGGCGACGGAAGGGACAAGGGTCGCCCCGCCGGAAAAGGAAGAACTATGTTCAAGTCACGTGATGATAAGAAAGGAATAAGAGATACGACTCTTGGCATGTCGGCTGCCGACAATCGAGATATCGGCAAGCGACGACGCGGACGTCGGCCTTGGGAAACGGGACTTGTATATAGACCAGGACTTGAGCACCTGCTCAAGCCCTCTAGATAGTTCTTCAGCAATCAACTTGTAATTCATCCTCGATGACTTTCAGCTTAGCTCACAGTTTGTGATATTACTATACCTCGTTACCTAGTGTAAGACTGATCACCTTACCCTAACCCTCGATCTACCAGTACGACATACCTGTATACGACGCAAGACCTATTGTTAGTATCGTAGCCTCAACTTCTGTTAGCAGAAACCCTACTGTCACTAGCTGGCCGTAACATTAAGATTGAACTTCATGCTTGGCTTCTGAGCCTCCCTTTTTGCGGCGCAATGGCTGTAGTGCCAGATGTTTGGCTGTCGGTTAGGCAAGCCTTCGCCTGTTACGTATCGACGACCCGTCTAAGTATCATTTCAAGCCAGCGAGCATTATAGGGGCTGGCGTCGGGCTTGCCCCAGCCCTCAGCCTCAGTTTCATGAGGTCTGACGGTAGAGGGGATTCCCGGAATACTCCAGCCACAGGGGAAAAGATCAAGGAGAATTTGCTTCATCGCATGAAGATGCCAGTTGAACCCTTGACGTTTCTAGAATTTTCCCCACATCGCGGAAAATATCGAGGCTCGTTGGGCTGTAGACCCCAAGTAAACTGCCGAAACATCAAACGTCAGGTTGAAGTCATAGTAATGGCCCCCGTTGAGATAGCGAATAGCGACCCATTGACGCCTTGACGAAGGCCTACCGTTGACTGTGTAGCATCCTAGATGACGATCATGTCCTGCCCACGTTTGCCGAAGGTAGGCAGTGTTGCGACGCATCAGCTGCGTCGTCAGACTCTCCGTTGAATGCACCATCTGTGTGAATGTTTGTAGATATCGATTGGGAATAGTTGGAAAGGGTGATGAAAAAGGGGATCATCTCGAACATAAAAGACAGCCTTCACCCCCTCGGAATCAAACTCTCTTGTTCTTCACCACCATCAATCAGTTCACTCTTCAATCACTTCCAATCATCTTTCACTTTTTGCCCAACTAGCTGTTTCAGCATCTTTCGCTTTCGCTCAACCAACAACAGTCAAAATGCAGTTCACCATCGCCACCGTCATCGCTTTCATCGCCGCCGCCCAGGCTGGCCCTCTCTCCCTTCGCGCTGACGTTTGCAACACTGCTCCTGCCGGGCCTACCAACGCCAACGTTACCCCGCGCTCCCAGCCCGCTGCCGCCACTGCTGATGCCTGCAAGAAGCTTTGCGAGGCCGACTCTGGTTGCAAGAGCTTTGTCTTTGGCCTTCCTACAACCGGGACCACTCCTCAGTGCTTCCTGTACGCCGTCGCGGCTGCTCAGGTCCCCCCTCAGAGCAATGCCAACCTGGTAGTCTTTGACAAAGCTTGTACCGGTGTCCCTACCACTGCCCCTGCTAAGAACAATAACAACAATGGCAACAACGGAAACAACGGCAACAACAACGGACAGAACAACCAGAACGGTCAAGCTGGCCAGAACAACAACAACCAGCAGCCCAAGAAGCGCGCCAACGTCTGCGGCGCCGCTCCTGCTGGCCCAGCCAGTAGCAACCCTACTCCTCTCTTGAGCCGTCAGGATGTTCAGTCTCAAGATGACTGCTTGGCTCTGTGCCGCCAGACTACTGGCTGCAAGGCGTAAGTTTATAATTGTATCTCTGATATCACCAAAGAAACTAACAGAGTTCGTAGTATCGAGTTTGGCAAGCCTTCCGCCAACGAGCCGGTCCAGTGCCGTCTGTTCAACGTTGCCGCTTCCAGCCTCCCCCCTCGCGCCAATGGCCAGACTTTTGTCGCCTTCGACATTGCTTGCTAAGCTTATCACCCACTTGAAAAGGTTCTGCCTGTTACCGGCGGATCATTGACCTGGCCGCGACTCAGCGAGCACTTGCATAACTTGGTCCCGCTTGTGCAATGTCATTATTGGGTTGCTTGTTTGAGATCTGGGAGATATTAGGACAAATGGTTGCGGTGATGATGATGAAGGTTCTGTTTGCTCTTGGTACACACTCTTTTAGACGGTTTTATTATGTGATAAAGGTCGCTCATTGGTTAAACGTAAGGAAAAAGGACAAAAAAGGTAGCTGTATATTAGACAATTGAAATTTGGTGTTGGAAAACTTTGCTCGTTATGTTGCCATCTTGACTAGAACTGATATCTCAGTCTGAATGTACCAGCTTCTCACCACTCACCATACTCAGCTCTGCATAGTTTCATGCCTTCGGGTTGGTTTAATGTCAATACGTGGATATTCTCAGGTTCGCATGACAAAACGTAACACCCCCCTTGTATCGTTGCCTGTGCTGATAATGTCGAATAATATCAAACAATAGAATCATGGCACAAGATTATCCAACGTCGGGTTTAGTTAACGTCCGTAACACCTGAGGTCGCCCTACTAGAACTTCGGCATTTGTGGGGACCAAGGGACACCGTGACTGAAGTGGGGCCGAACACCCGACCGACCGAGGCCGATACCTCGGAGGGTACCTCACACACAAGCGGAGAATTGCCCGGCAGTGCCAGAGACTAAGACGAGTGCGCGGAGAAACAAGATTTTTAGCCGAGTAAAAATGACCGTGAGGGTTCATCTTTAAAGTTGCCAAGCGAGCCAATTTCTCACCCAAAATCAACAATTGGGGGTCCATTTGGAGAAAGTTGGGGAGAAGCGAGGGCCCAGTTGGCGATGTCGCCATCGTCTTGAACATGTCGTGATCCCACCCATGGGGAGCGGCGAACCAATCACGTCCAACAGAAATTGTGTTTCATCATCCACTGTCGCTGGAGCAATCTACCCGGCACTGACAATCTGCAACGGTAGCTAAGATGGAAAGGGAATAAGGCCCCGGAGAATGTCATCATGGACCGATGATGCCATGGACACCTGGGAAAACGGCAGTGTGTGAAGCGAATACAGTTAACACAGTGACACATAGGGGAGGAGGGGAAATGAAGGGAAGAATGCCGAAGTGGCCCCCGTTCGCCAATCTAATATCTTTATTTGCCCGCAGAGATTGAACCCGACCGTCTGGTCTGCTTGTTTGGAACCGCATTGAAAAGCCGTGCGCGTGGCCAGAGAGTTTTCAACCCAACACATTAACCGCGTGAAACTCGGATTCGTTTGAAGTCACAATTCGATTTCGAGATTTCCAGACCAGCAAAACTTGAACGACAGCAGAGAAACCAATTGACATTGAAGCTCGAGGGGATTAGGCACGATGAGCGCACCTAAGCCTGACCTTGCGCCCGAGAAGGCTTTTGAGGCGCCCGCCAACGATTCAAGCGGAGCGGATAGTCCTTCCGAGGTCGAGATTGGGGACGATGCCGTGAACGAGAAATCATTACTGAGGAAGCTCGACGCAAAGCTTCTCCCGGCTGTCGGCATCTTGTATCTCCTGTCGTTCCTTGACAGATCCAATGGTGAGCCTTGAAAGGTCATTTTTGGAGAGGTTCCTCGTTAACAGGAGCGCAGTCGGTAACGCAAGAATTGAGGGTCTCACGGATGACCTGGGCATGAGTAAGTCTTAAATCTGTTCGAGATATTGATCTTCTTTTTACTGATACCTTCACAGCTGGCAACGAATATCTTACCGGCTTGACACTTTACTTTATCGGTTATGTCCTATTTGAAGTGAGGCACAATGCTGTTGGAGATAAGAACATTTCGTTGTCTAACCTGGTGCTTAGATTCCATGCAATATCATCCTCAAAAGAACAACCCCTCGGTTTTGGCTCCCAACACTCACCATTGCCTGGGGAATCGTGGCAACTCTGATGGGTATCTGCACGAACATGGCCGGTTTCTTCGTTGCGCGGTTCTTTCTGGGTGTCACAGAAAGCGGTCTCTTTCCTGGTGTAGTTTTCTACTTCTCGATGTGGTACAAGCGTCGTGAACGCCAATACCGTATTTCCCTATTCTTCAGTGCGGCCTCTCTTGCTGGAGCCTTCGGTGGTATCCTCGCTTGGGTAAGTGACTGAGTGTTTGCCAGCATATAAGTTACTAACATAAATAGGGCATTGGACATATGAAAGGCATTGTATGGGAAAACGGTTGGCGATGGATCTTCATTCTGGTTTGTACGCCTAATCCAAACCATAGGAACCCGATACTGACGATAAGCAGGAAGGTATTGCTACCGTTGTTATCGCAGTCGCTGCCTACTGGTTCATCCAGAACTATCCCGACACCGCTCTCTTCCTTTCCGACAAGGAGCGACGCTTCATACGATCCAGACTTGCGTCAGACAGCGACGCAACTCATAATGAGCGCTTCACATGGGGCAATGTCTTGGATGCAATCAAGGACCCTAAATGTTGGCTTTATGGACTCGGATTCCACACCATGAGCTTGCCACTATACACCTTTTCTCTCTTCTTGGTAAGTTGCCACTCTGCTAGTCAATCAACTTGGAGCGCGCAAGCAAGCTAACAACATCCTCAGCCCACCATCATCAAGAACCTCGGATATACAGCTGCCAAAGCCCAGCTCCTTACCATTCCGCCTTACGCTCTTGCCTTTGCCACAACACTAACTGTCGCAATCTACTCTGAACGGACCGGCCGCCGAGCGTTCTTCATCATGGGATCTTCAGCATTTGCTGCTATTGGCTACATCATCCTTCTCGCCAACAGTGACCCTGCCGGCAAGCCCGGCGTCTCCTACCTCGGAACTTTCTTCGCAGCGGGAGGTATTTATCCCGCAACCGCTCTCGTCCTGTCGTGGCCTGCTATCAACGTGTCCGGTCAGACGAAGCGTGCTGTCGGCAACGCAATGCAAATCACCATTGGAAACCTCGGTGCAGTGTTGGGAACTCAGCTATATCGTTCGAATGACGGCCCAAGATATATCGTGGGACACTCTTTCGCTCTTGGATACCTTGTCGCAAATATCGTGGTATGTACTATCTTGTACTTTGTTCTCAAGGGAGAAAACAAGAAGCGCGAGGCAATCGCTGAGGAGGTCAATGCCATTGGTGACTTGAACGACTGGCCTGGCGACAAGGACCCCAGATGGCGGTTCCAATACTGATTGGGACAAAGAGGTATTGGTTGGGTAGGTCTAATTAATAGCCATGTTCAGTTACGGGTTTGAAACACTGTATTTACCTAATATCATTAGACCGCCCCTCAGATTAGATGCTGGAGTGGTTATAAGAGAACAACAATAGAATGGAAGCTCCAAGTTTATAAATAGTTATCTGTCCTTCCCGCAAGTAATAATGATTGAGAAGTCGTAGCCTCACGACTACGCCAAGGGGCTGCGACTACCCACTAATTCCCTCAGAATGCTACCAGTATATGGAGGTTACTCACTTTCCCTCACTCATTCATTCGTTGAATTGTCGGTGGCGCCCAGTAGCATTTCCATGTCTTCAAAATCGAGCCTAACGGGGTTTGTGGGACGGTTAATTGTTAGCGCTGGCGCTTGTACTTAAACAAGCATCTCAGCTCAGCTGAAGAACGCAGGGCACACTTCAGGCACCAGTTCTCCAATTGATGTGGTTACTTTGGGGCGAACATTTCAATGCGGAGGGTTTTTCACAAATGGGTACTATCGTCCATACCAATTTTGAGAACTTTACTTTGCAGTCTGACTGTGATATTATTTCAATATTTATGCAAAAGACTGCATCGAAATGTCACCAAGCACAGAGGGCCCAGTACATCCAGTATCACAGGTCACACACGAAAAACAAAAGGCTGAAGAGGGCACTGAGTTCGATGATGCTGGTAAGACCGACTGCGACAGCAATAACGATGACGATGACGAGAAAACTTTAGCCTATTCAAGTGACGACCCGCCCGTAACCAACAAACAGGCCAGTCCATCATCGTATGGGCAAGGAAGTCCTTGTGACAGCAAGAATATTGAACACTTGAGAGCTAGGATAGTGGCAGTGACCGAGGAAAGAAAGAAAAAACCCATGATAAGCGCGTTCTCGAAGGCAATGAAAGTAGCCGCTTGGGCCATTACCCCGAACTCCGCATCTAAAGAGGAGCGTTCACGTCTCTGTTTTGCATGTAGCGCCCTCAACATCGATCTAGCTGTACAGCTCATCGATAGCGGTGTCATGATAAATGCCGATGCCAGCTTCGGTCATGGTCCTCTCATGGCTCTTATCCGCACGACGCCACCTCGAATTGCCGCTCAGGAAGCCATGATTGATTTTCTCGTCGCTGAAGGAGCAGATGTCAACTACATGGGCAAAGATGGTGTGACACCTCTCTGTGCGGCTGTAGAGACTGGACACACAGAACTCGTCGTTCGCCTTTTGGCCCACGGAGCGGATATCAATGATTGTCGAACTGCAATGCCTTTATGGAAGTGGCATTCCGGTAATGATTTGTCTGCCCTACATGTCGCAGTGGGCAAAGGCAAGTCTGAATGTTTGCAGATCCTTATTGAGCGAGGAGCGAACTACAAGCAATCTTTTCGTTTGTCCAACATTTGTAAGTCAAACTGTTTGAGCCAGTCGAGCGCCCCTTGACTCACCATGCTCTCCGGGTAGTTGATGTAACGCCATTGCATGTTGCCGTCAACGACCTCGCCTGCGTAACCCTACTAGCGGGATTAGGCGCCGATCCAATGTCGAAAGATAGTAAGGGACGCACCCCATTTCACTGGGCCGTCGAGGCGGTCAACGTTGATGTTGTTGTATGGTTTCTCAAAGGTGGATTTCCTGTCGACCACCCTGGGGAAGAAGGTGTATCAGCACTAGGCATGGTTTGTGCGGCACTTGAGCAAGGCGTCAAGTCGGGAAAGTTCCCATCTCTTACAAAAGAACTTCTTCAAGCTGGGGCAAACTTGGATATTGTATATCCTCAGGATCTATCGATCAGGCAGAGATGGTTATTGATGGACGACTGGCGAGTTACATATGAGCCTATCTTTAAAAGACATGCTTGCAACTAGAGACAGGCGAGTTGCAGCACGGTCAGAATACACAGATCTAAGTGCTTGCAGCAAAGCAAGACGTAGTTTGCAAGGTTTGATCGTTGTAGCTACCATATCCTACCTCATTCTGTACTTTGGCTTCCGTTCTCTGGACTTTTGGAGCATTTTCTTCGCTGAAAACTAAAATTGCGGCTCGAACTTGACGTGAAAGCTGTCTGTTTATTGATATGCCGTCACTCTCGTACAACTTCTGCTAAATACGTGTGCAACTACTAAAATTCCACATATTGACAACGCTGTTCAACACAGTTCGTTCTTCATGAAAGCACCAAGCCCAACTAACACTCCCACTTCATTCATGCTAAGCCTTCCCCTCCGCATTTTCTTCTGGCTTAAATTCGCCTCGGCTGGCGCTCCGAATCTGCGGTTCAAGGGGGAACACAGACTTCTCTGGAGTCACACCGGAGTATACGCGATCCCATCTCTCCTTCAGAGCCTCAGGCGTCTTCCAAGCATTCTCAGGGTCGCGAAGCCAAAGTCGAACGAGATGGCGTCTGGTTTCTCAGTCAGTGACAATTTCTACGTGGCTTCCTTACGTCGTGGTACTTACTGTTTCTCGTCAGAATCGACAAACCCACCTCGTGCATGAAAAATGCTCAAATTGTTGGCGTATTGAATGTCTCCCTGATGGAAGTCGAGAGATGCAGCATACTTCTCAGCCGCAAAGTGAAGCGCATCAAGAGCCTCGGCTTGTGCCTCGGTAATTGGTGGAATGTCGGATGATCGTGGCAAGCCCCAGTAGCCGGTGAAGCTCCTGCGGGCATATTGGATTACGAGACGTTCAGGCTTGCCGTCTTCTGATGGCTGAAAGTGTAGGAGGGGTCGTGTGCTGTACGTTCTACCATCCTTGCCGAATCTACTAGCACGTTAGTCTTGCCTTAGTCTTGCCTCATCACTGCGCGCGGCATATTTACTCGTCAGCATTCCATGGCTCCGCCAAGGTGCGGATCAAGTCAGGCCTAGTTCTGGCCAGCTCATTGTACACGAACCAGCTGCTCGAAAGGTAACTCTGGCCACCTTCCGCTGCTTCACCAAGAGCGAACAGAGCAATCACATCACCTGCGTCGGTGTGGAAAACCTGCTTCTCAGTAGTGTACGCCGGAGCACCGATTCTATGGGCGTCGACAACTTTAGTAAGATCCTTGATATGAGCAAGGACGACATCCGCAGGCTCGCCGTTGAATTGGTTGTCTTGTCGTCCACGAACAGGTGCCACATGAGATGAGATACCGGCATAAATAATAACGTTCTCTTCACGGCTGTACTTGGTGACGGGAACGCCACGAACGACTTTAAAGCCGTGGCCGTTGTGGATCTCATTTGAGATTTCACGGAGGTTGTTGTGGAGATTAGGCAGAGGGAAAGTCTCTTGATTGATTTCACCAAGAGGTTTGTCAAGCGCTTTATGGAAATAAGCTTGATGATTTCTGGCGAGGAATGCTGCATGCTCACTCACATTTAAAGTGTTGCAGTGCCTCATCTACCTCCTTCTTGTCCGCATCTGTTAGGACGTAGTTCCAGTCATAGGTTTCGGCCAGGGTGTTGCCATCCCAAACCAGCTCAGATTCTAGCTTTTGAGGAAATCCTTCGGGCAATTTGTTGTCCAACTTCTCCTGTTCTTGGCGACGCTTGGTTCTTGCTAGGTAGTTATCAAGGTTGGGCGTGTAGCCAATGTCTGGCTGGCCCGGGGGTCCGGGGCGGAATGGTGTTTGAACTGCAGCGGCGGCCATGTTGACTTTTTCAAATTGATGTCTCGTTGTTTGATCTGAAGACAACTTCTCAGACGGGGTGGGGGGTTGCGCGTTTATATCGTCGCTTTTACGAGTATCACGGGTATCAAGGCACTGCGCCCTATCATTACTAAAACACTTGTTAGTGGAGACATCGAATCATCAGCTAAGTCGGGAATGTGCATCCGAGGTCTACTGGTGAGGTGATTTCACCAACAACACCACAATAGACCAATCACCGCAGTGGAATTGTGTATCCCATTTGTCAGAGAGCATACCTTCAGCACAAACCTGACGACCAATATCGTGTATCTTACTGGTTATCTTGGCCTTTCATTAGTTTGCCATCCCAAGCTGAGAAGGCGTCATTCTGCGCGTGTTGCGATATTGCGGGGAACCCTGAAACGCGAATTGGCGGCGTCATTCTTTGGGAGATGTCGCAATCACAAGCCAATCTCGTGTTAAACTGCTAGAGGCAGCATCGGCGAAATCAACCTGAACACCGATTCGGCACACAAAGTAACTTCCGGATTAATAAGACTTATATCTTGAATGCACTAGGTCAATCCCGGCTCCGGCATCGTTTCGTTTAATGCCACGACGGCGTTGTCCGCCGGCGAACCGGCACCGAGTGGGGCTCTTGCGGTCCGGGTGGATTAGACGGCATACCGCCGTTGCCAAGAATCATGCCCGTGTTGATTCTCAAGTGCTACGCTCGATATTGCATTTACGAATTTGAAAATTTGGTCAAGTTCAGCAAATTCACCATTCTGCTTTACGGCACCCGCAACATCAAATGGATTGGTACATTAGCGTAAGTTTGTTTTCATTGCAAGTTAGAACCCTTCAGTCAGCTAACATTGATCTTGTTAGCGGACACGGTTGAGGCTCAAGCGGCATCCGATGTGTTGGGTCATCTTCACCAGCATCTTTTGAGATAACCGCAATGTGAAAGTACCATCCGATATGACGCATACATGGGCAGATCCTCAACTTCCAGATTAAGTTGGACTATGATAAGGACGTTTTGTTCCTGGCGGTACATTCGAAGCGGGAACCATAGGAGGCAGGCGGCCGTATTATTGGCCAATGCATGATGCTGTCCAGACTACGAATGCTCGGTTCCGTAGCCGAGTCTTGGCTACCTCCGGCTCTCCCATTAACCCCGCATCTCCCCCTGCATAGTATGTGAGAGACCAAATCGGCATCCGGGCCAACTTGATACGACACCTTGGCAGTGCAACCTATCTACATAAGTGTACAGCGATAGTATGTTAGTGTGAACCAGACTCCGAAGTAGGAAGGTCAAAATAGTGAGAGAAGCGGGGAGAATACTGAAATAAAATGAGACTCCCGTCGTTTTCTCGAGTGTTGTGGAGGAACAGAGCGATCCGAGTTTCCGTGCGTGTGTCCAGTGGTCAGTTCCGTGATTCAATCGTTGAAGTGGCAGGATGCGATCTTCTCTTCCGGCTCTCGCTGTTGTGGCAGCTCTCATTCCTTCTTCGCTGGCACAATTCCCTCCGAACCCTGAAGGAGTGACAGTGCTGAAGTCAAAGTTCGACGAAGGCATCACCATCAGCTACAAAGAGGTAGGTAGCTTTCTGTTTGTGTTAATTAGCTGTGACTGACGATCCAAGCCGGGCCTATGTGAAACGACTGAAGGAGTGAAGTCGTACGCAGGCTACATCCATCTACCACCTGGCACTCTTGAGGGTGTCGGTCAAGAACAGGACTATGACATCAACACATTCTTTTGGTTTTTTGAAGCCAAGCATGACCCCGAAAATGCGCCTCTCTCCATTTGGATGAATGGCGGTCCTGGAAGTTCTTCAATGTCGGGTCTGTTCAATGAGAACGGTCCTTGCTACATCAACGAAGACTCCAATTCGACGCGGCTTAGCGAGTGGTCATGGAATAACAAAGGTAGGCCGCAAGAAACTCACAACACGAAATCATCTAACATGTACCAGTCAATATGCTGTACATTGACCAGCCTGTTCAAGTCGGCTTCAGTTACGATTCTTTGCGGAATGTCACGAGAAACCTCTTTGGTGGCGTACAGACCTTGAACGCATCCAGTCCAATTCCTGAGCAGAATGCCACGTTTCACACGGGTACTTACCCCAGCAACAACCGCAACACGACAAGTTGGGGCAGCCGTAACGCAGCTATTGCTCTATGGCACTTCTCCCAGGTCTGGTTCCAGGAGTTTCCTGGCTACCACCCCAACGACGACCGCATCAGTATCGCGACTCAGTCATACGGAGGCCGCTATGGGCCAGCATTTGCAGCCTATTTCCAGGAGCAGAATGAGAAGATTCGGAACGGAACCTGGGACGGCACCGAGGGCGAAAAGTATATCCTCAACTTTGATACTCTTTTGATTGTCAATGGATGTATTGACCGTCAGGTACAATGGCTGTCATACCCGGAAATGGCTTTCAACAATACATACGGCATTGAGACTGTCAATGAGACGGTTTACACAGAGATGGTCGACGCATACTACCGTGAAGGAGGCTGCCGTGACCAAATCGACGCCTGTCGTGCGGTCTCCTCCGTCTATGACCCGGAAAACATTGGTATCAACGCTACGGTCAACAAAATCTGCCAGGATGCCGAGACATGGTGCACCAACAACCTCCGGGATCCGTACCTTGAGATATCTGGCAGAGATTACTACGACGTAACTCAGGTTGACCCGACGCTGTTCCCGCCTCCCTTCACTCCTGGATATCTCAACCAACGACACGTACAAGCTGCTCTCGGTGTTCCTCTCAACTTCAGCGGTAGCTCCAGCGCATCTTCTTCCGCCTTCCGTGGTATCGGAGATTATCCCCGACCAGGCTGGATTGAGGACCTTGCGTATCTCCTGCATAGTGGTATCAAGGTCTCGCTCATGTACGGCGACAGAGATTTTGCATGCAACTGGATTGGTGGCGAAGACGTCTCCCTGGCGATTCCATGGGAAAATCAAAAGGAGTTCGCCGCTGCGGGGTACCAGCCTCTCCAAACCAACTGCACTTACGAAGGCGGCCAAGTCAGACAGTACGGAAATTTGTCGTTCATCCGAGTCTACCAAGCAGGGCACGCAGTGCCGTCATATCAGCCCGAGTCCGCCTACCGTATCTTCAACAGAGCATTGTTTAACAAAGACATTGCCACTGGCAGGATCGACACGGCGGCGAACCTTACCTACAGTACCGAGGGTCCATCCGACACCTTTTCCATCAAGAGCGAGATCCCGCCCCAGTATGAGGATTTCTGTTACATCCTCGACCTGAGCACTTGCACCGACGAGCAGGTTGCGGCTCTCCGTAACGGCACTGCTGTAATCAAGGATTACATCATCACTGAGCCGGCTTACAGTAGGGCTGCTGCACGCAGTATTGGTGAGAGGGACATGTGAGTGACTGATTTCTGCCCTTGTTCTCTAGCATGCTGACTATGAACAAAGACTTGATGAGAATTAGACAGCAACTCAAATCCGAAGAAGCTTTGTGAAGAGTTTCCAATGGCCTGCTAAATGAGAGGCACCAAATCTAAGGCCGTCACATACCGTGCTGGGGAACGTACGTGGGCATGTTTGTGGCTCGAGCTCAGGATTGAATCTGGGTCAATACAAGGTGGCTGCTCTAGATCAAAGTTGTCACTGGTTTCGATAGTGAATTTTGCCAAACTACCTATCTCTCTCGGCTGATATGGAACATGTCCGAACAGACGGTAGTCAATTATTGTCAAAGAATTCTTACAAACCATATCTACATTAAACCAATACTGCATTTTGAGTAAGCCCAACGCCATGTCCACAACAAAGAATACACTGGGTTGCTCTTTATCATCTCGAGGCTGTCAATCTGTTCGCTCACAATTTAATGACTCTTTGTTGTCAAATGGGAAGATATAACAGAACAACAATCTTGTCTGAACAATATCATTATACTAATGCTGCGCTGAACTTCAAGGATGCAGTAAGATTCTGTCAATACAACGAGGTATATATGCCCTCATGCGCTTCCCACTGATCATCACTCGTCCTTTGACTAACAACCAAGCAACTGCATAACCCACAATGCCACGGATTATCCTGCCCGAGGTCGTCACCGAAATCCTGCTATCTGTCTTGATTCTTGGCGGTCTTACCATATTCAGCTTCCTCCCTGTCCTTCCCAGCCAACTACCTCACATCCCTCACACCGCTTACCTCCTGCCTCCAGCCACTCTCCTTGTAGCATTTCTCATCTGGATCACCCACGAAGAACGGCCTGCCAATTTAGCGGAATTCCTTCGCCTCACACGCATATCCATCATTTTTATCGCTTGGTTGATGTGGGTAGTCGTATTAGCTCCTGCCATTATACTCCGGCTCATTTCGTATTCGTGTATGCTTCTGATAGCACTCGTGCCTTATGGCGCGTGGGCTGTCATCTGGCGAGAAGTGCGGGGGGTTCGTGTTCTTTGGAGGGACGATCTTCGTAGGGGCCCCCTGAGGGAACCGTTCGCCTTGAATCTGAATGAACGACGAGAACCTCGACAACTAAGGAATATGCGATTCCTGAGGTTGTGAGTCGTTGTATAACCGCTGGTGATAACTTTGTGTAGTCGTTAGATAGGTACTAGAACCTCGTCGATAGGTGACCCCGACGACTCTTTGGTCCGGGGAACAAGATGAATTTACTTCAACTACCTCGCAAAGGAAAGCAGAAATATCCTCCTTCAGCTTCAAAAAGTCTTGTTGGGTCGGACTTTTCAGTGAATGTCATCAGGAGAGGCACACGCCTTCGTAGGGGGGCTCTCACATGCCCTGCCCTAACCGCGAATCCTGACTTCAGACGGACCGCAGTAACTTGTAGCTACCATTAACCCTCTGCCGACTTTTAAAACGAATTTGATTTTATTTCCTTTCTGGGAAACAATCTCACCTCACTATAGGTAGGCCGTCTTCACCCGGCAACCCGCCCAGATCGCCTTGGCCCACCTCGTTTCTCCTCTCCATAAATTCTCTTCTCCTTCTCTTCCCTTTTACCCAGACATCTTCTGAACACAAACACCCATCGGTCTCTATTCCTTTCATCAGTTATCCTGGTTGGACTGGTCCTTATACTTCGTCCGGCAGACTCTCACCATCTCACCTTCACAGCCACATATCCCCGGTTAAGCAGCCCCCTTTCTATATTTCCTTATCCTTAGCCAACCATTGCAATTATGGGCGCCGAGAACTCTAGAGTGGCGGTAATGGAGCGCATTAACCCCGATGGAAGTCGCGAAATCTACTGCGAGCGCCCCAGTCGCGCGCCGCTAAGCCGGTAAGTCAACGATCCCTGCCCTCTCTTCCTTTCGTCTCGTCGTTCCCATCCCTTCAGGACCGTAGTTACTAACCACCCCCCAGCGACTATTGCATCGAGTGCTGCTCACCAGAAGAATGCCTCGACATCTACGGGCTTGACGCAATTCGAGCCTACCGCACAGGCACACGCGAATACCGCATGGTCCAGGGCCAACTAATGTCGATGCCCATCACGCGGGACTCCCACAACACCTCCCTCAGAACCACGACCAGAACAACCACGAACACGAGGAGAGACACCACTAACAATGTAACACACAACACCAACAGCGGCGTCGTTATCACCGGAAACAACAACAACATCAACATCCACAATAACGCTTCCCATTCACAGCCCTCCGGCAATATCTCAGCTACGAGCCGTCCTCCTCGCGGTAGACCTGCCTCCGCCCCCGTTCACCAATCCATCGGCATGGACTCAGAACAACTCGCAATCTACGAATCTCTCCGGTCCGCCCCGCGCCACTCCGGATTTTCGCCCGCGGAACAGGAGGCGTGGGAGGCGCGGCACTGGGAGGCCCTGCAACTCGAGGAGCTTGAATCCGCTCCAACTCGCGCGACGTTTGAGAGTCCTCCACGTCCCACCTATGTTGGTTCCGACGATCGTTGTCACCATCGCTGCTGTTCCGGTAGACATGTCCACTTTGTCACCCACGCAGACGCCCCCGCGCAGCGTGTTATGGGCAGATTTTCGGGAGAGAGGCATGGGTAGCCTCTGAGCTTGGTTTTCTTGGCGGGGTGATTGATGGCTTCGGTGGTTTTGTGTATTGCGGGAGTTAGGTTGGTAAAATGCGGTTTTGAGTTGAACGACTGGCACGGTTGGGCATGGTTACGAATGATGATGCGATTATGGGAAGTTGTGCCCAGGAATCACTCAAGTTTGGGGCTTCGCAGGCGTCATGATATTTTATAAGAATCCGAGCTGGTCTCGAGGATATTCACTCCACTTATCGGCTTCGTGCGTGTTTAGTGTTCTCCCCGCGCTATGCCCACTTCTTACTGCCTCTGATGGTCTGGATGTATTATGGCGGCGATATATGCTTCTCTGTCTTCAGAATCAGTATAACAGCTCGGTGTTCGTATTTTATGCATTCTATTCAGCTTTTTCAGGTCACTGACTGAATGGGAAGGGGTCTCGCGGACACTTCGTCTGCTCGTAGTACCGAGTAGTCACAGTTTATATCTTTTGTCAAGAGCGCTCACTGAAATCCACTGTTCAGAGAAATCCCTAAGTACAATTATACTCCATTTTAAGTTTGCATACGGTGGAGTTTGCCTTTTTAGAAATTACAAAATGTCATCTCTAATGTATACGCCCTTCAGCTGTAATAAGCAGTCAGTGCTTTAATGCCAGTCACATTGAACGACCTTTTGAACTTACTTTAAATCTGTTCTGCTGGCCATGAAACCCACCAATCATCTCTGAAAATCATATCTTTCAAGTCGCTACTGTTCATCATCGTCACGCCCTTCGCTTCTGGGTCAACAAAATACACATTCTCGGGACGACAGGGGAAGTCGGAATCTAAAGTCGTCAAGTAGCCCAACGCAATGCCCTCTAAACAGACTAGGTGGACCTCGGTAAGATTTCTGAACCACCTGTCGATTGACAACGGCTCCGCGCTGGAATACCAATCGTCTGGGAGCACTGGCCGAAGTCGTAGCCGGTTAATCTGGTGGGCTACAGCCCGGAATTCGCGTAAATCTGTCCTTCCAACGGAGAGCATGTCTTTATCGAAGTTGAACCAGACGTAGCGCACAGGGTCAGTCCCGTTTTGGGGTACTGTACCGATCTCGGAAAAGGCCTTCTCGAATCGATATGCGGAATAGGGACATGTGGTGAGGTGTTCGCGGGCCTCACGGCAAGTTTGCAGCTGGGCCGGGACTGGGGTAAGCGAGTATAGGTAGCGCATCTGCGGTGGCGACTTGACTGGTGGCTCGAATCCGTCGACGTAAGTAGGGTTTGGTTGATCGTACAACACGCGGACCTCTACGATACGGGGTTCGACGGTCAGCTCCCAGATGCGAGTGCGGAGCTCGGCGGGGAGGTGTGGAAATGGGTGGAACGTCGCCGTGGTAGCGGTAGTCATAGTCTTGAGCTGCGCAAACACTTGCTGATGGACAAAGATGAATAGGTGAACAAAGGAGTTGTAAGTGGGATGGATTCCTCGGACTGTTTGCTTGTTTGTGTGGCTGAAATGAGGTGAGATAGCCCGTGAAGTGGTCTACTGACCAGAAGGCGGAATATTGGAGATTAGCGACTGGCAATGGAACGATGGTGTCCGCCCTGGTGATATTTCTCAAATTGCTGCGCCGTACGGTGACTAACTTGGTTCTGATGCCCGATGAGTGACAGAAAGGTTGACCGCTTGCCTTATGTTACGGTGGTGTTAGCATAGCATGGATCGTTGTTGGTTGTCTCTATTCCATCGAGTACGGTATAGTCTTATTTGCGCTACGGGCGGGGAAAAGCCAATCAAATTCATTGCCCAAGACTGCCTAGGAATGTTTGCCTAGATAACTGAAGATGGGTAGGATCCGTCTGTCCCAAAATGGAGCAATTCCGCATTTGGTGGGATAGACAGGGCAGGTTATGGTTTGGGAAAGCTTCTAGGACTTTTCACCACTGCTTCAGAACCACCGAATAAGCCAGGCCGGAATTTGTGCAACGCTCTCATCTGCCATTTAGAGTATTTACTTGCCGCCGTTAAACATCATTTGCCACGTTTATCTGCTCTCTCAAAGTCCATTCTGCCGATGGCTGCGACCATGACTAGAAATGATCAGCAAGATCGTCGCGATGATAAAGCTGACTGCTGAGTCTCAGACATGACAATGCCGGCTGTGGACTAAAGCAAAGCTACATCCTCGCATAGCTAGTTTTCTCCCATCTCGAGGGCAATAACGGTTCTAAACTAGGTACTGCTATTGTATTTCAGACCAGTTACGCAAAGATTAACCCCCCGGTTGGATGCGTTACACCCTGTAGTGGAAAGTAATTTTAAACAGCAAAGAGATTTGGAACAAAGTGACTGAGATCTCGTAGTAGCTTTAAGCGACATTCAGATTGAAGTCGGGTTGCCGAAATCGTTGGGTGTCGAGCAAGAGGTTGCTGGCTAGTTTGATCCAAGGAGCGGATTTACCAGCTCGTAGGATACCCGTCTATGCCGGACTCGTCCACGAATGCAAATTACTTAGCTCGAGCTATGATATCTGGTATATTTTCTCACCTGGCAGGTTGAGGCCACCCGCGGCATATTTTGCTTCCCTTCTTCAAGATTACAATGACGAATACCTGAGCAGGTCACATCGCATCGTTGTACTTGCGAAAGGGAGCAGCCCATCTTGTTAAGGCGAGGCGCGAATGGACTGCCTTAAGCGCTCAGAATAGGAAAGCGATGGACTTGGGACGTCCGCGAATATTTATTGGAATCTTCACAAACTCAAAGGCCTGCACTCTTGGACGGGTTCGGTGCCATCTGCGGGTTACTTCCGGCCAAATTGGCTATCCCATCGACTGCCAGTGACCTCATTTTCGCCAGGTGCGGAATAAAGTCAAATAGGGGGCTCCTATGTCTGCCCGTTTGCTAATTCATGCATTTAAATTAAGGGTAAATGTATTTTTTTAGAGATTCAAGAGTTGCCGGAAGTCAGCGATCTCTATCAATACAAAACTCTATGCCATAGTACCAAGGCTGGTACGGGGATCACGGAAAACAATACACCGTTCGTTCATACACCAGTATACGAAATGTGACGATAGTGTCAAACGTTCACCGAACACACCGAGCGATGTATGTTTACGTAAGCTGTATGAAAACGCACACCGTAGACGTGTAAGTATGTGTTTTCTCCAGTACACACCCTCTTTCTGAATTAAGTCACTCTTTTACACCTTTTCTAGCCTGATTTCTATGTGTCTAGTTCGTCACACGAAATAATAGTGACAACCAAAGTGTGAGTTTGAGGGCTTGGCAAGAATGTGGACCAATGGCACTTGAAGGGGTACTATCATTACCGCATCTTACTATGATAATGTTTCTGAGAGGTCATGCGCAGAGCGAGCGAGGAACAGCGGTATAATTCGAATTGCACATTGCAACTCATCTGACCTTTGCTGATATGCTCATGGTAGGGTGAAGATTTATTCTCTGCTGACCATGAACACCGCCAAGACCATGTCGTTCCTCGGTTCCTTGCATACTCCTTCTAGAATAGCCAATCAAGTACCGTGGCAAGGACAATATGCGCATACACATCAAATAAATGTATGCGTAAAGAGAACCTAAAGAGTCAGATTCAACTAGACTCATTTTCGCAAGCAGCAAACATAAGATCACAAGGAACCAAAAACCAAAGGTAACTAAATAAAGGTTTCATTACCCGCGCGGCACGCGGCAACAAAAAAGGGGAGAGGATACTATAGTCCGTAATCCATAACCAAAAAATGAGAACAATACATGTCCCCCTAAATAAACCCAAGTTCGTTTCCCTTTGCGAACAAAATATCAAATATCAAAAAAAGGAAAAACGCCGTCTTTCAATGGTTTGATGGAAGCCCGATTTTGGCGCCAATCAGTGGTATACAAAATATCTTTGTCTTCGCGCCATCCCGAAAACAAAAAAAAAAAACCAGGAAAACAGTAATGCTGCCCTATGCCCAACCGATAAACGCCATTGTTTTGTGGAAGGAATTCGTCGAAAAACAGCTCTGCCTCGCCGCTTCCCCCCGCCCTTTACATCGCTCATGGTCGCTTTTTTTCTTTCTCTAATTGGGGGGGTTTGCCTCCCCCCGGAGAGAAATCCCCGAATATGTACAGGCCGTTTCCGAACGCTCTAATCCAACATTTTTTCTTATTTTTTTGTTGTTGTTGTTGTTGTTGTTGTCGTCGTCGTCGTAATCGATAGACTCAAGACCAGAAAGGTCCAGCCTCAGTCTGACTCCTCTGCCAGCGCTGGACGTCGGCGAGCCTCTTCTCCAGCTCCTGGTTCTCCTTCCACAGCTGGCCGTTCTTCTTCTCCAAGTGGACAATGTACTCGGTGGCCTTGCTGAGGATGGTGGCCTTGTTGAGTTTCCTAGCGGGCATGAGGCCGCCGAGCTCCTCGACGACGTCGAACGCCTCGTCGCTCTCGGCGGCCTGGGGGTTCTCGGTCTGCTGGACCACGCAGCGCAGGGAGGGCACGGCGTCGCGGAGGGCGATGATCTTCTCGTTGATGTTGACGCGGTAGCGCTTCTCAATCATGTTGTGCGGGTTCTTGGAAGGCTCCGAGTGCTTTGTCCTCCTGGCGGGGGGCTCGGGGGATGCGGAGCGGGAGGAGGCGGAAGAGGCGGAGGACTTGCGCTTCAGCTCGTTATTCCTCGGGGAGGCTCGGGTTTGTTGTTGTTGTTGTGTTTGTTGGGGCTGGGATCGCTGCTGGGCTGGGCGGGCGGTGATGGTGGTGGTGGCAGGAGCGGAGGGTCTCGTGATCTTTGGGGACGACTTCTGTGTCTGCTGGGGCTGGGGTCTCGCGGCGGGAGTGTCGAGGCTCTGGAACAGCGGCTGGGTGTCGTTGATACCCTCACGACCAAAGGTAACGGTCTCCGACATCAGGTCGGCGGGGTTGGCGGTGGGGCTGAGAGTGAGGTTCTGAGAGGACAGGAAGGACATGGGGCTGCCAAAGGCCTCGCCGTAGAAGACGTCAAGATCCGGGGAAAGTGTGGGCTTCTCGAAGTAGGCGGGCCAGTCGTTGGCGGAGGGAAGGGTGAAGGAGGATGCGGGGAAGACGGGAGAGACGGGAGAACCGCGGGAGGGGGCCGAGTCGGCGCTGAAGTCGCCCTGGGTGTCGTAGAAGGAGAGGGGAGAGAGTTCTGGGGGGCTCTGTTTGGTTGTTAGTTTATGTTGTGGACGGGTGTTTGAGAGTGGAAGAGAGTGTGAGTAGTGTTGGGGGGAGGAGGAACACCGGGTGAGGTTATTCAGAACACTAAAAAAGGGGAAAATTGACAAAGTGGAATAGAGGAATTGAGAGCACTCACCATTGCGACTCCCGATTGAGACATCTGGGGTACTTGATAGTATTCGAAAGATTGTTGTTGGGCCATGGTGCGATTCATGGAGGGGTAATTGTCTAGGGTTGTGTGTTTGTTTGGTGGTCTGGTGGGATGAGAGATTGGGTGATTGAGTGTGTGTGATTGATTGATTGATTGATAGTATGAGTGAGTAGTATTGTGTGTGTGAGGTTGGTGGCGTTACTTGGTGTGGGTGAGAAGACCAAATATGTGTATGGTGAGATGTGTGAATGTCTGATGTTACTTTCTTGATTGAGGCTGATGGTTCGAGCATAGGACAGGTGGGGAGACATAGACGGCGAGGTAAAGCTATATACACAAGTCGAAAAAGATTCAAAAAAGGGTATACCAGCAAAACGACTACTTGGCAGCGTGGACAAGGTAGTCAAGAGAACAGGGGGTGTGTAGACAAGAGCTATGGTACGCGGGTAGGGTGTGGGCCATCTCGCGGGAATTGGGGGTGATGGTAAGGCGGGTGCGGGTTGGAACGGCGAGCAAAACTGGCGATGGACGGGCCCGTCATACGACAAAGAGCCATGGGCACCGGGTGTCATGTCGTCCAATGGAAATGTGACAGAAAAAAAAAAAAAAAAAAAAAAAGGTACGACCGCCCAAGAGAGCTGACGGTCGCTGGGCACCTCTACCTGAGTACCACCACCACCACCACCACCACCCCCGGCTTTGCCTATGGTATGGTACGGACGGACGGATCCGATGGTGGAAAGACTGATGATTGACATAAGATGTGCTGTGGGGGGGTCTCTTTGACACATGCACAAGGGAGGATCCTCCGACTCGGCCTTGGACAGCTGGGAGGAAGCGGTCCATACAGAAGACGTGCCTGGTAGGGATGAGAAGAGAGAGGCACTCTAGGTAAAGGACCACGGAGCATACACCAGAGGTGGGTGGGCAACTTTGGTGGCCCTATGTCATCCCTGACCCATGACTCCCCTCTCTCTCGCCGCCGCGGGAACAGCTCGGTGCGTGTGCTGTGCATACGAATGTGGATTTTCTGCTTGCTGAATGAGAAAAATAGCAGCATGTGTGCGTGAATCCCTCCCAACGCAGTACGTAGTGTACTTTGACGCCCGGAGGTCTTTCCGTTGGCATGGGCCTGGACATTGAGAGAGAGATAGAGAGTGAGAGCTAGCTCTATGTGTATGTATGTGTGTGTGTGTGTACATGGGGATGTGTGTAATGTCTTTGCATACGAATGCGAGAAGATGTAATCTGCTATGGCCTTGGAGACAGCATACCCTTCCCTTTCTTTTTTTCCCCTTTCTCCTCGCGCCGGAAGTATTCTTCCACCCACCATGTCAATTGCTTGCCTGGACAATCTTAGTTAATGAGTAAGCGCAACAACCACAGCGAAGCCCCTCGGAGTCAGAGAGTCAAAGAGAGAGAATAAGAGACAGCGAAACTCGGCAAGTAGGCAGGGCAGACAGGGTCAGGGGTGGAATGGCCCAAATCCCGGAACGGGACACAACGAGATGGAAAGAGAATAGAACGATGGAGGGGCACCTCGGAACCTTGGCGGGCAGAAAAAGCCCGCTGCCGACTTTTGGTGCGTTAGCTACCGACTAGGAAAGGGATATTGAGACTAAATTGCGACACAGGGCAAATGAGACCATGGGGCATCGGAGGCGAGCGCTTCTTTGCGATTATCTGCCCTCAGCCTTCATCATCTTGCATGGGATCTGACCATAAGGTAGGCTCCTTTGCTGCCCATCGCTTGTCGATGGCTTCAATATTATCAAAAAAAAAAAAAAAAAAAACCTTGGTCACGGGCGTCAAAATGCCTTGGTTGGTGATATCGGCTATGCTATCAATCTCATGCCATGCCAATACCTTGGAAACGACTTCGGATGCTAAGGATGCTAGGGACACTGGGAAAAGGGTCCTCTGGAGTCGGGATTCTAGCCCAATCCTCCCTAAAACCAAGACTTTCCGTAACCAAGATCCGAATGACATCGACCGAGATGGAGTGCGTGTGATTCGTGACAGGCGTCATGAAAAAAAGTGAGGTGTCAAACATTACCTAATTGGCGGATGGGGCCGGTGAAGGGCAGGATTGCCCTTCATGGAAGGACTGACTCTACGATGCTGGGGATGTAATTGAGCGGGCGGCGGTTAGTTGGATGTGTTTTTGACGTGCATGAGAAGCTGTGATGGCGTGGGAGGCGGTGGGTATCAGGCGTGGACGTGTGTGCATTTGTTGGATGCCGCTGTGCCTTGCTTGGTGAAGATGATTTAGTTCTTGTTTGATGCTTCGCCAGTGTCTTGACGCTGCGGGTGACAGTTTGACAGGTGGCCCGCGACATGGTAGATGTGCGCGATCGAGATCTCCAGGGTCCCTCCCACCCAGGTTCCTTTGCGCTGGGGATTCCACTTCCCTGGCACGGAAAACGAGGTTCCAGGTTCCGACCAAGTTCTGGTCTGGAGTACCGGATGATCCAAATTGGAGGAGGCGGTCGAAGAGTAGGTCCCTTGGAGACGCCATACCGTACACGGTAAACGAGTGACATATTTCGAACAATGATGTGCACGAAGGATGTGTTATGCTGGTGTGGCCAGGCAGACCCAAGTGGTCGGTTGACTAGTATGCGCCTCTATTCACAATTCACTGGCTGTCTGTGTGCGTGTATGCGAAAGGTGGACTCTTGAAAACACCGAGGATACCGAGAGACGGAGCCGAAGGAATGGAGCTGAGCTGAGGCTGGTAGTGTATTTCGGGGCAAAGCCACCGCCAACGTCAACACCAACACCAACAATACCCGCCATCACCATTCAAGATTGGCATCAGATAAACAGCGTACCACCGGAGAGAGAGAGAGAAAAAGAGACAACAAGGGCCCGTAATAGCATTGCATCTTGAGTCTTGTGACTAGGGAAAATCGTAATCGCATCGCATCGCGGCTGCGGCTGTGACCTTTTTTTTTGGGCGGTGCTTAGCGAGGTCAGCAGAATTTTCCAATTCAATGGCGTCGATTGGAGGCTCTGTGAGGGATTGAATGGATCAACTGGACATTGAGGGTGAAGCCGGTGACACAATGAGATGAGCGTGGTCAAAGGACTTGTTGGTTTGAATCCTGGCTGAGGTGTGTTTGGTTCGAGAACTAGTCAAAGTGGTCTGATTTTGCTGCATCGTCGAACGTCGAGACCAACAGCCCATTGACTGAGGGAATCGAACGAGGTATCAGACCCACCCGGCCCCATCCGTAGTCAATCAAATGAGAGTAAGTGGGGCTCTAACTTGGCTCAGGTATCTTTTTGCATGCATTGCTACCAAAGACTACTTCCTTATTGATCCCCGATTTCTCCCCCCCGAATGTTCCCGTGGCTCTCTTAATTTTTCTCAGTGGCCGTGTTCTCGATCCATCTTCGATCCATTTTCGAGATCCCCATTTCTTTTTTTGATTTTATTTCCGGTGTCTATTTTATCTTTTTTTATTTTCTTCAAGTCCTCCACCCCGGATCGGGCCAAAGATTCTGTTTTTGGTGACGGCATTGAAAAAGGATGCTATCCATAAGATTAAAGACCCGCTAGCACTGAAATGGATACGTACCTTGTCACTCTTCACATGTGCGGCGGGTATTAAGCTACTTTTCGTTGTGGTGGTGGTGGTGGGTGGTGACACCCCGCAGCAGCAGCAGCAGCAGCAACAACACAACAACTACATCACCATCACCACCTAGCTCTAACGACAATCTTTACTCATACAACAACGCCCTTTTCAAATTGAAAGGACCACACATTGGCCATCATTTTCCAGCTTTTCTGGTTTCCTACCTCACATCTTTCTCATCCATAGTGGTGATCGACGCAACGGGCTGCCGTAGCTCCGACCCTGTTCCCTGTCGCCCTCCATCCTTACTCCAAGCCGAGACCGCAACCAAGACTACAAACCCAGCAGCTCCAGCTTCAGCTCAAGCTCCAACAGCTGGCTCAAGCTCCAAGATGTCTACCATGTGGTAGCTGCAAATCCTGCAAATCCAGCCGCACCACTTCCCCAAAAGACCCAACTCGGTCTAGACGCCCGCCCTCCTACGGTTTACTATACATTTACAAAGCCTCGGCCGTTACCTTTTGGTGGGGTTTTATTGTCATTTTTCACCTCAGCTACTACATGACCGACCACCATCCTGTCACAGACTTGCTTGCAATGCGCCCGTCTGGACCGCCACGGGTGTCGATACTGCCACGGCCAAGTATATTCCCTGCCTCTCTTCTTGCCTGCCGCTTCAAGAAGGAAATTGTGTTGATCCAGATAGATTCCATCGACGTTGTACGCAGACGCAAACACAGACGCAGACGCCCACCGACCGTTGCAGCCCGCCTTTCCGCCCGTCCCCCCTAGCCAAGCTACTGCGATTTTTATTTTTTATTTCAAATCCCGACCTACCACTTACCGTTGTCACCGCTGACTGAGCCCAGAAAATATCAATTCCTACTGGAACTAACACCGGGCGTATTGATAAAGTCCAGAGCCCGGCTCTCCCGGCTCAGCCTGCCTCTACGATCGCCAACGCAAGGCCCTGAGCAGCTGGCTGCAACTCGTGTTCGAAATGCGGGTGCATTTACCCAAAACTGCAATAACAGTCGCAAACATGCATACAACCACCCACCAACATCCACACCGAAAGACACACCACTTCGCGGAGAGTCTCCCGTCGTCGCCTTGCAGGATCTTAACCGCCGGATCTGTGCATACACAGGTCCCTGCAGCGCATCGTGCTAGCCTGAAGTCGCCATGCCAGCATGCTGTCTGTCAGGTGGAGGTTAATTCTCAACCTAATTTGTTTCGGCCGAATCTATTCATCTGGTCTTGTTCATGACAACCTCAACTGTAGGAAGTCAAACATCCCCGACCAGAAAAGAAAGAAGAAAAAAAAAAAAAACCACAGCATGTCTTGGCTTCGGGTGTTTGCTTTCCCGGAGTTTCTGTTGTCAATTTCCCGTTGATAACTGCCTTATGGATGGACCCTTGTGCCCTGTCGGAGTCGTGGAACTTATGTGAGTGAAGTGGAGGTCCGGCGGCCCAGCCAGTCCCTAATCGCCCCTCTAGGGTAACAGGGCGCAAAACTCCCAACGGTTTTTGTGACGAGTCAAGACATGCATGTCACTGATCTACCCTGTGGATTGACAATGACGTGGCGACAACAACCACGCAGACTCACGGCTGGCTATCGTTTTCCAGCATCCTGGTGGATCAAGCGATCCTTTGGCTGGAATGCAGTGCATGCGAACGAGTTAACTTATGAGTCCGAACTGTTCGCTGTGTCGCCAACAATTGCAACGCTGTGTTTGCTTCCAGCGCCCAGTGACTGGCCGTCGCAATCGACCACTGTGATGAACATGATAGAGTCAAGTCTGACCAGGACTCATGGACAAGAGCGCTATATATTACCAAGATTGTTCGCGTAAACCAACATTGGTATCATCAGAAACAAGCCAAAGATTAACAACAGTCTAGCACACTTACCAATATCTGACACACTGACAGACAGACATCCAGGTATCCCCATCGATTTCAGCTCCATGCCGGCCAAGAATCCCACCGCGGAGCCACCTCCGCTTCCCTATTCCTTCAATGATCTGAATCCCTCTTCGAGGATAGAAACCCCCGCGCCCCAGCCAGAGGTCGATACCTTCCTGGTCACGGGCCGAGGTACTGACTCCGCACTCAGAGCAGCCCTGCCTGCCTTCAATGCCCGACAATTCCTCTCCCGCTGCTCCTCGGCTGAGATCCTGGCGGAGCCACGCCAGACACCCGCCTCCCCGGCCCCGACGACACCCCCATTTCGGTCGCCTTCATCATCACCAGCGCGGAATACCCCCGACAGCGGCCGCGGCGTGACCAAGATCCGCGTGGTAGAATTAGAGACTACCCCTTCGTCTTCGCGTTCGAAAGGTAGTGTTGACACGGAAGGAGACATCAAGATGCTCAACGCGGCTTTCTCATCTCCTGACTTCCGTCGTATGCAGTTTATGGGGGATATTCGTGCCATGGTGACGCAGTCTGTCCATGACAACTTTGAGTTTGAAAGGGGCCGGTTCGCGGATGAAGTGAAGAATCAGCTCCTTGCCACGCTCGGCGACGAGATTGAGTGGCTTGTCGGGCAGATGGTTGATTGCGCCGTGGTTGCTGCTTTGGAAGACCCGCTTGAGGGTGAGCTCGATGCGGTGCGGGCGGTTAGGGAGAGGTTACGGAGGATGAGCGACGAGGCTAGGGTGAGGGTGTTTTGTACGGCTGAGATGCTGGAGATGCTTAGGAGGTTGGTCGGGTTTGTTGACCTCGAGTTGAGAACGGAGGGCTGGACTTTGTTGTAGGGTGGGAGGCGGGCTGGTTGGCCGTGTGGTCGACGGATGGAACTGGAGGTGGCTCCTTTCATATTTCTGCGCCTCCCCTCTTTCTAGGGCAGTAGTTTGGTAGTTGAGTAGTGAAACATGATGAAAGTTAAACGAGGACTGAGGCGTACTGGCTACGTGACTCTGAACATGTGTTTCGATTCTCTTGGTCATGGTCTCCATTCGTATACTGGGCACCGTCTTTATCTTATTAATTACCTTGTCAACAGCTACAAATTATAGTACCATTTGCGGCGCAACGACAGCATGGTGTTGATTTATAGTGTTAGTACCAGGGATGGGATGGCTGCTTGACTTGGAGTAACTAGACTGCCGACATGTTTGACGAGATAACGGTGGGTAGATGCTGTCCAGCTCAATTCTTGATGGTATATGAAAGACCTGGTATATTACGGGTCGACCTGAGTATAAAACAATAGTAGAGCACCAAACAGAGTCACCCTCGTCAATGTAGGCAGGCATCCTAATGGTACCCATCGAATGTCCCGGAGTGTTTTTTGCTGTGAGGGGTGACGCCAGCTGGAAGGGCAGGGAGTATGCGCGTCTTCTTGGCCACTGGCGAATAACGGTTCACTGATAGTGAAGCTTTCAACGGATATGGATTGACTTGGTTCCGTCGATGCAGTTCAGAGTCTTCAGGGTTGACCTCGTCTTGCCATGCCGTCGTTGACCTGCAGAGTCGGGCTGAGGTAGGGAGACGACATGTTCTAGTATATCGCCGCAAGTCCCGGGTTATTAGCGGCCTTGTTTAGAGAGTCCAGTTGTGACTGTGGTATATGGTACAGATTGTTTGGGCTTTTTTTTTTTTTTTTAAATTCTAAACCTCGCCTCAGCGTTTGAATGACTTGCTGGTGGAGATGTCGGGTACCAGGGGCGCTGATGAGTTGATGTTCGAACTTGCCGTTTTCACCTTACAGAGGGCTTCTCTTAGTTCAATATTAGGAGACATTTGAGTTCCTTGAGGGTTTGTTTACCATATTAAGGATGTGGAATCTGTGGTGATTGTCGGCATAAGGTTTCGAGCCACATATTTTGACGTTCAAAGTTTATGAGAGCATTGGATGTTTTTACCACTTTTTTCTGTTGTAACTCACAAGGATTACTTTGTACGGAATAGGATGGGATATTCTGATGGGCAAAAACTCTCTAGTGAGTTCTGCTATCTTTCATTCCTGTAAAACATGTGCTACAAGTTATGTTGTAGTAGCAACGTTTCTGGATTTACAAGAAAGTGCTTCGAAACATGGACGCTGAACAAGGCAAGCTAAGTTTTCGTATGCAGAGATATTATTCAAAATGATAGGATTGATTCCATGGAAGGTTTCGGGATATCTTGTCTTTCCATCAATCACCATGTTATCTGAGTCAATAGCAAGGTAAGGAACGAAGATGGAAAAGGCCGGATAACGGGTATGAGTCTCTCCTACTCGAGAAGGAAGGCGTCATGTGCATCTTCTCATGATCTCACTACTACACTAGAGCATTATACTCTCACTATAACACGAGTCCAAATGAGTTTGTCTCGTTCTATTCCTAAAATCGCTTGTGAAAGGCTACACAGCACTGGCCGTAGTCGTGCAGTCTTGAAGCTTCTAACCATTGCTGCCGAGAAAACATAGGCTATGAATTGAGATTCAATATGTGTTGGAATAGAAACAAAGATCATTCGAATAGCTATCTATATAAGGGCTTGTAAATGATGTGATATGAGTTAACACATATGAGACGAGGCAACATGTCAAACAAAAGTGTAACAATTTAATAACCTGTCCACTACCAGTAGACAAGTAGTACAGAAGCTTCGGTCAAAACTCTTATCCTCTTATTTCAACTCAACTTGATCCCCGTTCAAGAAAATTGTGAGCATCAGCAAATCTATTACAACCTGTGAGCTCACCACACAACAGCTGAGCCCAGCCACCCCTGCACGGCACCGGCAGAAGCTAACCGCTGACTGGCCACGCTTAGCAGAGCTCAGGGCTAGCTGCCTTAGAAGCTCGGACCCACCTCTCCCCCCGTTTGAGGGTTCAGTTGCGCTGCTCCTGCTGGCTGCGTCATAACAGCTGGCCTCGTTCGCCATTTTTCTCTGCCTTCCAGAAGCTCCCTCCCCCAGCCTGTCATCCCGGCCACCCTTCAGCCTCCCGCTCCTTTTACACGCATCGCTGTCGCTGGGTCCCCTTCCGACGACTTTGCTCGTCTGAACTCTACTTGCGCATCGCATCGCATCATTTCACAATCTTTTTTCACTTCATTTCTGCCTTTTTATTTGTCTCTTTTTTACCGTTTGCTTCTTGCCTTTTCTCGTTGTTGCCGGCTTAACAGCTGAGGAAATGCCTCTTTGAAATCGGCACGTGGTCGCATCACTTATTCGTCATGGTGTCCTTTTGGCCGTGGAGGGTACGTTTGCGCTTCTTCTGAATCTTATTGTCGCCCCTTTGGCGTCCTGTGAGGCTTGCGATAGCGACTAACTGACGATCGCAGAAAGAAGACTCCTCCCCCGCCTCTTTCGAAAAGACCCTCTCCGCTCTCTCCACCAGAATCACCGAAACCCAGGCCCGACTCGATGGCGCACGGGCGACCTCCCGTCGCATTAGGGTTCTCTGGTCGTTGTATCTTGCCTTCGCATACCTCGTCTACTCTATTGTCATCTTCCTCGTGGTAGGATGGAATGGCATGGGTTTGTGGGAGTGGGTGGGCGTCGGCGGAGGTCCGATTGTGTTCGTCTCCCACCTTGGAGCTCTTTGGACAACGAATGCTAACTCTTGAGTCTAGAATTTACCTTACGCGAACCACCGTCACGGCCTTTTTCAACTACCGGATCGATAAGCTGTCCGCTCGTCTTAAGGAGCAGCAAGCTGAGCGGGCAAAGACGATCCAGAAGCTCAAGGAGGCCACGAGATACGATTCTACCTTGGAGCTCCTTGAGAAATATGGCGGCAATGAGAACAAGAACAGAAACAGAAAACAAAGTGCGGCTGATGAAGAGAAGAAGCCGCGGCATCAGGGGCCCAAGCAACACGAGGGCGGACGTACGAATATGCCGCCCCCGCCTACCGCCAATATCCAGCGTCCCGGCCCCGGTGTTCCTCCCCCCGGATTCCAACAGCAGCAGCGTCCGCCGCAACAACCTAATGGCCTCGAGCCTACGGAAGAGTTCGCACCCAACGCATATAGCGGCGGCCAAAGGCCCCCGCCACCTCCGCCTCAGTCGCAGCACTTTGTGCATGCTGACGGCGCCGGCTCATCGCACTGGTACGATCGCATCATGGATCTCCTTCTTGGCGAAGACGAGACGGCATCGAAGAACAGGATCGTCCTTATCTGCGCACACTGCCGACTGGTCAACGGTCAAGCGCCTCCCGGCACCAAGACTCTCTCGGAACTGGGGACCTGGAAGTGCATGGGCTGCGGTGCGACGAACGGCGAGATGGATGAAGGAAAGCGCATTATGAGAGAAGTCCTCGGGTCGCGAGCTGGAACCAGCGGTAGCGACGTGTCTGTTGGCGAGGAGTTTAAGGAGTCTGATGATGATGATGCTTCGAGCGTGGAGGTCAAGGAGGAGCAGGTAGAGGAGATTCAGGATGCTGGCGCAAAGGCCACTGGTAGACAAGGAGTATCTGGGGCCAAGAAGCGCAAGGGCAAGGGTGGAAAGTAAGTGGGTGTTTGGCGAGTGCGCCGTTGGCTAGCTACAGCAATATTCCATACATAAATGCAGTATATGAAGTCAGTGAGATGTGCTACCATTGGAGTTGTTTGACATGTCTCTTATGAGTGCCTATGATAAACAAATCTATGTAGTAGTAGGTAGTAGTAGCAGGGAGTACAGCGACTGTTTGCTATAGGACGGCAACACGGATAGATGCACACACAAACAAATGTGGCTAGTGCCGAGGCTGAACGCTAACGCGGCCCTTCCAGCAGAGGTCCCCACTGTCCGTGCTTCCCCTACCTCAAACTCTGGAAGTAGGTCCTGGAACCACTAGTTTCGCTGAGGACACCTGTGAACTGAAATGTACGTAGGGTCCCGTCTTCCGTCCCTTGAATGCCTCTTCATAGCCAACGGAACGCCGACCAACTTTTTGACACAGAACCATTGCATCCGCAACAGACTCTCCCTTTGCCTCGCTAACTGGACTTACATTCCGCCATTACCGATAATGCTGCGCTTTGCCACTGCCAATAGACCATAGCTTTTCCCCTTTTGCTTGACATTCCCGTCAGAATAACGAATCCATGGTCACAGGGTAATCCCATCCATCCCTTTGATCGGCAAACATGTTCCAGGTGCGTCTCCGACAAAACCTTTATTTTCATCTACTTGTTCATACCAAGCTCTACATACCATTTTTTTTCCTAACGAGCAGTTGGACTATCTACGGCTAACATGATGGGCTTTCAACAGAGGCTCAAGGGCGCCATCGATCGGACAATTGCGGAGGAACAGGCTCGACAGGATCAGGCACGACAAAAGGCTCTCAGCCCAGACTCAGGAACACCGCGCAGGTCGGATTCGACGTCGCGGAGCAATCAGTCGCCCGCGCGACGGCCTCGGCCAAAGAAGAATCTCAGTCAGGATAATACCAAGGACGGCGATAGCCCCTCGAACCCCGACCCAGCCGTCTTTGAAGCGGCCTTTGTGCTCGACGACAGCGAGGAGCTTAGTAGAGCAGGAACACCAAAGCCACCTGCTGCCGCCATGGAGGATAAAAAGCCTGAGGAGAAGAAGGAGAAGGTAGAGGAAGGAGAACCGAATGGAGGAGACGAGAAGAAGGAGGGGGCTGCGGGCGCGGCTAATGCTGCGCCGGCTGCCACTCCGGAGTTGTCTCCTGAGGTCCGGATGAAACTCCGCAAGCTGGAGAAGCTCGAGAAAACATATCCCGGTGCGTACGACCTCGTGTCATTGCGACGTCCATGCTAACATCTTACAGAACTGCTTCGATCCTACCGAATCGCCCATGGCCGCGCCACATCCATCGAACCTTTTGAACGAGTGCTTAAGGAGCATACTAGCGTTGGCTCTATCAGAGAACCTGACGCCCTCGTCGAGTTTCTCGACTCTTTGAAGCAGAAGGAACAGATGATTATGGACGAGTACAAGCGGGTTTCCGTCGAGAAGGACGAATTCAAGAAGAAGTTCGAAGCGGCCGAGAAGGAGGTAGAGACCCTGAAGAAGGAGGTCGAGGAGCTCAAGGCCGCCAAGCCCGAACCCGCTGCGGACAAAAACGATGAAGCCAAGGAGCAGGTCGACGCGGCGACAAATACCAAGGATGACGCCTCCGCCCAGCCCTCGGACCCCAATGCTACGAAGTCGCCTCTTCAGCAGGCCATGGGTATCTTCGCGCCTAAGCAGAAGCCGGAGGACGCCAAGGCGGACAAGGCGGAAGAATCTGGCGATTTCTTCTCCTATGACGACGAGGCCCCCAAGTACGATGCCGATATGGCTGCTAAGGAGGAGGAGATTGAGAAGCTCAAGGGCGAAGTCGACTCTCTCAAGACCGAGCTTGCCTCTGCTAAGGAATCCAGCGCTGATTTGACCGAGAGCCTGGAGAAGGCAACCAAGGAGGCCAGCGAACTGCGCGACTCGGCGGCTGTCACGACCTCTCTTCAGACGCAGCTCGACGCGAGAAACACCGAAATCAAGTCACTCACCGAGCGTTTGGAGGCTTCGCAAAAGCAGCTCAAGGAGGTCGAGACCAAGCTCAAGGGTGAGCTCGCCAATGCCACCAAGGAGGCCAAGGAGGTCCGTTCGAAGCTTGCCGAGTCGAACACCAGGGCCGACAAGGAAGAAGCACGTGTTAAGGAGGTTCTGGCTTCCAAGGCCGAGGTTGAGAAGAAGATCAAGACCTTGAACGGGCAGATTGAGACCATCAAGAAGGAGAAGGCCGACAATGAGGCCAAGATTGACGAGCTTACCAAGAAACTGGAGAAGCAGAGCGAGCCTGTGCCTGCGACACCCACAACGCCGTCGGCGGCGGAGACACCGGCTGCTGGTGCTGGTGCGGGTGGCGCTTCCAAGAACAACAAGAAGAATAAGAAGAAGAACAAGAAGGGCGGTGCTGCCGCGACTCCCGCGACCGCAACCCCTGCGGCCGAACAGCCTGCGCCGGCAGCTGACGAGCCAAAGGAAGCCGATACCGAGGCGCTGGAGGCGGAGATTACCCGCCTGAAGGAGGAAGTGAGCACAAAGGACTCTCAGATTGAGAGGCTGACGAAGCAGCGCAAGACGGAAGAGGATCTGCGTGAGGAGATTGACACGCTGCGCGACGAGCTTACCGATATCGGTCAGGGTCACGTCGAGGCCAAGGAGAAGATCAAGAACCTCGAGATCGAGAAGAAGGCTCTGCAGACCAGGATCGAGGAGCTAGAGAAGGAGCTAGGATCGTCAGCCAACGACGCCAAGGCCACCGAGAAGCTCCAGAGCGAGTTCGACACTCTTCAGCGCGAGTACGAGGACCTCAAGTCCAAGTCCTCCACCCTGCAGTCCGACCTGGGCGCAGCTCAGCAACTGGCACAGACCCGGTACAAGGACCTCACCGAACTGCGGGAGGTGCTTCAGAAGGCCCAGCCCGAGATGAAGAGTCTGCGTCAAGATTCCGTTGCCCTGAAGGGCGTCAAGGAGGAGCTCGCGGCGAAGAACGCGGAGCTCCGCAACCTGGAGAAGAAGGAGAAGGATCTCAAAGCGGATGTTGCCCGGTCGCAGCGCCTTGCCACGGACCGCGAAACCGAGATCAAGTCGCTCCGCGAGAAGCTCACCAACGAGACGAACAACCGCCTCCGTCTCGAGGATGCGCAGAGAGTATCCGGACGCGACCTCCGCCGGGTTGAAGCCGAAAAGGTCGAGCTCAGTGCCAAGGAGGAGAAGACGGCAAGGGAGCTGCAAAAGGTGCAAGAGGAGGCTAACAAGCTCCGCCCGAGGGTCAAGGAGCTCGAGCAGGAAGTTGAAAAGTTGCAAAAGGAGAAGCAAACGCTCCAAGAGGACGCGAAACTCAAGACGCAACAGTACACCAACGCGCAGGGTCTGCTCAGCAGCATGCGCGACCAGACGGCCGAGCTTACCATCCAACTCAAGGAGGCCCGTTCTCAGTCTGAATCCCTTGAGGAGGAACTTGCTGAGATTCAGAAGCACCTGTCGGAACGGTCACGCGAGGCGGAACGTATGCGCGGACTGCTTGCCGATGTCGACGAGCGCGCCGATAGCAAGGTTCGCGAGATGCGGTCGCGCATGGAGGCGGCCATTGAAGAACGCGACCGTATCGAGGACGAGTCAAGCACCCTCGCGAGAAGAAAGACGAGGGAGACGGAGGAGCTGAAGCAGAAGATCCGGGATCTCGAAAGGGACATCAAGACTTTGTCCGGCGAGAAGGATGACCTCGAACGTAAAGAGCGCGAATGGAGAAAGCGGCGCGAGGAGCTCGAAGCCGTGGAGGAGAAGGCCGCGGCCGAAGTCAACGAGATGCGCTCGGCGGTTTCGGACCTCAGATCCACCCTCGACGCCTCGGAGCAACAGGTCCGCGATGCCGAGAAGCAAAAGTCGGACCTCAGGAAACTTCTGGAGGAGTCGAAACAGAGGTTCGAAAAGGTCAACAAGGAGCTCAAGACGGTTCAGTCGAAGCTCGGCGCGAGCGTCACGTCGGGGCGGAGCTCGGTGGAGTCAAGCAGGTCCGGAGGGCTCAACGGCGCGGCGCCGCTTACGCCCGGGTCGGCTGATAGTCTTTACCTCAAGACTATTCTGTTGCAATTTTTGGAGCAAAAGGATAATAAGTTGAGGGAGCAGCTTGTTCCTGTGCTTGGCAGGATTTTGAAGTTTGACAAGTAAGTTTCTCCCTTTTTTTTTTAAGGGTTCAGGTTTACGGATCAAGAGTACGATGCTAACTTGACGACAGGACGGATGAGCAGAAGTGGAAAGCTGCTATTCAGCATATTACCGTACGGTGATAGTATTGTATTAGTTTGTATGAATAAATACCCCAGGGCGATTTGGCTCTTTCATTTGATTTGTTTGTGATTAGATGAGTGTCACTAGATGAGTATTCAACATTATGTGCTTCTCATGATGGTCAGGTTTGCCGCAGTCTACAAATGACAGCTGGGTTGAACTTTCATCTCATATCCATAAGTTACTAACTAAAACTTCGTCGCAATGAGTTTACCGAGTAAAGGCAAGGTGATGATGAGTCAAGATGAAGCTTGAAGTAATTCATGGCGTTGAAAACAATACGTACCCTTAGGCGGCTCACTTAGAGTTTCCCGGTCAGATCCAGCCAAACGGGCGGGGCACCGGCCGTCGCCATCGCCACCCAATAGATGGGGGCCACAGGTACCCCCACCATAGCTTCACTCCCCGCCCACTGTTCTAGAGCTTCTAGCGGATCTTTTTCTCCGCCGCCCGCGCACATGGATTGCGGAAAGGTGTCGTCATGGAGCCGCGACTGACCTCATCCCCCCGTGGTCTTCACCTCACGGATACGTAGCTGTGTGTTGAGGACTATTCGATTTACCATTGGGAACTCCGATTGCCAGTGCGGGCTCTCTCTCTCGCCCCCGCCATAAAGGAACCGCTATGGCTTCCTTCGTTTTTGCCATGCTAATCCGTGAGGTAGCTGTTTTGTAAGATATCATCAGCTCATTGGCTCGGCTTTCATCTCTTATTTTTTTTTTCTTTTTCGACAGTAATTGAACATCATGAGGTCATCTGCTGCTTCTTGCGTCCGTCTGGCGGGCAGACATTCATATATGAGCACTCGTGCTTCTCCCATCTGCTCTCCCCTTAGATCTGTTATCAACAGCAGCAACAACTCGAGATTCCTGTCTACGCAACGTACTTCGACGGCAATTTCATTAGCAAACACATTTCCAAGTTACAACAAGAGATACCCTAATACACAAATCAGAATGTCTGGACAAAAGACCGCTGGTGCCGAGGGCAACAAGCTCTTCACCCGTGACCACCTCTTTAACCTCTCCGGCAAGGTCGCCCTTGTCACTGGTAAGCTCCCTTGATACTTCTTCCTAACAAAGCATTCAGGACTAACAAACCCCAGGTGGTGGCAGCGGTATCGGCCTCATGGCCACTCAGGCTCTCGCTGGCAACGGCGCCAAGGTGTACATCACCGGCCGCACCAAGGAGAAGCTCGACAAGGTCGCCGAGGAGTACGGCAAGAACATTGAAGGCGAGATCATCCCCATCCAGGCCGACCTGACCAAGAAGGAGGAGATCACGAAGCTCGTCAAGGAGATCGAGTCCCGCGAGCACTGCCTCTGCATCCTCGTCAACAACGCCGGCGTGTCGTCCGCCAAGGTGGACGTCGAGTCCGACTCGGCCGAGGACATGAAGGCCAGCCTCTTTGACGAGAGCAAGTCCAACTTTGAGGACTGGACCGAGACCTTCAGGACAAACGTCTTCGCCACCTTCTTCACCGCCGCGAGCTTCCTGCCCCTGCTGAAGCGCTCCACCGAGCGCTTCCCCGGCTGGTCCAGCACAATCATCAACATCACGAGCATCAGCGGCATGGTCAAGACCTCCCAGCACCACTTCGCCTACAACGCCTCCAAGGCCTCCGCCATCCACCTCAACCGCATGCTCGCCGCCGAGATCGCCGCCAACGACCTGCGCATCCGCGTAAACAGCCTCGCGCCGGGCGTCTTCCCCTCCGAGATGACGGCCGGAGAGTCCGACGACGCGCAGAAGAGCGACCTCTCGAAGGAGAAGTTCGAGGGTAAGGTCCCCGCCCAGAGACCCGGCAAGGACGAGGACATGGCCGGCGCCATCTTGTTCTTCGCGACCAACCAGTACCTCAACGGCCAGAATGTCGCCGTCGACGGCGGCTACACTCTTTCCGCTGGATTGTAAAAGATAAGTTTTTATGGATTATGATGCTACGATAGTCTGTGGAGGACGTTTAAATGCATGAATCGTCTGGCGTTGGGGTCTGTTGATCCGGAGATCAACGTGTAGTCATTAGAGAATGATGGACGAAAAATGAATTAAAATTTTCATCCAAATGTTTCGTATTGCTACTGGTTTACTTGTGACGTTGTGATTGTGAGGGAAAACGCTGGCATCACAGAGTTCCTGTATGGGTGGGTGTAAGCAGATGTATTGTCCCAAAAGTGGTGGAAAGTCACGCATGGTACAGTACTACCTGTATGGAAGAGTGACGATGAAAACGACAAAGTAAGTCCCATTAACTATGAACTGGAGACAGGATCAGTCTCCAATCTTGCACGGACCTCTACCCTTCCCAAAGAGACGCATGGCGACATGCCATTGACGTCTAAGTTTTGCTGCTGCGGTCATGTAACTGATGATTACAAGATACCTCATCCGGCTGGCTTTAAAAAGAATGAAAAAAAAAGAAGAAGAAGAAAAAGCCTTAGCTGACAACTGACTAGTTAGTCCTCCTCTCGAATATATACCTGTTGGGATTTTCATTCGGTGGCCCGTCATGTAGGTAAGGTAGTTAAGTTCGTCTGCTCACGCGAGGCTTAATGGCCAGCAGCCGGTAGCATGGGGCGGTTATGGATGCCATTTCAACTAAGATTTCCAATTACATGTTGCAAGAAAGAATGTGAGAGAATACCAAAAAAAAAAAAAAAAAAAAAGACAAAAAAGGGGATGGTCAGAGACGAAAATGAACAAGTCCAGACCGTCAATTTCTTCCAACCTCTGCTCGTCGGCGCGCGTCGTCGACAACAGTTTTGATACCATCGTGAAACCGCCATGTACTCTTGACCATCCGGGTAATGTGTTCCTGCTTAAGCTGCCCGTCATTCTTGTGAGCGAGACTTGCGGCCGAAAACAAAATGTTCCGAATCTGCCTCCCGTTCAGTCCGTCGGTCCAGTCCCTGGCCTCCTCGTCATCTTTGAACCACTCTTTGATTTTGTTTTTGTCAGCTATCTGATGCGGCTTGAGCTGGTCGATGAAGTTGTTGAAGATGTCCTGCTTTTGCTCGCGTGCCAAATCGTCGTACTTGATGCCTAGATTGACGCGGCTTTGCACGGCAATGTCGAACTGGGTGATACGGTTTGTCGTGAGTATCAGGATACCATCGTAATACTCAAGGACCCTGAGGAGAACAGAGACTAATGCGTTTCGGTTGAGGTCAGATGTGTTACCACTCCTGGACTCAAGAAAGACGTCGGCTTCATCGAACAGCAACACGGCCCGCCAATTGGCTGCAAGCTCAAAGAGCGCTTCGAGGTTTGGCTCAACTTCCTCTGGTATCAGGCCAATGTCTGAAACCCCGACGGAGAATAGAGGCTTTCCTGCAAGCTGGGCGACGCTTTCTGAAGAACCGGGTTTGTCAACTTGGGGTCTGAAGTGATGGTCTCGTACAATGGTTGACTTACCTGCAGTGAGAGTCTTCCCAACGCCAGGCGGTCCGTGTAGTAGAATCACGAGGCCCTTTCCCTTACCCTTAATAATATCCGTCATCAATGGTTCTGAATTGTTGCCGCTAGAGTGGCATTGTACAAGGTCCTGGATCAGCGATTTTTGTGTAGAAAGAAGCTGTAATTTGTTAAACGCTTCTCTACTCCGCAGTTTCTTTATATCCTTGAGGTAACTTCCTCCGTCCTCGGCGTTCTCGCTTGAGGCTCCCTTGGGCTTTGAAATATTCAGCTCTAGCCAGGTCCGTGACTCCAAATGATATCCAAGCACTCTGGGTGGGCATAACTTGAACTGGAGATCCTCAAATTGGGACGGGTCCTTCGCCCGGTCGTAGTACATCTTCTGACTGTCTCTGAGGGCATCATTGGTAATGCAGTCGGAACAGAGGCATTCGCCACCTCCATGTTTAAAGATGGCCGACCCCATGGGACCAATTATGCCGCGACCAGGGGAATATTCAAGGAATGCTTCAAAATCCACCATGACCCGGCCTTGTATGAGTCGCTTCTTCGTGGTAGTTTTTCGTTGCTTTCTGCTCGGGCGGCCACTTTCGAACATTCTTCTGAAATATTCCAATTCCTCTATCAACTTGTTCTGGAAGCCGCTGCCGTGGAGGAGTGCTCTACCGTTGTAATCGAACATTTGCGACCCTCTTGGCTTTATGCACACCTCCGTAAATCTTTTTCCCCGTTCGAGTAACACTGCCTCCAAAGCCTCTCGTGAAGCTACTTCAGATGAAATGGTTTCCCCAGGTTTATGGAATCTGAATGGATGGCAGTGAAGTGTATTTATTACTCTGCTACCGGTGAAATGTTCGAACTCGAAGGTCACCGGTACTCGATTGAAGCAGGCCCCGTCCCAGTCGTAGGACCAGGCAACCATGGACCATGTCTCCCCAGAACTCAATTCCTCTTCGGGCGCAGAAGAGTCCTTGACGATGAAGATTTGGGGCTCGTCCATGAATACAGTGGAGTAGACGATTTCCCCCGGAGGGAATATGGTCCATAAATGAGCGAACTGAATATAGCCTGTGCTGGTCTGCCTTTCAAGTGACTGGAAATACTTGCTCAGCTCTGGTAGAAACGTGACGAGCTTCAGCAGCCTTCCTAGCTGCTCACGAGCCTTTTTCAAGTTGTCTGCCATTCCCAGATGCACCAGTGCCCGTACTGTCTGGTCATCTCCGCCAGCCGTATTTATGCCTGTACGCGGGCCCGACTTTTCTATGCGCAACTCCAGCTCTGCACTGAGAGAAGAGTTTTCAAGCGCCAGTTCACTGAGTTTGCTCCAGTTGTGGATAAGCGGCTCACAAGGGCTGTTGAAGACAACAGGATCTTTGGCTCCATCCTTAGAAGAAGGCGAATCAGGAATGGAAATGTGTAAATCGGGATATGCCTCAAGAACCACGCTCAACAGAGCTTTCAATTCGGATCCTTCGACAAGTATGTCGCTTGAGGAGTATCTGTTATTCGTCTCGACAAACCTTACCCATGTCAGCTGTGGCGGTGTTCCTTTATATTCGCTCCCAGCAGCAAGGGTTTCTAAACCCAGTTTCAATAACTCAGACTGCTCTAGTTCTCGCTCAGCCGAGCCGTCTTCTGTCTCGACCGAACGCTGAATGATGCGGCAAAGTGGCCGAGGGCCATTCTCTGAAGAAGCATCCGAAGGTACGGTAGCACTCGTATTTGAAGTTTCAACTTTACTTGGCACATCCTGGGATAATGATGAGAACGACTAAGACTAAATTCCATGAGACATGTATGCTTCTGTATCACTTACCAGCTCGGCATTGGTGCTGTTCTTAGCTGCAGGGAGAGGCCCACATTTTGCACCACTTCCATTAACCTTGTTGATCTGAGACTCTAGATCTTTGATTCTCGACTCAAGAAGCGAAACGTATCTATGTTCGAGTGTGGTGATTTTTTCGCTCGTCGCCTCGTGCGTAACCGTTGACATTGTGTGAGCTAGTCTACGTGCCAAAATCTGGAGAATGGCTTTTTTTTTTCCCCCGCCGCAGGAGTAAAAGACTTCAAAGATGAAACAAGAGCAGCTCTGCAATCTCTTAAACTCTCAGCTAAGGGTTTAAAGAGACAGTCTTTTGACTCAAACATCGCAGAGCCGCGAGGCAACGACCCCCAACCTCTTTTAAATCATGTGAAATATCATGCGTGCTATTCAATAGTCTCATGCACCTCGTTGCTGGTATATGAGAAAACAACACATTCGGTATGCAGTGTAGGTTACGCAAACTATGCAATAATTCAACCGTAACTAATCAAAAGTATCAAATATTTCATCAGCTACTTTTTAGGGTGGTCAGCAGTCCACAGGTTGGCGAGGCAGCCACTAAGCTGGTACCTCACTCGCGATCACGCCCTACATATCTTTTCAGCCCCTGCACACACGAGGCAGCCTGATCTCCCAGAGAAGTAGTTTTTTCCAAGTTTAGAGGTTTTTAGATAACATCCCGTAGAAAAAGTGACCATGCGCCCAAGACTTTGCACTGTTAGGCAGAAATTCTCAGCCTGATCGAGCAGCCGGGGCCGCCAACTTCCGTACATCGCCTGGCTTAGCCTTCTGATGGTTTTTTTTCCCCCTCTTTCTCAAGAAGACTTTTTGGTTGCTCAACTTATATTCAATTTCATCACATATTCTCCAACTTGAGTCTTGCGCAGCGCATTATATTGATAGAATGGAACGATTAGCTGGGTCGAATGCGCCAGCAGCAGGAACGAAGTACACTGCCCAGGAAGTAGACGAGTTTTGGGCCTCAACTGGGCATGAGTTTCAGTCGTGAGCATCTTCAAAAAACATTTGTCTTCATTTGCCTGCTTTTTGGTCTCATAAATCTCTAACTTCTGCATCCTTTAAGCGTTGTAAAGAAGAAAGCTACTAGCACTTCTTCGGCCGCAGTAGATTCTCTCTGGCAAAGAACTCGTCGTAAGGTACTGGAACCTGGCTGGAGAACTGTAATTTTTAGGCCCCAGCTTTCCAAGGGCGTGTCGTATGAAACAGCTGTTCTCTCTGCTCAAAATCTCGACGAGCTTGACAGACTCATCGCTGAGATGATAACAACGGCCTCGTCACAGGAGGAATCTCACCGCCTCGACACAAGAATCTTTAAAAGAACAGGCAGGGATCTATGTGAAATTCTTGTGGTGTTCCAAGCTTATTGCAAAGTCTACTCAGGGGTAGTGCAGTTGATGGGTGGCATCGATCAGACCTTCGTGGCGAGTGCACTAGAAGTATTGGGACTGTTTGCTCTGGTAAGTAACCAAATTTGAAAGCTTCAGCAGTTCACTGGCTTTCCCAATCGGCCGAGCAGAACATGTTCGGAAACGCTACATCAGCTGCAGATATCGCTAACAGGATGTCGTAGGTCGCTGTGAACAAGAGCGGAACAGAAACAGAACTTCAGAGCATGATTGAAACTTTGAGGTCCGAGTACACCCGTATCAAAAGCCTGGTCGGCATTTACAACAGCAATAAACTGAGGGAATGTGTTGCCAACGTGTACCGTCTCGGAATCGAATTTCTGCAGGAGGCCACCGTCTACTACTCTTATTCTTCACGGAGAAGGCTGTGGCATGTGGCAACCCGGCCACCGCAGATATTTCTAGACGCAAAGATTTCGGCTCTTAAAAGTGCCATTGATGAAGTCGTCAAAGAGCGTGACGTGGAGGCCCATCTACGATTGAGTAGGGTAGAGATCAAGATGGATGCCAGTATTGCGCGTGCGTATTTTACAATCAAACTGTGCATGAATGAAACTGACTTAATCTTGCTTCAGAAAGTTGCATCGAAAGATCCACTGCCAGGATTGAGAAGCTATCTTTACTTCTTAACCTTCCTCCCTGCAATCCTTCCAATCAACTCAGAGATTTCGCTTCCGAACTCGACGATGAGTTTTCGCACCTCAAGAGGATGCCGCCTTTCGAAAATAACGATGTAACCTCCAATTTGCTTTTCAAGACCTGGATGAATGACACAGAGCAGCTTAAATCATCAAGGCTCCTGCTTCTTCATGGGCGTACAAAGGCCCCCTCGAGCACCAACATGGCATGGGTTTCCCAGGCCAGTGTGGAAGTAGTTCGGTTGCTACAGAAAAAGGATGCTGTTGTGGCATTTCACCTATGCAAACCAGATAATAAGTATGATGACAGAAGCGTACGTGTTCATTCTGTTCCAACGGCCGCACTTGTGCTTCTATATCTTGGGTTCCAGTTGTTGAGTTTGACCTCCGCTGGTCGAGCGGCATTGGGCAGTCACAGCACTCCGGAATTCGAGTGTCTATTTCAAAACGTCCTGGAAACTGCAAAGACTAGTCGGGAGCTGATTGAAGACCGGAGTGCTGGGAACAGAAGAGCAACATCAAAGGATTGTTCCAGTGCTTCCATGGCCTTTCTGGAGGCATCTATTGCCTTAATTTCAGCGCAAAGTCAGTTGCTACTCTCTGAAGCCAAGCCGTGCGTAGTCTACCTCATCGTAGACCGATTTGACACACTTTCGCAATATGACACTCTGCTACTTGAGCCACTGATGACCTTGGTACAGAAACCGGGGCCTAACGTGGTTATAAGAGTCTTAGTGGTTGGGGAGCGTAAGCTGAGAGACGAAAGAGGTGGTCTTGGGATTGCGGAGTTCATAGAAAATAATCAAGGAAAATCAGAATGGGGTGAGATTGAACGGGATCAGGATAGTTGAGAGACTGCACAGTGCTAAGGCAGTAATAGAGGTAATGTGGGACCGAGCTCATAAGTTCTGCACGCGGTGATGAAAACGAGAAAGTTCAAGTCCTCAATTGGAAAGTTTCGTATTATCAAGACGCACATAAATACCACACATGCAGGAAGAATTGAAGCTAGTAAAGATGTTATGGCGGTAAGCTTAAAGAGCACAACTACCGTGGCTGGTGTCTATGTAGGGATATTGGTTGAGATAGAAATCAACGGTAATAGTTTCTCATAAACACTTCATACAAGATGGTCCCAGGACCGAGACCCCAAAAGTTTTTACCTCTTAACCGGCTTCAGTCTTACATGCATCTTGGGTTTGGCCCAAAATACAACAGAATTGAAGCTTGGTCTCACATCCCAATCACGGTCCTCGGGCTTGAGTTCCAGGTCAAAGTGCCAAATAAGTTTTGCCAGAAACATACGCATCATACCATACGCAAATCTGTTTCGCTAAACGTCAGTTTTCTGAAGTCTTCATAAGTAACGGCGGTCTAACCCTTTGCCCAAGCAGTTTCTGGGGCCTTTCGAGAAAGGTTGGAAAGCTCCTTTCTGATCTGCGGCGAAACGTGGATCATCAACGGAGGACTTCAGCCATCTCTCGGGCAAGTATGACGTGTGCTCGGAGAAATTGGAGTCCATGTGATGTGTTGCCCACTGCGGAACACCAACAGTAGTCTATGTGTGTCAGTAATCCGTGATCTACAAATTCGCGGCACCGAGCACTCACCCCTTCCGGAACAAAGTAACCGTCAACTGTAGCTCCGCCAGGAGGACCGACACGTGGAATAACTGCTGCAACAACTGGACGCATACGCATTCCTTCATCAATGCAGGCCGTCAGATAGTCCATTGACGCCAATCTTGCAAATGTGATCTCATCATCATGCTCGATCGACCGAACCTCATCGACCAGCTTCTCATATGCATGTGGATTAGTCAGGAGATAGAACGTTACCACGGACAGGGTGGTCGCTGAAGTTTCACTACCGGCAAAGAAGAGAAGCTGAGCGAAGTTGATGATTTTGTCCCTAGTCCACGATTCTCGGTCGTCGTTCTCAGTCCAGATCATGGTCATGAAATCCGGACGATCGTTGCCCATCTTCTCTCGTTTCTCCGCTTTTTGCGCGACGATGTCTACGGTCTCAAGCCAGGTCTTCAAGCCTTTCTGAGAGGACACCATCTTGTAAAGAAACTTGGTCAGCGGCAGCCTGTTGAAAAGCTGCAGCAGACCAATGAAGGGAGATACATGCAAGATCATATCAACAAAGGGATCCATCTCGCCCTTCTCCAGGCAGTACAGTGATTCGCCGGTCGACAAATCAGCCATCACATCAGCCGTAGCAAACGTGACCCAGTCAACAATGTCAACGTCTTGATTGATTCTGTCGCGCAGCTCTGAAATAAACATGTCGGCGTACCTCTGAATGATAGGTTCTTGCGACTTGAGAGCTTTTTCTGAGAAGGCAGGAGCCACTTGATGACGCAGCGCGCGATGCGTAGGCTTGTCGGCGGAGATCATGGAGTCATTGAGAGGGGTATGCCGTACATCGTAGAAAACTGCATCTTTGGGAAACTCGAGCTTTCCCCGAGTTTTAACGCCGTATATCTCTTCTAAAGCTTGGGGCGAGCAAAAGGAGAGTTCGTTTGGCCCAACTCTTACAACAGGACCATACTTTTCATGGAGATATTTCGCATGTCTCCAATAATCAGCCTTGTAGACTTGGCGATAAAATTTTGGAAGCCATGAAACAGCATAGTACCACGGGCCCGGAACATTTCTCAACGGATGTATACAAAGGTTGTAGAGAACAATGGCCAGCCTATATGCCACGAACTGTATCTTATCAGAAATGGTATTTCGGTAACAAAGGAAATACTCACAGCAAACAGGACCAGAGGCCAAGTTGGTATCATTCCCATCTTATGCACACGGCTAGACCTTCAAGCGTCTTGTTCTGTGTGCTACCAGGCAAGAGGTCACTGCGGTCCATATGTAGCTTGCACGCCGTCATCCTGCAGCAGATAAATTTTGACCATGCTAGCGTACGTTGTCTTCAATTTGGACATCCATTTTTGGATACGCAGGGACCCATGGTAGATGAAGTTCGCGTGAGTCGTGGACTTCTAGCCACTCACACCCACTCTTACTCTGGCCTAAACTTTTCGAAGCTCACGTACTACCTTAGATAGGGGCCATCTGCCGATCAAGTTGTAAAGACGGGCCTAGTGGGGCATATCGGCATCTTGCGCCCGTTGCCCATGTCAATATAGCCATAAGAATCCGTTCATTACCTTGAGTAAAGTGCCGGAACCTAGGGTGCGTGAAGAACTGAGGGCACTGCGCACACAACGGCCAATAGAACAATACCTTTCGACCACGCACACTTTCATTTGAAGTACAGTCATATCTAACCCCTATCGTCTATGGATTTGATTAGAATACTTTGCAATTTACTTGTCGAATATTCTTGCGCATTGGACAAGAGTAAGCGGCAATGAAAAAAATTATGCATGATATCTCCATTTCTTTTCTACTTGCCGACAACCATAAATTTGCGGTTGATTAGAAAAATGATAATCATGTCTGATCCAATGTAACCATCCACTTCAAATACTTCCTGTCGCACATTTTTACCTCATGGGACAAGGTAAGCTTTCTCCCCGACAGTGTGTTATGAGCGTTGAGGGTCGTGATGAGCAGACACGAGTCATAGGCTATGTAGGATTGCTTCGTAAAATGCCTTGATCTCCATTCGTGCTCACAACTTCGCGGAGCCCTTTGCGAAAATTTCCGGAGTTGCAGCGGGTTGTGTTTACGGGATGACTTCCGTTCTCCCTATCCCATAGGATAAATCCATGCGGTAGGACGCAGGTCGAGAAAACAGCGAGTAATATTCCTGCTAATAGTAAACGTGAGAGTCGCGAGTCATAAACGGATGCATCCAAAATTGGGTTGATCTTCAATCATGAAAATCGCGTACATGGTGTTGTTTGATACATGAGTCAGAGGTGAATGCTGGAAAGAATGCCTTGATATCCGATCGCGTCCAGGATGGAAACAGCCAAACAGCAGCAAAGAGCAAATATCCGCTACCCAACATAGCTTTATGTCCAGTAAGTCGTTATCCTTATAAAAAAGAACCTTGGATGCAAAAAGGATCAGATGCTGATCTTGCAGAGCTGTTGCGCCGAATAAAGGTATAACTTTAACCCTATCGTCCGTTCCCAAATCAATAGCGTCTTCATACTGTCATCCAACTTTTACCATTATGGAACAAATGTGGAACTACTCTACTCCAATTGATCCCGAGAGGGTCAGGGAAACTGGCTGCTTTACAACTTTGCCAGTGAGAATCAACAACCGAGACGACATCGCGAACGCAGCCTCTTCGCGCGTGCTCAAAGACTGGGCGGAGCATACTGGGAATCGAAAAATAGACACCAACAGAGTTTCTTTCTCTCCGGTAGGAAGCTTTTGTTCACTCATTTACTGTGAAACTATTCCCGAGCGCCTGGATTCTATATCATATCTTACAGACCTGTTCTTCTTGATTGACGGTTGGTAGTCTCTCATCTTTCTTTTGTCCAAAGGCTTGCTGATCATAAAACCTAGATGCAACCGAAGAGGTTGAAAACGACAAAATTGCCCAAGAGCAGTGGGTCGGTTTCTCAGGAGCAATGACCGACACAATTGGAGAGGCACCTCAGCGTGATCACGACCTAGAGTTCATGAAGAAAAAGAAGCTTGTGGCGCAAGTAATGCTTGATTTCTTGAGAATAGATCCGGCGCTTGGGATGGATCTGGCGAAGAGTTGTAAAGCTGGATGGACTCCTCTAGCCGCTGGAGTGGAATGGGACACCATGGAAGATTATCTGGGTTTCAGGAGACACAGCGCAGGTCTTGAGTAAGCTTTGTCTCCTACATTTATTGCCATTGCTCTAACCTGAATAGCATTTACTGGACAAAGACAGTATTTGGGCTTGGTGAAAAGCTCTCTGATGAAGAAGAGAAACTCATTCGGCCACTTGTTTGGGCGGCAGAAAAAGCTGCTATGCTTAACAACGACTACTGGAGTTGGGACATTGAATACTCTCAGGCAAACCAGAAGATTGAAAGTTTAACCAACGCCGTTGCAGTCTTGATGAGAAAAGAAGGAATCTCTGCCGAGGAGGGCAAGCAGCGAATTAAGGATCTCATCCTTTCTTACGAAGCCGAGTACCTCCAGCTACGTGCTCAATTTTACAGCAACTTTCCTTCAGCACGTTTATACCTGAGGAAACGAGTGGAGCTTGCAGGCTCAATGGCAGCTGGCGTGAGTTTCTGGAGTGCCAATTCCCCTCGATACCACGTGCCGGAGAAGCAAGTCGAAATATCCTATGTAACTGAAAATACCGACGCCAAACTCGACCAAAGCTTCGAGACAATTTCAAGCTCTACCTTGGACCAGTCAAGGACAGACAGTCGAGATGCCAGCGATACAGTATCGAGCAAAAGCACCGACATCACGAGCCCGAGTCCAGGACCCCGGGAGTTCGAAAAGAACTCATACTTCGATGTTCCAAAGCTGGACCACACGGCAATCAATGCCCCAATTGATTATGTCCGCAGCATGCCTTCTAAAGGCGTGAGGACATCCTTGATTGATGCGATGAACCAATGGTGCCAGGTGCCATCACCTCAGCTCTCAGTGGTAAAGAATGTGATCGATCTGCTTCACAACTCTTCCTTGATCCTCGACGACATCCAAGACGATTCACCCATGCGGCGTGGTAAGACGGCCACCCACATGATCTTCGGCGAAGCCCAGTCAATCAACAGCGCAACTTTCTTGTATGTGCGAGTCATACAGGAGGTTCATGCCACAGGCAACCCAGCTCTAATGAAGGTGGTTCTTGAGGAACTAGACGACCTTCACATCGGCCAAAGTTGGGACCTGTACTGGAAATACAACTTGAGATGGCCAACAGAGGCTCAGTACTTCAGTATGATTGATCTGAAGACGGGGGGTCTCTTCAGAATGTTGGTTCGGATGATGCAATCTCTAAGCCCTCGTCATGAAGAGAACTTCGTCTGTGACACATTGGTCTCCATGGTCAGCCGGTTCTTCCAGGTCAGGGATGACTACCTCAACCTTAATTCTCGGGAATACAGCACACAGAAGGGTTGGTGCGAGGATTTAGATGAAGGCAAGTTTTCATACCTCATCATCCACTGCCTCGAGAACAGTCCTATGTTCCGTGACCGCATCATGGGCCTTTTTCGGCAGAGAACAGGATGCCAAGGGCTCATGCCAAGTGTCGGTAAAGTGCAGATCATCGAGTACTTGCAAGAGGCCGGCAGTTTTGATGCTTGCTGGGAATTATTAGACAAACTGGAGGATGAAATCGAGAGCGAGATCAAGAGATTGGAACAGGTCACTGGAGAACAAAACCCGCAGATGCATCTTCTGCTGAAGCTTCTCAGTGTCAAGAATGAGAAGCCAGAAAAGGGAGCAGTCGCTGTGCCTGCAGGACTGTAACTGGTATGTAGCGATTTGAAAGCCTTACATTAAAAGTATCTGAGCGCTACTGTAATGTGTGTTTCTTTCTTTGGAAGACATTTTATGTCACCCATGATGTGAACGAAGGAATGACACCTAGTTCTTTGTACCAAAACCTTCCAAGGTTCAAAAAAGAAACGAAGAAAAAAAACACTCCGTTTGGCTTCCCTAATGTTTAGTCTTGACAATTTGGTCATAAAACCGTTGAGGCAGGATACGTCAGCTAGTACCCTTGGAAAGTGGGTGTTCATCCACATCAATGGCTGTGGTTTATGCCTATAATGGTGGTTCAGAGAGAAGCCCTGGCGCTAAGTGGTCTGTAACACTCTAGAGGGGCTCTGATAATGGCTATGAGAGAATGATGCCGACGGCGATGGCCACAATTATATCGTCTGCTGTGTTGACCACTTCGTGAAGTGGCTAGGAGCAGGTGTGCGCAAGTTAATGCCGGCGGTCGTCCTAGGTACTAGATCTATCTACCTTGAGCTGTGTTACGTACCCGTACGCATTCTAGCTTTTTTTTGTTGTGCCGAGTTTCCGGGTTTTTGAGTGACCTAGGTTGTGGTTGTGGAGCTGACAGTCTGTGCGAGTGAGAGCTAATTTCATGACTCTTACATGGGCTTGCTAGCCGCCCGTGTTTCCGGAAGTCTAGGCTAACTCGGTAATTCCGAAGTTTGACTTTTTGTCTCTTGAGACACGATATTTCTGAGTTGATACCAGCGATGCTACAGGTGATTGCGACCTTGTATTTCCCCGGTCTTGGATTTGACAACCTACGATAATCAAAACAATCTTTATTAAAATCCAACATGGTTCATGTCAACCTCGATACTTAGGAACCAGATAGACTAAAGGTTCTCATCGGAAGAAGATACGGTCACTTCTGAAGCCCCTTGAGAACTACTGTAACCACACGCGAATACTACTATGCACGACGCACAATGGCGGGGATACGCCGAGTTTGTTATACTGGAAGATCTGGGATTATGTAAATCCCGCATGGTCCAGAGCCTCCAGTTCGGGTGAAATTCGACTCAATTTCTCCGAGATTCTTTGGGAACCTTTCGACTATTGGCAAGTATGGGGGTTGGTTTGGAATCAAAAATGCTCACAAACTAGCCTGGAAAAGATCTAGTGTTGTTGAAAGTAGTGGGGTATCGAACTCTGTGACGAGCATAACACCGTGAGCACGCGAAATTAAGCTTTTTGGGGGGATGCCCCTTAGTATTTCTGCTGAATTAATCGAATTCCAAATGGAATCAGCACTGCTAGTCTGCTTCCACTGGATCAGGCACTAGTACCGGAGAGCCTACTTTCTACTGTGTGTAGATTCGACTTGACTTTCTGATATGATTAAGAAAAAGAAACAATAATAGGCAGACATTATCGTATGCAAGTTTGATATCGGGACTTGGTCCATTTCAGAAATGTCAACAACGTACTAAAGCATATCATATTCAATTTGTAACTACTTTTAAACTTAGACACCTGGGGACTTTTTTATACTCGCGGTAATATCCGCACTATAGGAAGTCCCACCTTTATTAATTAAGTGTTCTATCAACCTCTCTTTTATATTAAATTCTAGTTGCAAATGCGAATTATCTGCCCAGGTGGCCTGGTCCGATACGCTCATAATAAGTTAGACATTTCAGTATCTCTCAAGGCTTAGACACAAAGGGAAAATCTCCACTCTGATTTCTCGAGTGGTTCCCACTGAGTAGTATAAATACCAAAACCCCTCTTGTTCGTCTCCTGTTTAGTGTCAGTGCAGCCGTAGAACTGTTAATTCTTCCCACTTTACTCCAAGTTTGTCTATCCTGACTGCCACTATGAAGCGTAAGTAGCGCACTATTTGCTGACAATACCTCCGCTTACCACATTAGTTCTCTCCGCTCTTACTCTTTCGGCAACTAGCCTGGCTGTTGGCACGCTCGCGGCGCCGGCTCCTGAACCGGCTACAATTGGAGCAACCGTGAAGCCATACCGCATGTTGTGTGCTGGTTTCAACGCGGGAAGCTTCCTGACTTCCGGCGATATTAGGTGGGCTATGGAACACAGAAGAGATGAGCTAGACCTTAAGGCAGGGTGGTGGGATGTGAAGGATCTCAAATGCACCGCCACTTATAATCTGCACACCCCGCAAGACGCGGTTGCTTTCACGTACAACCACCTGCGCAACAACAACGCTATGACAACCATGAAATACCAGCAAAAGGTTTTATGCGGTCCCATGAGCGGGTGGAAGTTGGACTGCCATTAATTCGTGTAACAAACTAAGCACACGGCAATCAAACAGGGGGAATCATATAGAGCAACTTCCTGTGTCAGTGAATAGATATAGACGTATACATCTTAGTGTAATTGTATCACTCGTTCTAAAAAACTAACATGTAAATGCTAGGCTCAATCTTGTGGTCGGGTCATGGCCTCTACGTGGGCCTGGTAGAGGTATTGGGGAGATTTCGTCGATTTTCTTTCGTTCTAGGGAGTGTTTGGCTTCGCTTACAATTAGGACGGTGGGTTAAACTTCCCAGGGGCGCCCAGTAGATCTATTTCAAATAATAATTACTCACAAAACACGTGAAACTGGCATAAAAGACAACCAACGACCTTCTTGGTTGATTAAAGTTAAAAGCTTTCTTTTCACTCTGTTCAGGCCCGCAGCGTGGTGCATTGAACTCGAGATTCTGGCTATGAGACTCCAACGAGCCCGAATCTGGCATAGGATAAATAGATATATGATCAGTGCAAGAGACCACTTCCTACACCTGTTAGTATTTACTTGTGAAGAGAACGCTAATGGAACTACAAGGGGACTACTGAATTTAAGAACCAGCTATTATGATTAGGTGAGATAGAACATCCTCTCTTACTTCATGAAACTCAATTAGTCACACACCTAGAGTAACTTTCTTGATGTTGTCGACGACCACTTTTATACGAGATCCTGCCACAATACTCTATGAACTGGCGATTATGTTTCAGGCTTGAACATAGTAGATAAACATAAGTTAGAAAAGCACGAAAGCTTTCTCTGGTAGCTAACACTAGGTGCTACTTTTAGACAAACTCAGTTATATATACTCAGACTGCCAACCGCCTTAAACTATTTTAATCCTCTCTAGGCGAGCATCATCAAACCACATATAGTTGCGTACGTATTCAGTATGACAAATACCAACTCGGGAGTATTCCTGTTCGTTCCCAGTTCTCTCCAAAAGAAGTCCATACCACCTACTTGAATTATTGCACCACGTTGCTACTTGTAAGCAGTATAGTGGTGTAGGCTTCTCAAACTCTTTGTCGAATTTAGCTTTTCCGACAACCTCCCCTTTATCCAAAAGGTAGTCATCAGGAGGGCCCTGTAGGTTGAGTTCTTTATAGTAAAGATATCCCGGATCCTTTGGGTTCATGCGCCGATCAAAGGTTCTGACCTTGCCTGTCACAACAAGCCAGCCAGACTCGATGGTCCCATCTGGGTCTAGGCCGCACGGCGTAATGTCTGTTTCGATGTCTTCCAGAACAACTTCGTAAGTGTTCGAACCAATCGATATTGGAACATTGAAAGAGATTGCTCCCTCAAGAGCTGCCCAACTCCAGCTTGGTGCACGGTATCCTTCAGCGGGAGGCGAAAGCCATGATTTCCACCGAGACCAAAGTAATCCAAGCCCAAGATCCTTCTTCCAAAGACCTGCGACATACTCTCCACCCGTCTTATCTTTCACAACTTTGGCAAGTCCTGAAAGGGCTGGCAGTTTGTCGGAAGATTTTGTTATGCCTCGTTCAACGTATCCCCCGGCCATTTTGTACCATTCAGACTCAAACTTGGAAAACATAGCCTGATTGTTTGCGATATCGTTCGAAATATTTAACTCATTGAAGGTGCGGTCTTTTTCCATATGGCTTGGAAGATCCCAGTCGTAAGGAATACCGTCTTCTGCTAACTGTGATTGCTGGCACTGCCAAAGCAACTGGTCAACATCGAAGTTGATCATACGAGCGGAGAGAATTTTCTCTTGAAGAACCCACGCCCGTGTATGTAATGGCCTTTGGCCGAGGTGGATGAAGTTTCCTGGACGTGGTCGAATCATGACCTGAACGGGTTTGTCCGTTCCGGGCTGTGTGTACATCAACGGGACGTGGGTAGATTCATCTCGTGCAACAAAACACCCGCCAGTCGAATCGCGAGAAGCCGAGGCAGCAATGGTAACATATGAGGAGGCGTAGTAAGACCCCATCTTGGCGCTTTCGAGCTCCCAATCAGTCTTCGAGTCCTGAATGATACAGAGAGAGTCGATCCACAGATACTGTATGCCCACGGCTCTCGTTACGAGTATCGCATCCCGAAAAGTCTTCGGAAGTTTAGAGAGAGGCAGAGTCTTGAAATGATCGCTTATCGTGTCAGTTGTCGTCCGGATTATGGGATGAGTTCCCCAACAATGACTCAAGGTCATATAACGATCAAATCGGCCAAATGTTTCTATTAGTCGTGGGTCTCTTCCTTCATCGGCTCCAACATCGACAACGCGAGTTGGCAACTGATTTAGTCCACGATGGCAACCTGGGTGATTTTCATCGCAGTCGGAAACCCATTTTTGCAGGAGACCCAGGTGTTCACCCGGCGGCCTGATATGACGGGCCAGGATGATATCGCCTATGTTCATTACGGAGTCCATGGGTCCTACCGCAGGATAAAAGCTGAAATAGCCATACGCACGGAGACTATCACATCGTATCTTGGCCTCATAAATCCCACCTTCCTCCCAGTTTTCGTCTACATATCGAGCCCCTCGAATAACGACGACCGGCGGGCCCAGATCCCAGCTCTCATTGCGAATTGCGGCTAAGTTCTCAGGGCTGATTTGATTGGCAATCGACTCCCAGAATAACTTGCAAAGATCGCAAATAGACGAGTTTAAGTTCAGGTTGAGGATCGATTTATGTAATGTGACGTCTTGAAGCTCCCCGTCGTCGTCGAGGAGATTTGCTAGATCAAAAGCCTTGCACGCGTCGCAAAGTGACATTTCGCCAGACCAAATTTGGGCCAAAACTCAAGTCTCACACTTTCAAGAGTGCTTAGGCCTGTACAAGAAAGCTGGCAATAGTGAATCATACGGTTGCTGTTTCGCAGAATAGCTATGAAGAAAGTTGAAGTAGCAGCTTGTTATCTTCTAAGTAAACAGAAGTTTGGCGGGGACCTGCCCTCGACTCCTTTGCTTACAGCCAAACCATGACTCACTTGGAATGCAGGCCAAGGATTTCGCGTACGCAGATTGGGGGCTTGGGTGGGGGCAATGGCCATGAAGGATTATGGACTATCGAACATGGCTGAGGCATGTTGTCAAGGATGAGCATTCGAGATGCACTGTAACGTATAATTCAACGAGATACCCCGTCAAACGAAGCATAATGGTAGTTCATCTCAATGCTCATTGCAAGAAATGGTTCATACAAGGGTTATCGCCAGGCAGCAGAGACACGGACGACGTTTTCGACCGCCATAAGACGGCCAAATGAATTTGAAACGGTGGGATAAATCAGGCTCTCCAATCAAATCTAATCATATGTTGAGCTACGGCGCAGGCCTCTTAGAGTTCCCAAATTGGCGCATGGAATTAAAACACGATAAGCGGGCTGGAATCCTTCTCGTCATTCGCCCAGATTTTCGGTTGGGCATTTGCTGATTTATCAATTACTCTGTTGAGGCAATGAAAGTCATATCAACCGAGGCTACCATTGCAATAGCAACCCATGAACATGAAGTCGCTGCTTTGAGATGGGTACTAGGGACTATAAATAGCTAGTCACTTCCTATTCTAAGGTACTTTCAAAATGTCTGCTACTAGGAAAGCAGACTATTGCAGGCTGTCTGTATCTCTCGTCAAACATTTCATGATTTTTTCGCCCTAAGAGCATAGCCTTATTCGCCTTGAGGTTTCAATTCTAGCATAAGCGATATGGGTTCTTCAGGATGAGAAATTGGATTACAAGCTGCGGTACTTCTGCGCGTTTCTAATACGTCTTTTCTGGATCCAAGAGCAAACCTTCGGGTAATCAGAGCCGGACGATACCACCAAACCCGAGCAAAAATCAAGCTCCAGTCAAAAGACAGAGTCCATCAAGAAGTCGGAATCGGAATCCAGCATATGGACAACAGATTGGCGTACAGTGTATGAGGCCGTTTTCTACTCCTGGCGATATTGCTCGGTATGAACAATGCTGGGAATGTAAGGAGTCAACTAGATTTAGAAACAGACATGGAAAATTGGAGAGATGTAACGTTCCCGGTTGCAAGAATGGAAAAGTCAGGTCGGCCGAGGTTTTGTGTCAGGTAGCCCTCCATGCTTAGAAGACTTAGGATTGATACTATTTGTTTCTGGCTTATATCTTGCCATAACACTCCCATGTTATGAATGATATGATTTCTGCATTAGCTACGATGTAAGGGGAAATGATAAAGTATACATGATAGAACTTGGTTAACCCATCATAACTATCGCTGAGTACCTTAACTTTTGTATGACATAGGTAGAACGACCAGTTTCTCTTTTTTTCTTTTTTTTAAGTTATGTCGAATACATAGAACCAACGCTCTAACACGGAATTGTGGTGATTGATCAGCGCATGATTGGCAAGGAAATCGCGCCACTATGTCTGCTAATCTTCTTTTTGGCCCTTCACCAGTCAACGATTCTCACCCCGATGTCTCTATTTGCTCTAAAAAAGACGGCATGGGGCACTGGGCATCAGTCTCTGGGTTGGTTGGCAATGCCATCGTGGTTATCCTCACGCGAGTTCAAGGAGGTCCAACTAGGTCTCATAACGTGTAGTTGGCAAAATTCCATCATACTTGCTTACATTTATGGACAAGGTATTTTATTCAACCGTAAATCTTCATTATGCAATCGTCTCTAGTACCCTAATCCTTCTGTAGGGATTCTAAGTATGTACTCCTGAAATCTTGTTACGGCAAAGGCCACGGCTGGTAACACCAGCAAGTTTGCCGGCGGCGGCGCAGTCCTGTGTTTCCAAGTAAGTATCTCTTCGTAACATCGTCTACCAGCTTTACTTACGTTGCTGAAGTCACAGTTGTTGATGGCACCATCCAGACGCCATGTACGCTTCACGTATCGGTAGCATTCTTTGAAGTTCTGCCCGTAATATCCGGAAGTTCCTCCACCACCGTTTGCTTCACAGGCTTTCACGGTGTCCTCATCCCAGGGGACATTGTTTTGAATCTTCCCTTGGTAGTTGAAGTTGTCTCTCACACACCTTCAGAATGTTAGTAACTAGTTTGGTACGGGTAGAGTAGAAACACATGAATCATACCAGCAATGCTTGTAACTAGCGCATGCATCTGCTGATGCAATAGCAAGAGCTGCTGTAATGAAAAGAGAAGAGACCTTCATATTTGAAAGATGTAGACAATAGAAAAGGTATGGTGGGTTGGTAAGACAGACTGAATACCATCAGAGAATATTCCAATGTTATTTATTGTTCACAGCATCGCGCATGCACAGCATTGCTGACTCGGTATCGCGACTGAGTAATGACTTTTAAATTGCCTTGTTCATATTATTCATTATTGGGCGACGCTGAATGCAGATCATGTAGATTTTCGGCCTTAACCCGCCTTTTGAAATCCACAGGCACACATTAATTAAGGTTTAGAAAATATTGGATAATCCTGTCTGTTGAAGTTGTAAACTCGCAAAATTCCCGCAAAAAGCGTTTCTCTCCTTAAGCTTAGATTCTCATGGTACAGAGTAGAGGCACCACAAGGTTGAACAAACAACGGGCCTGGCCCTTCTCAATTTGTAGGTCGTATCCTGTGCAGACTGGTTTCGCCAAAACTTATACCAAACCTGTCGCTTTGGTTAACGAGGAGGTAGAGTGTGGGGAGGCTGAAGAACAAACCCACTGGCTTGCAACGTTCTAGTGTGCGGCCTCCGTCCCGACACCAATAAGCTGTGGGAACATTGCTCACCCGGCTGTGGGGTTACTCTCATGTTGGAAGATCAACCCCACCGATGCGCCTGGTGACCATCCTGTCAATAATACACCGCTCTGCGTCCCCAAGAGAGGTAATTACGCAATTCGGCGTCACTAACGCTGTTTCGCGCCAAACTCGCCCCAGATTAAGCGCGCTATATATTATAACAGAGCAGATGATGCACTCATTATTCGAGTGGTAAGGGGCCTGTGAGAAGGAGCAACTATTATCCCGCCAACCAGATGTTATGATCTCTTGAAGAGTCCAAGGTTTGTCCCAATCAGCGACCGTCTGTGATATCGGTAAGGTTAGTTCAGAGTAACATCTTAATATCGAAAATTTGCACATGACTATCATCTTGGTCAACCACGCTTCATGAGTTATGCTGCCCAAACAAGGGCCGCATCTCTCACGACTCGCTCCACTAAACTCTCTAGCTTCCTCTTCTTCTCAGTTTGGTATTCTTTCCCGGTGCAAAATATGGGTTTTAGCATTCATAAAATATGACTGCCGCGAAGTAAAATCCCAAAACACGGGCAGTGCACCGTGTATCTTCTGTGACAAACCAAAAGTACCTTGAACACACGTGCATGAGCTAAAGAGAACATGAGCCCAAAAGGTTGCGACGGCTTCAAAGCACAGGCATCTTGCTAAGTAAGCTTAAAGTCCACCTTAGCGTCAACCTAATAACAGGTAGTTCGTTTCCATTATCGAATTTCGATAACGCACAAAACAAGTTGGCTCTTCCTGTCGCTCCTGAATGAAGTGTATGTGGACGGAAAGTCAGGCTTATGCCTAGAAACTTGTTAAGAAAGCCTTCGTTATGGTTGCCTCTTAAGTCCTTTCCAGGGCAAAAGTAAGGCACTGCCTTGACTCAAACACTACACAATTTCTTGCAAAGTTGATTCCTTATGAACCCTTTGCATAGATGGGACCAAAATCGGTGATTTGGGAATATGTGGTGGAGGCTGGTGCGGAATTATCGCTGTGACAATGGGATGACTTCCCAAGCCCGTCGGGAATGCGATCCCCGTTTATCGGGGATCGAGAGGAGTGAGTGAAATAATTATAATGACCCGATGTATTCTGCACTATGAAGCCACAGAGTTCCCTTAGTAAACACATAGGAAAACGTTGATGCCAATGAAGGGGGCGGTATGGGACAGAGTCGTGGGTTTAGCGTGTAGCGCAAGCCATGTCCTTTCTTTTGGAGACAACTGTGTAAAAGCATTCCGGCCGGTGAGGCTATAGTAGCTGCTGCACTGTAAGTCTGTCACGATGCACTTTTACTGCAACAGCTATGAATAGCTATGATGAGCTTGTTCGAGACGGGGTCGACGGGGTCCAGGCCGGAAGCTCGTCCTCCAGCTAGGCAGCTTTCAGGCAGAAGTATGTTCTGGCAAGTACAAAATTGGACTCGTAAACAAAGTACGGAGATGAAAGGGGCAGATTTAAGCAAGTGGGAAGCCATCCGATTTTCTGTTACACAGTTGACAAAGTTGTGCTCAAGTGCCAACTAATATGTAGTAACAGGCATATGGCCTGCAGAGTACTATTCAGTTAAGCATAGATGAAACAATTTTTTCCCCTGGAACAACGAGCATTAAAGTGCTTAGTACGTCAATAAATATAGATTTTGTAAAAGCTAGTTTATAGTAGTGGGTAAAACCGAAAGTCTTTCAGGTTAAAGTTGCGATTAAGTCAACTTATGATAGGCTATGATACGTTCACGTCTTAGATCATCAGTCAATTATTTGTTTCTATTTTACCATTTGAAAAAAAAAAAAAAAAAAAACCTATAAACATTTGGAAAATTCACCGGAAAATATTCGCAGGAAATGCAAATGATCCTTTAACGTCCCACACCCACTTCTGGGCACCCCCCACATTTGGGCACCCCATTTACACCAAAAACGCCGTTTTTCGAAATTCTATATTAAACTAACTACTATACTATTGGAACGGTAGGTAGGAATCTCGTAGATAGTACGATATCCTTATAACAGGGTATTAGAGTAAGGGAACTTGTACTTATGAAGTAGGGCTTTAATAGTAAAGAATGTATAGGCTTATATTGAAGCTGAGTTGGTTGAGGAACTAATAGCTAGCTAAGGGAGAGAATTAGGCTAGTTATATAGTAGTATAACGTCGCCTATAATAGCTAATATAGGAAGCTATAAGCTAGGTTTAGTATACGTAAGTATATACGTCAGCTAGCTTATAAAGCAGCTTATAAATCAGACTAGAATCTTCTTTAACTAAATAGACTTTTAGATAAGGTTAAAGAGAGTATTCCATAGGGATCTGAATGTCATATGTTTAAACTAGCAAGCAGCCATTCTTAGCTAGTTACTTTTGTAAGTCCTACTAAGTCTTAGATAAGACTAAATAGGATAAATAAGTAAAATAGAAGTATAATATACTTATACTTCTAACATATACTTACTAAGAAAAGAAAATATATATAAACTATGTTAAGTATAATTATAGCCATCTAATTTTTTATAAAGGTTTAAATATAATAATAGTTATAATATAGAAGTTTAAAACTAAAAGCTTTAAAATGTTAGTAGATACTAGTAACTTACTAGTATTCCTTAACATTAGAAAAATATATTTTCGCTTATATATACTTATTTAAAAAATCTAGGAAATTAATATTTATACTTATTAAAAGTATATAATTATATCTAAAAGAGATTTAAAAGTATTACTTTAGTAAATATAGTATAATTAAGGGTTAAAATTCTATAATAGAAACTTTTCTTAGGGGAAATTTTAAAATATTATTCTAAGCTTAAAGAATTTTTTACTAAGTATAAGAATATATAAATCTACTATATCTTACTTAAAAATTCTAATCATATTAGTTAAATATCTCTACCTATTTTATATATTAAGATATAGGCTAGGTAAATTAGTATTATAAATGTTAAACCTTGAATTTATAATACTTATTATCAATAATACTAGTATATAGCTACTTAAGTATTATAATTAAGTCTTAATCTATTTAATATATATTTATTCTCTTTAATAAGTAAAGTATTTAGTTTAATATAGAATTTCGAAAAACGGCGTTTTTGGTGTAAATGGGGTGCCCAAATGTGGGGGGTGCCCAGAAGTGGGTGTGGGACGTTATCGGTCAAATCTACTGCGTCCGTCTTACACCATATTGCTCTCGTGTCGGAAGATCGGGGCCTACTACCGCCGACCTGCCGACCACCGATGCCCCCACGTGACCATCCTGTCAGCAAGCCACCGGTCGCCTGTCGCCCAATTCCCCAATTTGGCACTACCAAGACTGACGAGCATTGACCAGCCCCCAAACCAAGGCCAATGACGGTTTTCATGCCCCAAAACTTACATTCCTTTCAACTGAAGGATCGCAGTTCTTCAGCCGTATGCCCCGACCCAGCCCGATTCCGGTTTCCTCCATCCGTTGGCCGTCTGCCAAGTCAGTGAGGCGTTTTAAGCTTGCCAGCATGGTAACCTTAGTCGCCGTCAGTGGCTGATGAATCCCTGCTCGCTGGTCTTGTGTCGTTCATTTTGCACTAGACGCATACTTCTCCTATGGCTTGGAACACCAGCATGCCAGCCCTACGCTTTTTTTCCCGGCTGTCATCCTTGCCCACCCCTCCTTCGTGGCACGGAGCTTGTGAGGGCGACGCCGATGGGCCAGTCCAGCTGATGTCGGCATTGGAACTTTCAGAGCATATCGAACCTCCTCAGTACGATGGCGTGGATGTTATTTAAGTTTGAGGGTTTGCTGGTCTCCTCACAGGTTTCCGGATCCAATCCATCAGCATCATATTCATTGATACATTGACACAACAAACACCCATCACCGATATCTATACCAACATCAGTATTATAACAGATGAACATGTCAACGACAGATGTTCTAATCATTGGCGCAGGCCCAACAGGTCTGACCCTAGCTCTCGAGCTCTGCGTCCAAAAGATTCCCTTCCGCCTTGTCGACAAGCTCGATGCCCCCTCAGACAAGTCTCGAGCCCTGGTTATGCAATGTCGTAGTCAGGAACTCCTCAACCGCCATCCCACCGTCGCCCAGCAGTTGCTCGAAAGAGGTGTCAAGGGTCCTGGCGTCAACATCTACTGCAACCAGAAGAAGCTTGTCACCGGCACCTTTGACGACCTTGGCTTCGACGATACCCGCTTCCCGCTGCCGCTGTGGATCCCCCAAGGCGACACCGAATCCGCACTTACCCGGCAGCTCGAGGACTATGGCGCCAAGGTCGAACGGGGCGTCTCGGCCCAAGATATCAAGCAGGATGCCGACTCCACTACCGTTACCCTCGTCCGCGGCGACGAAAGAGAGGTTTTGAAGGCGAAGTACATTGTCGGCTGCGACGGCGCCCACAGTATTGTGCGAAAGAGCACGAATCTTACCTTTGAGGGCGCGCAGTACCCCCAAGAATACATCCTGGCCGACGTCAAGCTCGAGGGCCCCTACGACAAGGAAAGAGTATCCATGTACCTCGGCAGCCGCATCATGGTTTTTTTCCCGCTCAAGAACGGCGTCATCCGCGTTGTCGGCGAGAGGTCGAAGTCGAGCAAATTCACCGGCGACCCGTGCGTGCAGGAGGTCCAAGAGTTTATCGAGGAGATGGCCGCAGGCACGTGGGAGGTCAGCGACCCGCTGTGGCTCGCGCACTTCCGATGGAACTGCCGTGGCGTGAACCACTACCGCGACGGCCGGCTTTTTGTGGCCGGCGACGCGGCACATATCCACTCCCCCGCCGGAGGCCAAGGTATGAACACCGGCATCCAGGACGCGATCAACCTCGGCTGGAAGCTCGCAGCCGTATTACGCGGAGACAACGACGACTCGCTCCTGGACTCGTACGACGAGGAGAGACACCCCGTCGGCACTCACTTGCTCTACGGCACAGACCGTATTTTCAACATGGTTGCGTCGCAAAACTTCATCTTCACCACCATCCGCAATGCGCTGATGCCGTGGGTGGCGCCTTATGTCTGGGGCGACAAGGCGCGCCGCCTGCGCATGTTTACCTTCATCTCGCAGATGGGCATCAAGTACCGTCGCAGTCCCATCGTCCACACTGCAACAGGCTTCGAAGGGCCAGTCAAGGGCGGTTGGAGAGCTCCGGACGGTGAGCTCCTGGATCAGAGAGGGGAGAAGGGCAAATGGCTGCTCGGGCTGACCAGCAACGCAAAGCACACCATCGTGCTGTTTTCTGGTATTCTCGGGGGTGAAGAGGAGGTTAAGCAGATGGAGGAGAAGATCCGTGCCGACGCACGGTACAAGGAACTCGAGATTGTCAAGGTCTTTGGGGGACAAACATTTGCAACAGGAGGCTTCAGGGATAAGGATGGCGTGCTCCACAAGCGGTACGGGTTCGAAAAGGAGGCGGGCTTAGCAGTGGTCCGGCCAGACGGATATGTGAGCTTTATCGGGTCGGCGGAGTCTGTGGAGGAGTTTCTTTCTATCTGAGATGAACCGTCTATATTTACATTCAGTGGTTGATATCCGGCGCGAGGAGTTTTGGCGATGGGATATTGGATAACATCATGACTCTTCTATTAATTTCATAGTCTAGAGGCTTTTTCCAGTAATGAAACATCAGTTCACCTTTAGCCGTTGAGTCCACGATTCCCGGTACGTCTTTCGACGGCTCACCCGCATCTACTTGGTGAGCTACAAACACCCAAGGCCCTCAACAACATCCGAGGTTCCGGGGACTCTCCGAGCCAACGACCGAGGAGCAGCCATGTCCCCTACACCAGAGAGCTTCTGCAATGACAGCATTGTGGTTCTTCCCCCTTTTTTTTCAAAACATCGTCCAAAACCGCACGACATCAGACTGACAATCTTCTTTCTGTGGCAATGTGGAGTCCCCGCATCAACTTCAGAATGCCATTCGGACCGATGATTGATTCTGTATCCCCAGTGCCCACCAAAACCAACAGAAGCGGTGGGCGAAGACAATGCGAGTTCAACTTAGACCACCTTTACAACCTGCCTACGTGCCTACGTAGGAAACTGACTAAGTTTGTCCTCCCCCTTCACACTGCACTAACCGTAAAAGACGCCCAGAAAACCGGTCTGGTTAAGCTTCGACTACAACGATGGCCCCGGCACCCGTTTCAGAGCCGCGGCGGGGCCAAAACGACGTCATCGACCTTGATCCCGCCATTCATCATCAATCAATTGTCCGTAAAGTGGCTCCCTTGATGTGATCTCTCGGTCGTTCTTCTCGTCGTTCGCCAACTGCCATGTCGTCGTAGTAGTTCCCGTCGGCCAAACGGCACGTCACGACGATCACCTACGCGGGGTGCATGCCGAATACCGTGACGCCCAAGTAGTAATAAGCGACATCTCTTGTTTCTTCATCCCCCCTCGTGAACTCTAATCATCCCTGTCCCATCTTCCATACTTACTACTAGTAGTCGCCCCCTGACCTGGTAGGAGTACATGCACCCCGGATCCAACATGGTCGACTTATTCGGCCCGTCCTAATGAGCGTCAGAACCAGCGGGTTGCAGCTCATTGTACCAGACGCACGTACGCGACTACGTACCCTTTTGACGCTGTCGCACTACAGCAATGACATCGTTCGTTACCCACACTTGTATCCTATGGGGAAAAGATTGTGCGACAGATTGAACGGCGTGGCCGGCGCCGGCGCGGTTGAGGATGCGGGAGAGTCCCGAGCGGGTAGTAGATGAGCGAGGAGCCCAATCTCTTGGCTATATAGATCTGTGTAACGCCCCCTTTTCCTTCGGACGCAGATATGCTTGGTTAGGTAGTTCAGGGCCTTTGACAACGTCGGCATCTTGGGATCTACAAGACAGAACAGACAGACCGGATCCGGCTCACCGAATCACGGCCAGCTCATATACCCACAGCCATTCAACAGGGCCACCAAATCTCATCAATACCGGAATCTTCAATCATGGGGTATTTCGGCCTCAAAGGAGCATGGCTCACCTTCTGGGTGACCATCGCCTGCGCGACGGACATGACGCTGTTCGGGTAAGCATGAACATTCCCCCCCATCGCTCTCGTCCCAACATCATCCAATCGCATCATGTACTGACAACGACCTAAAAGCTACGACCAAGGTGTCTTTGGCGGCGTCATCGTGACCGATGACTTTCTCGAAACCATGGGCATCGTCGGCAACGACAAGCTCCAGAGCACAGTGACCGCAATCTATGACATTGGCTGCTTTCTCGGCGCGATATCGACCATCTGGATCGGCGAGCGGCTCGGCCGGAAAAACACTATTCTGGTCGGCACGACCATCATGTCCATCGGCGCCATCCTGCAGACGGCCGCCTTTGGGCTTCCGCAGATGTTTGTTGGTCGCGTGATTGCGGGCATCGGAAACGGCATCAACACTTCGACCGCGCCCGTGTGGCAGGGCGAGACCAGCAAGGCGAGTTGGCGAGGCAAGTTGATCGTCATCGAGATGATTATGAACATCTTTGGGTTTTCACTGAGTGAGTTTTCATGTCCTGATCGAATGTGTCGGCGCGGTTGATGCTGACAGGAGGATACCCTTAGGTAACTGGGTGACCTTTGGCTTCTCGTACCTCACGGGCTCAGTATCGTGGCGGTTCCCTCTGGGATTCCAGTTCTTCTTCATTTTCATCCTCTACGCTACCGTTCCCTGGCTTCCCGAGTCTCCACGGTAAGTCCTTTCTTCCCTCGTGTTATTCTTAGTCCGGACACAGCCGACTAACGTCTTTTTCAGCTGGCTCATCGCCAAAGGTCGCGTCCCCGAGGCGGAACAGATCCTCGCGGATCTCGAAGACCGCCCTGTCGACGACGCCTACATCCAAACGCAGTCCAAGGACATCCAGTGGGCCGTTGACTACGAGCGCGAGCACACCGTCCCCTGGTCGGACCTCTTCAGGGGCAAGACTGGCGAGACAGCCGGGACATGTACTCTCCGCCGTATATTCCTGGGTATCGGTACGCAAGCGATGCAGCAGCTCGGCGGCATTAACGTCACTTCGTACTACCTTCCTACCGTTCTGATCGTCTCTGTGGGCTTGGATAACAAGACGGCGAGGTTGCTGGCCGCCTGCAACTCCGTCAGCTACTTCTTGTTCAGCTTGATCGGCATCCCGAACGTGGAGAGATGGGGCCGCAGGAAAATGATGATGTGTAAGTTTTCACTCCAGTGAGTGGGGGGCTCGAGCCAAAACGTTCTAACTTGGGAACAGACGCGGCGTTTGGACAATTCGTATGCTACGCAGTCATCACGATCTGCATCCGGTACAACGAGTACCCAGGCCTGGCCCCGGAGACGCAGTCTCAGTGGGCGAAGGCGTCCATTGCCTTCTTCTTCCTTTACTACGTCTTCTTCGGTATCGGCTGGCAGGGTAAGTCATCCAAAAAATAACAGCTTGCTCCCAAGGTAGCGGGAACTGACTTGTCTAGGTGTTCCCTGGCTCTACCCAACCGAAATCAACAGCTTGTCCATGCGAACCAAGGGCGCCGCCCTCGGAACCGCGACGAACTGGATCGTCAATTTCATGGTATGTCCTTGCTTCCCGCAGTGACCCCGGCACGACGCGTCTCTAACGCCCAAGTCAAGGTCGTCGAAATCACTCCTCCCGGAATCAACTCCCTCGGTTGGAAGTTTTACATCATCTGGACCGTTCTTAACTTCTCCTTCGTCCCCATCGTCTACCTCTTCTATCCGGAGACCGCGGATCGCTCCCTCGAAGACATCGACCGCTTCTTCGCCGAGAACCACGACATCTTCGTCTTCAGAGACCCTGATGCGACGTCGTCCACGAGGCCGGCCAAGTACATCGCTCAGGAGCAGCAGCAGATTGCGAAGCGGAACAGCGGGGTCGTCCCGGGAGAGACTGAAGACATGTTGAGGAGGCGCGGTGTGTCGGAGAAGATTAAGAAGGGAGAGTCGGATGAGGAGATGGCGTTTGGAGAGCACAAGGAGAGGACGTGAGGGCCTTCCAGGGGTCAAAAGTGCAGGGGAGAAGTTAGATGTAACGATTATTATGAGCGACGATTCTAGATTATGATACCTCTGCTTCTTCAAGCCTAAACTGCGTTTTTCGCCAATGCCGCGTTGCTCTGGCCTGTCTTTTCACTCGGTCTTGTAATCATAAAAACACCGGCAACCTAGGGATATGAGTTATCGGTTGATGGCAGTGTGCGACTGCAATTCCAGTGAACCGTAGTGGCGCTCAACCGGCAACCCTCAATCATCAATCCTTTTTTCCCGCACCACCAGTGAACAAGTCAAAAACCATGCTCCGAGGCAAGTCCATCCCCATCCCCAAAGCCTCAGCAACTTCATGCCGACCCATCATATCCTCAACACCCTCGCCAGCAACTTGAACATGCCACGCCCCAACCCGCACCATCTCCGCCACCTTGGGCCCCCCGACTTTCCAATCCCAGTCAAACGCCTCGTTAATCATCTGTCTACCGTGCAGAATAAGCGCAGATCGAAGGAGTTGCCTCGTCTCCTCCTCGGCGGCGGCCAGGTCCAACCCACTCTCCTCGGCATACGCGGCGCACAGCCCCCGCACGAATCCCTCGGCGACGAGACGTCCCCTCTCGTCTCCCGGCGAGAGCGAGAGGAGAAAGCAATGAACCCAGGCAAGGAACTGCGCCATGTCACCGTTGACACCTCGGCCGTTGATGGAGGCGAATTCCCAGTCTATCACCGCCGCGAGATGCTCATCAGCGGCAGAGGGGTCGGCGAGAGCGTTCGTCAAGATGGAGCCGGTGTGGAAGTCTCCCATCGCCATGCGTGGGGTATACGTGTACTTTGGTCGTCTGTAGTCTTCTACGATGCGTTCATAAAGTTGCTCTGCGTTGGGGATATCCTGCTGCTTCAGTCTTTCGAGGACGGGCTGGACGGCGGCTTCGAACACCAGATCATCCGTAAAACTATTCTCCAGCCCGACTGCACGGTCACCCCACGCGCTGCGGACTGAGCTAGGTAAAGAAGGGCGGTGAAGGTGAGCGAAGAAGCGGCCTACGCGGCGGCCGAGCGGTTGTAGATTGAGGCTGACGGTGAGCGGGGATGGTTGCGAGAGAAAGGTTTCCCAGAGGGTGATGAGGGGCCCAAGGTCCTCCAGAATGAGGATGTGAAGCTCAGGGTCGTGGTGGATAAGCTTAGGGACAGTGACAGTTGCTGATGAGCGGGATGCCAGATTGCCCACTGAGATTGATGCGTCATTCAAGAGTGAGAGCATCAGGGCTTCAATGACCTGATCAGTACGTCAGCGCGGTCCTTTGCAACAAGAACGGGGCTTTAACACGCAACATTACCTGTCGTTTCTGGGAGAATGGCATCTCAGGCCCCTCGCTGGCAACATAAGGCGGCGCATATTTCAAGATGAGGCTCTCGTGCTCAGCGTCGCCTGATGTCTTACTGGCTCTCACCGTATTATTGACAAGGCCGCCGCTGAGCACCGTTATCTCAAACGATGAACCGGAATAGAGCTTCTTCAGGTAATCTTCAAAGTCGAATGTCATGTTAAATAGCGATTGGCAGCGCTTGCCTCACTCATCACTCCGGTCATAGATGTCGGGAGATACTTGGCCGAAGCCTACGAGTAAGTCTTGGAACAATGAGCCAATCAGAGCCATAACAGTAAAACACTTGCGCATCTGTTATTCTTGGCCAGTCCAGACATTACAAGCAACAAAAAAAATGTCGCCCTTTCACCTCGGTGGGATGAACAGGCCTGGAAGAGCAAAAGTAATGCGCCGAGGGGGAATCGAACCCCCGGCTCCCCGACGCTGCTTGATGGCAACGGAGAATTTTACCACTAAACCATCGGCGCTGATGGATCTCTAGTGAGATGGTTGATTTGCTCGGGCTGGGAATTGAATATGGAGAGAGAGTGCGCGATTTCTAGCCGTTGTGTGCGACTGATAATGCTGAAATTGATGGTGCGGAGACTAGACCCTCAACCCTGAGGGGTCTGGTGGGGACATCCCACCCCAGCACCACAGATCCTGGCTCAGATGCGTGCTCTGATCTGACATCCCCTTGTCTTTTTGTCTTCGGGCCGTTTTTCTTAACGCAAATCCATGAAGCCTGGCTCGTTCTGACTATTGTAAGGCTGCATTATCCAGGGCTGATGTGAAATCGTAGGCTCGAAATGCTTGCTCCACTGGTGTAAGATTGATTAGCAGCAATTACCACTCAAAGACTCACAAGTCTCGCGCAAGGCTGTGAAAATGTGATTTCCTTCGTGTTAACAGAGACTAATCTCGTTAAGCCTTCATTGTCTCGTGCTGTCATTGTACACTGTACACGTCTCCTTCATTCTCATCATCCGGTACGCGCCATGACCGAATGAGCTAACGACAAGAGAATGCTAAACTACCTAGAATGAAATAAAACCAATGTAATGCCCCCCATGACGCCCATCAAACTTCAAACTCTGCAAGTACCGCCAAAACCGATTTGAAAGCCTCTCGATCCTTCTGAGCCTTGGCCTCGACAGTATCAAGTCGTGTCTGCTGGATGATGGCGACTTCGGAAAGATGCGAAACCTGGTCAGTGACCAAGTTGAGCTGCTCAGTGATGGCTTTCCGAGATTCGAGAAGCTTCATGATGGTCTCTTCCTGTTCGGCAATAGTGGCATGGAGTTCCTCAACATTGGGGTTCTCAACTTGATAATCGCCGGCAATGTCACCTGCTGCATTCTCAGGGTTGCTGGCCGCCTTGAGGCGTTTCTCCCATCGACTGTCATGGAAGCGTATGACGTATTCATTAATGTTGGTGCCACACATATATCTGTTGACAGCCTTCCTATTCTTCCAATCAGCGTTTGATCATTACTTCCAGACGTACTGTTCGAGTTCACTGTGAGGTAGACCACAATAACGGACCATAAAAAAATCACATACCGTTCGGCAATTTTGTTATGGCAGGCTACACTGAGTAGATGAAGTTTGCCATCGCGGGTGGTTTCTGACTTGTATTCATCCTTCTCAGAGGCGCGGAGACATGCCTCCCGGAGGGAACGGTACTCGGAGAATTTGGCCTTTCGAAGGGCCAGCCTGTCAGGGCTTAAGTTGGCCTCGTATGCGCGAATACGCACAGTGCTCGGGTTGGTGGAGTAGGATCCCCCTTTCTTGCGAGCATCACCAGGCATCGTGATTGTGATTTGGCGTTGGTGTTGCTGTTGCTGATATTAACACTGTTGTCCCTATTGCTATTACTGATGTTGTTGCTGTTCGTGGAAGATCCAAATGGGTATTGAGTTGGTAAAAACTAAGGCTGAAGAATTGTGGTGAATGTGAGCGTTAGTTATGGTTGGAAGGAAATTGGTCAGAAGGCTGTTGTCTTATGGTGCGGAAGAAATGGAAAGAACAGTTGAGCTACGAAGGCAGGAGCAACTAGGGGAATGGAAACGAGGTACACATGGACAATATGCGATGCGAGCAATGGTAAACGGAAGGCAAATAGTGTCAAAGGTTACATGAGCATATCAAAAAGCAATGCAGAAAGTAATTTTTATTTACTCAGACCAATTCTAGAAATTCAGCGTTATATCAGACAGCTGATGGAAGCTAATCCGGATGTCGATTTGAGCCCTCGAGTATAAGGAGGAAGCCCCCTAGAGAGGAAGCAAGTCTACAAAAACATCGACTAAGTGCAAAATAGTGAAACAGTTGGTGACAAATTGTAGTTAAATGCCATCTCAGATTTTCATTTTTGCAAAAGAACAACGATTTAAGGGTCTCGTGAGAATATACCTGTTTCAACTTTATTACAAATCGAGTGATTGACTGTATGCTTACTGATTCTCAAAATAATTCTTGCCATTAAAGACCACTGAAGAGTCTCTTGGAATATATCCACTCTTCACCAGCCCCATGGTGGTCAAAGTCATGAAAGAGGAGAAAAATCAGCAACAAGGGAGCTATTAAAAGGTTGAACAACATTCTGGTGTCTTTCCCAGATCGATAATATAGCGATTAAATAAAAGGCAAGGTCTCATTCAAGGCATTCAACATTTCTTTTATTTAAAAACACCAATTTTACGGGTATAACTCATACGACATGAAGGGCCGCTTCTCTTTCTCCCATCTTTCTACACAACCCAATCTCACAAATCAAAAGTTCAAAAATAATCTCATGAATCAATTATTTCTACGATCAATCTACGCAATTTACCCCTCCAAAACCCACCGCAACCCCTCTATCATCTCTCTCTCAGCTGCCTCCGCCCGCTCCAACCCAGGAGCTTTCAACCAAAAAGTATGCGGCCAACCCTTGACGACTTCAACCCGCACCTCGACCCCAGCCTCCTTCAACGCCATAGCATAGCAAACTCCATCAGAATACAGCGTGTCATTAGAACAAACCTGAATCCAAGTCCTCGGCAACTCCAACCCTCTCAGCTCATCCGCCTCGATCTCCAACGGCATCCTCTCCAGTCCATCCCTGGGCACAGCCCTCCTGAAAACTCCCAACAAGCTGGTCTCAAACGTTGGCGAGGCAGATGTATACGCAGACCGCAGACGAGACGGAACAAAGTCGAGAGAACTGCCGCCGTCAGAAGTCACAGGACATCTGAGAACCACGCCTTTCAAACTTCCCTTTGGCGCGAGTTGCGACACCGCAGTGGCAAGCTGTCCACCGCTGGAAGACCCCACAAGAACGATTTTCTGCGTAGGATGAAGCCTTCTGACGTGCGCGAAAGCGTCAGCCGCGTCCGCGACGCAGGTCGAAGCAGGGAACGCAGGCATCAACCTGTATCCGACGGAGTATACAACGGCCCCGGGCACATCGTGCACGATCCGTCTGCACGAGAGCTCCTCGCTGTCCGCTTCTCCGACGTACAAGCCTCCTCCGTGAAAGTAGACAACCACAATGCCCTCGTCTCCCTTCTCGGCGTCAAAAAATCGGATGATGGGGATTGTGGTTGAGTCTATGCTGGACGCGGCGGTGAGGTTTTGGGTAGAGATGCGGGAGAGGTGGTGGTATGCCGAACCAGGCGCTAGCATGCTCCCATTCAACCGCCTGCATTCCTCCGCGTAGACGGGTTGGCGGTCGAGGGGAGACGCGTAGACTTTCTTCGGCGCTTTGAGGTTTGCTCGTTCTTCATGCTGGAGCCAGGCCGGGTCTAGAGGGGGTGCCTGGTCGAGGACAAGATGACTTAGACTGTCCATTGTGGTGATGTGTGGCGTTGAACTAAACGTCGAAGCATAAGCTGGTGAAATTTAGATGGGGGAAATAAGCACTGCTACGGAAGGGCATCGGATTACTGGAGCACAAATGACACTTGGAGCTCACAATGAGGCAACGTCCGCTTTATGACTTCAGCTAGACCGTCGTCGGGGTGGGGAAAAGTCGGTGATTCCGGGCTGTTGTTGTCGCGGTAAGATCCCGTTTATCCGGCAGTAGTACCGGGATGCCGGGTTGCCGGATGTACAGGTTTAGCCTCTGATCATGCATTGAAAAGAACTGGCGATTGTACGACATAAAACTCATTCAAGTTGGCTCAGAAATTAATTCCGAGGCTCTGGAGAGATTCCAAAAGGATTTGGCAAAGCATCACTTAATCCAGCTCGGCTGAGGGCCATGACGGCGTTTACCGCCGAGGAACTCCGAAACGGAAAAATTCAACCGCGGTCAACACAGTGAACTTGGAAAAATGCGTCCAATGACAACAAAACCACGAGTCTGTGCAATGAGTGGCTTGGTACAGAAGGTCGATATTAGTGTCCGCTGGGTTGATTCCGTCCCCTTGGACCGATCGCCTATCTACAATGCTAGAGTACACAAAGGGAATCGAGGAGCGAGCGCGTCTATAGCACAGAAAGATCGCCGAACTTCTCCTGCAGAGGGTATTAGCTTTGTCAATATCGAGCGAATTGTTTGATCGTACCTTGTATCCCGGCACGGACCAACGGCCCTTGGAAACGAGCTGGGAGGTCTTCTCGTCGATGGAGGGCTCGGCGGCAGAGACCTCGTCCTGTACACATCATCAGCATCCCTCCATCTCTCCGATTTTCCCGTAAATGAACATACGACAGTGAGGTCCTCGAAGGGACGGGCAGTCTCGATGTTGGTCAGGGTCTTCTCGAGGTCCTTGAGCTCCAGGTCGACCTTGTTCTTGGTGGCCTCGGCGTTCTTGACGGCCTCAACCTCGAAAGCCTCGATGGCCTTGATCTGGCGAGAGACGTCGTAGGTAGCGGGCTTGAAGGCAGTGAAGCGCTTCTCGATCTCGTTGACGACGGCCTGGTTCTTGAGGATGGAGCGGTAGTGGGCGAAGTCGACGGTCGTGGGGAGCTCCGACAGAGTCTGGACCTTGCGGCGGGCGTCCTCGTTGCGCTTCTTGAAGGCTTGGAGAGAGGCGACGGTCTGGCCGCGCAGGCTGAGGGAGCTGGTGACCTTGGCCCAGTCGAGCTTGAGAGCTGCGCTTCGCTGGAGGAGAGGAGAGAAATTAGCTCAGAGATCCCCGAGGGAGGCGGGCGCGACTGAGCGACCCAATTGAAGCCGATGCGCGGAATTGCATCAATCGGTAACTCGAGAAAAGTCGATTTCGATGGGGAATACGTACTGCGGCCATTTTGGAGGATGTGTTGAGGGTTCGGGGGAGTGGAGAGGGAGTTGCGTCGTCGTGAGGATGCTTGATTGACTTTGCCGAACGGAGAGGCAGAGAAAGAGCCGGGACTGGGTCACACGCTGGGTCACGTGACAAATGCACGGCTGATTGAGTTGGTTGCGCGGAAGCGAACGGGTGGTAGTAGTGGGGCAGAGCTTCCGTGCTGCGAATTCGGTTGGAGTAAAAGATGGGATCGAGGGGTAGAGCTCACGGCTTGATGCATTGAAGCAATTCTACCAATTTATCGCCATAAAATCAATACAGATCTCAATTGCTTAATAAAGCATGTTCACATTGTGACACATCACGAAGAAAAGACAATAAAGGCAACGGACAGCTCGTCAATTATCATGACCTCTCATTGCGCACGAGACTTTTCGGAGTCAACTCCAAGGGAATTGTACATGCCAACCCATATCCGTCCTTTTTGTGTGTTTGCCGCGTCGAGAATTCGAGAAAGAGATATCTTCACCCAAGAAGGATGTCGCTAAATACTCAATGCCATAATAGAGTTGACAATATCGTTGTCGTTCTCCTTCAGAGCCTTGATGGCCTTCTTCCGGCTAACGTTGGCCTGGGTCATGACGAGCTCGATGTCCTTGTCCTCGATGCCCTCAGCGTCGACCTCCTCACCGTCATCCTCTTCCTCCTCCTTCTTGGCGTCGGCGTCAGCGGCCTTGCTGGGCTCAGCGTGGCTGTGGCCAGCGTGGTCGTGCTCACCACCGGCAGCAGCGAGCTGCTGGGCGGCAGCCTGCTGGGCAGTGGCGTTAAGGTCCTCGATCTTAGCCTCACCGAAGACGCTGTTTCCATGGGTTAGCTACAGTCCGTCCTCCTTTTGCAGTAGTCGGCGGTACGGCTTACATGTAGGTGTTGCTGTTGGGGGACTTGTAGACCTCGGGGTTGTTGATGACGAAGAGAATCTGCGTGGACATGGGTTAGCCTCATTACCCCTCCACAATGCACCAACACCACCACCACCCAACATCCTTCTCAGATCTCAACTCACGTTCTTCGGGCGGCGCAGGGTAACGCGGGTGATGCCCTGCACTCTCGTCAGGTGCAGCTTCTCGAGAGCCTTGCGGGCCTTCTTCTCGTTGCGGGAGTGAATGACGGCGGTGGAGCCGGAGGGAAGGCCCTCAGCGTCCTCGCCCTCAATTTCGGAGTCGGAGCTGTCATCCTCGTGCTCCTCGACGGCGACCTTCTTGGTCTCGTCATCAGGAAGCTCTTCAACGCGGGGGTTGGCCATTTTGTCGACTATAACGTGGGTTGTTAGCTGCGGGGTTGGCTCTCTTTTTTTTTTGCGTTTGCGTGGTGGGAGCTAGGATCGCGCAAGGAGCTGAATTGGCGAGCTGTGTGCCGCAGTCTGTGTGGGAGGGAAATTGGTCGTTGCAGCTTTTTCGCACAAAAATGTGCGCAACAGCCGTACTCCGATCGGATGGGAATTTGGGCCAAAATTTCAGCAGGGGAACAGCAGCACTTACCAAAGTATAGAACGAGGGATCCTTAACACGACGTGGGGGAATTATTCGGTGTCTTTGTGGTTTGTAGGAAAGATCGCAGAGAAATTCTAGGGTTAGCCGAGCACCTCTGCACCGGTGACTAAAGTAGATTATGTAAGCATACTACTTTCCCCGTTCAGATCCCCGGATGTACTCAACTGCACTGCGAGGCCACAACACTTGGATGACATTCTGGCTGTCTACTTTCACTTTTCGCAAGGCTGGACAGCCTGGTGAGGCAGGGGTATGGACAATTGACATTTACGGTGGTTTGGTGGAGATACAGCCGCGGAGGCACACGTCAAAATGCCAAGATGATGATTTACAGAGGTCTCAATAAACCCGATTAAACAACTTTTACTCCATCATGTCCCCATCACAAGCCAACCAGTCTATTTTTTTGATCTTGATTGTGCCATGAATTCATTTTTGTGTCTCTGAATTTCCGTATTTGACGCCGGTCATCATGATTGATGATGAATGTGACATACAGCCCTTCCAGTTACGGAGCAAAAGAGAAGTGCAGCAACCCAATGCTGCTATGAGATGCAGACCAAACCGGATTTCCCATGCTGTCACGCTCTAAACCAGCCCCGTAATCTTCAAAGTCAACCCTTCCTTTCCGACCGATTTCCCCAATCGCAAGGCGTTTGTGAATTCCGAATTTACGCGGCGGCCTTGATCTTGGCGAGCTCCTTGCGCTGCTCGAAGCGGCGCTGCTTCTTGAGGCGCAGGACCTTGAAGCGGTCGAAGTCGGTAAGGTTCTTTCTCCGCTCAATCTGGGTGCTGCGCTTGAACCAGTTGGTCTCCTTCCACTTCTTGTCGATCTCGGACTTCTCCCAGAACTTCTTGACGGTGCCGGTGCGGGCGCCGCGGGGCAGGTTCTCGACGACGAGCGAGGAGAGGAGGGCGTTAGAGAGGGAGATGGGTTGACGGGGGACGGCGAGCTGAGCGTCTGAGGAAGGGCCATCGACCAGAGCCTATTTGATCATTCAATGTCAATTTCCATGCTTGTCCTCCAACATCATGCGAACTCGGAATCGGAACTCGTCGCGAGGGGGATTGAACGTACGCGCTTGTGGTCGATGATCTCGACGATAGTCGCAAGACGGCCGGCGTAGGGGCCGTTGCCCTGGATCAGGACAACGCGGCCGACCTCGACCAGTCGCCACTTGGAACCCTCGATGGTAGCGTCACCCATTTTGCTGGTCGGTCTAGATGTTCGGAAAATGCGATGTCAGAAAAATCGGATGCGATCGAGATGCTTGCGTGGTTGGAGTTTTATTTGTCTTGTCTGGGGAGGGAGGGGCGGCGCGTCAACTTACCAGACGTCGAAGATGTGCTGCTATGGTTAGTGATGTAGTCCTGAGGGTTCCTGCCAGACGCACTTTTTTTGATCGATTCGGTTATTGCGTGTGCGAGTCAAAATCGAGCCCTAACTGATTTTTGGGGAAGGACCAACCCGGGACCTTGGTTTTGCCGATCCGACAATCAGCCGGCTCAATCTGGCTTAGCCGGGCGGTCAATGGCCAGGCCATTCCTGCCGCGCCCCACTGACGACAGCAATTTTTAATATCTTCAAGTTGATGCACAAGCTTCCTTCTTCTTTTCTTTCACCATCGCAACACAACAGCTACGAGCTGGAAAACAAACAAACAAAAAAATACACAAAAAACGCGATGCTAACGCGTCATTCAAGGTATGTTATATTTTCTCTCATGAATTTTACCCTTCATCGAATGATGAGAATAATTTGCGATTGATTTCATTCGATGGCCCTCTTTCGCCGGAGCGGCTAGATCGTTTGCCTACATGATATTCAATTTCTTACATATTCTGACTCCTACCCTCTGCTCTCTCTTGATTGTTGATCTTTTTTGAGATATTCGTTGCTAACTTGGCAATAGGTACCAGTATCACTAGTTAGTTTATTCTTACTCAATGGAATTTGCCTTCATTCAATGTTAATTCTCTACTGCCTCAAGTGTCATGTGATTGGGTGTCAATGTTGTTTGCCTTGAGTATCAAAATGTATCGCTGTTGTACCATCAAAATTCGTAATATTGTGGCTAAGTCATCTATGCTCATCCTCCCAAACAACGCTAAACATTATCGTACAATCATTCATGCCTTGCCCTTCTGTCTGAGGCGCTCCTCATCTTCAGCCTGCAGCTGGGCGTCGACCTTGGCGCCTGCTGAAGGCTCGTTACCGTGCATCTTGGCCTATGCTTGGTCAGGAGTGTTTGAAACAATTCGATGAGGACAACTTACGGGGAGAGTGGGATCAATCTTAGACTGGCGAGTCTCGGCGTCATCACCTTCATCTCCCTCCTTGGCCTTCTTCTGTGATGGTGTTAGTTACAGCTTCTTGTGCTGGTACTCATGTGTTTGTCATCTTACCTCCTCAGCGGCGAGTCTGTTGGCAATTGATCTCTGGTCCTCTGAACATGGGTTAGGTGTTGGAATCCCTTTAGACAAGTGCATGAACTCACTAGAGTCGTTGGCAACGTGGGAGTGGATGTTGCCCTCGTGGAATCGGTCGGCGTCCTGAAGTTCCGAGTTCTTGACGTTCCTCTGGTCGCCAGCCTCGTAGACACCGCTGGTACCGACGTTGGAGTATCCTGACATTGTGATGGGATTGTTGTGTTTATCGAATTTGATCAAAGTAGAAGTCGGTCTTGTGATTGCTTTTGTGATGTTGAGTGAAGAAGAATAATATGATTAGAACAACAGATGAGCCAGCAGCTGGCGTCTTCTACATATATGAAGGGAACATGCACCAGCCAGCTCTTGCTCGCTCAGCACCCCACCATTTACTTCATTGTATCTACGTCATGACGTCTTCAGCGGCGGTTCTCAGCTCAGACAGAGTAAAACTCCAGCCTACGTCATATAATGGTCATTTTCTCCGCAAAAAGCCTTGACGAGATCTGATTCTGGCAAACTAAATGGCAAATCGGCGATGCACCTGGATGGAAAAATGCCTTGGTGTTGCAGTCGCATCCTCGATGTCGATTGTCAGCCCTATCCACAATGCTGAAGTTGGGCGTTGATGAATTGAGATTGGTTTGGTCCCTGAAGTGCTTCAATCGAAATGACCCCTGTAGCATCACGGCGAATGAGAGTCAACGGTTCAAAAAGCTTGAAGAAGCGGCTCCTTCTAACGGCTTTTGGCCAATTGAGGTGTTGGTTGTCGATGGTTTTGTGCCTGTAAATCTCCAACGCCTTTCATCTGCCACTGAAGCTGACTATAAAAAAAAAAATTGAAAAAACCTTCCAGTTGCAATCATTCATTACGTCCAACGGAGATGATCCCAATGCGGCCAGTATCCGCTTAAGCAAGCAGAACTGTGGTAACTTTGAGGCGCCACAGTCAATGCCCGATCAAGTCGATCATCTCTTTGCAGCAAGTTCAGGACCCATGGTGAGGGGCAGGCAGATGGATGGGGCTCTATTCCAACGTACCTCATTCAGAGCCACTATTCCAGCTTCTCGCTGCATGTATATGTGGCGCATCTGCCACCCACGGCGTGCAGATGGACTGCCAGGGTCAAGCGCGACAGACCCCCGCCTGTGCGCTAATTCGGCATTGGCGTCTACAGACAAGGCACCCGGAGAGATGACGTAAATTCAGGGAGCTCCAGTAGCTCCACTGCCGACTTCATCACCTCATACCGCACGCTTGCACTTCAGCAACAGGAAGAGCTCCCCCCAAACAAACCACACCACCACCACAAAGCTCTCCAGTAACCCCGCCAAAATGTTCCGCTTTGTAAGGAATTTACCCCTCAATTGATTGGTAGTACTATGGGAGGCTAACATACCACCTAGCACAAGACACTCGACATCGTCACCCTCTTCCACAAGGCGAGCTCGCCCGCCTCCGTGAGGGTTGCCAACATCCTCAAGCAGGTGTCCGCCAACGCTACCGCTGGTGCGACCGAGGATCAGGCCAGCGATCATAGCGTGCAGACCAACCCTAAGAAGGCCCGCGCCGAATTCGAGCTCAACATCACCGAGGACAGCCCCACCGCCGACCAGGTCAAGACCATCTTGGAGTACGTCGGAAAGAGCAAGATCCCTTCCATTATCAAGGGCGCCTCCACCGAGCAGGAAGCTCTAAGGAAATTCCAGCAGAGCACGGACAACTTCCAGAGACCTGTGGTATGTGCCCTTCGCCTTTATTTCTTCTGTCTTTAGTCTTGAGACAGGATACCTCGCATGAACACCCAACTGACTGAGACGCGCAGGTTGTGGATTGGAACAATGGAAAGGCAGTAGCTGGGGACAACGAGTCTGAAATTCTTAAGATGCTCAACGATCTGAACAAGAACTGAGAGACAAGTGTTCTTTGACGTCTTAGCAGTGCCTTTATTCCCCTTGTATAATGAAATACCACACTCTTCTTGCAACTGATACATTAGTTGAATGATGGACATGTTTTTTCTCAAGTGATTCCCTATTTGTTTTACTCTGATAACGATGCGCCTTTTCATGAAGTCAGTCCATTCCGGGGAGCCTGATTCTAGCGATTGGGTAGTTCTACAACTGCTGCAATTTAATATCAGGTGGTGACACTCTTTCTCAGTCAGTTGGGCTGCCAATCACTTCGGACATGGCCGCCAAGTTAAATGGCACTTTGACGGGCTTAGGCAACTAGTTGGCGATGGTTTTGATGCGGTTTTACATTCATCCCACCGCAATTGAGCTGGGGCAGGGATATCCGTCCCAAAGCAAGGCTACTTCACAGCAATAAAGAAACAAATGAAGACAAATCTCACTTTTGACTCTTCTCTATCATAGCAGCCTGAAATCTTCACAAAATGTTTGTGAAGAACGTCCGCCTGTGACGTGTCTATAATGGGCACTTCCAGCCTGTGATCCTGAGGAAGGAGGCTGTATTATTGTTGTTGTCGATGGCCTTCGCTGTTGCCATTGTAGTCTGTAGATACTTGGTTGTCCTCACCCTCCAAGAGCTGCCTTATGTGTAGTCTCTTTGAGGAGGCAAGTGCCACTCTTAGTGGCTAGGTAGCTCTTCACCTTCTTGGTATACTCATTTCCTGCCCTCGTTCCTGCCTCAGTTTTGCCTGCCTTCTCACATATAACCCCTTTTTACTTCATCCAGGCAACCTCCCGTGTAATTCTCTTTCTCCTACAAAGTTTCTTTCTTTTTCATCACAACAATTCAATCTTCCTTCTTTCCTCCCTCCCCATTTCCATCACTGCCCTTTTCGTCTTCACTTTCCCTACCTCCTATCATCCCATTTCATCCATTCTTTCCCTCCCAAAACACACCTTCCATTGACATACTCAACTTCAGACCTAGAACTTACCTGTTCTTCGCCATGGCGCCCCCTTATCGAGGTGTAGGATCTTACCAAAACCGGCGCTTTCAGTCAGGCGCTTATGATCGAGTGCCGCGAGGCCCAGTCCCTCATCATGAAATTGGACCACGGAATGGGGATCAAGTGTCGATGGCGTATCAGCCTGAGCTCCACGCGATGAACAGCAATATGCTACCAGGACCTAGGAACGCTGAAAGAACTCATCAATTCATGTATCCCAATGGCATCCCTCCCAACTACAAGGTGGTTAAACCCACCGATGGCACTATTCCCCAGAAGTACATTGAGGACTACCTTGATGTGTCATTCTATCTGACACCTGCAAAAGAAGTCAAGGCTCTTTTCAGCAGCAAAAGCGGCTCACTTCCGACCCGCGGCCTATCTCACGTCGTTCCCACACGAGAGCTTCACTTATGGAGCGCTGAGGAGATTCAGGGCAACGCCAACGCCATTCGCAAGAAGTATTGGCATGCTATGAAGTCCATGCAAAAGCCTGAGTGTTGGGAAGACCTGTACGATTATTTTGACTGCTTCGATATTTACTTTCACGGCGCCTTGAATCTCTGGAATCTGATCACGCATCTTTACCACGAGAACCAGATCTTGATCAAGGGCCTCCATCAAAGTATTGCCTTTGAGGTCGGCATCTGGTGCGATGAATGGGTCACCAAAGAGGTGAACAAGCAGAAACTCTGGAGCTTTAGAAACTGGGAGCATGTTCTCAGTTTATTCAACGCGGAGGATGTGAAGGAGCTCCAAGGAATGGAACCTGTCAGCGTCGAGCTTCTGAAGAGCGCTTTGGTTCACAGGCAGGCTCAACTGCATGGCAAGAACTGGGCGCAGCCAACTAAATATCCCGCCAACAGCCTTGGAGCCCAGTGGCATCATCACACTGTTCAGCAGTGGCTTGGTTAGTTAGCCGCCCTCATTTACCTTCTCTGCTATCCGTGATTTCCGCTGACATAAATGATAAACTTAAAGCCGGTCAACCCGTTCCCGATACGCCAAGCGGTATGGCACCTCCTCAATCATTGCTGTCCTTAGTATCATCTGGCAATCCAGCTTCCGATAGCGGTATTGGCCGCATTCCCGAGTCTGTATCAAATACTGGCCAGACGTCACAAGCCCCCCTGGTCGTCAGTGGAACCAAAAAGCAGAGCATTGCTTATCAACCCCCTGTTGCTCGTTCGACACTTGCTTTGTTAAATCAAAACGAGCAACCTCAGACGGATGTAAACCATGCTGAATCAGGCCATGACTCTTCTGCCGCTGGACATGGCGATTACAAACCATACAAAGCTGGCCCTGGTGGCACGCAGCGGCCTTCCCTCGGGTCCTGGGCTCCTTCCCACTCTGAGGCTCCTTCGTCCACGCACCCCTCAGCTGTCACATCAGTGCCACCACCTGCTCCTCCTCCTGCTACAACTCCCGCGCATCACAATGAGCGACAACAATGGCGAAGTGAGTCAGCAAGATCATCAACTAGCTTTGACAATGCAAGCCAAGGTCGGCAGCGATATCGTGGGGAGTCTAAAGGCTGGGAAAAGGTTCAGAATGCAGATGAATCGATTCATGGTCCTGTCTTCCGTCGTTCTCCGGTCAAAGGCATTCGACCGCGAGCTTTCTCTCGGCTATCATCGAAGGAAGATCCAAACTGCGTGAACCAGGGAAAAGTTGCTAGCGACAAGTGGTCATACACCCCTTGCAACTGCACGAATTGCGAAGTTCGTGAACGATCTGTCTATGTCAATCTCAGTCCAACTCCGCAGCTGCCGTCGGAAAATCGTCATAGAATACTGACAAGAGTCATGTCTCAATGGGGACAAGTCGAAAAGGTTGTCCCATTGCCATTTGTAAATAAGACCGACTGTATGGGTTGTATCGTCAGGTGCGTTGCTCTTCCTTTCATCCCTATGCCGCCTTCTCACATGGCGAACCCTTACTGTTGTCGTACGCGATGTTGCAGCAGGTATTTATACTGACGTCCTCACGCAGATACACCGATGAATCCCGCATCAGAGAAGTTGTGGCGACAAATGACTTTGATTGTGAAGAGCTCCAATCCAGAGTCCGGATTGGCGCAATGCACCACTCCAAGTACGGCAACGCAATCTATCATAGTAGAACTTCTCCTGCCAAAAGCAACAGTTGGCAACGGGGCACTAGTACTGTTCGCCATCATCGAGATGCCAGAATTCAAGTGTCTCTGGAGCAGTTCATGCTTCAAAAGCCCCAGACCGTCAAACCTCCTGCCGAAGCAGAGTCGCAGTCTAAACCTCCTTCAGAAGAGGCCTTGCCAGATTCTGAGCCATTCGATGAGGGAAATAGCCCTCCAGGCGTCACGAATTTGGGGAACAATGGCAAGGGTAAGGCTATCCGGGTCCACCTCCCTGCTACGCCAAAGAAAGAGAAGCACTCGAGCTCCCAAGTGATCAAGAAACCTACTATGGGCCAGGAAAATGCTGCCATCGCTTTCAAGAAGAGCGAACTACTTGCACTTGCCGCACCATCAGAAACGCCACTCGAGTCATGCGATTGCGAAGATACTGGAACTTCCAAAACGGTGAGAACATCGAAGTCCCAAGAGAAGGCACTCGTGAACACCTCTTCCGAGAAATCGAAGGTCGGAAAAGGTTTGCCAAGTCCTCCTCGCGGAAGGGGTTACTATAGCAAAGTTTTCACTCCAGAAAACCCTGAGCAAGTCGATATATTCGACCTCCAGCCCGTTCAGTCCACAAAATCGGCAAAGGAAGCGGGACATGCACTCGACACCTTGTTAGACGCATCCATCGGGTTGCAGTCACTCAAAAGTGACCAGCAACATGTGCAGCCAGCAACCGACCCTGAGAGCCTTTCTGAGAAGAAGTACAAAGGAAAGGGCAAGAGCAACAAGAAGAAAAAGAAAACGGCCGTTGTTAGCGAGCCGCCTGAGGCGACTGGTTCCCAAAACTTTGACAATCATACGACCGAAGGCACTGCCGAGGAGCAGGGCTCGCAAACCCAGGTCGTGTTCATATTGAGTAGGGGTCGAAGCATGAGAGTTCTCGAGCCAGAGAACCCTCAGAATCCTTCACCTAAAAACCTCACAGAGTATCTTGGGAATGGCCTCAAGCCATCAGAGGCCAATGAACCTGCAGAGACCACAAGTCAAGATTACCGCGCCAACGCTGGCGGCTCGCTCCGCATGTCTAAGATTCGGAAGAAACCGCTCCTAGAACTGAAGCTTGCAGGCTCATCTGCTTCAGACGTTGACGCGACCTTACCCTCTGACACTGCTCTCGCTTCAGCTGCAAGCTTCGTTACCGCCAAGGAGCATAGCTCTTGTGATGGTTCACAAGGCATGGCTTCGACCCCCGCGACGCCTTTCTCGGGTAAAGAGACCATGCCCACGGCTTTCACTCCAGAACCGCCAGCTGCAGACCATGTTGAAGCCTCAAATACTACTATTCTTCTCAATCCTCAAGCCAAGGAATTTCCATCTTCCGGTCCTTCCACAATGCCGCTCTCCTCTGTGAAGCTTGCACCGATTCCGTTGAAGAGGCCCATGCAACATCAGCGGAATGTCTCCGATACATCAATCGCCACTTCTCGTACAATTACACCAGACATTTCACCCACAAAGCCAGATACAGACAATGCTAAGAAATCTGTTCAAGGCGTGACGAAGCGCGACACAGCAATCATTCCTACGGATTCAAATGCGAGCACTACTCCAGTTAGCCATGACGACAAGCTTACTCCTGAAAACGACGATGATGACGGATTATGGCAGTTGCAGCGCAACCAGCGGACCTTGACTAAGGGTAAATCCAAGCAGCCGAACGGTAGAATGCAGTCTCAGCAGCATCACTCTTATGCCAAACAGGGCAACAGCAAAAACCATCACTCGCCTAAGAAGCAAAAGACGCAGGGCAAGAACCATCTCTTGCCCCGCTATGTTTCGAGCCCGAACAACCGAACTGCTTCGACAAGCAACAAAGAAGACTTTCCATCGGTCCAGGCCGGACGTGCATCCGACTCAGTTCTTCCAGCTGCCAGCACCTGGGGTAAGGTGCGTCCCGCATCCACGGCAACTGGTGCAACTGCTATTTCCGCCAAGGGCCACACTACTGGAGGACAAGTTTCCAATGAGGAAGTCGACAAGCAGTAGAGAAGGGCTCTGTTATGGAGCAAAGGGGTATAAGTTGGTGGGTACCATGTGCAGAGAGCTGGTGCCATGTAGGAGTATGGGAGGTAGCTTGTTTGTTAGTTGGACAGGTAGTCGGCCAAAAATACAAATTGTTTATAAACTGTCGTCCGAAACTTTTGGAGTCTCCGCCCTATTTACTGGCAACTTTTGGTCATTGTTTGCTGTATTTTTTCGAGCGTGACCATGCTCCCAACTGCCCTAAGCTGAACCCAATGAGCCCTCACGACAGAGGCAGCCTCGCATAGATTGCAGGTTTGAAATTTCGTGGATTGATGGGCGAATAACAAACATCGGAAGGATAATAGGGAACTGTTCCATGTTTGGTCCTTGCAAAAACTCTTCATTGCGTACTTGTATCTGCCCATTGAGTTCCGGGTCGGTCAGTAAATGAATCGCCAAACCCCTTACTGTCTGTCTGCAAGTTCCAAGCTGTGGTGAGCTGGGTCTATGTTATCTGATGAGTAAGTCTCCCCTGCGTTAGCTTTAGTAGATTATTAGCATCGAGGTAGATGACCGCCAGCATCAGCGAGTCATAGTGTACATGGCCGAGACAAAATCTCAGTATCTCGTCTGGAGAAACCCAGCAACGTCGATGTCAATCCAAGGAGTCATTTTGTTCCATACGGGCCACAGACAATCCACGCGTCATCCGTCATTGGTACTATCTGCACGCTAGGTCGGAGCAAGGGTATCACATCATTGGCGTTGCGGGCAGCTCAGTTCGGACGTCGAGATGGATCGGTATTCTCCCAACAAGGTGATGATACAAAGTTCTTTTTCCCCTCTTCTATTCGTTCAAAATGGACCCCGCCTCATTTCTTCATGCATCGGTCTTGACCAAGCCGGAAACCGTCTCCTCGATCTGCTTGTCAGAAAGGCCTGTAGCGCCAAGTTAGCTCTTGTTTAGGAAACCATCCATCATGCGGCGGGACATATGCTCACCCTCCAGCGATTGGCTCTTCTCGACACCAAACTCTATTTGCGCAGCACTTTGTTAGCATGTCCAGCCCTTTTGCAGTCTTTGCATCGATCAATGTGAGGGTGCATCCTAACCGTATCTCGCGTAGATCTTGGGTAGCGTGCCGGCGGCCTCGCGGATGAGGATGGGGGTCTGGGGGTTGTTCTTCTTCATCGTGGGGTACGCTCTCGTCAGGAAGGAGCTATTGCGAGGTGATGTGTTAGCAATTGATGTGTCGCAATGGAGGGGGCAGAAGGAAGCTCTCGAGATTGAATAGAGGGCTGGGCTCCCGATAATGGATTCCATTGTCCAAAAAAGTTACTTACCGGGTCGCGGCGCTCTGCTCGCCAGTCTGGCAGAAGAGGAAGCGCACCTCCTTGAGGGCCTTGGTGAATGCGTACTTGCTCGACATGTTGTTGCGCTGGCGGGCGGCGGATGGACGGAGGGTGGTGTTGTAAGGTCAATTGGAGTCGATTTGATTGGGGAGCTCTAGGAGCGACGGGGAATTGGCGAGGATTGAAGTTGACGAGATGCCGCAGTTTAAGCGGGCCAGTGCATAATATTTCGATACTGATTTGTGCATGAACTCCTAAGAGGGGATCTCTGATTTGTGCAAGTGCATAAAATAAGTCTTTCCCCCCGATGTAGGCGGTCGCTCCTTGGTCGGTGCTTCCTTCACCCGTCACTTTCACTTTTTTTTTTTTTTTCTTGACGTTGTCCCCGCTTAACTCCGGTTGGCGGGCCTTGCCTCAGCGCCTGGGCGCGTGCTCTGTGCAACGGTTCCCTCCACTGGGTGTCTGTGTGTGTGCAACGCTAATTATTTCCAGCAAAAAAGCTGTGTCCCGCTTGGCTGGACTTTCGGACGTCCCAATCCCTCAACGCCTTTCCCGGTTATCTCAACCTTGACTCAACCACCATCTATCCTCCGCCGATTCCGTTCCAAGGAACCCTCTCCGCTCCTAACACCCTCTCCCCCATCGCGATCGAGGTTCTTTCTTCAATTGCCAGTTTTGCAATTGACTAACCCGAGTTCCCCCGACTAAGAAAAAAAAAGAAAGAAGGAACCGAAGCTATACATCCGCAAAGATGGCCCCGGCAAACAACTTCTTCAAGGCCGCGCGCCCCGTCCTCCGCCAGCAGGCTTTCGCCGGCGCCCAGGTCCGCAACGCCTTCCGTACCTCTCAGTTCCGCGCCCAGTTCCGCGAGAGCTCCAAGAGGTGGCAGAGCTCCTCTGCCTCCGCTGAGGGCGCCCAGCAGAGCTGGTTCAAGCGCATGTGGGACAGCCCTGTCGGCCTCAAGACGGTGCACTTCTGGTAAGTCCTTCAGTTCCGGAACAATTCCCGAGGGCAAGTGTGCTAACTGAACTCGTTGCGCAGGGCCCCTGTTATGAAGGTACGATTCTCTGCGCGCTGAAGTTTCCCCCGATGTCTCCCTTGCAGTGTCCGGCCGCGATGTCGGAGCTCGACTCGCATCTTGGTTGAAGCTACGGGCATCTGCCAAAATGTCGCTGATGGATGGTGGACGGTTAACATGTGGGATTCTTCGCTAACCATGGCCGTCATGTGTAGTGGGCTCTCGTCCTTGCCGGTGTTGCCGACTTCGCCCGTCCTGCTGAGAAGCTCTCCCTCACCCAGAACGGTGCTCTGACTGCCACTGGTATCATCTGGACTCGTTGGTGCTTGATCATCAAGCCCAAGAACTACCTGTTCGTACCACCAGCTTCCTCAATACCCGGATTAAACTGACCAATTATTCGTTAGTCTTGCCGCTGTCAACTTCTTCCTCGGTGTCGTCGGTGTTGTCCAGGTTTCTCGTATTCTCATCTGGCAGTCTTCCCAGAAGAAGACCGCCGGCGAGTTGGTCCAGGAAGTGAAGGAGGACGCCAAGGAGGCCACCAAGGAGGCCGTCAAGGCGTAGAAATCGTTGCGGAAAGAAAGCTATAAAGGGGATTCACGGGGAGGTAGATGGCGTCTTTGCAGCGTGGCACAACTGGCGTTGCCAGCTGCGGCCAATTCCTGATAATACCATGCGAGAAGGGGGAAATGGCGCGGGCATATGACGGCTCACCTGGTGCGGCGGTTCCTAGGCGCGGCTGGATACGTCAAGCGGTTCTCGGATTCGGTTTTCTAGGCAATTTTTTTGTTCTTTCTTCTTCATTCGTCATCGGAATCTTCAAGGGCTGAGGATTTACGGCAGTAGAACCGCGCGGAAAGAAAGCGGGCTCGTCACATAAATTACGAGGAACCGCCGTGGTTCATGTACAGTATGTGCCTCTATCGGAATGCCACAACTAAAACGAAAAGAAAGCGACATCAGTCAACCTATCTGCCTATATTGTGTAACAAGAGCCTGCTTTTCTGCGGCGCGGTAGGGTCGATGCAAATACCCACTTAGGCGGAACACCAATGTCATTCATCTTGAGATGTTTACCCCTCCCTTGTTTTGTTTGCCTGGAAGTGGTATATGTCCCCCCCTCCACGGATGAACATGAGACGCCGTGGCCATGAACCCCCACGCACATATTGCATGATTTACGGCGCATGGCGGACATGTACGTCCCGGCAGAACATGTCACCCCAGCGAGCGGGCCGGGGAAGCTAGTGATGACCGGCGGCGCGGCCGAGAACCCACCGGCCAGGGCACTGTTGATTCGAGCAAGACCGACGACTAAATGTGGAGGTCTTGAGGTCTGAAGCATGATCTTCTACTTCTTCCCTTATTCCCGCAGGTCCTGAGGTTCAAACCCCGCCCACCATATGCAGGTCACGGAGATGCCTCTTGGAAAATTTTGCCCGTAAATGTCAGACTGAGGGGTAATGAATGCCCTGGGAGAAAGTCAGGATACCACGATGCATAAAGTCTTAAAAACAAAGTATGCCCCTTGGAAACTAGTCGGATTGTTAGATGCCATTGGCCCACTAGTTGATTACACATCCCGAGACTTTTGTGACTATGATGCCGAATCAAGGACCTGGATGAAACCAAGTAACCTGTTTCCTACTTTACCTTGCTGCTAATGTTGCCGAGGAACCATTGCTTTTTGGTGGCTGATGTGTCGACCACAACCTCGGAGATGCCTCACCCTCAAATCTCGGACTTTGCCTCAAAAAGACAACGTGCCACGTGGAGCCAACCCGGGGCGAGAGGCCGGTTTCCCGTCGTAAAGACATCCTATCGTGTAGCTATACGGCATCCTTACCATCTCCAGAACAGGAATGTACGGCGACATCAAGCTGCTTCGGCCTCGCTCCGATTCATCTTGGCACTTGCAGCCTGCATGGAAGGTGACGACATGCATCTCACCGCCCGAAACGAACATCCACGGTAGTACGAGAGAGAGAGGGGGGGAGAGAGACATGGGCTTGGGACGAACCGGGTCAGCAACTAGCGGCAGGGTCGCTAAGGTGCAAAGACTGCACTTGCAGTAGTTCGACGTTGGATATGGGTGGGCTGTTGTGTTCTTTGGGACGGGGTGCTTTATTGACGCCTCGAATGCCATTTTCGTATAGCGACAGCACACCTACGTCACACCATGTCTTTGCCTTTCTCGGTTGGGACAGTTGAGCAAGCCAAAGAAAAAAAAAAACACCACCTTGAGATGACGGGAATATGGACGCCAAAGTCCCATTTAAGCGCCCAACCGCCGACATGCTTACAGGGGGCCAGGCACAGCCAGTGATGTCTCAGTGATCCTCTAGCAGGATCCGAATGACAGCCCTGTTGTCGAGAGGTGCTTACCCCAAAGTGGGTAACATTCACTTGCCAAAACGCCAACACTGGGGGGTTAAGCGGTCCATTTGCTGGTCTCAATGACAACGAGGATGAGGGGCTACACCGACAGGGACCCTTTCCACGAGATCCACGGCAAAGAAATGATGAAGTTTGATTGGATTGCTTATTCTGATTTAAGTTCTCACTCGCAGTTTCTGGGGCATATGGTCTATTAGGAGTCGTATCATGTGCCGAAGGGTCTATTCGTGCGTCATGCCATGTCTTGTGGCGCGAGGTGGAACTTGATGTAATAGTCTCCGTTCAAGGGTCCTTTATTTCAGGACATGGGAAATTATTCCCGCGTTGCTGGTGTTGGGTTTTGGAAAAGGGACATTGGTACCCCGTCGAGACCAAGTCGAAAAGATGGATTTCATATACCCGACTGTATTCTTTCGTCATTGTTTCCTTCCTAACTACGTCCTTGGTCATAGCTTCCCTCGTTAGGCATTCCTTCGTCATTGCTTGGCTCGTCGTTGCGCCTTCCGTCATTACTGTCGCTTGACGGTCCCTAGCCATGTTACAATGAACAGATAACTACCGGCTAAAGTCAATAGAATCAACAGTTTCACCATGAACAATATGGTTGACGGTGTATTACAAAGAGCTGGTCAAACTGCTGACATCCTCATGGGCTTGATCAGCAGCAGACATGACATAAAACCAGAGTTCAAGACCCGAGTTGACCAGCTTATACCAATGCTTCGTTGCACAACAAATCTTTATAATCTCATTCACCTAGACGAAATCTGCCAGTCCGATGGCAAACCCCAGACGCTTGCCGATCTTGCTCCGACGGAACTGCAAATCAGCGAAGTTCCGTTCGCCAAGATCAACAACCATCTTCGGCGGTTTGATCAGGAGCTTTCACCCTTGTCAGTTCCAAATGACCACTCCAGGCTGATGAAGCTTGTTGATGAGCTGTACGAGGAGATAAGGACGCTCCTTGACGATATCCGCGCTGATGTAGTCGTCGCCATCAAGCAAGCCTTCAAGCACACCCTGGTCAGCCAACACGCGTACGCCGTACAACTCAGAGACGTCGTCACGGCACGGGAACCTAGCCTCGTGCACGACATCAATCAAATCCGCATCCAACGAGGCGACGCCCCCGTAAGAGCTCCCTCCATCCACCCCAGCGTCGCCCCTGACGCGGCCACGGAAGTGCCCCATGTTCAGTACGTCGATGTACACCTCACTAAGAAGGTCATCGAAACCCGTCTCATACCATCTGCCGACGATCCTCCTTCGTCGAAGTCTTTCCACTGGCGCCCCAGGGCCCACAAACTCGCAAGCCTTCTCAACGCGACAAACTCACCCCTGGTACCTCGCTGCATCAACCTCCGAGAAAACACCGAACGCGGCCGCTTAGAGTACCTATACGAACCTCTCCCAGGGTTTGCGGACTTCCCTCCCAACCTCTACAACCTCGCGGAGCACCTAGTCTCTCACGATGGCCACTTCAATAATGACAGACCGCAAGCAGAGCGCCTACCACTCGCGACTAAGGTCAAATTCGCGTACCGTCTAGCCCGAGCCCTTAGCGAGCTTCATGCCGTCGACAGAGTCCATGGGGACTTACAGAGCGGGAACGTTTGGTTTGCCGTCTCCGGGGAGTTCAAGGGCATGAAGTTGTCCCCTCCGTTGCTCCTGGGGTTCGATTTGGGCGAGGATCAGCCAATGGTCCGGTCACCGCAGTCTGACGATGATCAGGGTGAGAATAAGGGGTACGGCGTGGCTCTTGAGAAGGCCAAGATGGCGGACATACAAGCCCTAGGTATCTTGCTTGTGGAAATTGGTCTCGGGGCTCGCATCACCTCAACGTCCACTGATGATGATAGTCTCGGATTTACCGTCGCGTCTGCGAAGAGGTTCACCAAGAAGATTAGAATGGGAGACAAGTATGCCCTCGCAGTGAGGGCGGCACTCGACCCCGGACGTCTTCGCACGGCATTTGCATCTAGGGTAGGTAAGGAAGACGTCGGTCTGGACCAGTCTTTCCGGGGGGTTGTCGTCGATGGGCTGCTCGGTGTTCTGGAGAGGAGGACTTGAGGTCCCGGGGACATTACGTGTGTTAGGCATGGTCAGGGTTGGGCAACTGCTGTAGACTGCATCTTGGCAAGTCATTACAGCCTTCCGTCTGCAGTCTGATGATTGAGCTGAGAATTTCATCGATACCAGTGGTATGAGTAGGTGCGTCTTCGTGGTCAGATTTGGATTCTGCAGACCATGCGCAAGAAGTCAGAGAGTGTGCGGTTCTGCGGCATTGGAGCATCATAAACTACCCATCACGAGCGGTTATTAGTATTGAAAAGGCAGTTCATGCCATTTGCATGCTTGGGAGGAGCGGGTGATTACTACTGGATTGGAGGTTCGGATTCCTAAATAATACTGCTTTTTGTCGATTGCATTTTATGTGGCTGCAACTTTGACATCCGTAGACGCAGTGTGAAGCCTCGGACCGAAGCACCATTAAAATGCCCATTATATACCCAGTCACCTTTATATCAGATGTCTCGGACAGGAAGGGTTCTTGATAAGCACGCCGCATGAATAAACTCCCACGAGCAGGTAACCAAGTACCCGGGCCGAACGGCCTCAACGCATCCGAGATAATGACATTTGACCATGTTGTAGTCCGGAAGCGACCCTTTTGATTGTTAAAAAAAAAAACAGCTACTATAACACTTGCTTGATGGTTAACATGAACATCGCCGGTAGTGGGATGCGAGACACCGCCTACCAACCAACAAGGTTTTTGCCTTTCCGTCATATATCGGTGAGTCGGTGAATCCTTTCGGCAGCCCCACACCGGCCCCGCCGTCGACCATCCGATCCAGATCCCAGTTCAGCTGCCCCCTCCAACCCCGCATTCCCCGCCACGACCTCGGTGAAGGTCAGGCCCAGGCCCATGTCAGTCCAGGTACACACACTCATTAAACTCAACTCACCTACACCACTCATCAACAACCTCACCTCACCTCACCCCTCACTCACTCACACACACACACACACACACACACACACACACACACATATATAACCAAACACGAATAACGTCTCAATGGACCCTCCTCCCCTCTTAATCCACCTCTCAAAAACCCTCTCCCTCTCCCCTCCACAATCCTCATACCCCCCCTCCTCCCTCACAGGCCCGCTAACATCGCACACGGGCACAGCCTACCTCTTCCTCTCCGTCTCCTCCTCCTTTCCCCGCCTTCAAATCCATTCATACCCAGCGATACACTGGGCAAGGGCGTACATCTCCAACATCCCGACGCCGTCGAGAGCAGAAGAAGAAGAAGAAGAAGCCCCCCCGTCCGCCCTCGGCCTCTCCGACGTCCTCGCGGGCTCCGCCATCCGCGCCTGCGTCACGCAAGACCTCTCGCACGTCCGAACGTTCCTCACGCTGCTCTCCCCCATCGCCGAATCCCTCCGCTCCTCCCCACCAGCAGCCACCACGTTACCAAGCTGTCTGCTCCACGGGCTCTCGGGGACGCTGTACCTGCTCCGTCTCATACGCCACTGGGTCCCCTCCTCCGCGCCCCTCGTGTCGCGGTACATCGTCCACGTGTCAGACCACCTCCTCGCGGCGCCCTGGTCCTGTCCGCATGCTTCGCCCCGCGGCGCCGCGGACGGCGAACTAGGCACGCTGACGCAGCTTGTCGTGACCACGCCGCCGCTCGCCCCGCGTCTGGAGGGGAAGTTATCGGAGTTGTTGGACTTGCAACGTCCCGACGGCAGCTGGCCTTCTCAAAGTCAAGGGGCGGACGGGCAGACGGGTGTCAAGGAGGAGGGGGAAAGACCGGACTTCGCCCACGGCGCAACGGGTCTCGTCGTCTCCCTTCTTTCTCTACGGCCATTCTTCCCTTCACTACAGGGAAAGATTGACGAGGTGGTCGGTAGGGCTAGGGACTTTCTCGCGAGGAATCAGGGGCAGGAGGCGTGGGGGGAACCGAGTTTGTGGTACGGCGTGCTTGGTGCGGCGCTGTACGTTTTGCTTTTCTTTTTTTTTTCCTTTTCATACTCTCACTCTCACTCTCTCTCTCTCTCTCTCTCTCTCTCTCTATTTCCCATGATTGGTATTGAAACTAAAACCATAATAGAGCTTTCCCGAAAGGAGAAACAAGAGACGCCTTCCTATCACTCTCCTCGCCCAAAAACAACATACCGGATTTCACCCGCGCGGCAGATTCGCCGCCAGAGCCCCCATCGTCCTCCGGATCCGTCGCGACGTCGTACGACCCGGGCGCCGCGTGGATGTGGGCCGTTTCCGAGAGGGACATGCCGCGTATGATTTTCTACAACGACATTTAAGGCGTCGAGTATTTATCGTTTTACTATAATTATTTGTCGAATATTCTCGGCTGTTTATAAATTTATAATCACTGAAGAGTTAAAATCATGTATGTAACTAGGGGCACCGTCTGAAGGCCGGATCATTTGCATTCTATCGGGGATGGTTTGTTTTTTTACGGGGATAAGGGGGGGATATACCCATGATACGCACTTTACGGCGTTTAGTTTCATCACATGCAAATCGATCGCACGCCCGCATCTTAGGCTCACATCTTGGCAATGGAAGTCGTATTCCAAAAGGTCATCCCCCACAGGCAGACAACGGGTATAATAGCCACTTCCACCTCTCGCCAGCCACCCCTACGTCTGGCGCCAGCCTCTCAAAGGTAGGCACAGGCAAGCCAGTCGACATCTGAACAAGGAAGAAAAAAAGAGAAAAAAAAGAAAAAAACACAAAGAACATCAAGCGAGTGTAGTGAGGTTCCATATCGCCACCCAATGAGGCCGTTGCGCGGCTATGCCGTCCCGTCCCAGAAACCCCTAATTACGCCGTTTCCCGTTTCTCCATGAGTCGCAGTCATGCTTGCAAAACTTTAAACCGCCTTAAGCCAAATAACAAATCGCAAATGTTCGTGAGACGCCGAAAGCTACCTGTTGCGGTCCTCCTGCGGCTGCCGGCTTGAGCGGGAGATGGAGCTGAGTGTATTTGACAGCATGCCCAGCCACCCCTCTGATCTGCCTTGCCTTCCTCTGGGTGCGGCGGAGAGTATGCCCTGCTCGATATCATCGTCTCTGTCTCGTGAGCCGGAGCCCTCGGCCTCCACTTCATCATCCGAGTCGTCGTGGTAGGCTTCGTACCGGGGACTGGACGGAGAACCGCGGGCGAGAGAGCGCACGACATCGCCTTTGCAGATGGGGCATGTACGGCGGCGCGTTGTCAACCAAGGCGTGCTGCAAAATATTAGCGGCGGAAAAAAAAAAAAAAAACAAGGGGCACAATAAAACTCACATGCACTCCGCGTGGAACTCGTGGCCGCAGGGTAGGCTCATGACACGGCTGACGCCGTCAACGTACTCCTCCAAACAGACCACACACTCGACCTGACGGCCCATGTACTTCTTCCACTCGCTTGAGTAGCTGCCGTTTGTCTTCTCGTGCTCTGCCCGCGAAGGCGATCTCGGCATTTGCAGGGCGGAATTAACGGACAGGAGACTCTCCGACTCGGGGATGCCCGTCGTTGTCCTAGAACGGGGCCGGGGCCGTGTGGGGGTCTGCTGCAGCAGGGGCGTGGTAGGGGTTGCGCTAGTCGGCGAAGGTATTCTAGGTGAGGGGACTGGCGATGCTGCCACAGTGTGGTAGGTCCGCACGGGTAGACGCTCGACGACCGACTTGGGTGCCCTCCAGCGCCTTCGGCGAATGCGCGCGCGGAGGATCAGAAGTGCGTAGACAACGCTCAATGTGATCAAGGGGCTGATGACAAGCACCAGGAGGGTGTCAAAGAAGGGACTGGAGCTGCTTGAAGGTGTAATGGTGACCCAGAGGCCGTCGTGTCCAATAGGCTCGTCGTCATCGGGAATCGGCTCTTCAACCTTGGGGGGCTCCTTGGCCTTCTCCTCCTTGGAGAAGTCGGCACCGTCATCTTCTCCAAAGATTTTGGACATGAGGCCGCCGTGCGAGGAAGAATCCTTCCCTGAAGCGGCTCCCTTGGCCTCCACTGGCGGCAGGTCAGGGTTGTACTCGCCACTACCGGGAGTGATGCTTCCTCCCTTGGGGCCGCTGACGTCCTTTCCGTTCTTCGACGTGCCGGCCTTCACGGCCTTCTCCTTGACGCCGTCCTCCTTGACCTTAGTTCCCGGTGCATCGACCAAGTCCGGGTCCCGCCAGTCTTGAACGCCAATCTGGAAGCTGTCCTCCGTCTTGCGGGAGTCGATGGTCTTATCGCTGCCCCGCTTGGCAGCCTTTCCGAGACCGTCGCGAATGATCTTGTCCTTCTCCTCGCTCCAGTCGTCAACGAGAACCCAGTTATGGCGGCCGCTGCTCGGAGGTTGGATGCTGCCGTCCCCAGGCGCGGAACTGCGGCCCCAGGTGAAAAGCCATCTGAACCAACCAACGCGAGGCTTGGCCTCCTCGGTCTTTGCCGGCTTGGCCTTCTTCGGGGCTTTGGCCTTGGGAGTGGCGGTCGGCTTGGGTGTCGGGGTCGGGGTGGTCACGGCGGCCTTTTGCTTGTTCTTCCTGTTCTTCCGGTTGGTGCCGTCAGACTTTAGGACCTTCAAGGCGGGGCGGCCGTGCTCGTCGATGGTGTCCTCGATAAAGCTGCCGGGCTGCGTGAGAGACGACAGAAGGTGTGCCGTGGTGCGGGCAGTAAAGACGGAGGGAATGGAAACGTTTGAGGTATCGCCCCTGGCAAACATCTGAATCAGAGGTCCGCCTTTCTGGTTATCACCGACGATCAGGGCAATGGCACCACGTCGTTGAGCCCATTTGACCTTTTCCAAGAAGCCGCAGCCGCCACGACTGAGCAGCACAATCTTCCCGGCGATCTCCGCGGCCTCTTGTATCGACTGGATATCGGCGTGGGTCGACTCGGTGGACAGAGCGCTATCGTGGTTCGGCTGGGGCTTTCTGGCAAGGCCTTGGTGAAGGTAGTCGTCGGTGCCGTCGTCGAGAGGGCGGATCTTGGACTTCAAGCGTGTGCCTGGCGGTGGGGGTGCGTCATCGGGGGCGGCATCTCTGTCGGTCTTGCCCCGCTTGTGATGTGCGGGCTTGCCAGCAGCAGTGGCAGCCTTCGCACCGGCATTGGAAATGCTCTTGGAGGCGGACTTGAGGACGGCGTTGGGCTTGCCGTCCTCCCAGCCGGGAATGTCGCTGCAGCCGAGCTCGCCCTCGCCCTCGCCCTCCTGGAGGTTATCGTCAGCAAAGCCGCTGCCAATCCATAGCTGGCCGCTCAGGCCCTTGGTAGGGAGGTTCGGGCCGAAGGCGGCTGGACGAGCAACGAATGAGGTGCTGTTGTCATCGGTGAGGCTGATGGCAGCATTTGGTGTAAAGATTGAGAAGGGCGCAGTGAATGAGAAGAAGCTCGTGAAGCGCGATCGAGGAACGTCAGCCGGGGTGACGATGGTGTTGGAGCGGGCCAACGAGGTGACGGATCGGCAGAAGAGGAATAGGGAGGCGACGAAGAAGAGGACGAGAATGGCGATTCTCGGGGTACGCATGGTGGGTTTCGTTACGGATCGTTAAGTTGTAGAGAAGTAAGGGAAAAGAAGAGGTCGAAAATGTATATCGTAAATCAAGAGGTAACCACTCTGGAAGGGGGGGGTTAATCCGGCGCACGATGCGGCGGCCCGGTTGGTTAGTCGAAAGCAGTGATGATTTCACCACGAGGCAGAGAGATAGAGAGAGAGGAAACGGGAGAGTCGATATTTGGTGGTCGACCAGCTGCCGGCAGTGGCTCAGCGGCGAACTGCACAGGTGCCGATCATGCGCAGAGTCATGCGGAGAGAAGAAACAGATGGTTCGTGGCGGGTGTGGTATGTGTGTGAGTTTATGTGTGTGTGGGTGTAAGATGTTTGAAATGTAAGAGTGACGAGGCTGAAGACGACGGGCGAGATCTTCGCTCGAAGGTGCGACAGAGGTGAAAACAGCCTCTTCTTGTCGTCGGAAAGGGTCGGGTTAGGTAAAGGAAGGACAGAGGGAACAAAAAAAAAAGAAAAAAAAGGGACGAGACTAAATTTTGGGGGCGGGAAGTAAAGAGAATGACGAGAGGTCGTCGATCAGGTTATTTAGGAGGTGGAAAGTGCACATAGCGCAGAGTGGGCGGCATATGCAAAGAGAGAGGGAGACAAGAACTGAAAGTGACGGGTGGAGAGGGTATCGGGTGGCGGGGCGGTGTTGTTGTTTAGGTGCCGGGGCCCTCTCTGCTCCCTGTGGTGTCCAGGTACCGCCTCTCTAAGCAGGAATAATGGGATAAAATAAAACTGCAGTTGGGCCTAACACAGTGACACACGAGCCTTTCCTGGGCTCTGGGCTGCTGTGTCCCTTCTGGAGCATTGGAGCAAACCAGGCTAGGACAGGCCAGCAGGGGGGCTAGGCGACCCGAGTGTCACTCTCACTGCCTAAAACTGTTCGAGGTGAGGTGAGCCTAGCGGCGGCAGCGGGGGTCTGAGTGGAGTCGCTTCGGGGGTCTAAGGGGCCCTGTCTGGCTGAAGTCGGCGACGGGTGGGCACACTTCGGGGGGGGAAGAGGCCTCGGGGACTTGCTTGTTGCTAGGGGCGCATACTTTTTTTCTTCTTGTCCATGGCACCATTCATCATGGGTTGGTCTGGTTCGCGCTTGTGCTCACTTACTCGGTGAAGTGGGCAATGAGCTCACACAATCCAGTCCATGAGTAAGAATCATGAATCACCAAGAGATGGCTGTATCTGACGGCTTCTTGTTTTTATTTTATTTTTTACAGCCGACTTATCCCGTTAGCAAAAGACATATGGCGCCATCCCCTGTCTTTCCAACTAAGGAAATAGAATAAAATAAAAAAGATTCTCAAGCACCAACCAACAGGCGTGCTCAATGGCGAGTAACGCAAGTGTCAGGGCTACAGGGGACATGGCCGTCTGTTCGTTGACCCGGCTTTGGCGGCACACGGTCACGCCCAGCACCGAAGACTCTAACGATGGTCATCAGGGTTCGCTGCTGTTGGCTGGCTGGGCCACTGGTGCCGTCTTGGTATTCAGTCCATGTCTTGGGGCGGTCCTGTCTCTCACTACACTACGCCTCCTACTACTGCATAAGTAGCCCAGTGGATCAATATACGTACGTACAGCACGTATGAGTGTGTGTGTGAGAATTGGGGAGTGAGCAGTTAGGGATGTGAAAAAATGCCCACGCCCCCAATAATTACCCCACCTACTATGCTTCACTTTTCAGGACAAGTGAGAGATTCAGTTCAGACATCAGTGGTCCGGTGTCCTGTCAGACTTTGACGCCGGCCGCGGCATGGTGAGGAAAACGTGGCTGCTTGAGTGAGTGGATGGGAGAGCTCTATGCAAGCGCCAAAGCCGACCCATTTTCTGCAATTATGTTTCTTCGTATTCACTTCATATCCTTAAATCATACTTACATGGTAAATTATTATGTCGGTTATGAATACGTTATACGAAATAGGCGACTTCTGGATGCGACGGGAAATTAGGATGACGAATTGGTAAATCCCCCCCGTGTATTCGTACCCAAGGCAGCAGACTGAGGCAACCCAACCAGCCTCGGGGGATGTACTACGCTGCTACTGTTGCTGCAGCTGCTGCTACTGCTCCAACCCCCCATTCCCCTTCTTCCCCTCCCCCTCGCGGTATGAGAAGTACAAAGAAAGACAAAGACATCCGTCCATCAATGACCTCACAGCGCCCGCGCGCATGGGCAACCCCTCGTGACCAAAAGTTTCACTCCTTGTACTTTGTAGTGCATGTGTCATTCACTTCTCCCCCGCCTCGCATCCAAACAAAACAGATGAGGAAGAGTACCTGGTGGTCCAGACGCATCGATGTGACCGACCCAGCATTGCTGACTGAGAATTGTGAGAGAATGGTAAAAACCTAACCCAAGCCCGACTGAAGCCAAGATTCACTGAGGCCGAGATGGAGGTGGCCCCTGCCTCAAATCACCTGCATCAACACCACACACATTCAAAAGCTGCCTTTAGTAAAGACATTGCTAGTGATGGCCCCCTGGCAAGTCTGGGACACATGCAGAGATGCTCGTTGCAAGTTCCTGTTCAAGGCACGGTGATGAGTCTCTTTTTTTTTTTTTTTTTTTTTCCCCAGGATATTGGACGATTAGATTCGACCTCATTGGTGAACCTGCTTCAAGACTAGTGCCAAGTGTTCGACATCTCTATCGTTTTGATTTCCTTTTTCAGTTCATTGTGTATCATGACCAAGGGACATTCCTCATCACGGAGCAAAAACTCCTCGATCCGGCGGTAAATTGCCATAAAATTCGGAGAAGCAAAGTGGCAGGCGACTACCCAAAACCCCTCGCCATCACAAGCCACATTCAAAGACCGCATGGTGACAACATTTAAACAGTTTCCCGCGTCACCCCAGCTAAAGAACCGTTGAGACATTTACGGGAAGAAAGGAAGAAAAGTAAAATCTGCTTCACGAAGTAACCCGCCTGGGGGGTATCTAGTCTCAGTGAAATGCATCCAGTTAGGATGAACCGAGGACTCTCTTGGGATTCCACCCAGGAACGGCACACGAATTATGACAATATAGCCGTCAATCATCAAGATCCTGGTGTTCCCTGCCACGTCCATGCCCGTCAATCGTCAGGGACCTTGGTGGAGGTGACATGACAGGGCCCTTCCAACTGGAAACGGTAAGCTTCTTACATGTCGATGACCAGGATGCGACTCTGTCCGGTTTAGGAAGTTATGAGAGGCATCGGCATGACCAATAGAGTTTTTCGAAACGGGCGTCTGCGACGCCACCAGTGCCGTTTGCTCTGTCTTCGAGTTGATGATGTCTAAGACCACACATGGCCACAGCTGTCGTGAGGTCTGCTGCAACTTGGCCGAGTACAGTTTACAGTTTCCCGTCCTACCCGTCCTACCCGTCAACTAGAGCTCAACGTTGGAGCCAAAGGCATCTAGAATCGTAATGCCGCCTTGTCAGTCCGGTTTATGGTACCCTCGAGGTCAGTGGGAAACATCAGCACCGCCGAAATGCGTATTCCCCCTGCCAAGCCCATATTCTCCGGCGGGAACCGTGATCTATACGCCGGACTCACAGCTGTTCCAGACGGAGCTGGACGCCGCACCGATGTGTCCGGTGGCTCCGGCGCCCCGGAGTCAACACCGTCGTTAGTAATGCTACATTACACATTTTCCGGCCGCTTGGCAAAGCAATACGTATGTAGCATTCCAGAAAACCAACCTTCTTTTTCCCGTTTCTTTGTCTCGCTGTTCATCATCGAATGTTCCCATCAGTAGATCCCACCCCCGGCATTGTTCATTTGTCAAAGACCCCGAGGGGGATAGTCTTAGCTTCACCGAACAATGAATATCCCTCGTCTCAAGTTTCAACCACTCTGACCCCTCATCGTCCAAATTCTTACCACATGCGGCGGAAGCCAAAACGAACAGACGTCGCCTGTGCCGTCAGGGCGCGTCCATTCCTAGCCTTTGCGCAGCCACAAAGTCAATTCGTAGCCCCCCCCCCCCCCCCCCCCCCCCCCAAGCCCGAGAAACACAAACAAACCAGACCACCAGCCAACGCAATGAACTCAATGTTTCCTCTCTTTATCTCTCTCATCGTCGTAAAGGTTGACAGACCCAGCCTCGCCGCCATAGTAAGCAGCTTCGTTACACCCCCTTTGGCAGAGGAGTAAGTAGCCCTGGGGCTGGAAGACACCACGCCCGCATTTTCCATTTCCATCTCCAACGTCCAAAACGACGTTCTACTGGTACACTGCCATCACAAAACAAGCACTGCCCATGACACTTGGCGATTGCTCATCAATCACAGACGCCCTCTCGGCACTCTTCGTCCCAGATTTTCCTCCCTTCCCCCTGGCTCTGATCCGATCTACCCTGCGTCCGCGCTCCCTATCCCCAAGCTATTGGGGAAAAAAAAAAAAGCCTTTGTACTGCGCAACTCACCCAGCTACTTAATCGGTAACACTATCTGCGGCAGTGCCGCAAGGAGTCGTGGGCTTTGCTAAGGTAATCCGTACACTTACAGCACCAATCCCACATTCCTTGACCGCGCAATAACCCCCGGTACGAATAATACCTGGGGGGTGAGAAGCTATAAAAAGGGTATACCCCCGTCATCGTCGTATCCAACGCGGCCTAGCGCATTGGACCCCTGACAAACCCACCGCAACCCAAAAAAAAAAAGTGTCCCCTTTTTTGTTTCACGAACCTGGGGGCAAGGGGGGGTTGGCTATCCTTTTTTTTTTTTCCCCTTCTGACGTTGAGTGGTGAAACACGCTGTTTGCAGGCATGTTCCAGCGGGATGGATGATGTAACTTTAAAGCGCTGGTGACATTCCTCACAAAGGAGAAGGATCAGGCTGGTCGGGCGTAGTTCTCGCGTTTACCACGTACATTGTAGACAATGAGTGAAAGATCAGAGAAGCTTTATCCCGAATCGATGCGGCTGAAGCAAAACCTCTACGAGTCTTGACTGACTGGTCCAGCCTGGATCTCAGCTCTCAGCTCTCCCCGACCTCCTCGCGATCGTCGGGTGAAGCCTTGCGAGGTTACACGGCCATCAGAAATTATGGTGCAAATAGTTTTTCACTTCCCTTCTCACCGTTTCGTTCCTCCGGACCAAGACAACACCGCCGGGTATCCTCCCGCTATAAAACACATTCAAACTCCAGGATCCAGCGTACCATTACCTGTGCTATTGACATGCCAGAAGAAACATGATTAAATCCAAGCGCATGAGTCGTCGGATTGGAAGAAAAAAAAAAAAAAAAAAGAAAACACAGCACCTATGCAAGACCCCGAAAACAAAGCCCCCCCGATCGGTTTATGCGGAAGAAAAGAAAAAAGAGAAAAAGAACTCCTGCTCTTATCATGAAAAAGTAGCCAATGCACCGCTCAACACCACGCCGTGACAACAAACGCAACCCCAGCCCCTTTATCGTAGATGTCTCCGACGATCAAGTCAAACCGGCTGAACCCCCTCCCCGGGGATCCCGTCAGTTGAATTCGGAAAACAGCCCACTAATCCCGCCCTCCTTGCCGCGATCCCACTCCCTCTTCTCCCCAGCCTTTGCCCACCGCACATCCCTTTCGTCCTTCTGGTCGCCCGTCTTCCACTTCTTGATCACGTCCTCGCCGTACCCCGCCGCCCGCATCCGCTGTTCCTGGTTCTGTTGCCACTTCTGTCTGTCTCGGAACGCCTCCACTGCGTCGTCCCAGTTTTCTGCGCTGTTACCGCCGGTATCCTCCATCTCCACGTCCATCTTGGGATCGTAGCCCGCCTCGAAGCGTTTGTCGATGCCGGACGAGGCTGCCGCCGCACCGCGGCCCCGTGAACGGACCGGAGCAGGCGGCGCGGGGCCGATGATATCATCAAGAGGGTCCGAGTCGGATGCCGCCGCGGGTGACTCCTGCTTCGCCGCTCGCTTGCTGTGCCCTTTGATCGAGAATCCTTCCTTCTCCCTGCTCCTGTCTCTTCGTGATCGGTGACTCTTTGACGTCAAATCCTTGCTGTCTTCGTCTCTACGCTCCTTCCCAGACCGGTACGACTTGGACAGGAGGTCCTTGCTCCTGAGGGGTGACCGGTGACGGTGTCTCCTATCATCCGGTGATCGCGATCTCCGCCTGTCGCTTTTATGTCTCCTGCGATCTTCCCGTTCGGAGCCCGAGTCGTCTCTCCTCCGGTGATGTCTCTTGCTTCGTTCGGGAGACTCACTTCTCCTGTCCCGGGGTCGTCTGCGCGGCGAAGAGTCGTCCTTGTGCGACTTGTCGCCGGACCTTTCAGACTTTTCCCTGCGCCCGCCCAGAATGGCCTTGATGTCTCCCATCTGCCGCTTGCGAATGTCTTGTGGTCCCGCGCGCTTCCTCCGCTCCTTCTCCTCGGCGTGCTCCAGGTTCTTCAAGCGCGCTTGCGACTCAGCGGCCTCCTTCGCAAGGAGGTTCTTGTTGTGTGTGTTAGTGTCCTTGATAATGTGTCGCAAGAATCGCGTGTTTGGCTTGGGCATGTTTGCCGGTCTGGCGGGTTGGTTAGGGGCCACAGAGCAGAGTCGAGGGCTATGTGACGTACTTCTTGTCGGAGCAGAACGCGTCCATGCCCATGCTCGAGTATTTCAGCGAGCAGTCGTTTGCTTCCTTGGCGAGCAGTTCGGCGACATACTCGTCGGTGAGGATATCGTCGTTCGCCATTATGTCGGCGCGCTATCCAGAATTCGATCCAAACGGTGACTGTGACGAGGTGGTTGGCGATATTCAAGCTGGCGGTCGGATGAAGTGATCCCGAATCGTATGCGTCGTTGACCCTTCGAAAGATTAGGAGTATGCTGACACGCAGCTTTGTCGATGGACCGTTGGGTCAGAGCGACTCGGAAGAGCTGCGGGGTTGGGGCTGAACAGGAGGCAAAGACGTCGCAAACCGTGGCGGACGGGGGATTGATCGGCGCAGTGCAGAAGTCGCTAATAAGGGACTTGGCAGTGGGATGAATCTGATAGCGAAGAATAAACGGAGCGATAACGATAAGAAGACACTACGATAACGATAAGGAATCTGAAGAGGCGCGTTTCCCATTCCGGACTCAAGTAAACAAACGTCACCAGACACTGGACCCTGAACTCAAGACTTGCATTTTTTGTCAACACTGAGCCCTGAAATCACTGTCGCTCGTCTTCGAAACTGTTACACGCGTTTCGCTCAAGATTTGGAATCAGCAAACATCTACAATCGATCGATCCTTCAGCAGCACCCCACCCCCACAATGGATGCGCAAAAAGCTGCGCAAGTGCTGCGCAAAATCGAAGATCTCAACGAAAACCACGAGGTCTCAATCATAAGACTTAGCGAGCCGATATCAAGCGCCGTTACTCAAGAGTCTCGTCAACGGACATCAGATGCCTCAAACGCCTCGCAAGATGGCACCACGCCATCTAGTCTGGAAGCCGACCTCGAGCACTACAAGGAGCTCTTCGCCAAGTTGCGTTTCTCCTACGTCGAGCAGGTCACCAAGGAAAAGTTCATACGCGCCATAGTCGGCGACCCGCCCGTTATTGTCACGCCTCAAGAAAACCTCGAGCTCGAAAAGGCCAACCTCGAAGCCAAGGGGCAGCTCAAGGCTCTGAAAGTGGAGGTTGCGGATATGGTCACGGAGCTGGAGAAGAAGGGCAAGGAGCTCGCCAAGCGGTATGAGAGCGTGCAGCTCGACACAACCAAACTTAGAGAGCTTCCAGACAAGATCCTCGAGTTGGAAGATCAGATCGCAGAATTGAAGGAATCACAGGCGCCGGGGCAGGATCCGCTTATGAATCTGCCTCTAGCAAAGACGCTGGAGTTGGTGGACGAAAAGAAAAGACAACAGCAGCAGCTCGACCGCGAGCTCGAGCAGCTTCAAGCGAGGGTACCACGAAAGAGAAAAGAGCTTGAGAGATTACAAGCCGAATTACAACCATTGGAGGTCAAAAGGCAGAATAGCAAAACGGCGGCGAAGGAGGCGCGGAGGAGAAAGGAGGGTGCGGGTGGTGATGAGGATGACCTTGAGGAGCGGGGCCGATGGTTGAGAGCCAACGAGGCAGCACTCAAGCAGATGTTGGACATTCAGGGATGAGCGACATCTTGGATGATTCGGGAATGGTGAATGATGATGAGATTTTTTTGTCTGTATACCCACGTGGAGGCAATCTGGAGTACTGTAATATAGGCGGCGTTGGCTGGTTGGACAACTTGAATTGATTCCCTTTTCATCAAAGTATACTGCTACACATAAGTGCAGCAGTCTTGGAGTGACACTCAGCCAGGTGCCAGTGACTGGCGCTTTGCTGCATTGCGGGCCGCCCGCGTGCCCCATCATAACCGAAAATAAGATGCATTGGCCCCCTTGTATTGGGTAAAATCCGCTTATTGGTCAATAATTCTGTCCTTCACAAAACCGCAAAGCCCGAGTCATGTGACTCTCCTAAACTACCGGGGTTCAACCGACTGATGGCGACCAAAAGCCCCCGCTCCACACCCCAGTCCACCAAATTGTGTGCGCTCGCTTAGGGTCAGGAAATTTTGACACCGCGAGACCTTCTCAACTGATTCCTCCGCAAACCAACTAACCGACCACCAACCACAGCACCACCATCGTCGACCACCGAATACCGCCAAGATGAGTACGTTTGCCGCCCGATCGTCGTCATCATTGACGAGCGAACGAATTCTCAATTTTCCGCGAAAGTGCTAACAAATTCTTGCAGCGAAGGGTACCTCCTCGTTTGGTAAGAGACACAACAAGACGCACACTCTGTGCCGTCGTTGCGGTAAGTCCAACCACAGGGGGGAAACTGAGACGCGAACCCCCACGAAATTCCGACGACAACCAGACGCAAGAGACTGACGAAGGATTGATTTTCAGGTCGCCGCTCGCTTCACATCCAGAAGCACACTTGCTCTTCCTGCGGTTACCCCTCGGCCAAGACCCGCAAGTGTACGTTCCCTTCCCCGACGACGACCACCACGAACCAGAACACCATCCTCCCCCGAGATCCAATTCCTCAACATGTCGTGTGTTTTTCTATGGTTGGAGATGCTGACGCAGGATGAAACAGACAACTGGTCCGAGAAGGCTAAGCGGAGAAAGACCGTCGGCACTGGCCGCATGCGCTACCTCAAGGGCGTCTCCCGCCGCTTCAAGAACGGCTTCCAGACCGGTGTCCCCAAGGGCTCTGCTGGCCCCGCCCAGGCGTAAACTCCTTCGGTTATTCGATTTCGATGATGGGAATGTAAAGGGTGTCGACATGGGGGTAACTGTGCATTCGGGCATTCGGGGGAAAAGGGCGTGAGAAACCGGGAAACGATTTACACGAACAAAACATCTTTGTTGTCTTTTCCCTCCGCTTGACTGGAAAGCGAAAGCCAATTCAAAAAAGACCGAAACCAAACACACAAGAGTCATTTGGCAACATTCAGGTGTTTTGCGTTCATATTATCTCTCTCTCGCGCGGGCATATGGGGAAATTCTTTTTACAGGGAAAACGGATCCTCGAAAAAAAGGGCTGGCTTTTGGCTTCTTTTCCACCACCATGGTTCCTAAGCGATTTGAGATACGGTCTGACGCCAAGTCGCAATCACAATGGCATTCTCCATGTGTGTCCGTCCGTTGTTGATTTGTCGCGTCTCCATGTGCCCGTGATTACGTCTCTAGTCCTGATGTTGGTTCAATAATGGCACTGAACAAGTGTCCGCTGTGATTGATGTGGTCGGCGCTGTCTTTCTAGAATGCACTTCCTGATACTGAGATCCTGACCACGTCCCAAACCTGTCCACCAGTCCTGACCTGGCTCTTTGGAAACTGCCCTCGTCTGTCATAACGCCATGTCTCGTTCACTTTCATCCATGCTATGAGCAGTTGTGCCATATGACTCGCTCACTGACCCCTTCCAAACACTTTCACACTGCCGTCACTGCCCACAAAGTACAGCAATTCGGTTTCCTCCACCGTCCTCTGCTCGTCGCTGTTGCCTCCAGCGGTGATTCTCAACACACCGCTGACATCGTTCGCCGTGCCAGTGTCCAACAGCCGCAGACTGATGACAGTCTCTGCCGCATGCGCGAGACCGAGCACGAAAGCAGCATGTTCCTTCTCCAGCGTCGTGGCTTGCGCAGCGACGAGCGGCTCGTCTGCGGCAGTAGTAATAACGGAGGCATGAACTTTCTAGAAAAAATGTTAGCATGACTCATCTTCCGTTGGGCGACAAGCCATCATCGGGAACGTGTCGGCTGGGCATGAGTGGGCAGATGGGAGAGTGACATACCTCCTGCGAATCAAGCAACACATTCTTTAACGCCAGTCCTGTGAGCTCCTCCCCTGACGCAGCGAGGAGCAAGTCAGGCTGGTCTATAATCAAGATTGTCTTGGCGTCCGCGGCTCGCACATCTGAGATCGCAGCCTCGAGCTCTCGCTGGATATCAGGAAGCTTCGCCCCGCGGAGGACTCTACGGCCCTTGACGGACGGCGACGCGGAGCCAGAGAACAACCCGCTCAACCCGTCGACGTAGGCGAGTTTCCCGCCCCGGACAAGGGCTTCCAGGTCAAGTCCCTATACCATTTGTTAGCGTTCAGTCTGCCTTTCAGAATGGGCCGTGTGAAATTTTTCCAAATGGGCAACTCAGATGAAGTAAGGGGAAAAAATGAGAATCACAATACCAATCTCCCCGCGCCCTCCTTCCAAAACGCAAAGTCTCTCATGAAACTCACGAGAACCACGCGCACGTCGTCCGTCTGGGTTCCCTCCTCTGCGGCGGCGGGTTTCCTGAGGTATGAGTAGAGATATCGCAGGACAAGCCAGTTTGTGCTGGCGCCCAGGACGTTGGTGAGGAGGATCTGGGCGCATTCGGGCGGGAGAGAGAGATAGCTCTCCAGCATATGAGGTATCCTTGTCGCCATGTTTGAGTGTCGGTGCGGAGAACAATAGACGTAACCGACTGCGATGAGGCTGCTGATGTCTTGTAAGTGGTCGTCTCTTGGGATTGAGGAGCATTTTGCGCCGTGTGGTGGGGTAATGCAGTGCGGGAGGTGCGGGGCACTGTATCATACAACTCCCAACTCACTCATGGCCTCGCTCAAAGTCAACGCCAAAAAGAAAACTGAACTTGAGCAAGGGCATGTTGAAAATTGGAGATAAAACATATTATGTGTTGCGACATCTCCCAGGTGTCAATTTCCAGCAGAGCCGGCTTTCCTATTTGCTTCATGTTGAGAAATCAAAGAAGAATGTCATGAACAGCTGAGATTTTCCTGGTTGGCATGAAATTCATTACAGATGGTCTTTTGAGCAAATAACCCTATTTTATCCAAATCCTTAGACATTTCTGCAATACTGTAGAAGGAGAAATTATTAGAAGAAGTGGTGAGTGAAAAGGCTGGACCACTCAGTTCTCAAGCTGTCATCTGCCGGACGACACTGGGTGTCAGGGCTTGGGAACTTTTGAGAGGCACATGTCCGTTATTTCAAGAGAACAAGCAACATCGGGACTCGACGAAGTCTCGCCTCTCTATTTCATCACTGGTTTCAAGAGACTTACTAACTCGATAACACTTCTTAACCTCGACTAGATTTACACGAGTAGTATAAGATTCCGCAGACGTCCCCCTTTGTCCTGACTGCCGACGACCCCACAGCCCCATCAGCCATCCGGTCTCCTGCAGCTCCCGGCCCACGATGTGCCACGCTTCTTCTTGTCGCCCACCGCTCGGTCGATCACAATCCCACAGTCTCTGTGGCTCAGTTGGAAGAGCGTTGGTCTCATATCATCGAATATGACTCTGTCTTCAGATAGGGACATCCAAAGGTCGCAAGTTCGAGCCTTGCCAGGGACATTTCCTTTTGTCGTTTTTAGACATGGACTCTTTTTGAGTGACATGAGAGCTGCATGTTGGGATGAAGACTGCTCGTGACCGAACTACCAAACCAAATTTGAGATTTGTTTAGGAACTTTAACCAGTCCTACTTAGAGTGCTTTTACTTGGAAAAGTAAAAGTAATCAGAAATACCTATAGTATAGACTGGAATTTGCTCTGGAAAGCAACCACTATTGCCAATCTTGACAGGGGACAGAAACAGACTAAAGATAAAACCATTGCCAATATCCACGTAGTTTCAATCTACATCAACCGCACCGCGCCCGACGAAACTGCAATGCCTTGTCTTATGCTGGTTCTAAGTGCCGACTTTGGAGAGTGGGTAGGTGGGTCCGCCCACGCACAACTTCTTAATCTTCAAAAAATGCAAAAGTAGGCAGAGCCACATCAAGGTCAAGGTCGGGAAACGGCAAAAACCAAAAGAAATGCGCCGAGGGGGAATCGAACCCCCGGCTCCCCGACGCTGCTTGATGGCAACGGAGAATTTTACCACTAAACCATCGGCGCATCGTGATGACTCGTGATGAGCGATGCTATCGAGGGCCCGCAAGTTGCTTATCAAGGTGGCATCTGGGGCTTTGACTGGGCGACGCGCTGTGGCCAAGTCAAGATCTTCGACTCACCTCACCGCTTAAACTGCGCAGAACTTACACGACTTGAGCACAATGCGACCACTTTCTCAAGGTCTCAGGATTTTTAGTACTTTCTAACTGTCTGATTTTATTTAATTCTCATGCAACTGTTTAACAGCATCGTAGGATATACGTCTAGGCTTAAGTAGCACTTAGTTAATAGATTACCTTAGTAAAACTTCCAGGAGTATAAATTATAATTATCTTCACTTTTAAATATCATAAATCTTTGATTTTTCTTAGTAAGTTCTTATAAGGTTAAATCAGGCCTTGGTTTGTACTAGCATTCTTTGTTATGCCTTGTTTTATCTTATTATACTTCTCTTTTGTAATTAGTATTTAAATATATGTGAATGTTTCAAAAACTAATTACCGTTACCTTTCTTCTCAACGCAATGTCACTAAGTCCTCTATGTTGTTTCTCATGGGCTTGAAGCTTTCAAGCCTAGAAATAGTCGAGATCGAGCGTGGTGTTAGCATTCACAAATGCAATAATAATAGCCGGCACATCACAACATCCCAGATTGTGCCACTGGCATCTAAAGAATAGATGACTCACAGTTGCAGAAAATGTCGTACACTGCGCTAGTGAAAGCGATTATTACAGCCTAATTACACATTTAGTTGCAAGTCTTCTAGTGAGTTTGAACTTTAGCAAAGACAGGTAAAATCACAAGTACTATTCTGTGCTCTAATGAATAAAGCCCTCTGCTGACAATGGTTACAGAGTCTGTACAATACAATCCAATAGCTTTAATTGATATCTTGTAGCTGTTCTTGTTGCGATAGTTGGAATACGGAGTCGTGTGGCACTTCCAGCCACACGCCCGCCAGGCTGAGAGGCCTAAGCCTCCCAGACCTACGTGACAGGCCAAGGGGGAATATCCTCACCTTCTAGTTAACAACACCACTTTCAACTATCATAAACCATCGATTAGAACCAATTTATTATTATTTGTTATTAACGAACGGAATTCCGTTTCACCCCTTGTAAAACCTATACTGATCAGTAGTAAACCTTATAGTTGCTATTAATTTAGTTAATTTTACAATTACTACTCTACTACGGACAAACCGCAGATTAGCAAGGTCAATACCAGAAGAGACGACTTCTTAAACTAGATACCTAAGCCTAGGTAAAAGTAGGGATTTCGTACTAACGAAAGAAGAAGCGAGAGTAACTAGGATCTACGGAAACTAGTAGAAGAAAGCTTCTTTTCCTCGAATCTACTAGCAATCCGATTATTCGAGTAACCTAGGGACTGCTATGCTTACCCTAGGCGAGATAAGGTTAATCGCAGCTAATTATCGCTAGCAAGAGCGTTCTATCACGCGTTTTTAATTACTAGAAGAAGAGACCTACCGAATCGACGGTCCTCCAACCTCTTCACGCCATAAGGGCGAAGATTCACGAATCCTACAAGGGATAACAACAACTTCCCTAACTATAACTATCCTCCACGCGCGGTGCTAATCACGAGGCGCTTGCTAGGTTCTTAATAAATCCCTAGACGAGGTGCTAACCGCGAGGCGCCTGCCACAAGAGACCTCCTCACCAGAAGAAGAACATGCCGAAAGGCAAGCGGAGACTACCGGCGGTAATCCGCCTATACAGCTATACGTATACGCCTCCGAGGCTGCGGCTTAGGAGAAACGCACGTGGTTGTAGGCGTCATAAGGCTAACTGTCCGCTAGATTCTAAACTTCCTAACAAAGTAATCCTTTTATACTGTCAGAATAGAGCGAAATTCACGAGAAGGATCGCCCGCGAGCGGCGTCACTGCCAAAAGCCAATCAACAGTCCCTATCCTATAGAGAATCGAAAGTATGATCGATCTAGCAGTATAGGGCAACTGGGCAATCGACCTTACAAACGCTAGCCCATAGCAACTAGGTTCCTATATAGGTTTCCTACTTGAGACCTATGAGAAGAGGAATCTTACGGGCCTCGAGCTATGGAACGAAGTTTCTCCCGATTTCGCTAACTAGTTAGAAGAAGACTTCTAGAACGTACCTCCCCCAATCCTACGATTCTTTAAAGACTATTTAATCAGTAACGGCGTCTATGTCGAAATAGATAGCAAGAAAATCTCGAAAAACGTAGCATTAGCCCTTAAAAAGGAAGAATTCTACTACTAGTCACCCTAAGAACTCGAACAAGGCGTTAAGAGATATCGCAACCTGAAGGCTCTGATAAAAGACCCCGAATTCTACGAAGAGATTACGAAACCGGCAATAGTAGCCAACAGCATAGGAGGAAGAGTCGAACCAACCCTACAGCCACCCCCTCTATAAGAATAACAACAGTAGCAACTACCGTACCGACCGCTATATCCTACTGTCTCTTCGTTAATAGACTTCTAACTATACGAGTTAATAGACCGTATCGGAAAGTAATTAACAGAATTCGCAAAACTATATCCCGACGATATGAAATATAGCGGCGATATGTACGATGTACTTGAAAAGAAGATGCTAGTATTCGTAGATTATTATAGAATGCTAGGAATTTATACCTCCTAATATAACAGGGTACTTCCCCTAATATTGAAAGGAATAGCTAAAACCTACTTTTACGCCTCGATTAAAGTAATCAACCTATAGCCTAACTTCGAGACTATGATTAACTAATTAAAATCATACTTCGAGACTAGGGAAAGGTAATAAGCATACGTTACGTAGTAGAATATAACTACTCTTCCCTAAATCATTCGCAATAACCCTAGAAAGACTAAATCGGAGTATTTTGATATACTATATAATAAATTAAGCAAGATTCAGCCTGGTTTGCTATAACAAGATCATAACGACCGATCCCTCTATACCTAACTTCTACACGCTTGTAGAGATATTCCAGAGTATGTAATAGCGTTATTTATACCGGCTAAGACGTACGAGAGACTTCGTAGCTAATTAATCTCGTCGATCGAGATAGCTACCTGTCTTAACTAATAACAATTCAATATAGTAGCTAACCTACTAGAGCAGTACTAGACCGACAGAACTTTTAACAGTCGAGGGCGTTATTTACGATATAGTCGTTTATTACGAAGTCGATTATTACGAGGAAGAAGCCGTAACAGACCCCTATTACTGCTAACGCCTAAGAAGTATTACGTATATAGAAAACCTAACTGCTAGTTAACCAAACACACTATAGAAGAGAGACAAAAAGCATACGAGAAGTTTAAAACCACCTAATATGCCTAGGATACGTTACTTCTAGCATATAGCTAATTTCTCGTCTAATACGAGGGTTTCGACGGGTTAGACCTATAACTTACCGCCGAAAACCCCTAGTAATACTACTACGTAACCGAACAAACTAGTAAAAGTAACGAAGAGGAAGAGACCGGCAGCGATAGTCAATTCTAGGTCACTACCTATTTTACTATAATAGCAATTGACGGCAATAGGATCGCTACGATCCTAGCAGACTAGTTAACCTGCTATGCTATTACGAAAGAAGACTTTTTCCGTAACTAACTAGAACCGAAAGAGCTACCTTCGCAATTTATACTCGAGGGATGCTACTCTGCCTAGAACTTCTAAGGGATCATGCCCGACTCGGGCGTAGCAGGATTCTCAACCGCTAGCTACCTATAATTCGTAGCCTTATAACAAATTTACGAAGGAATTACGTTAAACACTAAGGCGGCTAGCAGCGTTATAGTAAAATTCGGCGATAGGATACTACTAAAGTCTATAGGGACTACTAAAGTGCTAACGCCGTTTAGAAGCGTTAAATTTTACGTTATTAAGACTAATACTCCCTTCCTTATATGCCTAGGAGATATAGACCGATTAAAGGTCTACTTTAATAACGTTACGAATACCCTTATCTAAGGAAACAAGGTCGTACCTATTATTCGCAAATAAGGCCACCTATAGTTATTACTCGATAAGGAGAAACTACTCGCCTAGAACTACCTTACAGACGCTAAATTGCGACGGGTTTACTATCGCTTCGGACACCTATCTATTCAACGATTATACAAGGTGCTCTAGAAGGCCGGCTACCTAGTTGAAATTACGGTAATTAAGCAACTATCGAAAGTCTGCCATCGATACTAAATACACGTACTAGCGCTATCACGGTTTAAATTCACGTTACGAGACGATTACGAATTTAACTATAAGGTTATCGCCGACGTAATATACCTTGAGGGTAATAGACCGGTCCTCTACGTCGTCGATACCGCTACAGCGTTTAACGCCGCCCGGTTCCTTAAGGACATTTCTACGAAAGCTACTTAGGAAGCCCTACGCCTTTGCTAGATAGATGTATATCAGGGACCCCTAGACTAGCTAGTTACCGACGCTAGAATAAACTTCCGCTTAACAGAATTCCGAAACGCGGCGAGAGGAATAGTAATTAAAATCAAGGAAATTCCTATAGAAGCCTATAATAGTATTAGGAAAGTTAAACAATACTATACACCTCTAAGGAGGGCGTACGAAATCATTAAAGCAGAAGACCTAACAATTACGCTAGAATTAGCACTTTAAATAGTAGTTAAGGCAGTTAACGATACTGCTAGCCTGAACGGAATAGTACTAATACTCTTAGTATTCGGCTTATACCTACGAATTACCGACGATTCGCTACTATCTCCCAAAGTCATAAGGCAGGCGAAAGCGATTAAGAAGGCGACAAGCAAAGTATACGAACTTTACGCAAGGCAACAAGTAGTAGAAGCTATCGCTACCTATAATAGCCTTAATATAAGGCTAATTATTAATTTACTACTACGGTCGTAAGTACGAGTATAGCGCGAAAAGAAGGGCTAGACCGGATCGTTTACTTTAGCAGCTATAAACGGCGAAACTTATACTATCGATACGCTACGTAGTCCGAAGACCTTCCGGTCTACCATAGTTAAACTATACTACGAAGATCCCAATCAACTACCTAATTCCATCGCCGCGCTAGAAGAAGAAGAACCCGAAGCTAAGATACCGTAGTAGGAAGTAGTATATAACGAGATTATTATCGCCGGCGGAGGTAGTAAACCAGACAAACCGCAAGAGGCACCAGAGCTACCGAGAAGACGCCTAGGCAGACCCTGGAAGAGACTACTACTAATCGCCTACTTTATAAAAGAATTTAACGATAACCCGGATTATTAACAAATCTTCCTATCGATTAAGGAGCAAGTAGATAAAGAATTAGTAATCAAACTACGACGAGAAGGTATTATTACTATACTAAGCAAACCGTTTGAATAGTTAACTAAATAAGAGATTAATAGCCTTATCGCTAAAAGAATATTTAAATTTACCTAGTTTAATAAGAGAAGGTATTAGAACGTATAAATCTTCCGATCTTGTATCGTTAACAAAGTTAAGGGTAAAATAACTAAACCTTACGAGAAATCGAGACTTATAATATAAGGTTACGCCGACGATAGTAAGAAGGCTATATTAACCTAATCGCTAACGATTTAGCAGGCAAGTTAACGGCTAATTCTATTAATTACCCCGTTACTCCTACGAGAAGGGAAATAACTATAGCTTCGAGATATTATATAAGCCTACGTTTAATCCTTTATAAGGCTTAATTATACTATTTTCGCCTACCTACCGAAGTAAATTTAAGACTAATACCTAAAAGGGACTATTATAGAGGTTGTAAAGCCTTTATACGGAATCGTGGAAGCTAAAACCTACTAGTAGGTAATATATTATAAGTATTATAAAGAGAATTTCTAGATAGTTACTTCTTCGTACGATCTATACCTATTAATCTTATCTACCGAAAATCTATACTTTGGCTATATCGGTATGCAAACCGACGATACCCTCGGTTTATTAGACAAGGCGTTTTTATAATTAGAAGACGAATAGTTAGAAAAAGCGGCTTTTATAGCAAAAGCAAAGAATATCCTTATAATTAACAAACCTTTCTAATTTAACAGAGGGATAATCGCGCTATTAACTAACAATTCGATTAATTTAAGGTAAAAGGGACAAGCTAAGAAGTTACGATATATTAAGACTACTAAACCTAACCTAAAATAGCAATATGTCGAACAACGCGCCAGAGGGGCGTACATCGCGTTAATTTGCTAACCTAAGGCCTGTTTCGATTTATCTACTACTGCCTAACACTAAGACCCCTCGCTAGAAGCGATAAAAATACTAAATTAACGGATTTGATAGCAAATAGAATCGCTTAACTAAGGAATAACGTTTATCCTACTCGACCTTATAATAGCTAAGCTATTCGTTTTTGTTAACAAGTCGTTCGCTAATAACTACGACCTCTCCTCCTAATTAGGGTTTCTAATTATCCTAGCTAACGATACTTCCTCTAATAGTAATAACGGAGAATTTACAATTTACGGTAACCTCGTTTATTATAGCTTTACGAAGAGTAAACAAGTTACCTACAGCGTATTAGTATTAGAGATCTACGGGATAGTCGCTAGCGTCGATATAGCCTACGCCCTCGCTATAACCCTAGCGATAATTACTAACTACCTTAACCTACTAACGATTTAGATAGTTATTTATACCGATTCTTATTCGCTATACGAATATCTCGTAAAGCTAGGTACTACTAAAGAAAAGCGACTTATAATCAATATCATAGCGTTAAGATAATCGTATGAAAGACGAGAACTATAAGAAATTCGTTAGATTAACAGCGAAGACAATCCTGCTAATACCCTTACGAAGAGCAAACCAAATCAAGCCCTCGAGAGATTCGTTAATAGCAATACGATAACGATACGTATAGAAGGATAGGTAACAAGACCGTAACTACGGGAGAAAGTAAGGATAGGAGGCCGAATTAACGAGGAGACGGAACTATATAGGGATAACGTATTCCAACCGCTTCAACACCATAAAAAGAGAGTTTCCAGTGTTGCGATAGTTGGAATACGGAGTCGTGTAGCACTTCCAGCCACACGCCCGCCAGGCTGAGAGGCCCAAGCCTCCCAGACCCACGTGACAGGCCAAGGGGGAATATCCCTACCTTCTAGTTAACAACACCACTTTCAACTATCATGAACCATCGATTAGAACCAATTTACTGTTATTTGTTATTGACGAACGGAATTCCGTTTCACCCCCTGTGAAACCTACAGTTCTCTTGTTCGTATAAGTTGACAATTACAACAAGATCCAAGCATTGCACGGTGGTCATAGATCGGGAATCACAGTGTAAGCACAATGTTGATATATTTTCTAAGTGCCAACATTTAGTCCATACTGAGCTACTCAAAGACAAACGATCGATAACGACAGTACCAAAACAAGCCCACAATCTTCACCTTCCCTAACTTCTCCCTGTTTGAATAGTGCGTGTACTTCCAGATCAAAATGAAGAGAAAAGTCGAAACGGAATCATGTATTTCGATTTGTGTCAACCTCCGCATAAGGTTCAATCCTTCTCATGGTCCACAAAACAACCTCAACACTCGTGACGCTTGACGATCGTGTTCCAGTGAGGACCATTGTTCGTTCTAAACACTTGTCCTTTAAGGGCGATGATACCACCGCCGGTCCTCTGACACTGTCGCGCAATCTCCTCGTAGTCGCCGGCGAAGTTGATGCAAGGGACCCTGTGCTCAAAGCGATTCTACACACAAGATGTCAGACATAACTTCTCCAAGAACCGGTGTATACCAAAACGAGCCTGCTGGCCACTTACATCGTTGCAAAAGGAAATGCCGCACTTGTTGGAGCAGCTGACGCGAGCACACCCTCTGTCACAGTTCTTCCTGCTAGCACGTGGCTACAACAGGCAGAGGTCGGAACCGTGATAAGAATAGAGATGTAAATAGAATAGTGCAGAAGTCAAACAAACGGTCACAAGGCAATAAACAACGATGAATTGATAAACGTAGGTATAAGCAGTTGGTCTTCTATTGAGTTGGTCTACTGACGATGATGCTGTCGAGGGCGTCTCTTATACGGGTACGGCCAGCACGTGAGATATCACGTGCCCCTGATGACTGTTCATAGAACTGTGACAGGTGCCCCTCCCAAAAAAAGACGATCGTCCCGATCGACAGTAAAAATGAAAACTAATTACATGAATTTGTCCCTTCCATTACCCATCTATCGCGAAGAATCACGACCCTGACGATGAAATCCTATCCTAATCGCGGTCCAGCATGTTACTAAAGCGGCTCTGCTTAGCCGGGCCTGCGATGTTCTCGGTGGCGACGCGCTTGTCGCCCTTCTGCAACTTGGCAACAGCTTCGCGCAGTTCCACGATCTTACCGCGGAGGGCTGCAATTTCGTCATCCTTGGTAGCGATGACGCGGTTGACCTCTGCGGCGATCATTTCCTTGCTGGCAGCAGTCGCTTCGAGTGCTTTGAGGCGATCGTTGACGCTCGCGACGTCGACGGTGGACTGGGCTTTCTCGTCGAGTTCGTTGAGGCGAGGGATGATCTCCTCGTTGACGCCGTCAACGATTTTCTTCACATTCTTGGTGACCGTCTCGTTCATTCCGTGAACGTCACCTTCGAAAGCCTGAAGCGCCTTTTCCATATTCTTGAGTTGCTTGCGAGCGGTTGTATCGGTGGCGGTCATGTAGCTGATATTCACGAGCGGGGGAACTGAGAGGAGGTCGGCTCGGTGAACAGCAATGAGGTGGCCCGCGATGGTACCGTTGACCTGACCGTCGCCAGTATAAAAGACGGTTGCGAGAACCTAGGCGCGGGACGGCAAGTGTTCCGTGTACGAGGCGTTGTTGTTGTACGCGGTGTAGGCGCGTTTGCAAGCGTCCTGAACGCGACGAATGAACAGGTTGGAGGAGGGGGTGGCTGGGCCGGTGAAGTTGTCAAGACAAGCCTCGATCTCCTCGAGCAACATATCGTCCGGGTAGAAGGCGAACGCGTCCTGGGCGCGCTTTTTAGCGTCTCGGACCTGGGTGCTATCGACCTTGGTAGCGGCACGCTTCTTCTTCTTTAGGGTGCCGGACTTCTTGCCAGCCTTGGCCTTCTTAGCCTTGGGGGCGGGAGTGGCCTCGACGGCTGAGGCGTCGGACTCCTCCTCCTCGCTGGATTCGTCAACTGGCTCGGGGTTGCTCTTCTTGGCCCTGGTCTTGGCCTTGCCCTTGCTGGTCCTCTTAGGCTGGTCTTCCTCGACCGTCTCGGTAGGTTCGGCGTGGGCTTCGTGGGCCTTGTTAGCCTCGTCGGCGTCGAACATGGTGGTGTCCTGCTGGTCACCAGTGTGTTCAGTGGCGGCCACGGTGATTTCCTCGGCGGCGCTCTCGCTGACGACGTGAAGTTCCTCGTCGGCCAGGCCGAAGTTGTCTCCGAGGTTCTCGTCGTCGGTCTGGGTCTCGTTGTTGCCTACGTCGCTTCCGGGGCTGCGACGGAGCCGGTGGGGGTTTCGGCGATCTCGTCGGTGTCTTGGCGAGTGCGTTGGGAAGACATCTTCGCGTTCTTGATGTCGAATCTCGCAATTGGGACGTGTAGTAGTGGTAAGTTGAAAGTCTTGATGAGAATAGAAGGGGTTTGTGATGTGTTATGAAGTGGGAGATTTGTTGATTTTCTGTTGTGTGGGTGGAAGTGGGATTTATATAGTAGGAAAAGTTCACTTTTTGTGGTGGTGGTGGTGAAAGTGAAAAGGCAGAGTTTTTCGCTGCCTATGAGGCAAGTGCCTACGAAGGGAAGGAACGAGTGTTTTGTGCGAAATTCCATTACGTTAACAAAGGGAATAATCTCGCTGATATCGCTTTATTAGGAATCAGCTGTTTTGTCGCAGAATAGCGACATTGTTCTAGTTGTTTCGTTGTTGGCGTCGCTTGGAGCGGTAGGTTGGTGTAACCTCCGCGTCGACGGGATATCTCGCCTCATACTCGTTGACGAGCTCTGCTGCGTTGGTCTCAAGCGATTCGCGAAGCTCCCAGGTGTCGAACCTTGCGGTAAATCCCTTCCAGCGAACGAGATATTCGATCCTTGGCTCGCGTTTTCTCCGGTTGATTCTGCGGCTCACAATGTGGTCGATTTCCCATTCTTCGCTGCCGTCAACCTCGATAGGTTGGGGCGGCTGTTGTTCACGGTTGAATGGGTCGTCTCCCTGGGCTGGCTTGTATAGCTGCGCTACCGATAGGATTGGAAAAATTCGCCAATGGGCCGGGAGGTCGACTTCGTAAGCTGTTGGGCTCACAATTCGAACGATTCGAAAGGGGCCCATACGTCGTGACGTCCACTTGTTATGGCGTTGGCCAGGTAAGTGGAAGCCCTTCCCTAGTCTTATCCAAACCTCGTCGCCAACGGAGAATCTGACGTCTGAGTGCTTTTTGTCATAGCGTTCCTTTCTCAGCGAGTTCGCTATATCGATCAAAGCCGCTGCCTCGTCCTGGTATATCTTTCTTATGACGTCGATAGACTCGGTTGGAGCGTCTTTTTCCGCGATGACGTCGAGAGTGCTTCGAGGCTTGAATCCGTATACGACCTCATTGGGAGATCTCCCGATCGTTGCGGTGTACGAGTTGTTGAGGTTGTGTTGCAGCGCTGGGAGAACCTCTGGCCATGGGGTTTCCGGGTACTCTGAAAGTTGGAATCGGATTGCAATTTCCGCTGTTTGGTTTGTTCTCTCGCTCTGGCCGTCAGTCTGTGGGTGGTAGGCTGTCGACAAGAGCAGTTTCACTCCGAGAGTGCGGAATATCGCGGTCCAGACGGCTGAGATGAACTTGGGGTCTCTGTCGCTGATGATACGACGTGGAAGTCCCCAGTCAGCCAGTTGGAAGGCCCTAATAAGGACTATTGCCCACTCCTTGGCCCCGTACGTGGTATGGCCTGGTAGAAGTATGACCTTCTTCGAGAATTTGTCCGTTGTGGGCGCGAGCGTATCAAACCACTCGAATCCGGGTAATGCCCACGGACTCCCTCGTGCTTTTACTTTTGGTAAATCGGTAACGAAGTCGATTGTTACGGTATCGAAGGGGATTCCCACGACTGGAATCGGCTGCAGGCTGCCTGGCGGTCTCTGCCGGTCGACTTGGTTTTCCTTACATCTCGGGCAGTAGGCGATATATCGCTTTACTACCGATCGCTTGTTTCGTATCTGGAAGCTGGCTAGCTCTGCTAGCATGCGGTCTACGCCGAAATGGTGCTTTTGATCGTGGGCAAGGCTGAGAACTTCTACGACGGCTTTGCGTGGGATACACAGCCTTTTTGTCCCATCATACGCACGGTGGAATAGGAAGCCTGTCTCTGATAGTTGCCACGGGGAGATTCGACGACGAATCGGCGTGCGCCTCTCGTTCCGAGCGCGATTTTCCTCGTCGTCTGCCTCCTTAGGTGACCACCACTCATCGCCACTCTCTTGTTGTCTCTTGAGTTGCTGGATCAGTTTTCCGTACTTTGGGTCGGCTTCGTAATTTTCAACGATGGTTTTGGCGAAGTCTTCGCCTATCCCAATCGTGAACCCTCCTGGTTCTCCCAACCGTTCGTCGTCCTCTGAGTTGAAAGCTGCGATATTCTCATCGTCGTGGATATCTGCGAGTACGTCGCTTTCTTCGAACGGGTCTGCTCTACCTGTTGCCACCAGCAACGGTAGACGCGAGAGAGCGTCGGGTACAACGTTGAGTTTCCCTGGGACGTGGGTGACGTTGAGGTTGAATTGAGAGAGGTAGTTGGCGGCGCTGGCCAACCGAAGGTTTGCCTTATTAAGGTCCATCGTTCTCAACGACGTGTGGGTGAGAATTCCCTTTGTGGCTGCGTGGTCCGTAAGGATCTGTACTGGGTTCCTATTTGATTGCACCAGTTTCCTAAGTTTCCTCACTGCCCACACCACTGCTGCTACCTCCGCCTCGGTCGCGAAGTATCGCTTCTCTGTTGGGGATGTTACTTTTGAGAGAAACAGCACTGGTTGGATATGCTTTTGTGGGATGTCTTTTCCGGGAATTCCTACGCCGTCCCAGGTGATATCCATCTGGAACACCATAAGCCCGAATCCTCCCTTGCAAGCGTCGATCTTAAAGAATAAGGGTTTTTCTGGGTTATGGTGGTATCTCACGACCTGGTCGCAGAGATTCTTTTGTAACGTTTCCCATGCTTCCGTTTCTTCTAGCGTTGGCTCGAAAGTCGTACGTTGGAACCGTTTAGTTCTTACAGCCCTATTGAGGCCTGTTGGCAACTGGTCCTCCTTGCGTAGGATCGCGGCTAGCTCGGTTTTCCTTTCGTTAAGGGGGGCTGCGATCACGTCGTACCATGGAATGTCTTTTCGAAGCCATCCTGCCATTCCGAGGTATTTCTCGAGATCGCTAAGGTTTTTTGGGAACCTGAGATTCTTAAATGCAGCGATTCGATCGTCCGTTCTGCGTATCCCTTGTCCGTCCACGATATGGCCGAGAAGTTTCACGGAAGGAAAACCAGCGAATGACTTTTTCGCTGCTATGTTGAGCCTGTTGTTGTTGATTATGTTGAGGACTGTTTCAACATGCTTAAGGTGGTTTTCGTCGGTATCGCTGAAGATCACGATATCGTCGATGTACGCGCGAACGAAGTGTTTATGGTCCTGGAAGATGCGATCCATGAATCGTTGGGCGTAAGCCGGCGAGTTCTTGAATCCCATAAGCACTACGTTCGAGATCTCGATACCACGGGGACTTATCACTGCCATCCTGTTACGGTGCTTCGAGTGGATAGGCAACTGGTGAAAGAACCCGGTGGCGTCGAAGAGGGTAATTCTTTTCTTGCCACGAATCGCGTTCATGATGTCGTCTTGGTCTGGCAAGGGGTAAACGTCTGGGACCGCTAGACGGTTGAGTGGGCGTAAGTCCGCGACCACTCTGGGTTTTCTCGCGGTCTCCGTTTGTCGCCATACGATGAAAAGAGGACAGGCAATCGGGATTGGCTTGCCGTCAGCCCAATCCATCTTTCCCTCGGTGTGAAGTTGGCCGTAGGTTTCGTCTAAAACCGCGAGGTCTTCGAGACCGAGTGGATAAACCTTTATGTTGGTTTTTTGGTTCTGCCATCCGTCGACGAGGTCGATTCGCATACGTTCCTCGTCGGGGAGTGGTATGATACCCTTGTTGTGATAAATATCGTACCTGTCGAGGATTTTCCGCAGTTGTTGCGCGAATTCCTTGTCGAAGTCACGTATCTCGACGCCGTGCTTGCTGAGAATCATTGGCACGTCGTCTGGTTTAGAGATTCCGTAGTCTGGTATCTCGTCTATCCATGGTTTGGTACTTCCTTCTGGGGTGCTTTCCTCGTTAGTTATGTTGAATATTGCGTTGTCCTGCTCATTTTCAGCTTCGAGGTCGCTGAGCAGGATACTCGTGTCCCCTGGTGGTTGTTTCGTGAGGTGACCGATACGGCGGCCTTTGGGGATTCGCATTTCTGAATTTCCTTTGTTATGGATGAGAAATAGCGCTGGGGTCGCGAGGTCTACCGTACTGTAGATCGCTGCCTCATGTGTTGGGTGGAAGTGCCAGGTCTCGCTCCCGTCGTTACTATCCCTTGGCAGAGGGCTGTATCGTCCCGGGACGAAGACTTGACTCTTCCGTGGAATTGTTACTGCGTAGGCGTTGTCCACGCGCCTGGCGGGTGGCGTCTGCCGTCGATACTCAACGGGCGCCTCCATATTAAATACGGATCGAAACTTAACAACAGACTTGTTGAAGTCTACGACGAGACCGTGTTCCTCACAGAAGGGGGTGCCGAGCAATAGGTTTGCTCCGAGCATGTTGACAACCCCTGCTGTGACAATAACGTGTGCGTTCACGTCTGTCTCGCCTATTTTACCAGGGACGTAGAAGTCAAATGTCACTTCTTCTGTGACCTGGAAGGTGGAATCTACGGCGTTCATTTTCCTTGGTTCGATCGCTCGAAAAGACGATTTGCGGGCGAATCGTGTGACCCAGGACTTTTCAACTAGTATAGTTGAGGCTCCTGTGTCGATACACACCTCGTCTGGTTCGCTATTGTCGTCGGCTTTGACGTGGAGTCGAAGGTGTGTTCTTTTCGAGGGCATGCCACGCTTATTCGGTTTCGTCTGAGCGTCGATGATTTGGCCTGGTGCTAACTTCGGCAACTCTCTGATTTCGTGGTTTTTCACGGCTACTCCAGCGAAGTCGCTAGGCAGCTCCGTCTGGGGCTCTGTTTGACACGCCGTCGTGACTACCGTTACTTCCTCTTGTATTTGAGGAGATGGGGGAGGGATCTCTGCCTTGGGAGTGGTCGCCTCGTGGGCGCGGAAGGCAACGTCACTAGTCCATCCTGTATGGGCTACCTCTTCCTCTTGTGGTTGTGCCGCTGGAACTTCTACGACGTCTTCGAGGATATACCCGTGATCGACGAGGTGATTGATCATGTCCTCGTCCGATTCGTCTTCCCACACGAACTTAGCGTCGTTAGGCGGTTGACCCGGACGGTTATACCGGGCGAATCGCCTTGAGTTCGGGAACTTCTGCTGTGCGTTCCAGGGTTTGCGGTCTTTCCAGTTTTGTTGTTTCCAGTTAGGTTGCGTTTTCTTTTGTTGCCATTGGGGCTGGTCACGTTGTAGCTGGGGAAAATCGCGTTTCTCTTGGTTCCTGTTGTTCCAGGCTGGGCGTGGTTCTCCCCATAGAGCGTTATCCTCACTGTCTGGGGCGGTTGTGTGAAGAACCTCGATTGGGGTCTGCAGGTATCTTCGAATAACTCCGCGTTTTTCCTCGGCGAGTCTGAGATAGCTCTCAACCGTATCATTAAGCGTTGGTTCGTGGAGAAATCGTTGCAGAGATGGGTCCAGAGCGTTGTAGAATATCGTGAGTAGTTGCTGCTGGGGCGTTGACGATCCCAACCATGCTCTGCCATATTTGAAGCAGTCTTGGGCGAATAATCGGATATCCTTGTTGCTACCGATCTTTTCTACGGTGAACTTGTTGGATACTACCCATTGGATTGCTTCTATCTGGGTTGGCCCGAAGCGGGCTCTCAGTCCCTTCTGCAGGCCGAACCATCCCTGGGCCTTGTACTGGTTCCTTTCCACGGGCCCGAGGTGATATTCCCACCAGCTGAGTGCTTTGCCTCTAAGTAGGCTCTGCCATTCTCTGAAGACCTCGTCTCGAGCGTGAGGATCAACGATCTTGGCTTCGATCGCCGAGAGCCATAGGTCTACGTCTCGGTAGCATGGTGTCTCTCGGTCGTGGAATATGGGCTCCCTGCCGTACTTGCTGTCGGCGTCGGGCCAGAATACTCCGTATCGTTGCTGAATGTTCGTTATGGCTGCGAATCTCCTCCCTGGGTTCGGTAGTTCCGATCCCGGCGTTGCCGTGCCCAACAGCCTTCCGAACGCGTTTATTAGCATTGCCTCGAACTGCTGCTGCATTTGAGGGGGCGGTGGAGTCTGGAAGGATGGAAATCCCGTTGCCATTGGGTATGGCATCTGCCCCTGAGGGGGAAGGTATCCTCCTGTGCCGGGGGGCATATATTGCTGTTGAGGATTCCATCCCTGGCTCGGTATAAATTGCGTTTCCTCCGATGGGGTCCCCATGACTCGTGCCTCCGTTTTTGGAGGAATAACCTCGGCTTGCAGCGGTTTCGTATATTGTTGTTGATTTGACGGTCCCGCTTGCTGAAAAGTTTGTTGAGGTTGGCTTGCGGTTGTATCCGATACCGCTGACTGTGGCTTTTGGGGGTCCTCGTGATTCCCCTCGTATTGGCCGTGCTTGAGTGGTGCCCCAGGAGGTTGTTGCTCTTGCTGTTGAAGCTGTGTTGGCGGCGTTATTGGCGCTGGTTCGGTGGTTTCGTTGTCTCTCACGGGTTGCTTGCTTTTCGTGATGTCTGACTCTTCCGAGCTTGGTTCTCCGAATTGTCCTTGAAGGTCCTGGAGTTCTCGGGCGTAGATAATCGCCCTGGCGATGCTATTTACCGCCTCGTTATAGTCGTAATTCTCTATCCTCCAGCTGTCTTCGAGTTGCGTTGCCTGAGTCCAGGTTCTATCGTCGTATCTGACGTCGATTCGGCCGATATTCGTATTCCACGCGATGAACGCTATAACACTCGTATATGCTCGGAAGGAGTCTGAAATTCTTGTTGTTTTGGGATCATCGGGATATGTCTCCCAATATCGTAGGAGACGTCTCGCTGTCTCGCGATGACCGTTGTTTAACCTCGGGTTATTTGCGTAACTCATCGTGTAAGTCTACGTTGGCTACGTCGAGGTATGGGTTGTGATTTTGAGCGAGTAGGCTCGTAGGGTGTTTCCCTCGAGATTCTCCGCGATGTATCGCGGTTGAATCGAGAGAAAAAATTGATCGAGATTAAGTTGTGCTACCACTTGTCACAGTTCTTCCTGCTAGCACGTGGCTACAACAGGCAGAGGTCGGAACCGTGATAAGAATAGAGATGTAAATAGAATAGTGCAGAAGTCAAACAAACGGTCACAAGGCAATAAACAACGATGAATTGATAAACGTAGGTATAAGCAGTTGGTCTTCTATTGAGTTGGTCTACTGACGATGATGCTGTCGAGGGCGTCTCTTATACGGGTACGGCCAGCACGTGAGATATCACGTGCCCCTGATGACTGTTCATAGAACTGTGACACCCTCCGGGGCCAGGGGGCGCACCGCAAAGGCCATTGCCGAGCCTGACGAGGTAGTCTTTACCTTCCTTACAGGAAAACCCGGAGTAAAGGACCATGTCTCCGGCGACGTCGCAGTTCATCTAGGAACGAAAGGGTTAGATCAAAGGTCAGGTGATTGTACTTGATCGAACAGAGGGGCTATCTAAGAAGACGTACCCAGTCTCTCTTTTGGAGAGATGAAGACGATGTTGAATTGCCGTTGACAAACTCTTCAGGAGTAAGACCTTGTAGCACTGCGACCTCCTCGACTTTCTTCCGGTACTCTGGGAAGTCGAGGGCATTGTACTGGGGGTTGATGGCCGTGAGCTGGGCGTAGATTTCCTGAGGTGTTTGTAAGTGTTTAAAAGTCGCATAAGAATGAACTCAAGGTTGTTTTCAGAGAGACAATATGAACCAGGGTGGCTTGACCTACTTGGACAGTCCCGTGGAGCGTGACTTCCTCTCCGCCAACCTTGGTAGGGCCGGTCCAAGTCATGGGTGGAAGGTCGCCGTCCACGTCTCTGGTGATGATAGGCTCTAGGGCTGCGGATAGGGCCTGTCAAGACGGAGGAAGGTGTTAGAGATATACGTTTCTGCACTACACATACGAGATGAAGACTGAAACTTACAATGCCAGCAAAGGCGAACAAACCGAGGAGAGTGGTAGCCTTCATTTTGCAAGCTGATAAATGATGAAGCTCAGAGGTAATGTGTCGCAAAGATCTGTGTGAATTCCTTGATAGCTTGGTGGAGTTGAAGCATTCATAACCAATACCGTCTATTCTGCCCCTTTTATACCTTTCGACATTGCTCAACTTAGGAAAGGATGCCATTTACAGTATCAAAATACTATAACCTCCGACGGGCTTTCAACCTATTCTGCCCATGTCTCAATAATTCAAGACATGACAAGGCCGGCCTATCAAATGTGAAGGACCACGGTGAGATGCGATCCTTCTGAGAATGCAACCTAGTGTTGTAGATTCGCAACATGTCATTGGCTCACGTACTACTAACGAGCACTCAGGCGTGAAAATCTCGCTTACGCCAAGCTCGTCTACAAATCTCTAAAGTTTCCTTTTTCGCGAACACTTAGCCATATTTGAACACTTCAAGTTGCCGTCGGCCCACAACAAGGGTAAATTGCAGCAGTAAAGCAGTCCTGAGATGATAGAAACGGCGTTTTCGAGTTCGACAGGCAGACTGGGCGCGGAATGCCAGTTGGTGCTGCAGTTAGAAGCTGACTGTTTTGAATAAACCAATGAGCATCTGAGTTCCTTCACGATTGAGATTGAATATCGTTCTTTATGGCCGTTGTCGAGACTCTAAAGTGGATCCGCAGTTGGCGGAAAATTGATGCAGTTCACAATTATCATTAATATTATTACCAAAAAAAAAAAAAAAAAAAAAGGTAACCCAATGCCGAATAACGAAATGAAAAGGTTCACAAAATGCGGTCAACCTCACCGTACAATCGCTTGATTAACCGACCGCCGAAAGCTTATGCGCCTAAGCAAAACCATTCGCTTAGCGCCGCCCATAAATGCCGGTCTGGGTGTTATCAACTTTGACAGACGGCGAGGGGAAAAAAAAGTGACATGCAGGATCGAAGCGGCACGCATCTCCGGGCCGTCAGTCTTTGACAGCTTCAGCGGTTTCAACAGCACATCCGTGGTGCCAACTCTGGCCCCGAGCTCCGGGTACCATTCCGCCATGCCTCGGCTATTTCCTCTTTCGCTCCCCTCCCTTGGACACAACCGAACCTCGCCAAAACGTCTCTCGTTCCTGCGTATCGAATGTTTGTAATATATACTCCCGCTCTTCACCAACTAGAAAACATCAAGTTCGCGGTCAAAAATCCCCATGCTGGTAATACATTCCGCTCCGCATGACTGAGTCAAAGGGGACGGGTAGACAGGTGAAAATAAAGTTGGTTCGCGCTCAATCTCCGCCAGAACGGCCAAAAATTTACCGACGTGGTACTATAGCTACACCGTACCCCCGTACCAACGGCGGAATTGGATTCTGCAGAATCCATAGATATGGCAATGTTTGAAAACCCCACGCGGTCTTTAGTGGGGATATTGAGTGGGCAGGGTTCACCGCGGAGTCTCACATGAACAGAAACAGAACACACATCCCCGCAAACCGAAATCAGAAACGAACGGAGGAACAAAAGTCTAGAACACACACACACACACTCACACACATACTGAGGGAAGTAAATAAAAAAAATAAAACACGGTAAAAGAGATAGCACCCTTCTCAGGCTAAAAGCGGAAATTTCGGGCGGAGGGTGGGGGTTCCCTTTCTCATCGCCAGGGTCTCAACCACAATCGAGACCGGAGCCCCGATCGGACTTGGGAAGGGGGGGGGGGGGGGGGGGGGGGGGGGTTGAGGATGGATGGGGAATCAAAGGTCAGCAGGGACACATGGTCGGACCTCATCCAACCAAAACACACCGCATCTGGTGTCTCCTCCCCCCTTTTTCTCCCTCTTCGATGTTTTTTTTCCCTTACATGCAAGGGAGAGGCCCAGACGTGAACCTTAACCGGTGCTACGAGAGAGAGGGAGAGAGCTTGTTGCAGCTATCGTGAAAGTAAGAACGGCAATAGGCAAGGGGGTGAAAGCAGACGCTGTGACCGCAAGTTCAGACGATTGAGGGACACCGCGTGACACATGTAGTTGTATATGCGGACACCGGCGAGGCGAAGCTGAGCTGAGCTCTGCCCTGCTCTGCTCTGCTCTGCTCTGCTCTGCTCTGCTCTGCTCTGCTCTGCTCTGCCCTCCTGTTTCCAAGGTTGAAGCACTTGGAGTTTTAATATGTGCTCCCGTCCAGGCCGTAGATTATAAAAAAGTACTACTCGACTCCCCCGATCTCGTCGTCGACAACTGGCGCCGATTCCCGAACGTGCCGCTTTTTTTTTTTGGTCCACCAAAATCCAACCCCCGCCCAGCAGCAAGCAGCTCGTCATTGAAAGTGCTTATCCCTCATCGCCCTCTGCAGCTTGACCGGGCCCCCCGTTTTCCCAACCGTACGACGTATCGCGCGATTGCTATTGGCGAGGATCAACTGTCGGCGGCAAAAGACCTACCTGTGGGGGAGAAAAAAAAAAAAAACAATAGCGAATAGCCACGGCAGCTGTACTTGAAGAGCCCGCATATCCGGTGCTGTGGTCAATCGATTCCCCTCTTTAAGCGGCTTGAACCAGGGGGACAAACAGCCGAAACGGATTTTCACAAGATAGGTGTGCCTTTCCCAAGTGTGTCTGTGTGTGTGTGTGAGAGAGAGAAAAAGATATTGCAATTGTCTGTGTTTTGCCTTCTTCTTTACAATCACAAAACACTTGCAACCATTGGGCTTGTTCTGGCCTTTTTGTCTCTGGACAAACTATTCCCCCCCAATCCCCGCATTGTTACCCCTCGCCGCCCCGCCTCGCGACATTCTTCCCCCGAGCGCGCCTCCTCAGCACCTCTCTCCACCCATCACGCTGGCTGGGTGTCCCCCCCGCTGATCGGCTCTAAGCAGACGCTCCAGGCTCTCCAGGCCGACGTCCGAGTCCACGGGACATACTTGGGTCAGCCCTCCGTCGAACACACTTTGCGAGCAAAAACTTCACTTCTTCAGCAATCGACGACGAAGGTTTCAGTCACATCCCCAACATTACTACAACTTCATCAAAATGTGGTCCAGCAAGCGTGCTTCTCCCCCCGCCACCGGTAGCCCAACCGAGGTGGAGGCTACACCTGCGCCCGCCGTCAACAGGCAGAAGAACCCCGGTCGTCGCTTTGCCCAGATTGTGAAGCTCAAGCCTGAGTTTCTCGACAAGTACAAGGAGGTCCACGCCAATGTCTGGCCCGAGGTCCTCAAGCAGATCAAGGAGTGCAACATTGTTGACTGTAGGTGTAACCGCTTTGCTTCAGGGGAAAAAAAGACACATAAACCTACATGGACATTGATTACTGATCTCCTCCAACAGACAGCATCTTCCACGACCCCGAGTCGCGCATCCTCTTCGCCTCGTTCAAGTACGTCGGTTACGACTACGCCGGAGACATGGAGAAGATGCGCGAGAACCCCAAGGTCCGTGAGTGGTGGGCCATGACCGACGGCTGGCAAGAGTCTGTTGTCCCCGGTGCTGTGAGCAGCGAGGCCGTTGACGCGCCTTCGTGGTGGAAGCCTGTTGAGGAGGTTTTCTACACGCCTTGAGATGTGAGGAGGAGGAGGAGGAGGAAGAGGGTATCGAGTTGAATTGCATTTTTCTTCTTTTTTAGTCAGCGACAAAACCGAATGACAGCGCTTCCGCTTTGATGACACCCGGTGGCCCCCTTCAATCTGTTATTGGGCGACAGACGAATCATGTTACGCGACTTCACGTGTTGTGTGACAATTACCGCCTTCCAGATCACTTGAAGCCCCCAAATAGCCCGCCGAACACGCCGCTAGGGCCCCCGCCGCCTCCGCGCTGTCCATGCCGCCGAGCCTCGGTCCTAATCCACTCTTCAAGGAAGGCGCGGTCGGCGAGCTTCTTTGCATCGTGGACCTTGGTCTGGATCTGAGCCTCCTGGTTGTCGAAGCTTAGTAGGGTTGGGATGGAGGAGATCATATAAGTCATGCCCAGACCGCCGCTCATTACGTCGGGTGCGTCGAATTCCACCGTGCAGTATGCAACACCGCCTTCCGCCTCGCCGACACCTGATTCGACGAGAGACTTTATCAACGGGGCGACGACTCGGCACGTCCCGCACCACGACGTCGTCCACAAGGTTATGAGAGGTGTCCGGGCGGAGGCGGAGAGGAGTTGGTAGGTGTGGAAATCATCAGGGCGGCGGACACTAGCAAGAGAAGGTTAGCAAGTAGAGAGATATCGAATGTCGGTCGTCGTATGCCGGGCACGGGGCAGCCGATCAATTGTACAAGAGCATGCAGCGGGTCCACTTACGATGCGTAGACGTGGTTCTTGGCCGGCCTGGTGGACGATGTGGAGAAGGAAGCAGCAGAAGCGGCGGCGGCGGCGGTAACGGAATGTTTGGAGGGGGAGAAGCGGATGCCCTTGGCCAGAGGACGATCGCAAGCCCGGAGGGCGGAGCGAGCAGTGTGTTTTAAGAAATGCATCGGAGATCTCGGTGGTGGGTGTGTTATCTGCTCATATGCATGTAGGGTGCGGCAGGCTGACGTCGTCAAAGATGGCCTTGTGATGTCTCGTGATATGCACTAAGCAGGAATGTGGTGGTGAGATGCGACAAGATGCTCGGGATTTAGAGGCGGGACATGAGTCGCGGGACAACAAAGCCAAGGTGGTTCCGTGTGAAGAAAACAAGGTCGAATATGCAAGTGACTCAGGAGGAGTAGAGGTACAGTGAGTAATCAGTACTCGGTAATCAGTAGACAGAGGGTGTTAAGGGTCGAGGATACCCAATACGGCGGTTAAGATAATGCTGGACCCAGAATAGAATGCGACGTTTCTGCTAGGTAGTAGCGGGCGGCTGTTCGGTTCCCCAGAGAGATCTTTCCTGGTATTCAAGGGCGGTCCCAGTGTCATCTTAGATTTGACAGGAGCTGTCGCGACAATCGGGTCACGCTTAAATCAGAAAGGGCCGTCATTGGGGAAGGCGGTCTGAATTTATGGAGACGGAGGTCGTCCCGGGGCGCACAATGACGTTGTGGCGTTGCGGCGGTAGATGACATAATCGGATGTTCTGCAAGGGAGGCAGGGGACGGTGTGCTTCAATTAGTAGGTAGGTGGTAGGTTGCCTACTGGTATATTCACTTTCCTTGCTATAGTAGAGTTGCACACATTTTTGGGGGAAAGGAGGGACACCCACGGTAACTGCGGCAAGCGGTCTGTATCTTGGCGCCCAGGCACTGATTCCTCCCCCGCCAGGTAGATTGCCTCACTCCTTTTCTTCGACCACCTGCGACAGCCCAATAAAAGAACAAACATCCACTCAACCAGCCCTCCATGCCAAGTCTGGTGTGTGTGTGTGTGTGCGTGCTGGACATTTTGGTCCGCTTAAAGATTACATCAGAAAATATACATACCGAAAGAAGAAAAAAAAAATCAACAACACTGACGCGCAACATTCAGCACCGTGACACCATGGCATGTGCGCCATTGAAGAGGGGAAGGTGCACCCAGTAAGTGTATTTACCTACCTACCTAGTAAAGCATATACGCAAACTTGGCGTCACCGTTTCTGTTCGCCACGGTCCACACAAAAGCACCAATTCGTCGAAAATTGGGTGGAGAAAAAACGAGAGGTGATTTTCGCTGCAGATTCAGACCCCAACCCCCGTCCTCAATCGTGTATGGTGCACCGAGCTGAGCACCCGACCATGGGGCTTAGCCTCGCTTTTAGGGGTCCTGGATCTGGAGCCGGGGTCACATATGCAACGTGCTGTGGCATGTGGTCATCTTGCGCCGCTTGTCTCTCTTACCTCTTCCAACCCCAAGACTCTTGGAGCAATCCATTTCTCCGTATCAAGGCCCAGCATCGAGTCACCTGCCTATCTGTCTGTCAGTCGAGTTTATCCAGTGGATCATCCTCTTCCCACCCAAGCCCAACCAAACACACCACCCCTTCGGTATCCGCCCGAGGCGCGGCGGAGCAGCACACACATCCCAAGCACAAGCGTTCAAGGCAACAAAGCAGCCAAAAAAAATACACACTCCACCAACTAACGACGCAGAGAGCCTTGACTCTTGACTCGCCAGCCTGTCAATCCTGACCGCAGCTTGCTTATTCTCCTCATTTCATCCCATGCTCACCTTCCATGGTCGTTACTCCTGGCCATAACAACATATCTTACTATTGATCTGCCGCTGTCGTTATGCTTGGCTTCGCCATAAAACTCGAGGTTCATCCTTGATCTCTAGGTCGCCTGCCCCTACTTGAGACGCTACCTCCAGCCATCATTTAATCACCGTCAAACGGCGCCCTGGCCATCTGACGCCATCGCTTCCGCACGGCCCTTGAACCCCTTTGCGCCCCCGCCGTTGGCTTGCTGCATGCGACTGTTGTTGTTGTTGTTGTCCTTGTTGTTGATCTAGTCTCCCTCCACCGCTATTTTCATCAACAATCGCCATAGAATACAATCTCATCAAAGTCCACTTAACCTCGGGCCCCTCCGTCAATTTTCTCTTTGACATCTCAGCCCGCGCATTTTGCTTCAAAGCAACGGCAACCACGGAACGCGCCCTCTGTTGCTTTACTCGGCTTCCTGCACCTCCATTCACCCGAGTCCGTGGGTTCCTGCAACCTTATCTCATCTGTTGATGCACGTCTGAGCCAGAAGCCATCCTCAACCGAACTTGGGACCACAGCCCTACCATTCATCACCCTTACAATTCTCGGGTGCCCGCATACATTCTCTCAGCTTTTCGTCCTTTTACGCACACCTGACAGCCACTGTAGACTCACACTATCTGGAACAGGAGTCAGTGGTTGCGTCTTGGCGGCCTGCAATCAAAACCGCAGTTTTTCCAGAACGTCGACATGGCGGGTATCCTCACGTGGAAAAGCCGCTTCGGCGGTGTCTTTGGGAACAACCCCGAGCATGGCGACGGTTCGGAAGACGAACAGTCTGGTCCCCCAAAATGGAGCATGGGAGTTTTGAACGACTCCAAGACTATCGAAGTTCCCGGTAAGCCCACTTTCGTCGGTCTCTGCAAAGTCCAGCGCTGACGTTCCCCAGGTTCTGTGCTTCTCCTGGCCAGCCATCGTAACGAGCCTCTTGGCTTGCGCAATGCGCCCGCCAGGACTTCTCACTCTTCCATCCCTACTGGTTTTCCGGAGCCGGCCGAAACGCCCTCCGGCCGCAGATCCCCCGCCAACTCGGCCCCACCGGAATCCAAGAAGACGACCAAGGATGGCATCATTCTCAACCCCCAGCCCGAGGAGTCTGCCAACGACCCCTTGAATTGGCCTGCCTGGCGACGTGACTGCGCTCTGTTGTCACTCGGCTTCTACTGCATGGTTGGTGGTGGTATGACCCCTATTCTCGCTGCTGGCTTCACCAATGTCGCCGAGGACTATCACATCGAGACCGAGACAGTTTCTTTGACCACTGGTCTGTACATGATGGGTATGGGCTTGGGATCTGTCATCTTTTCGCCCACTGCCATTTTGTACGGCAAGAGGCCCGTATACCTCTTCAGCGCCGTCATTTTTATCGCCAGCTCCATATGGGCAGCGTTGTCCCCCAACTTCACATCTCTCATCCTAGCCAGAATTTTTCAGGGAATTGCAGTCAGCCCTGTCGAGTGTCTTCCGTCAGCAACGATTGCTGAAATTTTCTTCCTCCATGAGCGAGCCTTCCGGATAGGCATCTACACCCTGCTTCTCCTCGGCGGCAAGAACCTAATTCCACTCATCAGTGCCGTAATCATTCAAGGCCTTAGCTGGCGTTGGGTATTCTGGTAAGCCCTAGTCCTCTCCCTCCCGTCTCTGCGTATCGTAAGCTGATGCTTGTCCAGGATCGTTGCTATTGTAGTCGCTTTGTGCGGTGTTCTCCTGTTTCTGTTCGTACCAGAAACATTTTGGGATCGCGCTCCTCTTCCCAAGTCAAGAAAGCCTTCGAGAAGACCGAGCTTCAGACACCGCTTTTCATCCCGCCATGAGGTCCCCCAACTACCCAAGGCCCCCAAAGCTGAAGGGGAGGCCGAAGAAGAGGCCGATTCCGCTCCGCCGCAGTCTCCTCATTCCCATCCTCACAAGGACCTCCACGTGGGCTTTGCACCAGACCCGAACTCGGAACGCGCCGACGAAGCCCACGACCCTGAAAAACAGGCTTCCGCTGCCAACCTACCGACCCCAACCATTGCGAATGAACCTCCTTTACCCAACCCCCAACCCGTCTCACGCACCTCCGGCAGTTCCACCTCTCCCTCATCTGACTACTTCGCCAAGGCCCCTGCCCTCGAAAGCGACTCTCTCCCCACGAACGTAGCCTCTCCACCAAAGGCCCTAGCCTACACCCACACCCTCCGCCACCAGCCCGCTCGCTCTTTTGTGGAACAGCTCAAAATCTGGAACGGCCGTCTCAACCACGACAACTGGTTCAAGGTCATGCTCCGGCCCTTCGTCCTGTTCGCCTACCCGGCGGTCTTGTGGTCCTCCGCTGTCTACGCTCTTTCTGTCGGCTGGCTTATCGTTGTGTCCGAGTCTGTGGCACTCATCTATCGCAACCGCGAGTCCTACAACTTCAACGCCTTGCAGACCGGTCTCGTTTACTTCTCTCCTTTCGTCGGCGGCATCCTCGGCACCGCTGTAGCCGGGAAAGTGAGCGACGTCATCGTCAAGGCCATGGCCCGCCGTAATGGCGGTCTCTACGAGCCCGAATTCCGATTGGTCATGGCTGCCCCTGTGCTCGTCACCACTGTCATCGGCCTCATGGGCTTCGGCTGGTCTGCGGAAGAACGCGACCACTGGATCGTGCCGACTGTTTTCTTCGGTCTCATCTCCTTTGGGTGCACGCTGGGCTCCACCACGTCCATCACCTTCTGCGTAGACAGCTACCGTCAATATGCGGGCGAGGCGCTTGTCACGCTCAACTTCAGCAAGAACATCTTCCACGGCCTCGTTTTCAGTCTCTTTGTTACGCACTGGATCACTGACGAAGGTCCCAAGATGGTTTTCATCTGGTTAGGTGTTATTCAGCTCATCTTCCTATTGTTTTCGATACCCATGTATGTGTACGGCAAACGCGCGCGCATGTGGACTGTGAGGAAGAACCTCATGGAGAAGTTGTAGCTGTTTTGCACAGCGCAGCAGGAGAGGGGGAGAAGATGGGGCGGTTTGTTCCTTTTTTTTGTATTTCCTCCGCATTGGACACTTTTGAGCATTACTCGGCGTTTGCGAGCATTGGACTTATCTGCACCGGAGTATTACTTGAGCCGGTTATCAGGTCGGCCGTTCGGTCATTCGGTCATTCCGCCACGGCGGTGTCCGGACCCACATGCATTTGTTTTTTTTTTTGCATATTGCTTTTTCTCCACGATACCTCAGAGTTTATTTACATCTCTAGATCATGTAGACTACAGGCATGTCGCAACATGATTACACGTTTCTCCGCATCTTTTAGTTTTACTTGTTTAAATGAATGTGGAGAGAGTGATACGCCAGGAAGTATTCGCCTGGATGCGTAACGCTAGTTGCGTAGACAGGCATGTTTTGAAGTGCGGAAGTTGAAATTTTGTCTGATGCGGCGAGTCATTGCTGAAACTATCTATCCATACTCGAGGGAGTGCGGAATAGCACCCTGTGATGGGATTCGGTATAGAGTCATGCATTGTATGTGTTTCGATAAGCTGACGGGTGCGGTTCTAGAACACTGGTTCTCGTCGATTGCTACGGCTTATGGCAGGCAGGATGTTGATATTTGATAACAACATCATTTCATCCCCATTTTGTGTCAACAGTGAAAAACATTTTATGCTACTAAGAGTGAATTAATAAAAAATTTGTGTACGCTTTTGAAGGGCGGCACATCTGCCAGTGAAGGAATAAGTAAATATGGCGCGCAAGAGTTAAACTGTGAAGAAAGAAACTCCGTAATATCACGTCAGGTGTATTAGTTTGTTTGATGATTTTCATACGAAATAGTGCTGTAGGTTTCACAGGGGGTGAAACGGAATTCCGTTCGTCAATAACAAATAACAGTAAATTGGTTCTAATCGATGGTTCATGATAGTTGAAAGTGGTGTTGTTAACTAGAAGGTAGGGATATTCCCCCTTGGCCTGTCACGTGGGTCTGGGAGGCTTGGGCCTCTCAGCCTGGCGGGCGTGTGGCTGGAAGTGCTACACGACTCCGTATTCCAACTATCGCAACACTGGAAACTCTCTTTTTATGGTGTTGAAGCGGTTGGAATACGTTATCCCTATATAGTTCCGTCTCCTTGTTAATTCGGCCTCCTATCCTTACTTTCTCCCGTAGTTACGGTCTTGTTACCTATCCTTCTATACATATCGTTATCGTATTGCTATTAACGAATCTCTCGAGGGCTTGATTTGGTTTGCTCTTCGTAAGGGTATTAGCAGGGTTGTCTTCGCTGTTAATCTAACGAATTTCTTATAGTTCTCGTCTTTCATACGATTATCTTAACGCTATGATATTGATTATAAGTCGCTTTTCTTTAGTAGTGCCTAGCTTTACGAGATACTTATATAGCGAATAAGAATCGGTATAGATAACTGTCTAAATCGTTAATAGGTTAAGGTAGTTAGTAATTATCGCTAGGGTTATAGCGAAGGCGTAAGCTATATCGACGCTAGCGACTATCCCGTAGATCTCTAACGCTAATACGCTGTAGGTAACTTATTTACTTTTTATAAAGCTATAATAAATAAGGTTATTATAAATCGTAAATTCTCTATTATTATTATTAGAAGAAGTATCGTTAGCTAGGATAATTAGAAACCTTAATTAGGAGGAGAGGTTATAGTTATTAGCAAACGACTTGTTAACGAAAACAAATAGCTTAGCTATTATAAGGTCGAGTAAGGTAAACGTTATTCCTTAGTTAGGCGATTCTATTTACTATCGAATCCGTTGATTTAGTGCTTTTATCGCTTCTAGCAAAGGGTCTTAGTATTAGGTAGTAGTAGATAAATCGAAATAAGCCTCGGGTTAGCAAATTGACGCGATATACGCCCCTCTAGCGCGTTATTCGACATATTGCTATTTTAGGTTAGGTTTAGTAGTCTTAATATATCGTAACTTCTTAGCTTGTCCCTTTTACCTTAAATTAATCGAATTGTTAGTTAATAGCGCGATTATCCCTCTGTTAAATTAGAAGGGTTTGTTAATTATAAGGATATTCTTTGCTTTTATTATAAAAGCTATTTTTTCTAACTATTTGTCTTCTAATTATAAGAACGCCTTGTCTAATAAACCGAGGGTATCGTCGGTTTGCATGCTAATATAGCTAAAGTATAGATTTTTGGTAGATAAGATTAATAGGTATAGATCGTACGAAGAAGTAACTATCTAGAGATTCTCTCTATAATGCTTATAATACGTTGCCTACTAGTAGGTTCTAGCTTCTGCGATTCCGTATAGAGGCTTTATAACCTTTATAATAGTCCCTTTTAGGTATTAGTCTTGAATTTGCTTCGGTAAGTAGGCAAGAATAGTATAATTAAGCCTTATAGAGGATTAAACGTAGGCTTGTATAATATCTCGAAGCTATAGTTATTTCCCTTCTCGTAGGAATAACAAGGTAATTAATAGAATTAGCTATTAACTTGCTTACTAAATCGTTAGCGATTAGGTTAATATAGCCTTCTTGCTATCGTCAGCGTAACCTTGTATTATAAGTCTCGATTTCTTATAGGGTTTAGTTATTTTACCCTTGACTTTGTTAACGATACGAAATTAGAAGATTTATACGTTCTAGTACCTTCTCTTATTAAACTAGGTAAATTTAAATATTCTTTTAGCGATAAGGCTATTAATCTCTTATTTAGTTAACTATTCGAACGGTTTGCTTAGTATAGTAATAATACCTTCTCGTCATAGTTTAATTACTAATTCTTCGTCTACTTACTCCTTAATCGATAGGAATATTTATTAATAATCCGGGTTATTATTAAATTCCTTTATAAAGTAGGCGATTGGTAGTGGTCTCTTCCGGGGTCTGCCTAGGCGTCTTCTCGGTAGCTCCGGTGCCTCTTGCGGTTTGTCTGGTTTACTACCTCCGCTAGCGACGATAATTTCGTTACGTACTACTTCCTACTACGGTATCTTAGCTTCGGGTTCTTCTTCTTCTAGCGCGGCGATGGAATTAAGTAGTTAATCAGGATCTTCGTAGTATAGTTTAACTATAGTAGACTAGAAGGTCTTCGGACTACGTAGCATATCGATAGTATAGGTTTCGCTATTTATAACTACTAAAGTAAATAGTTTAGTCTAGCCTTTCTTTTCGCGTTATACTTATACTTATAACTATAGTAGTAAATTAATAATTAGCTTTATATTAAGGCTATTGCAAGTAGCGATAGCTTCTACTACTTATCGCCTTGCGTAAAGTTTATATACTTTGCTTATTACCTTCTTAATCGCTTTCGCCTACCTTATAACTTTAGGAGATAGTAGTAAATTGTCGGTAATTTATAAGTATAAGCTAAATACTAAAAGTATTAATACTATTCCGTTTAGGCTAGTAGTATTATTAACTACTTTGACTACTATTTAAAATACTAATTCTAGCGTAATTATTAAGTCTTCTACTTTAATGATTTCGTACGCCTTCCTTAGAGGTATATAGTATCGTTTAACTTTCCTAATACTATTATAGGCTTTTATAGGAATTTCCTTGATTTTAATTACTATTCCTCTCGCTACGTTTCGGAATTCTATTAAGTAGAAGTTTGTTCTAGCGTCGGTAACTAGCTAGTCTAGGGGTCTTTAATATATATCTATCTAGCAGAGGCGTAAGGCTTCCTAAGTAGCTTTCGTAGAAATGTCTTTAAGGAACTAGGCGGCGTTAAACGCCGTAGCAGTATCGACGATATAGAAGACCGGTCTATTACCTTTAAGGTATATTATGTCGGCGATAACCTTATAGTTAAATTCGTAATCGTCTCGTAACGTAAATTTAAACCGTGATAGCGCTAGTATGTATATTTAGTATCGATAGTAGACTTTCGATAGTTGCTTAATTACTATAATTTTAACTAGGTAGCTAGCCTTCTAGAGTATTTTATATAATCGTTAAATAGATAGGTGTCTAAAGCGACGGTAAACCCGTCGCAATTTAGCGTCTGTAAGGTAGTTTTAGGCGAGTAGTTTCTCCTTATCGAGTAATAACTATAGGTAGCCTTATTTGCAAATAATAGGTACGACCTTGTTTCCTTAGATAAAGGTATTCGTAACGTTGTTAAAGTAGACCTTTAATCGGTCTATATCTCCTAGGTATATAAAGAAGGGAGTATTAGTCTTAATAACTGTTAGAAGTATAAGTATATTATACTTCTATTTTACTTATTTATCCTATTTAGTCTTATCTAAGACTTAGTAGGACTTACAAAAGTAACTAGCTAAGAATGGCTGCTTGCTAGTTTAAACATATGACATTCAGATCCCTATGGAATACTCTCTTTAACCTTATCTAAAAGTCTATTTAGTTAAAGAAGATTCTAGTCTGATTTATAAGCTGCTTTATAAGCTAGTTGACGTATATACTTACGTATACTAAACCTAGCTTATAGCTTCCTATATTAGCTATTATAGGCGACGTTATACTACTATATAACTAGCCTAATTCTCTCCCTTAGCTAGCTATTAGTTCCTCAACCAACTCAGCTTCAATATAAGCCTATACATTCTTTACTATTAAAGCCCTACTTCATAAGTACAAGTTCCCTTACTCTAATACCCTGTTATAAGGATATCGTACTATCTACGAGATTTCTACCTACCGTTCCAACAATAACGTAAAATTTAACGCTTCTAAACGGCGTTAGTATTTTAGTAGTCTTTATAGACTCTAGTAGTATCCTATCGCTAAATTTCATTATAACGCTACTAGCCGCCTTAGTATTTAATATAATTCCTTCGTAAATTTGTTATAAGGCTACGAATTATAGGTAGCTAGCGGTTAAGAATCCTGCTACGCCCGAGTCGGGCATAATCCCTTAGAAGTTCTAGGCAGAGTAGCGTCCCTTGAGTATGAATTGCGAAGGTAGCTTTTTCGGTTTTAGTTAGTTATAGAAGAGGTCTTCTTTCGTAATAGCATAGCGGGTTAACTAGTCTGCTAGGATCGTAGCGATCTTATTACCGTTAATTACTATTATAGTAAAATAAGTAGTAACTTAGAATTAACTATCGCTACCGGTCTCTTCCTCTTCGTTACTTTTACTAGTTTATTCGGTTACGTAGTAGTATTGCTAGGGGTCTTCGGCAGTAGGTTATAGGTCTAACCCGTCGAAACCCTTGTATTAGACGAGAAATTAGCTATATGCTAGAAGTAACGTATCCTAAGCATATTAAGTAGTTTTAAACTTCTCGTACGCTTTTCGTCTTTCTTCTATAGTATGTTTAGTTGACTAGCAGTTAGGTTTTCTATATACGTAGTACTTCTTAGGCGTTAGCGGTAATAGGGGTCTGTTACGGCTTCTTCCTTATAATAATCGACTTCGTAATAAACGACTATATCGTAAATAACGCCCTCGACTGTTAAAAGTTGTTGGAACGGTAGGTAGAAATCTCGTAGATAGTACGATATCCTTATAACAGGGTATTAGAGTAAGGGAACTTGTACTTATGAAGTAGGGCTTTAATAGTAAAGAATGTATAGGCTTATATTGAAGCTGAGTTGGTTGAGGAACTAATAGCTAGCTAAGGGAGAGAATTAGGCTAGTTATATAGTAGTATAACGTCGCCTATAATAGCTAATATAGGAAGCTATAAGCTAGGTTTAGTATACGTAAGTATATACGTCAACTAGCTTATAAAGCAGCTTATAAATCAGACTAGAATCTTCTTTAACTAAATAGACTTTTAGATAAGGTTAAAGAGAGTATTCCATAGGGATCTGAATGTCATATGTTTAAACTAGCAAGCAGCCATTCTTAGCTAGTTACTTTTGTAAGTCCTACTAAGTCTTAGATAAGACTAAATAGGATAAATAAGTAAAATAGAAGTATAATATACTTATACTTCTAACAAAAGTTCTATCGGTTTAGTACTGCTTTAGTAGGTTAGCTACTGTGTTGAATTATTATTAGTTAAGACGGGTAGCTGTCTCGATCGACGAGATTAATTAGCTGCAAAGTCTTTCGTATGTTTTAGCCGGTATAAATAACGCTATTATATACTCTAGAATATCTTTATAAGCGTATAGAAGTTAGGTATAGAGGGATCGGTTGTTATAATCTTGTTATAGCAAACCGGGCTAAATCTTGCTTAATTTATTATATAGTATGTCAAAATACTCCGATTTAGTCTTTCTAAGGTTATCGCGAATGATTTAGGGAAGAGTAGTTATATTCTACTACGTAACGTATACTTATTACCTTTCCCTAGTCTTGAAGTATGATTTTAATTAGTTAATCATAGTCTCGAAGTTAGGCTATAGGTTAATTACTTTAATCGAGGCGTAGAAGTAGGTTTTAGCTATTTCTTTTAGTATTAGGGGAAGTGCCTTGTTATATTAAGAGGTATAAATTCCTAGCATTCTATAGTGATCTATAAATACTAACATCTTCTTTTTAAGTATATCGTATATATCGCTGCTATATTTTATATCGTTAAAGTATAGTTTTGCAAATTTTGTTAATTGCTTTCTGATACGGTTTATTAACTTATATAGTTAAAAGTCTATTAACGGAGAGACCGTAGGATATAGCGGTCGGTATAGTAGTTACTACTATTGTTATTCTTATAGAGAAGGTAGCTATAGGGTTAGTTTGACTCTTCCTCCTATGCTATTAGCTACTATTGCCAGTCTTATAATCTCTTCATAGAATTTGGGGTCTTTTATTAAAGCCTTTAGGTTGTAATATCTTTTAACGCCTTGTTCGAGTTCTTAAGGTGACTAGTAGTAGAATTCTTCCTTTTTAAAGGCTAATGCTATGTTTTTCGAGATTTTCTTACTATCTATTTTGACGTAAACGCTGTTACTAATTAAATAGTTTCTAAAGAATCGTAGGATTAGGGGAGGTATGTTTTAGAAGTCTTCTTCTAACTAGTCGGCAAAATCGGGAGAAACTTCGTTCTATAGCTCGAGGCTTATAAGATTCCTCTTCTTATAAGTCTTAAGTAGGAAACCTATATAGGAACCTAGTTGCTATAGGCTAGCGTTTATAAGGTCGATTGCCTAGTTACCTTATACTACTAGATCGATTATACTTTCGATTCTCTATAGGATAGAGATTATTAATTAGCTTTTAGTAGTAACGCTGCTTACAGGCGATCCTTCTTATAAATTTCGCTTTATTCGTAGATTCTCTCGTAAATCTCTCTTTCTCGCTTTAGGCTTCGCTCCTTACTATTAGGAAGTTTAAAATCTAGTAGATAGTTAGCCTTATAACGCTTATAACTACGTGCGTTTCTCCTAAGCTATAGCCTCGGAGGCGTATACGTATAGCTATATAGGCGGATTACTATTAGTAGTTTCTGCTTACTTTTTAGTATATTCTTCTTCTAGTAGGGAGGTCTCTTATAGCAGGCGCTTCGCGGTTAGCACCTCGTCTAGGGATTTATTAAGAAACTAGTAGGCGCCTTGTGATTAGCACCGCGCGTGGGGGATAGTTATAGTTAGGGAAGTTGTTATCCCTTGTGGGATTCGTGAATCTTCGCCTTTATAGCGTGAAGAGGTTGGAGGACCGTCGATTCGGTAGGTCTCTTCTTCTAGTAATTAAAAACGCGTAATAGAACGCTTTTGCTAGCGATAATTAGCTGCGATTAACCTTATCCTGCCTAGGGTAAGCATAGTAGTCCCTAGGTTACTTGAATAATCGGATTGCTAGTAGATTTAAGGAAAAGAAGCTTTCTTCTGCTAGTTTCCGTAGATCCTAGTTACTCTCGCTTCTTCTCTCGTTAGTACGAAATCCCTACTTTTACCTAGGCTTAGGTATCTAGTTTAAGAAGTCGTCTCTTTTAGTATTAACCTTGCTAATCTACGGTTTATCCGTAGCAGAGTAGTAATTATAAAGTTAACTAAATTAATAGCAACTATAAGGTTTACTACTAATCAGTATAGGTTTTATAGGGGGTGAAACGGAATTCCGTTCGTTAATAATAAATAATAGTAAATTGGTTCTAATCGATGGTTTATGATAGTTAAAAGTGGTGTTGTTGACTAGAAGGTGGGGATATTCCCCCTTGGCCTGTCACGTGGGTCTGGGAGGCTTGGGCCTCTCAGCCTGGCGGGCGTGTGGCTGGAAGTGCCACACGACTCCGTATTCCAACTATCGCAACAAGTGCAATGATAAAAAATTAAGAGGACCGAGGATTAGTTCATAGACTTGACGAGAATGCTACTTCCCGTTTAATCCAACGGCAGAGGCATCCCGTTCCCCTACATAGTTGTGCACTACGACGCCCTGCTTTATTCAATAGTTTTTCAGAGCGTCAGTACAAGCCAGAATCGTTCCAACAGACATGATGTTTTTCTCGAGTTCGGGCTCAGGGTGCAAAGAACCTTTTGGATATTGTGTCCAGCGTGCCTCAGCAATACTTGGCTTGTGTCTCTGCATTTTTCTTTTTCGTTCCTCCGGTTACCATAGACCTTATAGAATACTTTATCTCACTTTTCTTTCGGCCAAAATGTTCTAACGAACTCTTCGAATCGCAGTATGATCTAGATGGATTGTCGGACTAGGTGTGTAAGCTGGGTGAGCTGGATGATAGGGGTCCAGTAGCAGTATGTCGAGAACTGCTCACGTAGGCGCGGATGATGCCGAGAAAATCGGCAAGGACTATTGTACAGAGTTCTTCATAGTGGTCAGCTCGCGAGACTTCTGCCTGAGCCTGATCGGGAAAGCAGCAGGCTAACCATCATGTGTTGTAATCATGACTGCAATGGCTGAGACCATAAACTGAGATCGCTCGTGTCTTTTCCTCTTTTTTTTTTTATTTTTTTTTTTATTTCCTTGTATATACATTCCAAGTTACTCCCTCCAGTGAGTGTTGAGGTTGAATATATCTACCTGAACTCACATAGAGTACCCAGCTGCCGAATAGCACAAAGAAAGAAAAACAAGAGAGAGAGGGGGGGAGAAAGGCAAGAGATTTGAGTCTTGCAAGTGGCGGGAAAGTGGCTGATACCGGCCACGAAAAGGCTCCCCCTTTGACAACTCCGCTGAGACATGCTTACAACCCCCAATAATGGAAGAAAGGTTTAAAAGTTGCTAGTTAAATATAGAGTACGAGTAAACCCAGCCAGTTAATTAAATGGTTGCAATGCAAGTGGCCTTTCACCAGGATCCGTCCAGCATCATATTAGCATGCTGCCTGTGCCTGATACGAACTTTGAGCTTCGTGTGCGTGAACAGATGAATCATTTTACTAAAGAATATTGACAACGGCGAGAACAAGAAAAATTGCCTGCATGAAAAAGACAAAAACATACAAGGTATTCGCTGTTGATATCCGACCCAACTGGGATGCCTGCCCCTTGCACTCTTAGTTTTCGGGTCGAAGGCGACCAGCCAAAGAAGCAAGCGGCTACTCGCTGGTCGCCTTCGACCCGAAAACTAAGTGTGTGAGGGCAGGCATCCCAGTTGGGTCGCTAGCGACTAGCGAGAATCTGGTTCAGGATCCTCGACTCTGTCCCAATCGGGGAAAGATAAAAAACATACAACACCAGGTATTCGCTGGTCGTCACCGACCCAACTACTAATCCGGCCCTCATTGGCTTATCTATGGGAGAGCGGACGGGATCCCGAGTTCTCCAATGGGTATGGTCGTATGTGACGGCTTCTCTGTGGTTTGTTGACTATATGGGAAAGTTTTGCCTACTGCTAGGTTTGGTGTATAGTTGAGACGCAGACATGGTGGTGGTGGTGGAAGGGATGCGTATATTTGCACGGCCTCGTTCATCCAGAGGCCCGGGTTGGTCAATTCTATAGACTTGCCCACTTCTAACCCTAAATTGGAGTGTACAAAGACCATTCCTAGTTCGGAATCCATCTGGTGTTACGGGATCTTTGAATCAAAGTCTAGACCTTCATATGCCACAAGTCGGCCTGTGGGTTTTTGTAACGCTAGCGATGATACATTCCGTAGCATTACTGAAAGTCAGTTTTCATAGCTAACGACTATGAGTAGCAATATCCCGATATCCCGATGCCGTGACAATGTGATTGCGGAGGACTCCGTCCGTCTTGTGACTTAGCCGAGTATCAAGTTTGTGAGTGATGGTTGCGATATTATATAAATAAGAAATAATGAAATATATACCTAATGGGGAATAAAGGATTCTCGGTTTCGGTCTAGACATGTTACCCGGCGATGACTCGTGCTACTATGCGGCGTCGTTATTTCGTATCAAGAAACGAGTAATGAATAGAGTTTGCTTCTTTGGAGCTACCCTTCGTTTTGGAATCTGAGCAGTGACCTGTTTTCAAGCTCAACAGAGCGGAATAATGGCAAATAAACTTTTATGGAAACAGTCTAATAAATTACCCACTCAATAAGCCTAAAACCTGCGGCCACAGCGAGCTGACCGCCGTAGTCTAGTTCACGTTGTGATGTGTGACTTAGGTAGTTAGTAACAAGCGTAATAACAAAATCCCTCGAGGTTCAATATGAGATAAAGTTTTCTAGTATTTGAGTTTTAGCAGCCATTAATATAATTCCCTTGCACATTTTCAGTCGTCAATTCTAGAGCGGGAGTGAAATAAAATGGTAATCTGTAGAGTAAAGGGTTGCTGCTTGCACCGACTGAACAATTTAAACCGTTTAGCAAAAGCCACGTAGATGAAAACTTTAACTCCTGTAATCATGCCCTCATGGCTTTAGAAAATGGTCATGACGCTACTTCTATGGATACCAGAGTCTGCGGCTCCGAGCTGTCCCAAAGAAAAGTCCTCACGCCGTAAGAAATCCCAAATAGTGCGTCGTCTGAACGAGAACCAGAGCCGAGGCTTCGGGTCTAACTTTATCTCAAAGTGGAAGCGATACCAGGGAAACTCTCTTGGAATCAGACAGACCCGTGACCTCCTGGCCGAAGCTGAACAAACTTCAACTTGCCGCTTGACCCGCCCATCGTCGGGTGGCTCCCCGCGCAGCGGAAAGAGCGGACAACTCCGAAGCCAAATCCTAGACAAGGAAAAAGAAAGCTGATGCCTCTCTGGATGTTTCCGTGAACTACGCATGCTAAATCTAGGCCTCCGCGGTGGCTGAGACTTTCGATAAAGTTTCTCAACTGTTCACACCCCTACGCCTCTGGGCAAAGATGCAGGCGGGTAACTGTCACGATCCAGTCATTAATATCGCTCGTCGCATGAAGGTGCTAACCCGTCGAGACGGCTAACCCGGAAGGACTTTGAAGGGAGTTGTGCGTAACCCTTCTTTAGCGACAAACTGCACTGACTGTCTTCTTCTCAATATCATTTATCAGAGTTTAATCCATCCTACAAGCTGCCGAAGACCCGCCCCCTGTTTGCGTCTTTCCCTACTAGGCAGTCGTTCAGCCGACCCAAGGGCTCTTACTGGTCAAGCCCCTCTCTCGTCAATTTCGGCCGCGCTTCTTAAGGTTGGCAGAACTGTGGGTACAACACGGCAAAGCAATAGCAACACTGCCGCGGCAGACTGTTTTCCCATCGGCGCCCATCTCTTCAGTACATTGATTAGGGTTACGAAAGGTAGAATCCAGTGCAATTGGCAAACGTGGAATTAAACAATTAAGATACGCGGCGCGCCATCCAATAGGGTAAACCCAAACAACCGCACCATACAGTCCGTTTCGCTGGCAGCGTCCAAAAATCGGAATTTAGCCTATTAACCCCGAAAATCAGTAAACTATCACAACAGGGGTCAAACTGGCCCAACTGGCCCAACTGGTGTAAACTGGCCACTGTAGCCCAATTGGGCCACTTTCGTGGGGCCCACGTAGTGAAATCTCTGTAAATTACAATATCTCGTGAAAAGCTTTTCGTGATGCCTCCTCGGCGGGCTCGGGCCCCCTCAATTGATAATACCACTGGGCCGGCGAAGCGAAAGCGATTGAAAACAGCAAAAGCCCTAGAGACGAATACAACAACCGGCTCGCCGTCGAGGGTAGTTATCGTACGTACGAGGGCGAGGGCGAGGGCGCAGGCGTCAGAGCCAGCGAAGACCCCAGTTAAGCCACCTCGACGCCGTCGGGTAGTGGTGATCCCTTCCCCAGCCCAGAGGGTTGCTCAGTTAGCAGAAACAGAGACAGGAATAACTCAACAAAACCTCGAAGTTGACGAAGTCGAGGAAACCCAACCGGCAGGCCACTATGAACACCAAGCTATTGGGCAGTCAACGCCGGGCCAGCGACTTCAATATAACCTCAACCTCGATGAGGATCCTTTTGCTGTTACGCCGGCAAGGCCTGGTCGACGGCCTTTACCTGATACCCCAACTCCTCGACGAACGCAACCACAGTCAATCAATTTAACTGTTACGTATACTCCTCTCTTCTCAGGCGGTCGCTCGCCGCCAAAGCTTCCTGAGACTATATACAAGTGGATATTTGACGAGGAGAGCGAAGTTGGTCATAAGTTGATTATCCAGTGGTCGAAAATCGAGAGGGATTTGGCGAAGCGAATCGACGCCCGTTTAAGGGCACAATATAATATCGAGAAGAGCTGGATTACCACGAAAATCGCCTGGAGAAGAATAGGATTAAAAGCAGTAACTATTGTATACCGCGAAGAATTCGCTGTTGACAGTGGCAACTGGCCGGTTGTTCCATGGTATGATATTTCGAAGCAAATTATCGAGAATAGTCGCCTTGGTGAGGTTCTTCTCGATGTTGAACTGGCCTACTCTGTCACTCCTACTGTAGCCGCAGTAGGAGAGCTAGAAGGCGTAGGATCACCACGAGGGCGACCGTCTCGACTTAGTCAACGTCAGACTGTAACAAATACGATGCTTCAAGCGATTGAAACAGAAGGCGATCGAAAGAGGAAGTTATTTCGAGACCTTCTTCGCCATAATCAGTGTAACGATTCAGCAACCTGTCAGAATACCTCGTCAGCTGATCCAACAGTTAACTGGTGCTGGGTCAACGCAAGAAAACACTATAAACTGACCGTATTTGATTTCGAGAAGTGGCAAGAAGCTATTCAGAAGGGCGAGGAAGGCGTATCAATATCAAACCCGCCTGCCCGCCTAATTGTTGATCTTGTTCAGCGTGAACAACGCGATATGAAAAAGCCCGATAAATCAGCAAATCGAGGAGGCCAAAATAGCCTAGGTGAAAAGTCTGCTAATAGAGGGCTTTCAGACACACAAGACCCAGCAAATACTGCCAATAATAATAGCGCAGTAGTCAACTTCTATGGCCTACCTCCGCCAGGCGGCCCAACGCAATATTGGCCAAAGTTGCCGCCGCCAACGATGCCGCCCCAATATTGGGATCTTGAGCCTCAATTTCAACCGCAGTCAGGTGATTACTCTGCCCGTCGGCAAGTAGAGGCTCCGATTCGTTCTTCGTCGCCAGTTGTTCCTGATTCGCCCTCAAAAGCAACACGCCAAGTTGATGAGTTCGTTTCGTGGTTTCTAGCTGTGAACGGCAAGAAGTTGGGTATTGACGAAGTGAAATTTACTCCGTTAAAGGCTTCAATAGTCAGTCTCCGCGTTATTCGTGATTACCCAGACAGCTGGTTCAAGGAGGTAGGGTTTTCACCACAACTTACCGCAGCAGTGAGAAAATCGATCAAACTTTTCACTACAACACAGCAATTTTACCTCCAACAGAGCGAACCTCTCGCCGCTGTACAATCACTCGTACAGGCAACGAAAAAGCCAGCAGTTGACCGTGAGGTTGAAGACGAAGTGTATAACCGACTTTTTGACGAGCGATTCGGAGAAACAGGCAATATCGAACGAAGCGCTAGTAAAGTAGGCGAAATAAGCGTTCCAGCGGGTAGGATCTCCTCACCGCTGCCAACTGGCGATATTGAGTTTGGTCGAGGTGGTGAGTAATATTGACGGAAGTGACGGCGTCAACTAACCAGAAACTAGAATTAGACCTCTTCGTCTCCTCGCCGCCGCCACCAATCCTTCCTCCTAATACCGAACAAAATCCGATCGAAGTCTCAGACTATATATCGTCGCCTTATACCCAAGAGGAAGAGGAGGTTAAACTAGGATAAATAGCAGCGACTACTGCTAGCGGAAAGCTTTGCTTGTGGATGTGAGCTGCCCTGCAACACCCGGGAGGATCAACCCAAAGACCGTTAGGTAGGTAGCAGAGCACTTTGATACGCCACGGATACGATTTATTTCACTATAGGCCTGACTTGAGGTTGTAAATACAGGCATTATTCATGTTTTTCTTCTCCTACTTCTCCTACTACAAGTTCAACAACTATTTACTACAAGAGGTGGATTCAACTCTCCTCCTGCCTCAATATACATATCGCTACTCGTCATAGCGTCACAGAAGATATCCTGTGTGCCGTCGAAGTTGATATATGAGTTACGGAAGTGCCCAGCTATCTGTGGGAGACGTTGCCCAACCTCAAGCGCGCAGTCGCGGAGAAACTCAGCAAAATCACGCTCGTCTAGTTCGTTAGTATTCCACGTACGGAATGTCTTTTTTACATGCTTTTTGAGGTCGCCAAAATACTCCTCGATGGGGTTAAAGTCAGGTGAGTACGGCGGGAGGAATTCGAGGCGTACGCCAGCGGCCTCACACGCTTGCCGTATATCCCCTTGCCGGTGAAAAGAAGCATTATCCATTATAATCACTGACTTAGGCCCAGGGAATATTCCACACTTTGGCAGTAGAAGTTGCTGTATCCACGCAGAGAAGCCCTCGCCATTCGTCGATCCAGTATATACCAGCAAGTCTACGATACCGTCAATTGCGAGTGCTGGCAGCAGTTGTATCCGTTGACCTCGCTCGAGGGGAACTGACCGCGTTGGCGTCAGACCCTTAGGCGCCCAACCCGTCCTTCTTCTTCCAGTGTTTTTATCAACGCCTGATTCGTCTACGAATATTAATTGTTCTGGGTGGTATCGACGTATACGATATAACCAATCGTACCGTAATTCTGGGTTTCGTTGTGAAGCAATTATGTGGGCTTTCTTTCTCGTCCAGCCAGCTGCGTGGAGGTGGCGGCTCAACGTTGATTTGCTGACTTCGAGGTTGAACTGTTCGTATAGGAATTCTTGCATCTCTTCGAATAGGAGGTCGTTACGATACTTTAATAATTCGAGAAGTTCGTTCCGATGCTGTATTTCCATCTTCTGCTGGCTTTCACGCCTTCGAGGGTATTGTTCTACCTCGCCAGTTATGTCGAATCGACGACGCCATCGTCGAATCGTTCGTTGGCTACAGCCAACCGCCTCTGCGATTTCTTCGTCGGTTTGAATAACAGAGGGAAGAAGTAGGTTAACTTTCCTCAGCTGGAGTTTTGAGAGACGTGGCGCCATACTGACGCGTTGAAATGAGTAGATTTGACGATACGGTGGCTAAATGCAGCTGAATGCGACCGTTGTAATTTTCCCAGCGAAAAAAACGGAGTTTAGCATGGGTTTGCATTAACCCCACCCTAGGGGGGTAAAAACTCGATTTTTGGACGCTGTCAGTGCAACGGACTGTAGTAAAACGATTCTAAACTTCGGAAATGTGCGTCTGCCGCGCGTGGCTTCTTCTTTCTTTTGCTCTAGAAAAGTCCTGAAACGACCCCAGAGGTTGCAGGTCAGTTTTGAGGGCCAAAGTCTAAATGTCACTCAAGATAAACTCAGGGTTGCCTATTACTCCCGTTGATCAGACGAAAAGAGCTTGGCTACATTTGGCTGGAGATGCCCCATTCGCAGGTCTCCCTACCCATGCGTTTCCCCCTCCCCGTCCGCAACCACGCGAGCGTTGTACCAGGGACCAAACCTGCCCACCCTTACCTGACTCGTGGTCTGGTACAGCTTGAAACGAGGATAGCCGCAATGAGTCCTGACGTTTTACCACTACGGTAGGGCCAGGATGGGTGAATTTTACGGCTTCATTTTGCCCTGGTAAATTGGCTGGCAACTGCAACCGGCCACTTTTTTGCATTCGTATTGTGCCGCGAAAGCTGAGTCGTGTCCGCTGTACGCGGGCCTCATAATCCTTACGGGAGGGATCATGCACCTGGTCATTGGCAGAGAAGGGATTAGGATGCACGCGGAGACTGAGTGAGACTGGACGAGTTTTCCCAGCAGCCTGGGCCGACACCTGTGGCTGTGGGGACGATGGAAAGATGTCCTGTCTCGGCGCTGCCGTCTAATGCGATCACCCGGATCGACGTTCGTCACATATCTGTTTTCTTCTATATAAGGCCTGTCGATCTCATCCTCCATCGTCTTGTTTCTCATCAGCTTAGACTCATCATCAGCCTTCAAGTACTTCACTCAACTTCTCACTACAAACACAAACCCTCTTTCCAGCAGGAATCAACCAACCTCCCACTCAGCCAAAATGCGTGCCTCCACCGTCTTCGTCGCCCTCTTCGCCACCTTGGCCGTTGCCACCCCCAACCCCGTCGTTGAGCATGACGGCCTCGACGTCGCGCTTGACCGTCGTCAGTGTTCTGCAGCGGGAGTTTGCTCCAAGGGCGGCGACAAGGGCGAAAACTGCTCTGCCCTCAAGTGCTGCAGCAACTCCAAGTCCGGTCGCGGCAATTCCGTAAGTCATACCGCCTGCACTACTAAATCAGAGAGACCTAACTGACCTTGTGATCAACAGGTCTGCTGCTGCAACTAAGCAATACCTGAGGCTGTTATCCTATCCCGGATTTCAAAGGTGAACACTTTCGGGAACAAAAATACAATCGTCTAGACGGGATAGAAGACATATCATTTGGCCATACGGTTTCCTTCTAGCACGGTTTAAGCGGTAGAAAGCGATTCGTTAGAACATGAAGTTCATTTTTCTTTAGAGAACAATAGAGTTTATCCGAACCAGTCTCATTTTTCAGTAACACTTAAACCTCCCGAGCGGCTTGCAACTGTGTCTAGTGAACTCAAAAAGAAAACAAAAACGACGCTAAGAGTAAAGTTCTTAAAGTTTTGCGCCTCAGTCAAGTAAACCCAAAAAACGGGCCAAGTTCGTCGGGTTGAATCATCCAAAGCATTGAATGAATTAAGCTTTATGTCCCGACAGCTTATTAATTGCCAGAGAGGAAACTTTCGACTCCAATAAATTTTGGTCAAGATATTGACTCATAGAACTACATTTTACTTAGATCCCTCAAAACTGATTGACAGTCGGCTTCATATCATGTCCGATGCGACGAGCGTCGTCTGATGTTTAGTTCCAACGTGTAGAACCACTCATGGCTCGAACTTCATCACTTAAGCGAGTAACTCTTCGGTTTTTACCATGAATAAAAAGGAGAAAGAAATTAAAGCCACATTATCTCATCTGGCTAAGGAAAAAAAAAGAGCACAAAGTCCTCCAGCACATCGCCATGTGTTATTCACAATAACTGGGCAAACAACTCCATCCCAATCCCGCTAAAGCCAGACCATGCTCAGAAAAGCTCACTCGCCAACTCATAATCACACAGGCCGAGGTCCTCTTCGCGGCGGAGACCCCGAGGTTCCCTGCCCAATCGAGTCGATGCCCCCGGTACCACCCGCAAACCACCCGCCGCAAGCTTCCGTCATAATTACTTTTTTTTTAAATCTCGATTGGTCCGTTGAACTTGCGGGTTGTTTAATCGATTTGTTCAGTGCATTAGCTCCAAAGAAAAACGTTGCGTTTGTGGTTATTGATGTATGTCGCATGTGTGTTGCAGTAGGTAATAGATGGATGGCAGTCGTGGAGAGGCGTTTGCCGAGCGGACGTATTCACATCCTCTTCAATAACAAAACCATGATTTGCACGGGATGCCTATCAGCTTTTCTAAATGCGCTTGAATATTATAAACAGCCCAATTTTCAAAAAGAGTCTTTTCCAGGAAGCTCAGAGGTGGTCAATATAGGGAGTTTTAATATATCCGGTTCACCCGGGTAAAAGCGGGCCAGGGGACTCCGGTACCGCCTAGGAGAGAAGTGCCCGGCGGGTCCGGCGGCGAATTCCCCCGCTCACCCATACCGCGTCCCGTGACGCCTAATTTAACCAGACCGCTCTGTACGGAGTGGTGACGCCGAGAATTATAATAATGCCCCATAACTGGCCCTTTCCCTGCAGACAAACCTCCGCGGTGCACCTCAGCCTCCTTCTCATATCAGAATGACAAAGGAGCACACAACAGACCCAAGGCTACGGATACTAGTTGAACATATCAGAGAACTGCCATTCCAAATCCAGCAGCAAGCTAACAGGCTCTAATCCAGGCTATAAAATCACACGGCCAAAAAACCGTCCACGCCACCCCCATCCGTGCCCTTGGATCCAGAGTTCGCGCGCCCCACAATTCAGGACAAACCCGCCCTGAACTCAGACACCCTTCCAAACTTTTCGCTGGTGTCCCTTTGGAGTGCTGATCCGGATCCCTAGTTCCGGAAACGTGGACTTGTGGGCAAGGGAAAAAAAGAAGACAACTCGTCGACCGCTCATCCCCGATAAGCCCTGTCTCTCATTTTCCTTTATTCCGTCTTGATGTCCTCTGTCTCTCTTCTCTTGCTGTGCATTGCCTCAATCCACGATGTGAGCTGTGGCGTCAACACGTCACGGGACCTTAGACATGCAGAGGCCATGCAGGTCCTAATCACCATTGTTGACAATATTTAACAGTTTTGTGTTTGCGTCATTGACTTGGTCAACTCACTTTTGCTTTGAAGATAACAATACTAGGGAGCTGTATGTTCTAGAGAGACGAATACTCTTGGCCATCAGCGTCGAAGAATCCCAAGATTACTTAAAGAGGTCAAGGATGAGAATCATATTTGATTAAATACTAACAAATGAGATATCCTATTAAACCCATCTTCTACATTCAAAGACGCCTTGTCCAAGCAAATTGGTATTTTGATTCAAGCCTCCGTTCCAAGCAAGCAACTCGTCCCCACCAAGGTCCCAATTACAGCCTCAGTGTAACAAAAGAAACCACCAGTAAGTCACAAGCCAAGATACTCTTAGAAGTAGCCGGGAGAGGGAATAGCAACAAAGATGGCAGAGAAGATACCAGCGAGCAACAGGGCGCAGAGCATGGCCTGAAGGAAGATGGTGTCTTGGATAGTGCGAAGAGCAGGTTCTTCGATCCAGATTTCGCGGTCGAAGATCTTGCGAACAATGTTGCGCTTCTCGTACTTGACGATCCATGGCTCCGACTCAAAGCTATTGGCGGAACCAAATGACTCAAACGATGACTTGCTTCTTTCCTCGTCGGTTTCCTCATCCACGAAGAGCTCCCAGGGGCGGACGTGCCGATGATGCATGCCATGTAAAACAACACACATGCCCTTGTAAGCTGCAACGAGGGTTGAGATACCTAAGACCCAGCCGATAGCTGCTATGGCACGCCAACCGCGGCCTGCATGGCTAAGTGTAATCAAGACGGCGACGACAAAGGCGATGACAATGAGACTGACACCAAGGCCGCGGGCGAAGAACACGCGAGCGGGGTTGCCGTTGCAAATCGACCAACGGATGAAGTTAGGGTGAGCTTGCTTGCGAAGAGAGTCTTCGACGACCTTGAGGGCGAGGCGGCAGGCCGTGGGGTGGTTGGTGGCAGCGAGGGCATGGAGAGTCGCATCACGGTCTCTGGCGGAAAGGTTGAGTTGTCGCGGGGCACCGTCCATGATGTAAGTGGCGATCACACGATCAATCTCTTCACGGAATGGCTGGATTGTAACTGAAGGATATCAGAGGTGGACTCGAGGCAAGGGACCATGATCAGACTTACAAGGTTGCTTGGCTCCGGCAGCTGTGAAGGCATCAGTGGCTTGTGAACGGTAGGTATCGGCGTTCGATAGGCCGTTAGAAGGCGTGTAGATCGACTCATGATCCTCAGGAGTGCGAGGTGGTGTTCCGAAAGGGTTGCTGTCTTGCACAATAGCAGTGGCAGTACCTGTCTTCTCGAAATCGGTCCCCTTGAAGATCTCCTGGCCAGGCTTCTGGCGCATTCTCTGTGATTTCTCTTTGAACAAGCGTTGGAGGACTTCGCTCTCTTTAGCCGGAGTCCACTCTGGGGCAAGTGCAGTTTCGGAGGCCTTGGCCTCGGCGAAACGTTTAGTGTAGTCTTTGTGCCACATGAAGAACTGAAGGTTTTCGGCAGCGAGTTCAATATAAACGAGGTAGTTCATGAAGTCACGAACAGTGCAGGGCTATGGGGTCAGTAAACACTTGGGGTGAGTTTTGGAAATGAATACCTACAGGACATGTGCCACCGTCGATGATTTTGTCAAAGGCCAGTGACTCCGGGATACCGGAAGGGGTGCCGGACTTGCCGGAGCGCATAGAGGACGAGGCATTGCTAACCTTCTCGTCGGTAGAGCCATTTTCCGACACGTCGGACGAGCTCTGCTGGAAGGTCGAACCGTTCACATAGACCGGACGGCGGTAGGTGAGGGGAAGAAGGCCCATGATGAAGTGTGGAATGGAATGATGAGTAAAGAAAGGTCTTCTAATAGGGGGTCGGCAAGAAGATGATAGGTTTTAGGATCTCGTGAAAAAGGATGTGTTGAAGAGGAACGGATGGACGTGAGCGCCAGGCGGGAATGTAATCTTCAGAAGGTAGTCTTGAAATTAGGTACTGATGTTTGGCAGGAGCCAGACGGGAACGAAAGATGACTCTAAGGCAGGTGTTGTTGTCTGACTTGAGATGGAACAAGGTCTGGGCTACTGCACGACCAAACTGGCGCTCGCTTGGTGGGAACACGGTGAGACTGGAGTAGCGAAGGAACAGCCAGGCTTGAGGGGTGCGAGAAATGAAGGGACAGAGGCGGGAACAGAGGGGGGTGATATATCCGTGGGTTTGTGGCATGCTGCCATCCCCTCTACCCACAGATATCCCGGGAACCAGCAGTTGATGTGGCAGCCAGAACGGCTACTCCACCACCCATTGATGGCTAGGCCTGCCTGCCATTCTTAGGTGGGCTTCCATTGACGAAGAGGGCTGAAGCTGGACCAGTCCACAGTCTGATATTCGGTTTGCACCGGACGTCTAGTGGAACCAGATGGATGAGGCGTCCACACGTTTACTGTCAAAGACAGAAGGAAACTGAGAGATAGCAGCAGGGTAGGTGGGGATAATCCCCCTTCCCGGCTTCATAAGAGCGATACTGATATCGAGACAGGCTAAGCGGCATGGGGATGGACGGAGATGTACTAGTGTCGACACGCTTGAGCAGAGGCCATGTAGTGTATTTGAGTTGAGAGACATGGCTGCAGGTGTGTGTGGATGCATTGGTTTGAAAGAACAAGGAACCAAGAAGGAGGAGAGACGACGCTAACCATGTGCATGAAGAGGTGCCAGTCACCAGTGTCAACCAAGAAAAGTCCAGGCTTTGACACTGCTTAGACCATTGTTGCTCTCAGTTGGGGCATTCAAGTAGAGCAATGCCTCAATCAATGGCGGTCGACGAGGAGAAAACCTTCAGTAAGTCACGATAAATCTGAAGTCGAGTACGACTGAACAACCCTGACGCCTCATCAACGCCCCTTCCTGCATTTTAGGCGTCCTCCAACGAGGAAGCGACGAATGACCCAATACGGCAAGGTTCAAGCCGATCACCCGCAATAATTGTTGATTGGTGACGGTGGAACTGCGCTAGCATCTGGAGTCTTCCTAAATAAGGCAAGACACGTCTGTTCAGTCTCTGAGACATCCCAGCTAGACTTGCTTTTTTCCTTGGAACCCCTTTCAGCTGTACTGCGTCTTTCTTGCCATGCTGATGGGGAAGTATTCCAAACAAGTCAAACGCGTGTCCCTTAAGATTAGAGAAGATGGGGACAAGGGTGGTTGAAGAAACATGGGTCCGCCTTCCTGATGTTTGGCTGGATATGATTCGAACAGGATAAATGAACTGGAAAATCAAATCTGGTACCTAGATCTACGTATGGCTTGTTATGTACAGCTTCTCCAAGGGGCTGGGCCCCAAACGAATGGGACTGACTACCTACCCGTGGCCTTCGGGGTTATGACGATCATGGCGCCGCTTCCTATCTAACGACTGCATCACTAAAAATCTTTTTTAACAAGGGCAGAAGTGATCAAGCCTGGAGAAAAGGTCTGAGACGCGAACTATGAATAGGTTTGGCTAACTTTGACTGCTGAATTCGTCCAGTTTCTTTCGGCCGTTCAGCTAAGATCTCATTTACGTAGTCCCATCACAAGGTCCTCTGGGAAAAGAAAGCGGGCATCATCAACGTGGGGCAACCAATATCGATCATCAGCTGCAAAAGAAAAAAAAAAAAGTTGTTTACATGCTGAGCCAAGTATGGTGTATTGCCACCTACCTTGACACTAGCCCAGGCGAGGCGGGTAAGAACAAGCTGGGAACAGACAGTGGAGGAAGAGTTGAGATTGAGGCGTCAAGACGGACTCGTTAGGAGGGGAGCTTCGGTTCCAGGACACTGGAGGGGAAAGAGCCAGGGGACCATTCAGGTCTGTGCTTCAGTCTCCACATATAGATGCCGCACAGGCCCCATCTTGTCCCCGACCCGATCGCTCTTGCACTACGACAGGGGGTTGCCGCTCAGCCGCTGCATCACCAACTTTCCTGCAGGAAGTACCCTGCAGCTGCAGACCTAAGGACCAGGCACGCCAGTGCCAGTGGCTGCCCAAATGGCTCTAGAGGTCCAGCAAGGCTCTCGCCTGGATGTTCAGTAACACCTCGATTGACTATGCGTATAGCCTGACAGCATCTATACCAAAGTGCTTTTGTAAGACCTAAAGAAGGGGGGTCGCCGACCATTTAGTCTGCCACATGCATCCTCAGCGTCACAAGAACGCCGCTTCAAACCTTGTTATTCACTCTACGCCGTTGCTAAATGCCAGTCTTGGACTTTGTTCGTGTGCCTGCTACCACGTTTCCATCACAATGAACAGCAGAATGCTATTTGTTGATAGACGAGCTTGATGGCTTGGAAAAGTTTGGCCTTACGGCACGTACTCAAGCCCACCATCCTCATCTGAGCCATCCATCGTTCTTTATCTTCCTCGCCACCAAGAGCCTTTCAATTCAATATGATCGAACCACAGACCAATCCACTCTCATGCCTTTTCTGTAGGAAACAGAGAGTGCTAGGATGATTTGCTTTTTCTTCTTATCTATCCCTGGGCAAGGGAATCTCGATCATGTCTCCTCGCCAATCGTTCCGTCAACACCTTGCTGAATAAAACAGCCAATCAAGGCATCGACTGGTCAGCCATTTCGGTTCGTCACATGCAACATTCAGCCACTTGCAGTCCTAGTGCTAACCCATGATTGCTCTATTCTGAATTGAAACTGGCCCCAGCACCTCGCGCTTTCTTGGCTTGCTAGCCTCGCCGACCTAGTCTGACGAAATCGTCTTCTGTTTTAAGGGGGGGGGGGGGGAGGGGGGTTGTGGTAGCTTGCAAATTGTGTTTCCATCCATTCTTTGCCTGTACAACCAGATTAGCCAGCTATCCGGTCGAGCCGACCACCTGTTCTGTTGAAAGAGGATATCTGGTCTAGTCTTGCCTGAACTACATCCCCAGAACGCTTTGCTGACGTCGAAAACTCCCATTCGCTGTCACATTTGAGAGCTGAAAAGACCCCGGTGCAAATCATTACACTCATTTCGAACCGACGCTCTACATTGGGTCAGGCGTGTTGACATCTTGACAGGACCCCTGTGTCGGTCTACCGTCACATTACCAACTGCAACGCTGTTTACAATCTGGCGAAAAGAAGATCGACCGGACGATGTCTGATTGTGCTTGGTATTGTTCCGCCTATGATTCCAGACAGCTGCGCCTCACACAGACCTTCATTGATTCTGTGACCAGTGGATTACATCGACATAGCCCTCACCATCTTTGAATTGAGGAGGGAGAGACAAACGTTGGAGTTGGGATGGCAACAGAATTGGAAAGCGAATAGGTTAACTTCAGCTAGACAGTATAGGTCGTTCCGTCCGTTGTATCTATCCCTATGCAGGGGCCGCTCTTGCCCGCCGTCAGTCCCCGTCCGTGTACTTGGGATGTGGCGCTAAGCTCTTGTCACGATCTTAACTCCTAGCACAACGAACCGTCTCCCGGCACATTGCTACACTAACATACACCGCCGCTGCCGCCGTCTCTTTACCAGCGTTGCTTTTTATCACCAATTCTGCCCCCGACCACTGTTCATTTTCAGGGATGTGGTCGCCCCAGGCGAACTATCACACTTTACACGTTTTCCATTCATGAGGACCTCAAGGAGGCTTGGTGATCGACAGCAATGGAAGCTCACCAAGAACGTTGCTGTTTCTTAACGTGTCTTGTAGCTTAAGTTTGACCACAGACACGTTGGTGCCACGAATCTGAAGTCTCAATCGGGCATGCTCCATTAGTGGCAGAGACATCACGTTCCAAGCAAAAAGTAAAACCAAGACATTCCCGTACAATAGTCTCAAATTTCATTACGTACGAACTTCAAAATCAACGCTTAATGGAACCAACGGAAAACCAGTCGTCTTCCGATTTAATAGTCTCGGGACGAGGCCTCCTAGCACAGGACACGTACCGGCCAAGTCTTCCGCTGTGATACGAGAGTCGGCAGGTGAAGATCAGGTGTGCAATCCAACACATTGTCTGAGCTCTGGGCTAAGAACTGGTAAAGACGTACCTGTCGCCTCACCAGTGCTGCTCAGAGATGGCGACCGTGTTTACGTCCACACCGTCCTTGAACCATCTCTGCGATTCCTCAATCTTGACATCGTTACCGCTCATCTGCCTCTTACGCATGAGCCCGTTCTCCGCAAAGGTCCAGTCTTCGAGACCATAGGTCCGCCACCATTGTCCCGACTCGTCATGCCACTCATACCAGAATTGGACGGCAATCTGACGAAACTATTAGATGTACTCCCAAAGCGCAGCCAATATCGGAAATAGACGGTAGCATGTTCCTACCTTATTGTCGGTGAAGGCAAATAGCTCCTTTCGGAGGCGGTAGCCATCCTCTTTCTCCCACTTCTTGGTCAGCCACTGCTCGACCTCATCTCGGCCCTGAAGAAAGGTGTCCCTGTTCCTCCAGATGGTGTCGGGCGTGTATGCCAGCTTGACTTTGGCCGGGTTTCTAGGGGTGTCAGTTGTGAGGCACTTCAAGCAGTAAGCTACACACACTTGGTGTTCCAGGCGTCTTGGGCCGCCTTGACTTTGGTTCTCGCTGTTTCCTCGGTGAAGGGCGGGAAAGGCGGTCGCGACTCGTTTTGGGTGGCCATGATTGCAAATAGGTTTTAGTTTGTTAACAGAATTATCCTCGGACTCGAGAATATGAACTACACTATGGCGAAAGGCACTGATATTATAGTATATGACGCAACGCTCACGGCTTTTTACGGGGAATGGCCAGCGAAAGGATAAAAGTAATAAGTGGCCAATCACATCTCAACAAAGACAATCGGGGTCTGGCAGCTGTCATTGGCAAACGCCCTTGGGGTTTGACAGACGCCGCGCGGGGTTTGACTTGAGTGTATTACTAAGAGGCGAATGCTGGGTTTTCCCATATTGTTAGAGCATAAGGCTGGCTTTGACTTTTTTTTTTCTTCTAGTTTTTCTTCACCATATGCCGAGGCAGTGGTAGATGAGTCAGCCACGTCAGTAAACCCCGGCAGAGGCGACATGGGATGCATGCGGCAGTACCGTGAATCATTGCATCAACTTGCCGAATTATTACCTTCGGTGTCAGGCGCAAATGGTCCGGCTGGAGCACCATATTCAACAAATTGTCCGACGACAGCTTGTAGCTTTTTCACAAGGTCAATTACGATCAAATCAGGCGCATCGGATCTGGGGCATCCGGCGTGGTCCCGATCCTTGCCACGATGACAAACCACATATCGATTGGCTTGGCACATTAAATCCGAAGAGTGGCTCAGGGTACCGAAAGCCAAACTGCTCGGACGGCCGAGAGAACCATTTCGCCCCCACCGGAGAAGGAGGAAGGGCCTGAGGTGCCGGGGATCGGAGGGTCAATCGGACGCGGCATAAAACGCCGGTCTTGCGTCATGTGGAAGCTGTGGGCCAAAGAGGTGCACAGCGAATACCAAGACAGATAAGGGATTCCAATTAGGTTTCTTGGGTTGCCTTCCGGAAGTTTTTACTCAAAGTATCTGAGACAACTCAACGGCTGGCTTCCTGCTGAAAAGGTGCGTCGTATTCCCGTGAAGATATCCACCACCCACTTCTTTTTTGTCACAGAATCCGCAAGTGCGAATGGGGAAGGAAGTAGGTACTATGTACGGAAGGGTAGCGGCCAACGGAAGCAGGTGCTGGAGGCAAAAGACAAAAAAAGCTACAGAAAAGTAGAGCCGAACAGGACCCGGTCTACCGTCCAAAGAAGGAGTGGCCGCCCCGCGCCTATCTCGAAATACAAATCATCGCGAGCTCCACTTCCCTGGAATCTCGCAGAATTCGGCGCGGGACCCTGACTCGACGATCCATCTGGCGTTGCTACGAGACCGAGCAGAGTACTAATTAGGACCTTCTCTTCTCTAGATCTCGACTTTCCTCTTCTTTCCTCCATCAACTCACAACTCACAACCAAACAACCTTACTTTCTCAACCCCTTACCAAACCACTCACACATTCACAAATCTTTTATCACAATGGCTCCTATCAAGGTCGGCGAGCAGTTCCCCGAGGGTGTCTCCTTCCAGTACATCCCCTACCAGGCTGAGACCTCTGACTTCAAGGTCTGCGGTATCCCCATCAAGTACGACACCGCCAAGGGTAAGTTTCTGTTCCTCTACTCACCAATTGATGCCATCACATCGTGCTGACCTGCCGTGCGTACAGAGTTTAAGGACAAGAAGGTTGTCATCGTCGCCCTTCCCGGTGCCTTCACTCCTACTTGCTCCGCCGCTCACCTTCCCGGCTACATCGCCAAGCGCGACGAGCTCAAGGCCAAGGGCGTTGACCAGGTCATCTTCCTCGCCTACAACGACCCCTACGTCATGTCCGGCTGGGGCAAGGCCAACAACGTCACTGACGACTTCATCGTAAGTTGCCCCTTTTTGCCCGTCGAACTGCGATCATCGTGGTGTTTTGTCCTGCCACATCACAACACTACCCCTCCCCCTCCATCCGTGGTCCCTCACCGACTCCGATAAAATTCCCCACCCCCCACTCTGACCCCTCCTCCCTTCCCACGAAAGCTGCTCAACATGATACCACGGAGCACAGTCTATCACCTCACATTCCCCCTTCTCACGCAATCCAATGCAACCGTGTCCTCTGCCTTTGTTTGAGAAATGCAAGACGCTAACCTCGATGCCCTCTACAGATCTTCTGCACCGACAACAACGCCGAGTTCTCCACCTCCATCGGCTGGAACCACGGCGAGCGCACCGCCCGCTACGCCATTGTCGTCGACCACGGCAAGGTCATCTACGCCGAGAAGGAGCCCGATCTGCAGGGCCAGGAGGTCTCTGCCGTCGAGCCCGTCCTCAAGGCTCTGTAAGGTGCTGACCTCAGGAATGTTGTTATGAAGAGATGCCCCCCCGAAGATACACGTAAAAATTAAAGAGAGGAGTGAGGAGTGCGTTTAGACAAAAGTCATAGAGCTATTACTCCTTTCACCATAGATTTAGAGCAATGAAATTCATGAAGACAAATCTCAATGTGTTCCTTTGATTCAGTGACATTCGTGATGAGGCATAAGACGGTGTGCGTTGTCCATACGGGGGAGGGCGGGGTTGAGCTGAGCTCGGAATTCCGATGTGCTTCCGGATGGTGCTCCGATTGGGCTTGCCACGTTCCCAGCATGCGCGACGAACCATCCGGGTCTTTTTTTTGGACGGGAACGCCATGTCTGTAACGAAAAGGGGGGGGGGGGGGGGCGCTAGCTAGAACGTGTCGATTGTCTGGCTTACCAGTGGTTTGGAACCAAGTATAGCTAGCCAATACTCAGTTTGTGTCTACAAGAGCGAGCGTTTCTCGTTGGGATGTGGCCTCCGCTTGGTAGTTTGATGGAGAGTATCTCTCCGGATACTCCGGATAATGCCATTTTCATTTTCATTTTTTTTTTCTTCTTTCTTCTTACAATGATGCAGCTTGAGTTATTCCGATACTTTCATGATCTTTGGGTATGTGAGATGAGGCTACGAAACAGGGCTCATGTTGTGAACAGGAAACGCGAGAGCCACGATACGGGACTGTAGGCTGTTGCGAGTGAAAAGTGTAATGAAACAGACAGGTGGGTTGTGTGGAGTGTTGGGCGGATAGATCGATGGCTTGGTTCATGATGAGAACTGCAGATCTTGTCACAGCGTTTCAAGCAGCTGACATGACGGCCAGCAAGTAAGTCTAGGATGAGACTGCAATCGACGACATCAACATCATAGCTGAATCCCACAACCCAACATGTTCAACATTTTGAAGCCTGAGAAGACTTGAGATGCCACACATACACATCACGACAATCACATCATCTAAACAACACCAATATTTAACTTGGTAATCCCGTGGGACAATCCATGCATTCCGTGCTACCGTGATTGTGTAGTTATAGAACCAGCCGTCAAAGCACAAAGAACCCTCGACTCCGAATTGTGACCTGGTCGCGTATTGTCCCTTTTTCACAAAAGGTTCCTCATCCCCACCAGCCCTTGGCACGTTCCTTCTCTCGTTGTGAGTCGCAAGAAACCACCAGTTTTTTGATTTGCTTCAAACACCACAGGAAAGTCCAATTCCCACATCCTCGTCAAAAACTTGGGAGCTATTTAACGGGTGTTGGCCTGGACCTTGGTGGCAGCGCCCTTGGAGCCCTGCTTGCTGGCAATGCGGCCCTTGGCCTGGCTGGCGGCGTTCTTGGCCTTCTCGGCCTTCTTGGCGGAGGCGGCGGCGGCCTTCTTGTCCTTGGACTCCTTGATGGCGGCCTGGCGAGCGGCGGATCTCGCCTCGGGGCGCATGGTGCGCTTCTCCTTGATCACATCGAGGGAAGCACCAACGATGGCACGCTGGGCCTTGACGGTGCGGCGAGTGCGCTTCTTGGCAACCTCCTAGAAGGGGGTCAGTCATATGTCTTCTTGAGAATGTCCTCTCGACCGCGAGGCCCAGACAGCTTGGGGTATAGCTGTCCTGGGAAGCTCGAGGGAGTGGAGGGTAAGAAGAAACGTACCTCAGAGATACCCTTGCGGTGCTGGCGGCGGTACAGGACAGTCCAGGAGATGCGGCGGGGGTTCTTGCGCTGGAGGAAGAGGGACTCGGACTTTCCGTTCTGGAAGCGGAAGATCTTGCTGTCACCACGGACGTAGAGCTTACCCTGCAGTTCAGAGTCTCGTCAGCGCATGTCCCTTCAACATCGTCATGCCTCCCAAGAAAACCATTTCCCAATCGTCCCGTCGATCGCGTCAGTCCTGCTCTTGATCCCAACCGTTGTCTCTTTCCTTGACATTCCATAGCAGAGCTTGGCCTCGTTCCTCCAACAAAGGGCTTTCGATCGACGGGAAGAAGTAATGGTATCCGGGAGAAGAAAAAGTAGTCCAAATTCATCGTACCTTTCCAGGGTAGATTCTCTGGCCCGAGAACGTGTCGTCGTACGTGCGCATCTTTTCGAATGTTAGTGAACCGCTTCTCCAATCTCTTTCTCAGCCTCTCTCATCGAGAAAAAAAGTTTCCCACGCGACGGCCGTAGCCAAGAGACGTCATTCCTCGCAAACGGGGAAAGAAAAGAGCGTCGAATTCAAGGCTCGTTGTAGGCGCGGTCGCGAGGGAAAACTCATTTTCGACATCTGGCTGGACTCTGGGAATATCACGTACATTGGCGGTAATGAATGCGAACGTTGGCTGACTTGTCGGTGATGAGGTCAAAGAGGGGGGGAGGAAACGGGTTGAACGAGACGGGCAAGCGGCTCTATTCTCGAGATTCAATTTTCGACTGCGCACACTGCGGGCTGGTAAGGTGTCGTGGGTCGGGGGGAAAGTTGTGCCCTGGCCCCACTCCGTGCCTTCGCTTAACAACGCCAATCACGTGCTGTTTGGACCTCTCGTTCGCAAGGTTGTGTGCTGAGAAGACGTGTGGCTGGTGGATCAAGCCCTGGCGTGGAGATGGGCTGCCCTGTGGCGGTGCACCGTCGATGACAATGACGAGTTACAGTCAGTTGACAAAATGGCATAGCCGAGTTACCTCATTGGCTCCACTCTCATGGCCACCGCGACGTCGGGATGAGCTGCTGGCTGAAGGTGTCCAGACCACTGCTTCAACAAATGACGGCCGCAGACGCCAATTCTATTGCCGACTTGGTCTTGCGCCGGTTCCAACAGCTTCCTGCGAAAAGGAAACCCCAGATTAGAGACAATGGCCTGCATGAATGGGTCCCCATGAGCGGCATCGTTGCTGAGCAGGATGGCGTTTTGACCTGTCTCTCTGTTGCGTAAGTTGGATTTGGACGGATGTTCTCAGGATTGGCTTGCAGAAAATGTGCTGGGTGGTTGAATATCTCTCACTCATTTCTATTGGTTTTGCCGGAAAACTCTTCGCGATGTCATGTACACTGCCCCTCATTAGACAGCAAAATCAAACCAACCATCTTTCGCATGTTTGTTCAGACAGGCTGTAAGTGAGAATGCGGCTAACACCTAGCAGGACGGGCATGAAATGTCTCCCGGCCTCAAAGCTTCCCCTGGCAAAGGGTAGCGCCCTTCACGACTGGCATGCCGAAGTTCTTGCCATGCGGGCTTTCAACCGCCATCTGTTGGATGAGTGCCGTCGTCAACTCGGAAACGATTCACCCTCCGCCCTCATCAGGCGTCGTGAACCCCACGAGCTGACCCCGGACGCACCTCAACCCTTTGCCGTAAAAGACAACGTGAGACTGCATATGTACTGCTCCGAAGCACCCTGTGGCGACGCGAGCATGGAGCTCACGATGGCTGCGCAGGAAGATGCAACCCCTTGGGAGACCCCTTCCACGTCTGTCCCTGACACTGCTTCCAGCGGCACAAATGTGACTACTGAGTCGTTGCCTGGAAGGGCGTACTTTTCACAGCTGGGCGTTGTTCGTCGCAAACCGGCGAGAGGGGACGCGCCTCCCACCATGTCTAAGTCCTGCTCGGACAAGATTGCGCTAAAGCAATGCACCTCCCTTCTATCTTCACTGACGTCTCTGCTTGTCCACCCTGGAAATGCCTATATGTCTTCACTCATCCTACCAGAGACGCAATACTCTGCCACCGGGTGTGAGCGGGCTTTCTCCGAGAGAGGAAGGATGGCAAACCTTGCAGGACGGGCATGGAGTGGGGGATATAGATTTTCCCCTTTCGAGGTGAACACTACAGATAGAGAGTTTGACTATTCTAAGAGGAGTGTGAAAGCGAAGACGGAGAAGATTGTGGCGAGCAACCTGGCTGCTGCTCTGACCGCCAGCGGCATCGATGAGGGGACTATGGGTGGTGTTTTACAGGGACGAAAGGCATTTGATGCCAAGGGGGCGAGTGCAGTTTCTAGACGGAAGATGTGGGATGTTGTGTCGGGCATCGCCACAGACCTTGGAGACGAAGGTGTTGCTTTGCGGAGTGCTCTGAAGGCATCGACCTACGCAGAGGTCAAGAGTAGTAAATTGCTTGCGATACGACGGGAGGTTAAGAAGGATGCGAGGAGCAAAGCTTTGGCTGGGTGGGTTGCGAACACTGGAGACGACGACTTTGGGCTTACATAGCATTCAACCAAGCGAGTTCAATCACTCTTGAAAACAATCATAGGATGAAATATCAACGAATGAGCGAAGGAAGCCCGAGACTGACTACGGATAGTGTCAAGTCTCAAATTCTTCAGGCATAACATCACGTCACAATCATCATACTTCCAGGCTTTGCATTGTTTCATTATGCGGAGGCTCGGTATCGCATGGGGTGGGAAACATTAATATTCCCAAGAGCTTTGATCGAAAGTCTTTTATCAACCCTCATGAAATCCAACTGTGCCCAGAGCGAACAGAACGATGGGCAGGTTCGTGTCGATCGTTTGTGTTGCGCGGAAGTTTTGGTATGTTTTCCCCTTTCCTTTTAAATCCACACGCTGTGAGAAAAGATATTTCCACGGGAACCCGGCGTTTCGACAACTCCAAACCAGCAAAGATAGCAGACAACAAACGTTTTATTTTATTACGTCATGTTGCAAACCCCTTACTCGACCTTGCTCTCGAAGTTCTCACCCTCGACGAGGTCGGGGATGTCGTCCTCCTCACCGTCCTTGCCCTCCTTCTGCATGTTCTGGTAGCTCTCGGCGAGCTTGCGCAGGGAAGCGAGAGAGTCGGGGCCGAGCTGGTTAAGGATACCGGGGACGAGCTCGGTGAGCTCCTTGTCCTCACCGTTGCCGTAGATGGCGAAGGTGTTGGCGGGGACAGCGGCGTGAACTATATGGGTTTGTCTTAGCATGACGTCTCTCTTGCACATGGCGATGGCTGTCGTCCTAGGTAGTCTAGGAGCAGAAGGTGAACGTACCCTTGGGGGCAGCAAAGTGGATGACGTTGCCGTCAGACTTGAACATGTTGACCTCCTCAATAGCCTGGATGGGCTGGACGTTGAGCTTCTTCAGGGCGGCCTGGAGCTTCTTGTCGTCGGCGGCGGAGCGAGCGGGCGCGCGCTTGACCTTTCTGCGGGGGGTGCCCTTGCCGCTATTGTCGGGATCGTTGCGTTAGCCATCTGCATCGTAACAAGTAAAAAATCGCAATCGCATGTTCTGGTGCCTGTGTGTATGGATTTTTTTTTTCTCGGTCGGAGGTAGAGGTAGGGGGAGGTGAGGGGTCATTTTCGCGGATTGGTCACAACATACCCTGCGCAATCATTTGGTTAGCACTTCTACGAGTCAAACAACTTCCAAAAAGCGATTTAATAGAAAAAACGTACCGATACGCGCGGAGGCACCGAGCTTCTTGAGGCGTTCCTGGACGTCCGACATGGTTGCGGCAGATATCGACAGTTTTTGGAGGGAAGGTGGTGGTGATTTGGCGGGAGTGGGGGGATGTAGTAAGGTAGAAGGAAATCGGGCGGGTTTAGGGAAGCTGTGCGCGGGTACCTCAGGGCAATTAGCAAAATGGTTCGTTTGCAGGTGGAAAAACCCGGGCAGGCAGGCGGCCCGACCGACTCGGACAAAAATCGCAATTGGCACGGCAGCAAAGCCGGGAGATTTTTTTCACTCACCCGTAAGTCGTTCGTATGTCCCGTATTATGTCGTAAGGCTGAGCCGCTTGAGCTTTGGTGATGGTCAATGTGAAGATGGACGTTTTGTGCGTGCCAAGATTCTTCGCTTGCGGAAATAGTATGTGCCGAGGTCTGTGACTTCACCGAGATTGACCGGTGCACACCACCGTCGGTGAGGGGCAGGTGGAGGAGATGGTCTTATGAATTCGCCAGCACAATAGCACAGCCCTCTGCAAAGTATTAATAAGTTGAGATTATGTTTCCAATCCATCTCAGATCATCGCTTTTTTGTTTTAGCGACAGACTATTTCAGGTGATATTTTCCCTGAACGCCAGTGACCTGCCCTCGCAGGTTTAATGGTATATCTCCTGTTATTTTACAGCCCATTATGGCATACACATCGCAAAATGTCCTGGCCCAACACGTATAATACAGTAATTTCCCCAATAAGAGAATCAATCCACATCCGACAATCCTGACTCTTTCCTCATCGCCTCTTGCTGAGCCTTGAGGTCGTTGTCCTTCTGCTTCTTCGTCGCAAGTTGAGCTATCCGTTGTCTCTCGAGGTCCTCATCGCGCACCGTCCAAACTTTGTGAGTGTTAGCTCTTCCATCTCCCATATATCGGAACCGGGCATGAAGTGAAACATACTTGGCCTGTCCGACTTGGAATATTCCTTCAGCTTCGTCACGAACTGGTCGAATTCGGCCTGTGTTTTCTCGCGATTCTCCAGACTCCTCTTCTGCAACTCGGGGTTGTATCGCTTGAACAGCTCTTCCTCGGTTGGAGTCACCCACATGGTGAAAGCCGGTCCGCCGACGCAGATGGCCGCTCCTCTGCAAATGTCTGTTAGCCTCTGTCGACGCAAATTTCACGCCAAGGCATATCCGGCGTACCCCAGGAACATCTTCCCCCACAGCTTCCAATTGGTGGCCTTCTTAACCATCTTGTCCGTGTCTCCTTATGAGGTCGTTAAAAGGGACAGTGGAATCGGCTGGAGACCTGTGTTGAGCTCCCTTGCCTGGACTTCGGCGACGAAGAGGCAATTGCGACTTAGTCGATGACGAACCTGATGCGCTTGATTGGAGATCTGCCTCTCTTTCCAGTAATGGAAGGCGGTATAATGAGCTCAGCATCTATTATGTAAGCCCATGTTCATTGGCTACAGACACAACGGGAGATCCATGCGGGTGATTCAGTCTTGGCAAGGAATGTGTGGCTTGTGCTTGCCCTGTATGCCACCTGGGACGCATTTCATTCGTTACTCAACGGGAAAGCAACAGAGCACGCTGCAGCTCCTGCTTTTTTGCCTCTCCAATCGTCCAGTCTAGATCCCGTATGGAATTGATTGAATTCAAGGGCACGAGACTCAGTGTCCGTTCAGCTGGTGTGGTACACTACTCCGTCATCATCGCCTCCCAATAAAACCCAGAGACCAGTTCCCGGCATCGCATCTTCCACCCCTCCAACATTTGTCTGCCGCAGGATCATCGATGATCATGAACTGCAAGTCCGTGGCGCAGGCGCTGGGGGGGCTGTGTGGTTCTCATGTTCACCACAGGCACTAAAACGTTTTGTTGGTTGGATGCGACATGGCTGTGGAAGAGGCAGAGCATCGAGAACGAATGAGACGCACGGGAAATGGCCAACACGCACCGGATTCAGCTGCAGGAACGCAAAACGTCTCTGGTTCACCCATGCTCTCTGACGGGCACTTTGTTTTCCCAAATGACGGGACGAAATGACGAAAGCACCGACCGCATCCCCTGATCTGTGATGGCGCAGAAAAGAGTTCCCCGGAAACACAACATGTGCAGGAATCTGCGCTACTTGCAAACGCCTTGCAATTAATTTGGCTTAGTCTTTTCTTGAGGCCGGCCAGAATTTGAGCCGCCGTGGCGATGGTGTCCTCGCGGGTTAAGGAATTCCCTTCCGTCGTTCCCGTCTTGGAACTACAGGCTGCCGTTCCATTTTTCAAGTGTTTGGTGGTTCGATCGCATCCTCATTCGACCGTTGGCGTCTAAAAGCCTCGTGCCCTACAGGGAAACGCCGGGCTGCAGCCGCTCAGCCATCTAAGGTTAGTTAGTGCAATTTATCAGGACGAAAACGGTGGTGCCTCGAGGATGAGGCCGTCCGCTGAGTGGTAGAAGCATGGAAATTTAACTGGCTAGGCAAATGGTGGAAGCTATCTTCTATGTACGTCCATACTCTTGGCCGTACATTGACCGGCCCGAACGGCTCTGAATCTTACCTTGGGAGGTTCCCACCCCGGAGGCGGCGGGGCGGCAAGCGAATTAAAAAGAAAAGAAAAAGAAAGGAAAAGCACGCGCGGATTCCATCGTAAAGGATACGACAAGACAGAGGCCTCCTAGGCATGACATCTAAATCTAACCCTAAGAAAGAGCTACAGCGGACGAATAAAGCAGGTGCATGGCCATATTCCCACGAGGACCATCCTATTTGCCCCCCTCCATCCACACCGAGAGGCAACATGCTAAAGTCACAAGGAAGCTCTGCGATCAGAAGGAGGCTAGCGGCGCTGCCTCGGGCTGACTGCATGAACCGGCTGTCATTGTATGGAATCCCGCAAAGCCGTCCACCACACGCAACACACAGATAGCACCAAGCAACAATAGCAGGACGGGAAGATGACGGGAAGTGGAAGACAAGAGGGGGAGAGATGAGACGAAATGTCGCGGACAGAGCAGGCTTTCGGCGCACAGAGGCTCTCTGGAAACTTAGTTACCCCTGGTATTGGGCACTGATGAAGCATTGAGTGAGAGTCCAGAGAGTGAAGGAGTGAGCTGCTTCTTCGCCCTTGCTTTTTTTTTTCTTCTTTTTTCTCTTTCGGACTCTCTTACAACAAGCCATGACCTATGGCCTGCAAAGCTAATTGGGAAGACGGCTGGGCCCCTCGTTGTTACTGACGCTGCTGACTGTGTGATGAATACTGGAGACAGAAGGGCAGAAACCCAAGGGGGCTTGTATACTACTGATCAGGACCCAATCATGGGTTGCCACTCTGGAGTCCCTGATACCGCTGCAGATACAGCAGCGATGTGCTGAGGTGGAAAAGGGTACCTTGAGACTAGGCGGCGCAATGCTTCCACTCTTAAGAGGCTGATCCTTGCGTCTTAATAAGGCACCTGTGTTACATGGTACTTCAGCCAGGTAGCTACCTACTACCTACAAGTGCCGGGGGAGAGAAGAAGGGATGGGATGCCCTGATCAAGGCTGCTCGCAGTATTGCATTGCTCGTAGTGGCTGAGGGAATTTTTATGATGAGTTGTCGGATGAAGCTTTAAACCGTGGTGGAGGTCTATTAAAGTGTCTTTGATCTTGCCTCGTGAGCAAAGGCCGGAAGAGGCATAGCTGGTGCCGACAAAATGCTAAAGACAATAGGGCCAGTAAAGACCATAGATCCAAGGTGGAGGAACCTCACTCAGAAAGAACTCAGCCGTACGGACAAGGGGAAGAGAGCACACCCAAAGTCCCAAAGTCGAATGAATGACTGACTCTTCAAGCAGTGGGGGGCTGCGCTGCGCTGTGGAATGCGTGGAGTCGATGTATCCGTAGCCATGACCTCAGTTCCAAGTTAAGACGCCGGGAAGACCCTCGTTATAGACGCTCGGATGAACTTTTCAGTTACCCTCAGGCGAGGAAACATTGGAGTTGGGACTGTTGTTGGAGGAGTTGGAGGGCGGAGGTAGGTACTAGTATGTAGGTACAGGTACCTTGCCTAACAGAGAGACACAAGCATTGGGGGGTTTCTCTCTGCCCAGCTCATGCACTGCCATGCAATGATAGACCACCGCCATTCTTCATCTAAGGTTGTCTCCATGGACAGCAGAAAATAAGCGGCTGCCTTGCTCCTGACCAGACTTAATTTACTCGGACCATGTCGCGGAGGGGCGGGAAAGCGGGAGGCCCCAGAAGCGACACAGGGACGCCTGACGATGATGCTGCTGCAATGGGGCGGCCTGACTGCTGGGATCCGGGGGTTGTTGACTGTTGAATCTTGTTAATGCACCCTAACGGGTTCTGTCTGTCTGTCTCCCTCTCTCCAATGGGGTTTCTCGTCATTGCCTGGTATCATGGCTGAGCCGCGAACAGTACACGTACAACGTGTTAGCATGTAGTAGAGCCAGCCAAAGACCAGCGAGTTAGTATGCTAGTAAAACGAGGACGAGAGCGACAAGATGGAAGGGCCCCTCCCCCATAGGCTGAGCTAATTGCGGCAGTGTGAAGCTCTGCATCGCGTACCTTACCTTAGTGAGGTACTTGGGACTACCGAGCCCTGGGTAGGGCAGGTACGTGGCCCGAGCAGTGAGTACCAAGGTACTCGATATGGAGGAGGGCGATGGCGTGGTATCTGGCGGAGACCTGGAGATTTGATGTGAGAACCACCAAATGAAAGAGTCTAGCAGACGTTGTGTGAAATGAGGAAAAGAAAAACCAAAACTGTAAATGAAATAAGAGCAAGACCCCCCATTTATTATTTTGTTTTTCCAAGTCTTATGTTTGGTAGTTGCGTGCTTTGGTTCACTCAGCTTATCATTTTCCCAGGTACAGTAGTACTTGGGCTTTTTTTATTTTTATTTTTTTTCTCCTTCTTTTTTCTCTTACTGAACTTCAAGTGTTACGACCTTCTTCAGACACCAAAGAAGTGTCGCGGACATGTAGTAGCTCCCTCCCACTCTCTTGGATCCTTGCGGCAACGAGACGGCAGGAGTACGTACCGAGACCGGCCACCAACCAACGAACCCACTGTAACATCAGCAAGACCGCCCGGGGACCCCTGGAAGACGAGACACAAGACAACCCCTCGTCCTGCTGGGCTTGCCTTCTATCCGCATCCCGTCCTCTTATCCATTCCGCCCAGCCCAGTCTAGTCCACTCCCCCAGTTTTGTCTTTATTCACCTGCAGACCACACATACACACACGCACACCCACTAAAGCGCAATAGACTGACAGCTACGCTCCTTGGTGTGTATTCGTATGTGTGTGTGTGTGTTGTGTATATGCGAGTGTGGTGTGTGGACGCATGCATGAAGCATACCTTACTCTTTCTCTCTTCCTTGCCCTCTCTGTCTATCTCTTACCCTTCCCCTTTAACTCTCCTTAAAGCCCAACACCGCACCATTCCTTACCTCTTGTCCTCGCCTTAATAGGGTACCTTACGAGAAACACTGGAACGACGCCCAGGGCAAGTCGACCCGGAAATAGTCGACGACCCAAAACAGCTTTCCCAGCTCCGGCTTTACTCTGCTTGTCTTCCCCTTGGCTATAGACATTTGGGCTTGGTCCATCTCCACCGCCATTGCCACCAATAGACGCCGTGTTCTGGAAACACCTGCGATCTGCCCTTGGACGGCGGTTCTATTGTACTATTGTTATTGGAGAGAGTGTGAAAGCGTGCCCCCCGGCACTACGCGCGGCTCAACTCAAATTATTTCTTCTTCCCTCCTTTTTGCATCCTCTTTCGTTCGGCACCGTTGATGTGTGCCGCCGAATCCGGTCCCTTTCTCCCCCCTTCGCATTTCACCCACCGACTTTACTGTGGACAACTTCCAAAGAGAGAGAGGAAAAATTAAACCAAAAATCTCTTTTCTCTTTCTCTTACATTCTCGACATTGGATCCCCTTCAGAGCCTGCACTTCCCGCATTGCCTGGCCCGCCGAAACTGTCGATCAACATTGAGCCGAAACGCGCTGAACCCCCAGCAGCGCCTACATCCAAAAGAGACGACCCCCCGCCGACCCTTGAAGTCGCGCTTCTTCTCTCCTCGACCGGTGTACATAGCTATGCGCCTGTTGTAGCCCGACCCAATTCCGGAAAGCTGTGGAGCTGCACCTAATTTCTCTCCTTTCCCCGAGCAACCCTTTATGCGATCCCCGAGCCGCGCAGGAGCTGCTGTCCTGAGCCCGGTACTTTTCCGACTGCGTCAACAGCACACAACCACCATCACCCAACCTACGACACCCCCCTAAACACATAAACCCGACCACCCAAAAAACAACACGGATCGCAACCCGTAATTGCACCAATCCCGCGCCAAGAAACCCGCCAGTCGACTGACGACGTTCTCTCGACCCCCCCAAGAGCCGCGGGAGAGCACACCAGACGATGGCAGGATATCCGGGACAGCGCCCCTACGGCAATGGCCCCCCCGCGCCTCGTCCTGGTCCTGGACCCGGTCCTGCACCTGCGCAACGGGGTCCTCCTCCACCACAGCAGCAGCAATTCGATGGCTACCAGCAAGACGGCTACGGCTACGATTACTACGATGAAGGGGGTTACGGGCAAGACTATGGCGGAGGTTATCAGGACCAGAACTACGGCAGAGGTCCGCCGCCGCCCCAGAACCAAGGTTACCCGCAGCAAGATTACTACGGCGGTGGCCCCGGACCCAATGGCCCGGGGAGAGGAGGGCGCCCTCCACCACCGATGGGACGAGGCGGTCCCATAGCACGACCTCCGACGGCCGATGGTGTTCGTGGTGGATATCCGCCTGCTCGTGGCGGTCCTCAGGGCCGAGGTGGTTTTCCCATGGGACGCGGAGGCCGGCCTGGTCCCTTTGAACGAGCGGCAAACTCAGATCCCGCTGGTAAGCCGTGTGGCGAAGTGTGAACAGTCGCCTATGCTAATCAATCTCTAGCCAATCGCCCAAGACCACAAGAAGGCGGCCCAATAAGCCCTGCCGGCCCCCAGGGCTTCGGCGGCGGCGCGTTCCCCGCGTTCCCCGGAAAGAACCGCAAGACCGATCTCGACGAGGAGACTGCGATACTGAACAAGATGGCTGGGGTTGACATTGGAGGCCAAGGTCATCCTCCTCCTAGAGGGCCAAATGGCAGAGGTCCACCACCACCAAGGGGATACCCAGACCCGCGACGCGGTCCTGACCCTGGATACGGTGGGCCGGACTTTCGGAACGATGGATACGGGCCGCCGGGTCCGCAAGACAACTTTGGGCCTCCGTCGAGGAGCATGACCATGCCGGTGAACGAGCCATCACAGAGACGCGGACCCCCACAGCGTATGGACACGTATGGAGGACCTGGAGGACCAGGAGGACCACCAGGGCCTCCTCGTGGCGGAGTGCCTCCTAGGCCGTCGACAGCGCAGGGCAACCGACCACCGCCGCAGCGCATGTACCCCCCGAACCCACCACCGCCGATGCCTCAACAGAATGGATATGACGAGTATGACGGGGGTCATGATGGTTACCGGGACACTAGGGCATCCTTTGGAGATGTGTACGACGCATATTACCATTCTACTCGCATGAGCAACCAGAACGCAGGCAATTTCGATTACAGAGGGCAGGGCGGCGGTCCCGACTTCAACTCCCAGCCCTCACACCGTCCTCACGGCTCGTTCGACCAGCACATGAGGCCTGGGGTCGCCGAGCATACCCAGCCTGGCGCTAAACGCATGCCGGAAATGAGTCGTACCAAGTCACAGCCTGATCTTAGACAATCGCAGCAAGCCGTGTTTGAGATGGCGGGCGACGCTCCCCCGATGCCGTCGATGGGGCCAGTAGATGGGGGTTATCAGAATGGCTACCAAGGGCAGAACGATTGGGATCAGTCGCAGCAGTCGCACCAGCCGCCACCGCCGCAACAACCGCCGATGGGACGCCCGGGTCTGCCTCACGGCCCATCTTCCAGTCGCAGCGGTGATTCTCTGCCGTCTCACCCTACCCCCGTTCGCCCTGGCCACATGCCTAATTCCATGGTCAACATGAATGATAAGCCTGCGCCTGTTCGTAACTACGGTGCACCCCCCGGACCCGGCGGACCGACACCGCCTGCCGGCCCTGGTGGCCCACCGCCTCCGCAGCAGATGGCACCTCCCCAACAGGCCAGCACCCCTTCTTTCACAGAAGCCACAACGCCTGTGACGCAGGAGGAACTCGAACGGCTACGCCAAATCGTCAAGTCAAACCCCAACGACCAGGAGTCTGCCCTAAGACTGGCAAAGAGGCTGGTGGAAGCGGCGGATACACTGACGCCGAATCTTGCCGACCCCAAGATGAAGGTTCGCGCCCGCGAAAAGTATCTAATGGACGCGAACAAGATTCTCAAGAAGCTCTCGAACGCGCAAAATCCCGAGTCTATGTTTTTCTTTGCTGACTGCCTCGGACGCGGTCTGTTTGGAATGGAGCCAGACAACAAGGAGGCGTTCACGTTGTACCAGTCGGCCGCTAAGCTCGGACACGCCGCGGCAGCATATCGAACGGCGGTGTGCTGCGAAATTGGGCACGAAGAGGGCGGCGGTACGAGAAAAGACCCCCTGAAGGCGATCCAGTGGTATAAGAGAGCTGCGACGCTAGGCGACACGCCCGCCATGTATAAGGTTGGCATGATCCTCCTGAAGGGACTCCTCGGACAGCAAAAGAACCCGAGGGAGGCCGTAGGATGGCTGAAGCGGGCCGCCGAACGCGCAGATGCGGAGAACCCTCACGCCCTGCACGAGCTGGGTTTGCTGTACGAGTCCGCGGCTCCCAACGATGCCATCATCAAGGATGAGGCGTACGCTTTCACATTGTTCAGACAGGCGGCGGACCTTGGCTACAAGTTCTCGCAATACCGTCTGGGTTGTGCGTATGAATACGGTCTCATGGGCTGCCCCATCGATCCCCGGCAGTCTATCATGTGGTACTCTCGCGCCGCCCAACAGGGCGAGCACCAGTCCGAGCTATCGCTTAGTGGTTGGTACCTGACTGGCAGCGATAATGTGCTGCAGCAGAGCGATACCGAGGCGTACCTCTGGGCTCGCAAGGCTGCTATGGCCGGTCTGGCTAAGGCCGAGTACGCGATGGGTTACTTTACTGAAGTAGGCATCGGTGTGCCGGCCAATATGGAGGACGCGAAACGGTGGTACTGGAGAGCAGCTGGTAAGTTACCCCTTACAGTTCAAATTCGTAATAACAGCATTTACTAAACACTTCGCCAACAGCCCAAGATTTCCCCAAAGCCCGCGAGCGTCTCGAGGACCTCAAGCGCGCGGGCAAGAACGGGCCCCGACAGCGCGAGCGCATTTCCCGTAGCAAAATCGGCAAGCAACAGGAGGGCGAGTGCAGCGTCATGTAAAAGACGGAACCAAGCCTCCCCCTACGCAACAAAATCCCATGTAATACGAGCGGTTGGCCAGAGCTGGACTACCCAGTGTTGGAGACTGCGATGACGACAAATGAGAAAGATTTTCAACCAGAAAGAAAGACCAACGAAACTGTGTACTTGTACGGGCACACAAAACACATCCACCAACGACTAGATGTACGATGCCGCTGCTACCAATGGAAATGCATTGTCCCCCCTAGGGAATAAAGAAAAAGTTTTTTCCTTATTTCGTCTGATGAGGTTGGTGTGACAATGGCGTTTTTAGGCATGTTGATTTTTTTGATTTTTTTAAGGGTTTATGTAGTTGGAATGGAGGTAAACTTTTTTTTTTTTTTTTTTAGGTGAATTGTATGTGAAGATGGTGATGGAGGTCGCTTGCATTGTGCCGGTCCTAAAGGGCATGGCGTACTGATGTGTTAAATGCGGCATTTAGCATACATAATTCATTACTAAATATGATTGATTATATGTGATGTGATGGGCCTGAGAACGTGATTATTGTGACTTTTGTAATTGAGACCATTTGCGATTTCTGCTTTGTAGTGCGATTTGATATGGCGGTCCTTGTTCGTAAGCTGGGTCCCACTGTCTTATTCTGGCGGACTTGTCTTTGGCAGAGAAATTGGCAGTTGAGGTTTCATTGAGAGGGACATCACGGGGTTCGAGAGCGATTGTCTCTTACTATTCACTGGCTATGCGGTTGCCGGCTAATCTGTCATATCGACCGAGGTCAAGTTTGGCAGGGGAAAGAGAAAAGCATTGTCAAAGCTATTATAATGCTTCTTTTCAGTCTTGCCGCTTGCTCGTGCCCGAGTCGATGTCGGGAACTTTGCCCATTTCGCAGGTTGGTCCCAACGTTTGAGTAGATGATGACGATCTGGCTCGAGATCTGGAGTTTAACTCTCCCAAGTCAAGTAGCATTTAGAGAAGAAATGGAGAAAACGGGGCTGGATAATGAATGTCGTTGCCGGTAGCTGCGGGGCATGGCCGGAGACAGGCATCCGCTCAAGTGAAGAGTCCCCTTGATGCTGTCCATTGAATGGCTAACGTAGGGCACTTGGATACGTCCCATCGCCTGCAGATGATCCGACAGAGACCGACAGAAGACGGTTCTCGACATGGTGATTGGTTTGCTGCGAGCCCAGCCATCATTCGCCACCATCCCCCCGTGCCGCATGCCCGCTTCAGGCAGGCTTGCTTGGGCGACGTTGAAAAAGCGTTGTCAGGGCCGGCTACTCGGTTGATCAGCTCGGAGTAGTCATTTATCTTGAACCCCAAACATCTGCAAACTATCCACGAGGCAATCAAGTCCACTTAGAAAATGGCACAGCAAGGGGGCATCTACAAAGTCCCGCCACGTACGTTCTCCCGTCGTTTTGTCGTTTTGGATACTGGCTGATAGGTTCTAGGATTCACGTACTCTTTCACACGTCCCATGCCTTCATCCCAGCCCGAAGAAGATACCCCCTTCAATGAGAAGTCTGCTACAGCGGACGGCGACGTCATAGGCGAGAAGAAGCCCGTCACCGCGGCTCCCGCTTCACCGCTGCGGAAGACTGGCGGAAAAGGATACGTCAACGACGACGACTGGGTTGTCGTGCCCAGCAACCCCGAGGACGACCCGGAAGAAGAAAGGAGGCAGAAGGGTATCTTTATTGATTACCATGCCGGACGTAGCGAATTTCACTTTAGTCTTGCGTTAGGTAGAGACCAAACGCCGACTGATGAGACGAACCGGAGGGGCTGTGTTCATTCACATGAATGCTGAAAGGGTAGGGAGTAATTGAGGATAGGATGATGTAGTGGCGATAAGGGAGACTGTTGTGGTATTACATGTCATCTATTTTTTTGGTGGTTATGCCCATTTAGCATTACTTCAAGTTGAGAGCTTGATCCAACTCGGTGATGCATATTCGTCCGGGTGGACCCCCTCAGCGGGCAAAGATAAGCCCGCAACGGAGCGGGGCCGGACCTTCAGCTTGCCCCGGCTTCTGTTGGTCGTCGCATGCTGGCTTGTTCGTATAAGACCTCTGTGATTTCGCTGAGCCACCCACACGTTCATACCAAAAACCAGCCATCAAAGTATCCAACCTCGTCAAAAATGCCAATCTACCACATAGGTCAGCACTAACATCTTCTTCCCCATGAGCACCGAGTAACAGTCTTCAGTCCTCTTCAAGCTGAAGCCCGGTGTCTCGTCCTCGCAGGTCGACGAAATGCGTGCCGCGGGCGAGGCCATGGTCGGCGTCATCCCCGGCCTCAAGTCCTTCACTCTCGGCCCACCGCTTGCGAGTACCGCGCACCGTGCGCAAGGGTTCGACATGGCGCTGATGACGGTCTTGGACACGGAAGAGCAGGTGCTCGCTTATGCGGGGCATCCCGCTCATCAGAAGTATGGTTTACCTCATGCTGTTTTGTGACTATCCCACGCTGACTTGGGCTTCTTGCTAGGCTTCACAAGCTCCGCGAATCTTTGTGTACAGAGACGTTGGCTTATGACTTGCCTGCGCCTTGATTTGTTGAGTTTTGAGTAGTTTGCTTGGTTGCGTCTTTGCGGGGTGTTGTCGGATGAGCTCCGTCGGAGATGGTCCGATGCAGTCCGGCAGTTTACTACCGATGTCACCGAAAGGAGATGTAAAATCGCAGGGGTATTTCAGCTGGCTCCTTTTAGTATTGTTTCTGTTGGGATGTTTCTGCAAATTGTTTCGATACATTCCTAGACTTTCGGTAGATATAGGTAAATTGATATGCTCTGCTTATCTCTTTTAGTAAAAGTGTAGTAACTGCTCTCGGCTGGCTCATGTATGGTTTACTGAAACCAATTCTCATTTCCTAAGCCCACGATTGATTCCCGTCAACTACACGGGTGACCGCCGTGATTGGTCTAGGCGACTCTGGTTGTTGAGAAGGCCGAGTTCTTTTCACCATATCACCCGCACGCTTCGAATGTTCGATGCCTGGGGAGCAGGTTCGAAACGAAGAGGGCGAGACTGGGTCCCTAAAAAACAGCAACATCCAAGTCAGTTGCTCAAAGAACTAAACTTGGGGGCTACTTTATGGAAAGTAGAAAGGAATGAACAGGCGTTCAAGGCGACTAAGATGTCATTTTTCTTTCTGTTTCTTATTGTATTCAAATGCCTTTGGCATTGTGACCACGTTTCTCAATGTTTTGAATGTGTTCATGTTAGGACGAGAACTTTTTACTAATATCGGTCAGATGCTGGTGCCTTCCAATAGGGATGGCAGAGCCTTTCCCTCCTTCCTGCTTTCACTTGAAGGTCGCTTCAGACAAAGCGCGTTGGTGACCGACCCTGCTTCTTGCCTGTTTTACTTCCACCTTTAATAGTCGCCCGCACCTCCCCAAATCAAATGAACCTTTCCCATCTTTTTTTCTGCGGCTCATCAACACTAAAGTCGACTCTTTGCTCTCGTCAATATCTTGGACACATTCTCAAAACCAAGGCGATTCACGTCTGAGAAGATGGCGGCGCGCTCCTCTGTCGAGGAACCCCTCGCTGACAACGATCGCTGGTGTCTGCGATGCCTGACTTGGTACGCTACTATGGACCACAGAACTTGCGGACAGGAATTCAACGCCGACTTTACCTGTGAGAGTGTTGGAAAAGGTAAGCCCGCGCCTCTTCCTTTTCAAAAGAGGCTGTCTAAAATAGAATACAGACAAATGTGAACGTTGCAGAAAGCTGGACGTTGAGTGCCTGACGGTAAGCTTAACTTTAAGCCCATATCCAACACACTACTAAATAGATACTAGATCCCTCCCACGGTATGGGGCAACGCTCAAGAGATCATTGCCCGCCGTGGTGCTCTGTTGAAGCTTCCTCCGAACGACCTGAGTACAAAGATCAGTACTGCCGTAAGTAACCTCACATCCAAATCATCTCAACCTACATGAAGTGCTAATGAAACTGGTAAGGAGGCCAATTCTCTTACACGCGCTTTTTTTGCCGTTCAAAGTGGCACCCAGAAACATTACAGTCGCGATGGCAACCTGCAGCAAGAACCTCTCCGCCAGACCGAAGACGAACGGAAAGATGGAAATGATGACCGAAAGAACGACCAAGTGTCAAACTTTGAGAACCAAGACAACGTCGAATCTGCTGTCCCTGCCATCGGTCCTAATCGTCCTCGGCGTGCAGTACGACCGGTCAGTTCTTACGCTGAGAAAGAGTATGAGCCGTTCAAGGAGATCGGCGCCTTAGTCGCTCCGTCGAACAAGAAGTCCAATTCGACCTCGGGTGGAGTTAAAGACAACTCTAACCTTTCTTCAAATGCGTCGGCAGCCGTCGCCCGTTTTGCGCCCATCCATCCGGAGGCTACGCGAGCACCCGCCGCTGTGCAGGCCTCGGCTGCTGCTGCCGCTGTGGCGAACCCTACCAGCCCCAGACGACTTGCACAAGTGGTTTATGCCGTAGACGAAGTTTCTCGGCTTACTGCAGCTCGTAACGAAGCTGCTCGCCGGTTGGGAGAAGCCGTTTTTGAGGCGATCGCGCCTGGAGGCCCAGGTCCCCCACGCGTTGCGGACGGACACATAGACAACGTGCTTCAGATGCTGAGACAAGCCACCCAGGGTAACGTTGTGACCCAGAGAGATGCTCACGGATCTGGCAGACACAGTTGATCGGTTGGTCGAACGGGATTAAACGTGTTGACGTTGCTTCGGGATAAGAGTTTCCCGACTTCACATGCCCTTGTTTAAGTATTTGGAGTATTAAGGATTCACAACATGTACATAATAGTCTGGCCAATCATTAGTGCTTGACACATCGTTGCGCCACTGTCCCATGTAGTAGTAGGGTGATTTAACTCTGTAATAGTAAGCTTGGATGCGCGTTGTATTTTTACTCATAAATGGCTTTGCACGATACTTGCAGCTTTCAGAAAATGAATGCACTCTGATCGGAAAGCCACTGTGGAGGAATCAGGTCGAAGCAGCGCCACATCACATGTGGGCGCCCAATCCAGGCCCTAGCCACAGCATGTCGTCATAGAGCCATCACTGGCGGCATGCCAGGGAGCTCTAGCTTCAGCAGCTCAGGTAGCTACGCAACAGTCAGATCACAATCGTCAGTGCCAAATAAAAGGCTGGCCACCTGCCTAGACCATACCAGGCGCCAGCCACTTCTTCTAGCATCTCTTGTGCCCCTCATTTTGACAACAACACCACAAAATCATCTCGAGAATCGCATCTACGAACATCGCGCGAACGTCACTACGATGGCAGACGAACAGACTGTCTCCGAGAGGAAAGCTCCTAGCTCGAGCAGCAGGGGCCGAGTCGCCAACTCCGTGCAGGCCAGAGCTCAGGAGGTCTTGTAGGTGTTACCTGCGAATGCTATGGTCTCAAAGAAGCTAAATATATGCAACAGGCAGGAGGATTATGACAAGGCCAGAGGTCTTGTTGCCGACGCCGCCAAGAGCAGGTCGTACCTGTATCCTATTAAGGGTATCATCTACTTCGCGTCCCATCGAGCATTGTGGAAGCCTCTCTTGTCGCGTATCGGAAGCTATATTCTGCTATCCGCGGGTGTTATAACCGGCATGTTCGTATTTACCTATGTGCCGCAGCTCGCCGTCTTAGTCTTTGTCAACGGTCCCCTGGCCGTTTTCACCACTGTCCTTCTGATCCTGAACGAGAGTTCAGCAATCATCAACTTCGTCTCGCGGTCGTACTTGTTGCAGGATGCACTGCTGGATATTTTTGACGGCACTCTGCTTTCAAGAGGCGAGGACGGTATTGTCAAGGAGGGTAGACAGGTTGGCCCTGGTTCGGACCCCATGCAGAAATTGGGCAAGATCCTCAAGAACCCATTCGAGAGATTCAGCCCGAAGGCGCTCATTCGATACCTCGTCTACCTTCCCTTGAACTTCATCCCTATCGTAGGAACTGGAATCTTCATTCTTCTTCAAGGTAGGTTAACCAGAACCTCATGCACGGATTGGTTACTGACGACAGTACAGCTCGGAGCAGAGGACACAGTGTCCATGGTCGTGTAAGTACTCTCCGACCAGCAAAATTTCAGAGTTTTTAATTTCTGTGTCTAGTACTTCCAACTCAAAAACTGGTCGGCTTCTCGAAGAGCGGACTGGCTCAAGAAAAACACCGGACCTTACACGGCGTATGTCTGAACCTATCTGTATTTATCGACTAAAGAAATTAACTTACTTGCCATAGCTTTGGTCTCGTCGCCACTGCTCTTGAGATGATTCCCTTGGTCAACATCCTCTTCACGTTCACGAACACAGGTAAGTCAGACGAGACATACTTGGCAGCAAATCTCTGACAGCTGTCGCTAGTTGGTGCTGCCCTGTGGGCAGCCGACATTGAAGCCAAGGACACAACCATGACGGATGGCACAGCTCCGACCCTGCGTGAAACGGCTAAGAAAGCCGAATAAGCGACAGCGCACAACACTGCGGAATCGATTCACTCCCCCGGACCGGAGAGCGGACATGGTTTAGCACTTGCTGAATATGTGTGGGTGCTAGTCCCACAGCATGTTGGCAGCCCTTTAATGATCTTGATTTGACGTCGCCAACTTCTGGTTCTTGGGTCTTTTACGGTAATGCACATGGAATGGAGAAAAAGAGGCGAACAGCAGCGTTCATACATGTTTTATTGTTTAGTGTGAAGTACACACTATGATTGAGTGCGTGAGAAACATATGTGAAAAATTGGAGGGAACTGCAAGCAATACCTAATAAACAACGATTTGGAACTTTACAAATGAAAGGAACGGTAACGAATGCCTTCCGCGTAGCAGTGCGTCTTGTTGCACCTCGTCTTACGGCATTCTGATGTCACGTCAAGTGCTATTGCAACCTATTGCAACGAGAATGGCTCGGCTCGACAAGATTTTGATGAGCACTTGAAACCCTCAAGAAGAACAAAGAGCCGACGAGTATTCTTGGGTCGTTAAGGGTACTCTCCAGTTCAACCGTTCTGAACAATAGGACATACTCGCACCAAGCACATCAGCTGTGTAAGACACATTGCAGGAACCAGCAAGTCTAGTTCGAGGCACACGGCTACTTGCATAATAAAAGATCTGGCCCATAACACTGACCACATGCGATCCCGACTATCCGCCAATAGATATGAGCCAACCCCTTGATCCCCATAAGGGTATGCTACCCCAGATCCTTCTTCATCTCCAGTGAAGGCTTGTCTACAATTAACATGTTTACCGCAAGTGCGACTCTGGGAATGATCCCGTCTTGTTTTGGGCATCATGCCACTCTGTGCATGGTGAATTCATGAGGGCTGTCATGATGTGTTCAACTTAAACGCGCTCACGACCGGGCACAATTTTGTTCGCCCGATGGTCCACGAACTTGAAGTGAACGTAATGATGAAGTTACTCAACTTTCCGCATTTATAATCGCTAGATACAACTAATTTTAGAGGTGAGAGGTGCTCACCGAGAATTCTTCTGAATCAGTGGGGTATCGTCATGCAACACTCGGACGCTTCCTGGTGGACTAGTATGATGTAGCTCCTTCCTTCTATAGGGAAATCGCAGTGACTTGGGTCCTTCCAACTTATACCACATTGAAAACCAGATGTAATGGCAGGTACAAAGTGGGTGCAAGAGGTGTGACCAGGTCAATCGAAGAGGCACACTTGGTTCCTTCCTGGAACACATGCGGGAAGAGGGATGAGGAGAGGCAGAAGTCTCGCTTGCTCCTTTACAGTTAGTCCTTCTATATGATTCCTCCACCTCCTTCTCTCCAAGTCCATCCATCTCTTCTTCCGCTTCAACCTGGACCTCCGTCTTACTTTCCCTCTTTTCCTTCTCAGCAGCTTGTTCCGTCCTACTCAGTCAAAGATACTGAGGACGCCATCGCTCAGTCTTCTATTCCGATATATATCCACTCGTTTGTCCTGCATCCCAAACGCCATAGTGACTTCTAATCCATTACGCCGCGGTATGTCTTTACGTGCTCTTCCCGTTTGTCTAGAATTCATGGGCTGATCCTCCTTCCTTCGAAGTGCCTCAAAATGAGAGCCTTGAATGTAACCTCCAGGCTCGCAGTGATAGCCACTCTGCTGCTGTCCATCGTGGAACTCGTTGCGGCTACTCTCATTGAGAAATACAGTCAGGGAGAAAGTCTACAGGCAGCGGTTCCCCAGAATGCCGAATACCACGACAAGAGCCCTCAGATACGTAACGCTTTCGTCAGCTACGATTATGGATACTCATATCCTCCACCACCACCTCCAACCACTTACGGAGAGCCGTCGTCGACTGCCACTTCTACAAGCATTACAAATAACGGTTAGACGCGGTGGCCCTATTGAGAAGCACAATTACTGATATTTCGTGACAGCTTCCAATGGAGTAAGTTCGGGGACTAGTACTACGGGAACCTCTGGCGCTTCTCGTTCTACACCAATAAGCCCCGTTACTTCTGTGTCCAAGACTGCCCCATCTCATAGCAATACCATATCGAGTCTTCTTTCAGCCATTGAAAGCGCATCTACCTCACGAACCTTGTACAGCAGCTCTTCTTTGTCAACTGATCTATCTAGTCCTACCACTTCGAGGATCGCATCATCTTCTCTGACGCAGACCACTGTTTGGCCTTCAGCTAATACCTCTTCCATGGATGGTCATCTCACCAGTTCAGTTCTCAGTCTTCCGGTAACACCCAGTGTTACTACACTAGTTGAGAGTACGATGCTCACAGATGGTGGTTCTTCCTCGAAAATAATATTGTCTCGTAATACAACTGTCACGTTCTCATCGATAGCCGCTACAGTTACTGAATCCGGTACCCTCGCTACAATTTCAGATGTGCCTGCAACATTGACCATGTCAGAGGTGTCTGGGAATGCAACAACGACATCAAGCCATCTGACAATGAATTCTACTCTATTATCTGTGACACCAACAAAGTCATCCATCAATTCCAGAATAGGTATCACCTCGGGAAGCTCTGTTTGGTCTGCTGTGAACACCAGCACTTCGACAGCGTCATCAGCTACACTCGGCTCTGCCTCCGCAACATTGGCTTCATCTCGCTTGTCTCAAGGAACTGCAAATAATACTGGTTCTTTTTCGGTTACGACAAAGTTCCTTTCAGAAACACTCACTCCAGGTAGACCGACATTGACCCAACCTGTTGAGAGTCCATGGCAGACATGGAATTCGTCCGCTATTACCTCACTAGGCCCTTTTGAGTCGTCTCAGCCCTCTACGACAGAAAGCTTGAGTTCTCTCCCCGAATTTCCAATCCCACCCGCTTGGACATCAGGACCAACGTCTCAAAACACGAACCCAACGAGCTACGTTACCGCCACGAGTAGTCAAGCATCTGCTACAACGTTTTCCACGCTGATTCCATCCGTAATAAGCATCAGTAAAAATAAAACAATAGTTCTTTCTACAATTATCTCGACGTTCCCTGTAACTGTTTCGACGGGAAATTCGACGGTGTTACCTACTTCCGGGGTCTCCAGCTCTTCGTTCGATTCTGCTTCACCTACAGAAATACTTTCCCCCTTCACATTCCCTAAGTCAACCATTATGATTTCTACTGAAGGGACCATTTCCGTCTCGACAATCTTCGGCACCGTCCCGGTCACTTCGACAAAGCCGGGAATCCCCATTACTCCTCAATTCCCATCAAACTCCACCGCTGACCCTACTGGTTCGGCAACCGAAGTAACACTATCTTCCATGCTATCTCGGACGACTTCTTATACGTCGCTGGTTGACACCCCTGATCCGTCTTCCGATGCCACCATTCCGACCCACTCTTCATGGAACAGTACCACAGTTGTATCGTCCATTTCTCCGGTGGCGGATCCAAACTCATCAAAACCATCCAGCTCGACCTCTTTTAACAGTGCTAACGCTACTTGGACAGGGAGTAGCCAGTTTGGAGATCCGGCAACGTCAACAGCCACGTCTAGAACGGATACATCCGTGGGTATACCGCCACAGCCATCGTTCAACTCCACTATATCCGCATCAGCCATCGGCACTGTTTCAATACCAGTGATTACATCTTCTGCTGTCTTCAGCACACTTGCGAACGGTTCTGTCACTGGTTCTGCTTCAACTGCATTCACTTGGACTAACATCACTTCTCCTGGTGTTGCAACTGGCAGTTGGACAAGTGCAGTCACCAGTAGCGTGGTTACAGTAGTTGGAGGAGTGACCGTGACTCTGTGGCCAACAAACAAACTTATGAACACTACGTGGTCGTCTCCAAAGAGTACTTTGTTGCCAAGTAAGGGCACAGTATTGCAGACGTCAACCATAAATGCAACCCAAGCCCCAACATCTGTTGGCTCTGTTATAGACTCGACATCTTCATTCACAACTGGAAACTCAACAATAATTCCTTCTCCAACTGTAGCAAACACATCACATCTCCTGACATCCATTTGGCTGTCGACAAAACAATCACAAACCAGCACTTCATCAGTCAGCATTACCACCATCCCTACAATTTCCGGACAGCCCTCCTTCCCTACGTTAAACATAACTTCAGTGATTACCAGAGGAACTGTGATTTTACCGGCGTCACGCACTGATATTCTGGTCAGCTCAACATTGACTAGAGATGGTTCAATCACTGAGTCTATAGACCTGCCGTCCTCTACCCACTTGTCGCCATTCTTAACTATTAACTCCACTTTAGTCACCACAAGCGGTTTGGCTACGGTCTCAGGGATAAGCGCTACAAATATCCTGACCTCGGCTACAGATACTGCAGCAACCAGTTCTAGGCGCCCTTCATCTTCTTCTCTATCACCGCCCTATCCAACTTGGAATGTTACTTCCATAAAAAAGCCAACAGGAACAGATGTGGGGACAGAAGAAACCATCTCTGGGACTTCGTTCCAAACGTCAGAGTTGGTGAAGTCTTCGAGCAAAGTGAATGCGACAGCTACACCTACCTCTTTACAATCCACAGCTAGCAATGTTATTGTGATTCCAGGATCAACTGGTAACTTGACTTTCACTTGGGTCTCGACCGCTTGGTCTGGCATATCTGTTTCGACCTTGAAGCTAACTAGAGCCAATGGACGAATCACGCAAACTTTCACAGTTTTGCCTACACCACCGTCACTCTCAACATTGAACGTCACCTTAGTTCCCACTCTTACGAAGTCAACCAAGAGCACAGGCACAACCCCTTGGCCAAACTCAGACCCAACATCTACACTAACAATCGCAATATCAGCCTCTTCGTCCTCCACCGATGGCATCGTCACTTTTTCTTCAACATCTACGAATTCGAATACACCATCTGTGACTATACCAATCCAGTCACCATTAAATAATACCACATCAGGGCTGCCTACCACCCCGACCGGGACAGAGTTCGCTAGGGGCACGTCAAGCACAGCCTTGAGCTTGCCCACTGCTCAACCTCCATTTGGGAATTCGACCATCACCACAGCAACCATTCCAGTAAATCCCACTTCATGGGCTTCTGGAGGTAGTATAGTTTCCATCCCAGTGTCGTCTGAATCTACCCCGTTTCTTACCAATTCAACCCTGTCATTCCAAACTTCCTTTGGCACCACGTTGTCCAGCAACCCAACATCATCTGCAGCGAGGTCAGACACAATACCAAGTCCCGCCACATCCTCATTGCCATTTTCATCAGACTTCTCTTCGACTAAGCCAACTTCAGTTTACTCTGCTGCTGTAAACTCCACACGACCTATTCAAACCTCGTCGCCTTGTAACACCGTCACCGTCACGAACGGTACGATCACCCAGATCATAACTAAAAGCGTTCTGGTCCCTACTGTGTCCGCAAGTATTGAGCCAACCATCGTTTATCCACCTCTGACCTCGAGCCATACGTCTATCTTGTCCAAGTCAAACTGCACCTCCAAGTGGCAGAACACAACGTCTACTGGCTCACCGGCTAGTTCTGTTAAAACATGGACGTCGATTATGGCAACAAACTGTAAGCTTCCTTTCTGATCCTTCACGCAAGCCCTGCTGAATAGTTCTAGGGACTTTTCCCCCTGGCCCTAGCACAACATTCATCACTTCAACAACAAGCGGTCTAGGGTCTCCTGACAGAAACATCAGTGTTATACTTCAGTCTGCAAAGCTGTTGATGCCGACTACAACTCTCAGTGCTTCACCTCTGCCATCAAACGCAGCTTACCCATGGGGAGGTATTGGTCCTCTCTTCCGACACCCTCACATGACTGTCCCTGGCAATGACGATGAACCGAACGAACCGCCAGTGGTTCAAGAGGTGAATGGTATTTGGTGGAGCCGATGGAAACAACACTTTGACCGCCTCCAATCTGGTGAAATGGAAAATAAGGCAAGTGAAGCTCGAGACACGTAAGGTCCATCATATCGTCGATGTCTTCGGTTTTGTGTTTATTATGCCAAATTGCATTGACAATCAATTTGTTCAGACTGTGAGAAAATGGATCTCGCCTTGCTTCTCTGTCTCGTCTAGCCGGACAGACTACATACTAATGGCTCAGTTTTCTTTGTACGCCATAGAATTGCGTACAATTTTGTTGCTAGAATAAAAGAATGCGAACCTACAATGGAATGAATCTGTGCTTGTCCTTCTCGCAGCCTTCCTTACTCCATTTACTCCAGAAGGTCATCCACACGTCTACTTGTCCTGTTGGTCATTGCCCAGGCGATAGGATCCAGGGGAAGGATGTGCAACCACTGAGAAAGACCGACAAGAAACATGATGCGATTCTAGTGGCAAAGTGATGCAAGCTCCGAGGCTCAGCTTCATCGTCAGCTCATATCATCTTTCGTAATGTTACCTTGCTGCACCCCATGCGGCAGGCCAGACTCAAGACATTAGTACAATCTCTGTATCATGATGACTACGAAATTACAGTCAATGTCTCGAAGCCCCTATATGTCACGTTCCGATTATGGTGGATAATCCATCCAGTCTCTTCCGATCAGTGTTCTAGAGCTTTTTCTTGGCTTCAGTACGGCCGGTATCATCATCTGACTCTCTTGACATGGTCACATGCTGCGAAGCCGGAGAGGAAGTTTTACACCGAGAGGTGAGTCGGAACCGAAGTCGGAGAGATGTAAATAGGCAGACAGCATAGTAAGCTGGGCGGTATACTGTATCAGATTCGGGCTGAGATGGCTGGGTTAACCCCTGTTTTGACAAACAAAGACGACCGTGTGTTAACGGTCGCGATACTATGCGGGAAGGGAAAAAAAAAAACGTTTCTTTTTTGTAGATCTGGGTGGTTTATTTCTGGTCAGTGTCTTGTTCGCCTCATATCGGCACCGGCTTCCGGCGCCTTCAGCCTGGAAGGGAGAGAGAAACGCTGACGGCCGAGAAGCGGGAGAAAAGGAAACTATCGATGAGGCCAGGTGAGCCGCTGGTAGAGGGCGAGAGATGGGGTGATTATGATGTACGTGGTGATACAGCGCGGGAGAGCGGAAGTGAGGAGAAAACGAAGTGGAGGATCTTTATTTTTTTTTCTTTGGGGCGTGGTTCTTGGTAATGTCGGTCGCCCTTCGGCGGATCTTTGATGAACTTTTGTCCTCGCAGAACCCGAGCCGCGGCTCTCAAATCATAAGAGAGGGGGCTGGGCTCAATGTCAATTTCTTTTGGATTTTTTGACATTCTGCATCTATGAGAAGTGGACGGGGGTTAGTGGCCGCCCTAGTGGAGTGGCGATTAAACAAGGCCGGGGAGATGAGAGTGACGAGATTGGCCTGGGAGCAAGAGCTATGAGTTGGCCATGCATAGCATTGGCATATCTACCTCGAAGGAACCACGTGGTTGTTGCTTTTCTGGAAACCTTCTCGATGGGACGGGGTTACATCGGAATCGGGGCCAAGGCATGAGTGAGCATCATGGTGTTTCTTTTTCCACTGCGAGGATGAGAGTAATAATGGGAGCAGTTCAGCATTTGTTTACTGGCACACATGTGGACGTATAGACATTTCGGATAGGATGGCAAAAGAGACGGACCAAAACACACACAAAAAAAGTCTTGGTATCTTGTCGACTGGGACGTTCCAGCAGTTGGCGGAGATGAAATCTGTGATGGGGCGGCCTGGGCCTATCGACTGATGTCGTACGGGCGGGTCTTGCCTTTCTGTTTGATCATCGGTTCATCTGATCGGAGTTACACCGATGATACGCGCCTTTTGTTCTCTAATGGGGTTGGTGTTATGTATGTCTGATCTGTGTTGCGGTCTGTCTTGCATGACTTACAGACAGGCAGCTCTGAGGCTATCTCCGATGCTGTTCGCCCTTGCTGCTCTTCAGCCGGTTCAACAACACTCTTTCCAATGCAGCAGACTGTCGATTTCGGGTAGCTGATCTTGCACCTCGATCGATTGAGTTTCTGAGAGTGCCCGTGCCTTTATGCCGCCTGGCGCTGATGCTGCAGAGACCGACTAAAGCAGCCCGCCTGTCCGCGCTGAGGGTCTCAGGATTATCTACTGCAAGCCACCGAAGCCACGTTGCTGCAGGTTACTGTGAACCTAAATCTCCGCGCGTCGATGGCTTTTTTTTCATCATCATCATCATCAACATCTGCTGCCCCCTTGTCGCGCTGTGCATACATGGCGTCAACCACCCGGTCATGAAAAAGGCAGGTCAATCCGCAGATGCCTCGTTCAGATCAAGAAAAACCTCCGATATGGTACTTCAAACCCCGGTCTTCGGTAGCTAGTTCCTCCGCCCCAATGGGATTTCATGATAACGAAAAGGCGGAACGTCGTGCCCGTGACGGGTTGTCACCGTAAAGACTGCCAGATCGTTGGATCGCCAGATGCGTGTGAGGGAAAGGGAGGTGTGGGACACGATGGACACGCACACACGCACCACACACACAAACGCACAGATGCAGGAAAAATGATCAATCTGGCTTGCGGGGGGAAAGTAGCCAGCAACCCTTGTTGTTTGACAGGGATAAGCTTGCGAAGAAGGGAGGGTGGTACGGGGAGCAGGGGATGTAAGAGATCGAAGGGTGGGTTTCGATCCCCTCATGTACGTGTGTATACTTGCTTTTTCCAATGTCCTACTTTCGCCTTTGCGATCAAAACTTTCTTGGGGACTTTTTCAGACACTATTTCTTTGGGGAGAGGGAGAGGGAGACGGCACCCCCATGCCCCCGTCTCAGATTTTGGGACTCTGGGGCTCTGGGACTCTGGGGCTCTGGGACTCTGGGACTCTGGGACTCACACATGTCTGCCATCTCGTGACTTTGATGTTGGGTAGATTATTCTGCTCCATCGCCATCCGAGACACTTCGTCTTTGAGACATCGTCCTTGAGTACGGCATTGGTTGTGTCTGAGGTAGTTTAGGCAAGGGATGTTGAGGCTCAAGCAGAGGCATCAGGTAGTTGCTTGGTGATGATGGCCCGTCATTCTTCTAGGTCGTAGACGTGCTCATTTTAAGTTTAACACTGCAAGTTTTAGGGAGATAACGGACCGAACGGAGACTCCCGTTATTATTGCCATTTATATGACATGGACTAGTAGGGCCCCGGATGCCGCTAGGATCAGCCAAGTCAAGTGGGAGTAGTTAGAGTTTGTGAGAAGAAAAGAAGCGGCACGATCGCTGCGTTGAAATCTTGGGATGAATCTATCAGCGGGTAGCGGCAGCCCGGGTAGATTGCCTTAGGGGGCCGTCGAGCTTTTACAACTGACATCACCATCAGATAACATGAACACAGGAAAAGACGAGAAAGAAATGTGACTGGTACGTCCGTACACGAGCGCTTCTGACGTGGCTCCAATCTGACGATCTGTTGCTATGCAGCCTGCGAACGAACCTGGACGGGCAGCATGCGGTTGGTCCCGTCCGGCTCCCGCCGCTGGGCAAAGAGAGGGAAATAAGCAAAACTGAGTACGGATAAGAGAGAGAGAGAGAGGGATGGATGGAACAAAGGCTTCTTGATTTGGCTGCCAGGAGAAACTTTGAAAGACGTTAGAGGCGTGGCATTGACATGTTCATGTCGTGTGTCTGTGTGAGTGCATGGCTCCCCAAGAACGGGGCCACATGGAAACCACACGGGATGACACGAAGGGAAAGAAGCGGTGAAACTTAAGCGAAGGGGTTTCGAAGGATGAATAGAGTCATGACCCGGCGTTTCTTTCTCTGAAGATACGGGAAACCCAAGATTGCTGCATCGGGAATGAGATGCTGCCGTTCTCAAGGACAAGGATCTCCGGGGAAGAGACGCGGAACATGGAGGCGTGGGAGGAGGCCTGCGATATGTATATGTCGGCAAGGAAGCATAGGCTTCGTTTTTTTTCTTCCCTCTGTCTCTTCTCGATTTGACAGGATTCTAGCCCTTGATTTGTGTTGCAATGACCGATTTCGATGACCTCCTCTTACGTTTTGGGCCTGCTATAGCAAGAGAGGGGTTTCTGATCTATCGCCGGGGAAAGATCATGGGATCTCCGGGGAATGAGAACCCTTGCTCCCGTCGCAGGATCCTTGCTTTCCTTGGCGGCGTTCACGATCGTGTTCCCTTGCTCTCCTTGCTGAGAGGCTTGCCGGGGGTTTAAATTGGTGCGAAGACTGGGAGAGGGTTGCGAATGCGATCGTGGGGGGGCTTGCTGCTGGCTTGAGGGGAAACGGGGAGCTGAGGTGAAGAGAAGGAAAAGCAGACTAAGGTAGAGGCGTTGAGGACGCAGCCTGTTCGGTTGACACACGCCCAATCATGAAGTCCATAATCTAGAGCTGAGGAGGCTCACAACCTTACCACAACTTATGGCTTGCAGGCAACCATTCTTTCTGATTATTCTATCTATCTGCCTGAGCTATGACAAAGGTTACCCACGGCTTACATTAAACCTATCAACCGGGACATTCCTTCGTTGCAACTAGCTGGCGGCACCAACCAACCAACTCGTCTACCACTGCACCCTCTTTTCCAACCACCATTTTTCGGATTTGAATAATGATATCACAAATGACGATTAAACCTTGTAAATGGAAACATCGCGCACTAGCCGAGGCATCGAACCTTTCCACCGGTAGGAGCAAGCAGGTAGACGCAATAGAAACAAGCTGTACTGGTTCCCAGCCCGTTGACATCTTCCGCCCACATTGCCGAAGAACCCCAGCCTCCGGCCTAGGCCCCAAACCACTCGCTTACCGAGCGCTGCATGTTCCCAATCTAAGAACAAGATGAAGCCCGTCGGCGCATCCCGTCAGGCCGATGCGTCTTGACGCACCCCTTACAGCCAGGGCTAAACACATCCGGCATCTTTCCCCCAAAAAGCTCGGGGCGGTAGACATACCATTCACGGTAAGACTTCCACTCCTCGAGATACTCGACCCAGTAGGCCAGCTGCTCGACAAGCCAGCTGTCGCGCAGGCGGTCCTTAACCCACTCCGCCGGCTCGTCTTTGCCCTTGTAAGTACGGAGCACCTCCGGGCGGACGTCAGCGACGCGCTCGGCGGTGTAGTAGACGAAGTCGGCTCGGCGGCCGCGCGCCGTGAAGTAAGGCACGGAGCCCCACTCTACCACGGCGCGGGAGGTGGTCAGAGAGACGACGCGGACCGTGCAGCAGATGCATTTCGCCTGGGCGAGGAAGTCCCGGAGCACGGTTGATACCTTCGGGGTACTCGTACGCGGGTGGAGCCGCATGGTTGCTGCCGCTGCCGCTGCTTCTATTGCTGCAACTGACATTGGAGAGCTCGAAAGCTGGAGCAACGGCGCCTGAGATGCCATGGTGAGAGGGGCAGAATGCCTGGATCTGCGGGCGTCGGCATTGTTAGTCGGTCTTCGGGTTGAATGTTTCCATCATCTGTGGGGATTATGCGTAAAAGAGGCAAAGCTCACGAGATATGTTCCTCTGGTCTGGCGTCATCAACCCGGCTGTATCCAGGGTCTGTTTAAAGGGTACCGATACGCGAGCGCAAAGTATCCCGCCTTTCCAAGACCTATTTTTTTTTTCCCCTTCTTCTTTTTTCCTTTCCTTCGTTCCCCTTGCCGTGATCTGATCCAGTCCTAATCTCAACACGCAACGAGGATCCCGATGGCCCGTCGTCTCGTTTTCGTCAAACCGGCGGCTGGCTTGCAGCGGAAAGGCGACGGATGAGCGAAGCTTGGCAGGATAGAGAGCTGACTGACTGGCTCATCCGGGTTGTCTTTGACCGTAAGGGAGGGAGAGTGCCAGGCTAAGGGTGAGATCCATCTTCATGCAAGGATGGTGGTCAAGTCAATTTGTTCATTTATAGGGGCCTCTTTTTCCTTCTCCCTCTCGTTTCACTCGTTACCCCAGCTCTGGCTCTGCATGCCTTGCTGAACCCCCCCGCCATAGTGTCTCACTCGGCTTGGCAGAAAGAGATCGATCTTCAAACATCATCGTAATTGGCTCGGTGATGCATCTTAGGAAAGCTCACCTGACTGGCGAATTTGTTGAGTCCGTCATTGCTGATGAAGCCGGCCTGCGTGTCTTGAAGATTTTCACAGCAGAAGCCCGGAAGGAGATGATGCACGAAGAAAAAAAAAAAAAAAAAAGGACGGAAATAGGAAAAAAATGAAAACCGACGAAAACAAGGAGTGATGTCCCTCACTTCATGCTATCGTTGCCACGAGACGCTTTCTTTTTCCGCCCCGTCTCTGTGGACACCCATTTGCGAGAAATAAAAAGTGATTACTATTTTTTTTCCCCCTCCCACACCGCAGTCACATTGATTTTTTATTACTGGCCTTGTATCAATGACTCCTGCAGAGGTGTTGGAATCAAGAGTGTACTGGGGGGTGTATTACCCGGCCGATCGTCCGCCCCAATCGCGCGGAACCCCATCGGCGGACACTATCACATCTCAGATTATAGGCCGCATGACAGCGCCACGCAAGGATAACCCGCCTGGGTACTTTCTCTGCACTGCACTCATCGCCGTAGATTTCAGTGAGATGTGAGAGGGGAAGGGGGCCTTGAAGGAAAACGACGCCTGCTGGTGCAAGCGAAACCATCCCTCATCCCTTCATCTCGCTGGTGCACTTTCAAACTTGTGGATTCTCTTTATTTTCGGACATATTCTGGAGGTTGATGCGGTCCGACAAACTCAACCCATCGTAATTCCCCGTCGAGCAGATCTCACTCAGATTGATTGGTCTTGACGAATTATCCAGCTAAAACATCTCATGAAAGCGTTATATCAAGTCTGATATTCGCTGGGATTTGGCTGTCGCCTTTCGGAGCGGGACACTGCCCGGGGACAGGGGACAAGGCTCGACCAACAAGGCTGGCCTGGCTGGGTCCTTAAGGTCCATGGTCCATGACATTCCCCTGCGAAGGCCACTCGTGAGCAGACGAATGCTTGCTTTTTTCCCACGAAAAACCCCCCAAGCCACTTAGCAAAAGGGGCCGCTGTCTCTGCTAAGGTCGGGAGGAGGGAGGGGTGGCCAGGTCGTTTCTGACTCGAACTGCTCATTCCATTCCAATCTGTGTTCCTCGGTGACCACCAAACGGGGTAGAAGTCATGGCCAACGAGAGACGGGCGAAAGGCCGGGCAAGGCGAGGGCCTAGGTCATCCGGATTTCTTTTGGCAGACATTCACCGCAAATCCAAGGAAAGTTAATTTGATATTGTCCATTTTCTTTTGGTTTAAGACAGGGTCCTCGAGGAAACCCACCTGCTTTCCCTTGACAATTTGGTCATCCATACACAATCTGAGAGTGTTTAAGAAAAAAAGGTCACATATTTCACCTGCTAAAAGAAACCATTCCGAAGGGCCAGCCCACACGCACACACCCCCTCCCCAGCAAAGTCAGCGCCCGCCAAGCGTTTTCCAGATAGAGACCGGGGAGGAAGGGATAGAGTACGGGCAGATCGTTCATGGCACGCACCTGTTTTTCGGACAAGGTCCCCTCTCTGGCCCATCGAAAAGTTGTCTGCTGCAGCCACCCAGAGTTAGGATCTTACATATACCCGCTCGTCGAACCAGCACCTCGGAACGTCGTCTGACAGGCTATCTTCGCTCACCGGTATCTGTCGGCCCTTGCTACCTGCCTTGACCGAGTTGTCATGCCAAGTCCCCTCTTTTCAGTCTAAATCAACTTCGCACAACTTCTGTTTGCTGTGAGTCCGACTTTGCGCGTTTCTGAAGGAAGCCCGAGCTAACGGTAGAATAGCACTTTGCCCCATTTCAGTACCAACAAAAAAGCCCGCTAGCTG